>NC_134031.1:16656807-17291308 GCF_964204645.1 Tubulanus polymorphus | reverse complement strand
TACCGATGCAGCTCACGACACTGATGTAGCTCACGATACTGATGCAGCTAAAGATACTGATGCAGCTCACGACACTGATGTAGCTCACGATACTGATGCAGCTCACGATACTGATGTAGCTCACGACACTGATGCAGCTAAAAATGCTGATGCAGCTAAAGATGCAGGTGTAGCTAAAGATGCTGATGCAGATAACGATGCTGATGTGGCAAACGATGTATCTAAAGTTTCCGATAATAACAAAGATCACGGCGTCGGGGCTGACAACGATGCCGGTAGATTCAACCCTCCACGATCTAGCTCCCGATTGAGGTCTGCAAGCTTCATACCGCGCTTGCAAACCATCTTTGAAGCAAGCTCTGATGTGACTTCCGAATCCGACACAAATGCTGATTCCATCTCTGAATTAAGCTGCTCGTCCATACCTGATATAACTAATTCTGATTCGGATGACGTAAGAAGTAAGTATCAATTGCTGGGTAGCATAGGTCTGACATGTGGAGGGTGGTAGCCCCAAATGTTCAAGGATTCTACGAATTTTTTTCAGATTTTTTTTGCAATTGAAGAACTTTTTAAAGACACAATATGCGGCCCCCTCATAGATTTTACTTTTTTAGAAGTTCTCACTCAGAAGTAGCTCTTTTCACGGACTATTTACAATGTTCTCGTTTGAATATGTTTTTCTTTCTTTCTATTTACAGGCGCAGATATGCCCGACGAAGAAGTGGCCAGCATAACTGCAGTTTGTGAAAAGTCGGTGCCTCCGTCTCAAAGATCAAATCCGTTCTTTAGATTCCAATACGCTAATCTCGAACGCAGCATCAAGGCTCGCTTTCACCAGAACAACATTCCCAACATGGAAAAATCTCCGATCAGCGGAACTCAGTGCACCAGCATGGCGTATCAAGCACTTTCTGAGTCGATCAAAGTCCCGGCAAATGAATGGACCGAACGGAAACTGGAGAGAATTCTGGAGAAGGGACACGACCTACATTACGAATCAGTTTGCATACTGCAGCCGAAAGATTTTTTCCTGGCGCCAGACGAACATCCGCTGAGACAAGTATCGAAATTCCACAAACTCGTTAGATTGAACGATTACTACGGAACGACCTATGGCTCAAACGACGCCGATTCCGGCGCAACCTGTTTAGATGAATCGGTAAGAAATGCTCTGGCGGATGAAGGCTCGATCGGCGCGGTGATCGTCGTCAACGGACAGAGCGCAAAAGGCTTCTCAACTGCGCTGATGAAAGACCCGATCACTCCAACCGGAATCTACGTGTACGACTCGCACGCACGAAACAAGCATGGCCACGGACCGATTCCCAGCGGTGGAGCCGTTCTCCTGCACTTCAAAGATCGCGATGACCTGGTAGATTATATGAAGGATATGTACGGCAACGAAGAATTCAACCTTATTTCTGTCGGTAAAGAAGACAAACGAATGTCCAAGTTCCGTCGATTTGCGCGACGCTGCACCCGCTTCTTCCGACGACATCGTTAAATCCTCAAAAACCAGCAACTGCAGAAATTATAAACGGACTTTTTTTCTTTTTTTATTTTGAATTTCTCGACCTGCGCATTCAATTTTACCGATTTACCAGACCGATTCTTCGAATACCGTTCTAACGTCTAGACGAGTAGCCGTTTTGAGTCTCCAGCTATGACTCCATAAGCGTGTCAAATGATAAGTCTTCAACAACACTGATAAGACTCCGTCCGACGCTGACAGGTGACAAGTGTCCTAAACACTAAACAAGTGACAAGAAAGACTCCAACAGAGAGAAGCCTCCGAGATTGGAAGCCAATAAGTCTTCAACACTACACGATAAGACTACAGCAACACTGATAAATATCGCTTAATCTTCAACACTGATAGAGGACTCAATCACCAAGTGTTAAATCTTCACGATCGAACAAAGCTCCAACTGCGTCAAGTGTGTTTCATCAATGCGTGTCAAGTTTTAACTGTCAAACAAGGCTCTACCAACCGAGCAAGCGATAACTCTCTATCTCCGTTGCCAAAACAAGGCTGGCTCCAACAGTGTCAAATAACTAACAATACGAAGTGACAAGTCTCCGATATGTACAAGGCTTCCATTGTATCAAGTCTCCAACTATCGACAAGTCATCACCGTCTAAAGAACAACGGCTCTCGTCAAATATTTGCATTTATATATCTTAGCTATTCAAAACGAATTTATCTTAAACTAGGGAAACTTTATATTGTAATGAGTGATAGACACAACTGTGATAACTCTGGTATCTAGGCTACTAAAACTATTTTCAAATTTTATCTTAGTATACTCGATTTTTACTAGATTTTTATACAACGTATTTACAACAATTTTTGAAATATTCTATCTAACTATACTCAATATTTACTCATTTTTTATACAACTTGTTTACAACTATTTTTGAAATACTTTATCGCAGGACATTTATTTTTACGCTTTTTTTAAATGAATTTCTATGAAATTCTTGACGTTATCAATGTCAACTTTACAACGGCACTACAGCATCTTATCGTTTAACGAGTCTATATACACATATGTTCTGTTTTTCTAAAATTTGAAAAATTCAAAAAAAATATAAAACTTTATAAGTAGAAAAAAATATTAAAATGTTGTAATTGAAAAAAAATATTTTGTAAATTTTAAAGGTACAACAGCATTTTCTTGACATATTTATGTCAAATTTGTGTAGATACGACATATCGTTTACCAAATCGTACATTTACCTTAGGGTTTTTTCTTGGAGTTTGCTAACGCCTACTCCAACTATTCCCTTACTCTATTTAATTCAGTATTCATATCGAATATATCGACAATAATTCAAATTTGTCATGGCGCAACAGCATCTTTATAGAGTGAAAAAATCATGTATATATCATATTTCTTGGAATTTGCTATTCTCTAGCTATTGATATTTTCATTTTCCAAATTCATTTGACTTTTAGTAGTCAACTTCGTCATGACATCTTATATTGTAGAAATCAAATAAATATTGTAATTTGTTTCAACTTAGTTTGAAAACAGGCACAACGGCATCATGTAAATGTCGTTTGAATTATAGCACACTTCAATTTTTGGATACGTATGAAATCTTTTGACATAACGTCAAGTTAAGATTTTGCAATGGCACAAACATCTCATAGCAAAAAATCAAGTATTAAATTCCGCATCGGATAATCTTGAACTTGTCAAATTTGCAACGGCACAACAGCGTCTTCTAGCAAAAATCATGTTAATTTTTGTATTTGGATGAAAAACTTTGACATTTTAGTCAAATGTGTATATAAATGTGATTGGAGTTATAGCACACTTCAATTTTTGGATTCATATGAAATCTTCTGATGTAACGTCGAGTTGAAATTTTGCGATGGTAAAACAGAACGTTATAGTAAAAAATCATGTATTGTATTATGTATTAGATTTTGATGAAATTTTTAACAAGTCAAATTTGCAACGGCACAACAGCACCTTCTAGATAGAATCATATAGATATTTTTTTTCACAGATATCTTCATGATATTTGCAGCGGCACAACAGCATCTTCTGAATTAATTGAAAAATCATGTTAATTTTGTATTTTGATGAAATCTTTGATATGTGAGTCAAATTTGTAACGGCACAACTGCATCTCCAAATTAGAATCATGTTAATTCTTTTTTTAAATGAAATCTTCTATACTTGCAACGGCGCAGCAGCATCTTCTAGTGAAAATAATGTTTATTTTTATTTTGATGAAATATTTGACATTTGAGTCAAATTTGCAATGATATTTTCAATGGCACAACAGCATCTTCTAGTGAAATTCATGTTTTTTTAATTTTGATGAAATATTTAACATTTTGAGTCAAATTTGCAATGGCACAACAGCATCTTCAAGTTAGAATAATGTTAATCTTTTTTTTTCAATGAAATCATGATGATATTTTCAATGGCACAACAGCATCTTCTAGTGAAATTCATGTTTATTTTGTATTTTGATGATATATTTGACATTTCGAGTCAAATTTGCAATGGCACAACAGCATCTTGATGATATTTTCAATGGCACAACAGCATCTTCTAGTGAAATTCATGTTTTTCTTATTTTGATGAAATATTTGACATTTCGAGTCAAATTTGCAATGGCACAACAGCATCTTCAAGTTAGAATCATGTTAATCTTTTTTTTCAATGAAATCATGATGATATTTTCAATGGCACAACAGCATCTTCTAGTGAAATTCATGTTTATTTTGTATTTTGATGATATATTTGACATTTCGAGTCAAATTTGCAATGGCACAACAGCATCTCTAGTTAGAATCATGTTAATTTTTTTTTTCAATGAAATCTTGATGATATTTTCAATGGCACAACAGCATCTTCTAGTGAAATTCATGTTTATTTTGTATTTTGATGATATATTTGACATTTTGAGTCAAATTTGCAATGGCACAACCGCATCTTCTAGTTACAATCATGTTAATTTTATTTCAATGAAATCTTGATGATATTTTCAATGGCACAACAGCATCTTCTAGTGAAATTCATGTTTTTCTTATTTTGATGAAATATTTGACATTTTGAGTCAAATTTGCAATGGCACAACAGCATCTTCAAGTTAGAATCATGTTAATCTTTTTTTTCAATGAAATCATGATGATATTTTCAGTGGCACAACAGCATCTTCTTGTGAAATTCATGTTGATTATGTATTTTGATGAAATATTTGACATTTTGAGTCAAATTTGCAATGGCACAACAGCATCTTCTAGTGAAATTCATGTTTATTTTGTATTTTGATGGTATATTTGACATTTTGAGTCAAATTTGCAATGGCACAACAGCATCTTCTAGTGAAATTCATGTTGATTATGTATTTTGATGATATATTTGACATTTTGAGTCAAATTTGCAATGGCACAACAGCATCTTCTTGTCAGAATCATGTTAATCTTTTTTTTTCAATGAAATCTTGATGATATTTTCAATGGCACAACAGCATCTTCTAGTGAAGTTCATGTTTTTTTTATTTTGATGAAATATTTGACATTTCGAGTCAAATTTGCAATGGCACAACAGCATCTTCAAGTTAGAATCATGTTAATCTTTTTTTTCAATGAAATCTTGATGATATTTTCAATGGCACAACAGCATCTTCTAGTGAAATTCATGTTTTTCTTATTTTGATGAAATATTTGACATTTCGAGTCAAATTTGCAATGGCACAACAGCATCTTCAAGTTAGAATCATGTTAATCTTTTTTTTTCAATGAAATCATGATGATATTTTCAATGGCACAACAGCATCTTCTAGTGAAATTCATGTTTATTTTGTATTTTGATGATATATTTGACATTTCGAGTCAAATTTGCAATGGCACAACAGCATCTCTAGTTAGAATCATGTTAATTTTTTTTCAATGAAATCTTGATGATATTTTCAATGGCACAACAGCATCTTCTTGTGTAATTCATGTTTTTCTTATTTTGATGAAATATTTGACATTTTGAGTCAAATTTGCAATGGCACAACAGCATCTTCAAGTTAGAATCATGTTAATCTTTTTTTTCAATGAAATCATGATGATATTTTCAATGGCACAACAGCATCTTCTTGTGAAATTCATGTTGATTATGTATTTTGATGAAATATTTGACATTTTGAGTCAAATTTGCAATGGCACAACAGCATCTTCTAGTTAGAATCATGTTAATTTTTTTTCAATGAAATCTTGATGATATTTTCAATGGCACAACAGCATCTTCTAGTGAAATTTATGTTTTTCTTATTTTGATGAAATATTTGACATTTTGAGTCAAATTTGCAATGGCACAACAGCATCTTCAAGTTAGAATCATGTTAATCTATTTTTTTCAATGAAATCATGATGATATTTTCAGTGGCACAACAGCATCTTCTAGTGAAATTCATGTTTGTTTTGTATTTTGATGGTATATTTGACATTTCGAGTCAAATTTGCAATGGCACAACAGCATCTCTAGTTAGAATCATGTTAATTTTTTTTTCAATGAAATCTTGATGATATTTTCAATGGCACAACAGCATCTTCTAGTGAAATTCATGTTGATTATGTATTTTGATTATATATTTGACATTTTGAGTCAAATTTGCAATGGCACAACAGCATCTTCTAGTTAGAATCATGTTAATTTTTTTTTCAATGAAATCATGATGATATTTTCAATGGCACAACAGCATCTTCTAGTGAAATTCATGTTTATTTTGTATTTTGATGGTATATTTGACATTTCGAGTCAAATTTGCAATGGCACAACAGCATCTCTAGTTAGAATCATGTTAATTTTTTTTTCAATGAAATCTTGATGATATTTTCAATGGCACAACAGCATCTTCTAGTGAAATTCATGTTGATTATGTATTTTGATGATATATTTGACATTTTGAGTCAAATTTGCAATGGCACAACAGCATCTTCTTGTCAGAATCATGTTAATCTTTTTTTTTCAATGAAATCTTGATGATATTTTCAATGGCACAACAGCATCTTCTAGTGAAGTTCATGTTTTTTTTATTTTGATGAAATATTTGACATTTCGAGTCAAATTTGCAATGGCACAACAGCATCTTCAAGTTAGAATCATGTTAATCTTTTTTTTCAATGAAATCTTGATGATATTTTCAATGGCACAACAGCATCTTCTAGTGAAATTCATGTTTTTCTTATTTTGATGAAATATTTGACATTTCGAGTCAAATTTGCAATGGCACAACAGCATCTTCAAGTTAGAATCATGTTAATCTTTTTTTTTCAATGAAATCATGATGATATTTTCAATGGCACAACAGCATCTTCTAGTGAAATTCATGTTTATTTTGTATTTTGATGATATATTTGACATTTCGAGTCAAATTTGCAATGGCACAACAGCATCTCTAGTTAGAATCATGTTAATTTTTTTTTCAATGAAATCTTGATGATATTTTCAAAGGCACAACAGCATCTTCTAGTGAAATTCATGTTTATTTTGTATTTTGATGATATATTTGACATTTTGAGTCAAATTTGCAATGGCACAACCGCATCTTCTAGTTAGAATCATGTTAATTTTTTTTCAATGAAATCTTGATGATATTTTCAATGGCACAACAGCATCTTCTTGTGTAATTCATGTTTTTCTTATTTTGATGAAATATTTGACATTTTGAGTCAAATTTGCAATGGCACAACAGCATCTTCAAGTTAGAATCATGTTAATCTTTTTTTTTCAATGAAATCATGATGATATTTTCAATGGCACAACAGCATCTTCTTGTGAAATTCATGTTGATTATGTATTTTGATGAAATATTTGACATTTTGAGTCAAATTTGCAATGGCACAACAGCATCTTCTAGTTAGAATCATGTTAATTTTTTTTCAATGAAATCTTGATGATATTTTCAATGGCACAACAGCATCTTCTAGTGAAATTTATGTTTTTCTTATTTTGATGAAATATTTGACATTTTGAGTCAAATTTGCAATGGCACAACAGCATCTTCAAGTTAGAATCATGTTAATCTATTTTTTTCAATGAAATCATGATGATATTTTCAGTGGCACAACAGCATCTTCTAGTGAAATTCATGTTTGTTTTGTATTTTGATGGTATATTTGACATTTCGAGTCAAATTTGCAATGGCACAACAGCATCTCTAGTTAGAATCATGTTAATTTTTTTTTCAATGAAATCTTGATGATATTTTCAATGGCACAACAGCATCTTCTAGTGAAATTCATGTTGATTATGTATTTTGATTATATATTTGACATTTTGAGTCAAATTTGCAATGGCACAACAGCATCTTCTAGTTAGAATCATGTTAATTTTTTTTTCAATGAAATCATGATGATATTTTCAATGGCACAACAGCATCTTCTAGTGAAATTCATGTTTATTTTGTATTTTGATGGTATATTTGACATTTCGAGTCAAATTTGCAATGGCACAACAGCATCTCTAGTTAGAATCATGTTAATTTTTTTTTCAATGAAATCTTGATGATATTTTCAATGGCACAACAGCATCTTCTAGTGAAATTCATGTTTATTTTGTATTTTGATGGTATATTTGACATTTCGAGTCAAATTTGCAATGGCACAACAGCATCTCTAGTTAGAATCATGTTAATTTTTTTTTCAATGAAATCTTGATGATATTTTCAATGGCACAACAGCATCTTCTAGTGAAATTCATGTTGATTATGTATTTTGATTATATATTTGACATTTTGAGTCAAATTTGCAATGGCACAACAGCATCTTCAAGTTAGAATCATGTTAATCTTTTTTTTTCAATGAAATCATGATGATATTTTCAGTGGCACAACAGCATCTTCTAGTGAAATTCATGTTTATTTTGTTTTTTGATGATATATTTGACATTTTGAGTCAAATTTGCAATGGCACAACAGCATCTTCTAGTGAAATTCATGTTTATTTTGTATTTTGATGGTATATTTGACATTTTGAGTCAAATTTGCAATGGCACAACAGCATCTTCTAGTGAAATTCATGTTGATTATGTATTTTGATGATATATTTGACATTTTGAGTCAAATTTGCAATGGCACAACAGCATCTTTTAGTGAAATTCATGTTTATTTTGTATTTTGATGGTATATTTGACATTTTGAGTCAAATTTGTAATGGCACAACAGCATCTTCTAGTGAAATTCATGTTGATTATGTATTTTGATGATATATATTTGACATTTTGAGTCAAATTTGCAATGGCACAACAGCATCTTTTAGTTCGAATTATGTTAATTTCGTATTTCAATGAAATTTGTTCATATTTGAGCCAAATTTGAAAACATGTACATGCCGTAAGATAATGTAGTACTGGGATTACTGAGTCATTTTTTGCAACGGCACAACGGCAACTACTTTATACGTGACGTATATATGTATATCATGTCTAGATTGTTATTATGATATTGTAATGGTCACGTAATTTACATAAGGCAAAACGGCATCTTATCGTAACTATTTATTACTATCGTTGTTGTCACCAAGCCATTGCTCTGTTATATGTATGTTTTGTAATTTGAAGTCACCATGATGCGGCACAACAGCAACTATTTCATGGTAACTACGCGATTTCGTGAATTTATCAGCACAGCTAGATAATCAGTTTTGATGTCCACTTTCTATGAACCGAAAGAAATATCTAACGAACAATTTCTCGGTAACAGTGTTTCCCGAACTGTATGTACCAAGAACTTATATACGACATACGTAGTAATCACGTAACCAAATCCAGATCATCGGCGTAACTTAGATTTTTGTAAAATTCAACCATTAGGACTGCTAGGTTTCGGCTTTCTCTGTTTTGCTTCAAGCAGTATCATAGCGATTGATTTTTTTTCAATAATTTTCGGCTTATAATGTTTGTTTTTTTTATTCGGGGTTTCCATACTAATGACTATCAATGCGTCAACTACTTATAATTGAGAAGGATAGAATTTCTTCTTCTCTTTTGTAATACGCATAGGTCGTCGCCGATGAGTTCTTTCTCATCGGGACAGAACGTCACCCTCACGGACTCGTAGTCACTGCCATTTTATTGAATATTTCCTAACGAGTCCACATTTTTTTCCAATAATTTTTCCAAAAGGTGTAATTTCCAATTTTTCAATCGCTGTTGAGCTGCTTGGAGCCGGGCAGATGTTCCCCGAACCAAACGGTTTTTAATGAGTTCCGTTGATCGATCTAACGATAAGCCAATGATCTGGATTTTCTCGTATGATCAGGAGTGAACTTTGTTATCCGGGTTTAGATATTTTACCATGGTTTCATTGCAATTACGTTAAAGCTGATTTGTTAACTGTCAGGTGTGTTTACGAACGACCTCTCACTACTTAATTCTTTAGTTTTAATACTTAGATTAGTTACTTTCTACATTTTGCAGGTACTCAGAGCGATATTTTGTCATTTTAAAAGTATTTTTTTAAGATTTAATATCGATATATCGTTTTAGATAGATGCTTTACCGATAATTTTATCTTTTCTGGTGAAATAACGTCATCAGTCCTAGATTTGAGCGACGATGCATGTTCATGTTATATTTGTGTATTGTCGATGAATCATTTCGATAATGAGTTATTGATGATTTCAATTTTTCTAATGAAAAGATTTTGTATTCGTAGAAATGATTCAAACTCTTTCGAAGTGTGCTGTTTTCTTTCTTGTCCAAACGAGGAACACAACTTTATCGCTCGCAAACCGATTGTGCAAGCCATTGCATTAAGAATATCGAAAATCATTTTTAAAGGTTTTTTCTATGTGATGATAATCAAATCTATTTCGGAGTGCGCTATTTTCTTTCTCGTGCAAGCGAGGAAATTCTACAACTTGCTAATCGATTGTGCTAGCCATTGCATTGAAATATCGAGAATCATTGTAAAAGATATTATATACGTGATCAAATCTATTTCGAAGCGTGATGTTTTATGACTTGTCCGAGCAAGGACAGTTTATAATTTGCAAAATGATCCTATCTTGCAAGCTAGCAATTGCATTACAAATATCGAAATCCTTGCAAAAAGATTTTTTGTATTTGATGATAATCAAATCTATTTCGAAGTGTGCTATTTCCTTACTTGTTCGTGCAAGGGAACTTTACAGCTTGCAAAATAATCATGCTAGCCATTGCATGTAAAATATCGAAATCCGTGTAAAAGATTTTGTGTATTTGATGATAATCAAATCTATTTCGAAGTGTGCTTTTTTAACTTGTTCATGCAAGGGAACTTTACAGCTTGCAAAATAATCATGCTAGCCATTGCATGACAAATATCGAAATCCTTGTAAAAAGATTTTGTGTATTTAATTTGATGATAATCGAATCTATTTCGAAGTGTGCTATTTTCTAACTTATTCAAGCAAGGAATTTTACAACTTGCAAAATAATCATGCTAGCCATTGCATGTAAAATATCGAAAATCATTGTAAAAGATTTTTGTATGCGATGATAAAATTCGAAGTGTGCTATTTTCTTGGTTTTTTTTGAAGTGTGCTATTTTTCAAGGAAACTTAACAACTCGTATGTTAATCGTGCCAACCATTGCTTTAAGAATATCAAAATCATTGTATAAAGCGAAAAAAAATCATTGTACATAATTCTATATAATATAACTGTAAATAGTACATTTTTCTTGTTAATCAACATGAAAAAACACTATATTTTGTAATTAATATATCATCTTTTTTATTCAACAATCTCAGCTTTACCTTGTCTTTCTTTTTTGACTATTTTTGGTCGTATGGAAGGAACTCGATGATAATTTCTACTGAATACAAGAACAACAATTCTGTTCACGAATTTATCACCGGCTGTGTAGATTAGGTTATCAGATTGACAATTCCTTTCACGGATTTTCTCAGCATCGTATGAAAATATTCATGTTTATATGATGAACTAAACCCTCCATAATAAACTACAGATTGGGGTTATCCATTCGTGAAAGTTTACCGAATCTATATTCTTGTCAGCGGGGTATTAGTACTAAAGATGCATAATTTCTGAGATAGTTGTCACTCTCCTAAGGAGGTATCTAATATACTCGTTGAACGTATTTTTTGTCTGTAATGGAGATAGGAAAATGAGGGAAATAGCACTCATTTTTATGAACTATCTCACATCATATGGTAACAAATCAACGGGTCGTCATTGATGAAGAAATTACCACTCATTAAAAGGACTATTTTTCATATGATTTTCCGCAATTCTCTCCATAAATTACTACTCGGAGCACCTGAAAATACCCCTGGTCGATTTCATAGCGTCATCGATTTGGAAATTGCGGTGATTTCCAAACCTAAACGCTGATAATCTATTTGGTGTCGAGCATGTAGACACAGATTCAATCGATATCTAGAAAAAATACAATTTCACAGTAAGTTGAACGGTGTGATAGTTGTGTTCAAAAAGGAGGCAGGTTAGCAGGGTCTCGTCTGCCCGTAACTGATAGCGCAATAGGTCTTCGGTCGTTTCATATTGCTCGAGGATGACGACAGCGTTGGTAAACGCAACCAGTCCTATCCCGAGTCCTGATGCGTTATGCTACAGCGAAACTGGGACTTACAAATATGGCGTAATCATGACAATGTCTCGAGCCTTGCTCTATCTGGTGGGTAGCTTTTCTAACTCCCTCTCTTTCATTGTGCTCAACGTTATGTCTTTGCAAGGAAGCAGTGTATTCTACCTCAAATCGCTTGCGATTGCCGATACTGTGAACTGTTTGTCGGGAATATTTGGACGGGAGTTGATGCTTCTGAGTCGCGGATTTCCATTTGGAAAAGTCAAATACAGCCCTTCGTATCAGAATTATTATCTGCACTATTATTCGGTGGTGGACACGATTTTTCAACTGACAACGAACACCAGCGCGTGGTTGTTATTTGCAATGTCGCTGGATCGCTATATCGCGATCAGAAACCCGTTGTCGGCGAAAAAGCTGTGCACGCTAAAAAGTGCACGCGGCGTTTCGGCCATGGTCTTCATCTTGACCATTCTATTCGATATACCGACCTACTGGGACGTGGAAATGTTTCGCGAGAAACCCGGAGAAAAATGTTCATTCGTGCGTCAAAGATTGTTACTTTTGAAAAATAAGGATTACAGCCTGTGGTACGATTTCTTTTTCGGGAAAGTGGTCATAAGCGTTATACCCGGTACAGTTGTTATCATATGTAACATTCACATGTTATTTCTGTTACGCAGATCTTTTAAAGACAGGCAAAAACTAACCCAAGATAAAGATCCTAAAAACACGAACAGCAGCCAAGGTCTACAAATAACTATTACGATTTTAGTATTGAATTGCGTTTATTTCATGGAATACGTGTTGGGATTGATAAATACAATAATCCCGGCGATTCCTAACGTAAAAATACGCCCGTTCCATTCTGGTCAGCTTATACACGCGATAAACGCGATGATTAACATGTTCGTATATCTAGGAATCCGGCGAGGATTCGCCAAGACGCTAATCTGGTGTTTGACGTGTGGAAGAGCAGGAAAACGACTGTAAGACCGCGTCTAAAGTTGTTTCTTGCACATATATTGATAGAGCTAAAGAGAATGCCTCCTTGGTGATAGAAGAATAGTCTGTTTTCTTTTTAAAAAAAATCCATAATCTATAATCATCACGTATAGTCATATATGAAGCTAATTATGAATTATCCAACAAATGAACACTTATTGGAATAGGAATGTTTTTTTATGATTTTGTATTTAGAGTTCATATGACATTGTTTTGACGATGTAGCCCTCAGCTTCCAGTGTTGCTTTTTCCCTAGCAGCTTCAATGTCATCAGACTCGGAACCGTCAGACACAATGACGATTGTTGTTGCACCAGCATTGCCAGATGCATCTAGCACGTGCTTCCTGACGTACTTCAAAGCCTTGCCTACAAAAAAGAATACAGGAAATATCAGAAATGACTTTAAACCTGGAATTCAAAATGATCATTGTATTTATAACCTGTCAATGTCAATCCCTGTGTGTCAATGTCAATCCCTGTGGGTAGTATTTCCTGGATCCTGCTAATCATTTTGATAATCGACAGATGCGAGTCGAGTCCGAATTGCAAACGCGGTTCGTCCGCGAACGTCAGTAAAGCGATCCGATCCTCGTCTTTCAGTTTGGACACGTATTCGATAACGCGTTGTCGCATGTGATCAAATAGATGCGACGAGATGCTGTTTGATGTGTCTAACAAGATGATATAATCGCCAGTTTTTTCGTTGTCTGCAATTGAATTCATATAATTGAAATGAAAAACCTTGTTACGTCCGCCCATGTTTAGAATGATCGGTATTATCATGGACTCTAAAACCGAGAGTCAATCGTTTATGATTTACCGTTGTTTTCGTCCTGAATGAAACAACCTTGCAATTCCATTTTCATACCGGTCACATGGGGCGGATACGTAAAATCGACGAAACAACAGCGTGCGGTAGATACTGCTTCCAGACGGATTCTTGTGGCTGTTATATTCAGTTCGTGGGTAACTAAACTGTCGGTGTCGTAGTTTCCTTGAAATATCTGAATTGCAAAGAAGATCAAATTAATATTATTTCGAAATTTCAGCTTAAAATCCACAATACAATCATGATTGTGTGATTTTAAGGGACTTTTATCAGTACGTACTTTGGGGTTATTTGATTCATCCTTGATAACCGTCCAAGGGTCCGATTCCGCACTTTTGAACTTCAGAACATAGGACTTCACCCATATCTTACCGAGGTGGTGATTCAGTCCACGAGTTCCGATTTCTATAATTCTTGCCATTTTGTCTATGCATAAAATTACGAAACGAAAAATACGTAAGATATAGATATATATGTATCGTACATGTTTAGCTATTTGCAGACGGCTCTCAGCTTAGAGGTATTTTCAATGAATTCTATCGAGAAGATGTATACTCTTCAATTTTAGACTCGACAAAAGCTTAGAAACATCTTGTTTCGGTCGGTTAGTTTTTCGGTCTCGGGGAACATGTATTTGTGTCATGTTCAACGGATAGCGCGTAGGTTTCGCAGCCTTGTTCGCCTTCAGCGTTTCAGCGATATTTCTGAGAAATGGACATGAGAAAAAAAAACGAACCGAAATCTAATTCCACGAAGACATCAACCGAGTACGTGTGCCAACCGTACAGATCGTCGATGTATAGACGTTGAGCCGTATTATTCAGGTGTTCTTCTTGATAGGGGTCGGTCTTGTCAAATTCTTCGTCTTTCGCGTGCTTGCTGACTTTTATTTGCGACAAGGGAAGTGACTTGACCAGATCGTATTGCTTGTGACATCCTGAAATGTAGCATTGCCGATATTCATTCCCTAGCATGATTCTTAGTTATACTGACTATCATCACCTTCAAGTTCTATATTTCAAATGTTACCTTCGTCGGCAAAAGCTTGATTCGCAATCAATAACAACAAACAAGAAAAGAACATCATCTTGTAACTTAAAGCAACAAGACTGAAAAAATAAGAATTCCATGTTAATGTTGTAACGTGATGAGAAAGAACGCACTGTCGTCAGTAACAACAGAAAAAATGATGCACACTTTTTGTATGGGTTTTTAATCATGGTTCCTATCGTTTCAACTGTCGTTCATCCGTTTCATAACAGGCGGAATGATATCAAATGTGTTGATCCAAACCGTTTCGAAATTATTAAAACAATTCAAAATTTTTTACCCAAAACTGCAGTATAACTGAGTCCAAAACTTATATCTGGCATAGAAATTGTCAGAAAATGATTGATTCGAATTTATAAACCTCCGTTACACTTACCCAACGACCAGTTACTAGCTCACAACGTTACAAAATGGCAGATTTTGATAAACTGATTTTCAAGTATTAGTTGTCCAGTAACAGGTGTGCAGCTGTTTGAGACGTACTATCAAATTCAAAGTAACAATCAATTTTCAGGACTGTTCAAACTTTACTGTTCTTCTCAATTTCCCCCCTATGAACACATAGTGCGACGGTTTCGGATTTCCGCCGTCGATTCATCAAATCAAAAATTCGATAATTCCTCCGGCGGATTGCTCATTGTAGATTTCAAACGATACGTTATAAATGCAACTTATAAACTTGGACATTAAACAGTTGTCCACTCCCGCATTCTCGATAGATAAGTCGTGAAGTGGTCAGCGATGAAGGTGTGCCATGGCACCTTTTTGAACAGTTAGGAGGGACAACAGCTGGCTGGCTGACTGGCTGGCTGGCTGACTGGCTGGCTGGCTGGCTGGCTGGCTGGCTGGCTGGCTGGCTGGCTGGCTGGCTGGCTCGCTGGCTCGCTGGCTGGCTGGCTGGCTGGCTGGCTGGCTCGCTGGCTCGCTGGGCATCATTCACGATCGTGACTTAAAAGGGCTGTTGAGAAAGCATGTTTAGAAGCCTCCACTTAGGTTCGTCAAAGTCACGAATTCTCTGAATATCTCAGGAAACGTGAACATAGTGAAAAGTACACCTTGATATACGAATAGATCATGATCACTAATAGCATATCTCATTACCAGAGTATTTTCAAGTCGTTTAGCACATCGAAATTACATTGATTGCGTATATTCATAGGCAATTAACAGGATCACAGTATCACCTCATTAACAGTTGGTATCTCTTTGTGACAACGTTATGACGTATTTCACATGAGATACTCAAGCCATCATGTTCGAGTTCAAGCAAAATACGTAGGTGTGTTCACTTCTGATTGCTGCTTATCAAAATTCGTCGACTCTAAAAATCACCTTGGACAATATATAATAAGATTGCCACCAGAAATAGCCCTGCTCTTTTGCGTTCAATAGAATTAATCCTTAGATTAATCCCAATCCATTCAATAACATGACACAACCAAAATGACCGGGACTTTTTTTGCGCATTTTACTTTTGCAATAGCATGAGAGAGATCCCAGGGGACTTTGATGACGGCTTATGGCCGTTCTTATCCCATTTTGTTCCCATCCACCCGTGCCCGAAAATCAACAAGCCAATTGTGCAGGAATTACACTCAGACCAGAAACAGTGTAAACCGATAAACGCACCACAAACTCTGTGTTTATCATCTGGTAATGTTAAATGATTAACATTACATTCACATTTCACTGATATAAAACCCGTCTAAATCAGCATGAAGATAAAAGTAGATTTACTCGGCGCGGCTGGTAATTCAATAAAAGTGAAATATCCACCGGCTAATTATTATTTCTGATATTTATTTCGACGACTGACGTTACGAACAATTTCCTATTACTGCTTGTAATGTCATTTTAATAAGTGCATTCTTCACCCGGCCACCGGGAAGAGCGATAAGTCGGAATTGCAATAAACCAATGCTTGCGTGCGTTGTTCGCCTTGGAGATTTCGCTAACAAGATTTCGCCCGGCGTTAATTCGACGTCATCGACAAGAACAAAAAACAACAAATTGGCCAAAACTTTTGTCTCTACGAATTCCATCTCGTGAACGGAATCAGTTTTACATTACGACGCGTTCATGTTGAGGTCGGTTCATGGAAAAATCAAAAACTGAATTGTTCAGTAGATCGAGAAGATACAAAGATACGCGATACGCATGTTAGATGAATACGTACGCACAGAGCCCCGGAATTGACATGGTGAGAAGTAGATATATATTTTTTGCGTGGGGCAAAATATCATTTCATCACCATGCCACCTCCGGGGCTCCATACTTAGGTACGAAATACCAAGATAATTTTTTTCTTGGTTCTTGACTAAATTATATACTCGTATTGTATGCTCATTCACTCAAGAACGTTCCATCTTTTGCTTGAATAATCGTGGGATTTCATAGGAACGAATTTTTTGAATTCTACTTATTTGCTCTACGAAACAAACACGCACAAAAAGTCTTAATTTCAGGAGTAATTCTATAAAGACCGACCACAATCGAATAGACCCATTATCCGAGAAATTAAATCGTTTTAGCGGGATTTTCGTGATGACTTCGAGCCGACAACTTCCTAACTTCTATTACGTGTTAAGACCGAGGCCAATCCAACTGTGCGATGATTGATTAAGATTTTGCAAAGCAGAAAATCCGGAAGAATTTGATCGCCGTATAAAAAGCTCGGCGATCATAAATAATTTCGCTAGTTCAACGTGTGAGATATCATAATTTCCAGTGTTTAAATCATTGCGGAAGACAATAGTGACGTGCGGCACGAATATAACTTATTTCTTGTGGTAACGGTGTTTGCGCACGTTAATGCAGTTTATTAGTCTATCAATCAAACTCACTGAATTTTCTAATGAACGTTTGCTTGCGCGTGGTCACAACGTTCTTTGCGGCTGAATTTTGCAGCGAACGCTTTCTCGGAAGGAAACTAGTGCCAAGCATTTATCTGTCTTCCTAAGGCTTCTTGGCAAATGGGTTTATCGCATCGGGTTTTGGTAGGGTTAGTTTTGGGGGAAACACGCAGCTTCGTTGCCCGCTCACGTTTTTTTTTTATTTAGTTCAAATACGATTAATCACGAATGTGTGGTCATGGATATATCAAATTACTAGTTTGCTCTAAATTTCCGTCGATTTTTCTTCATCAGCTTTTTCGGGTCATAACCTCAGTAAACCGTATTGAATCTGTTGAGAAAATGCTGATAGATTTGATATATTGTTTTAGTAAAGAGACCGGACAAACAGAAGGTGATTTTTACAATCTACATTTGGAGTAATGTCTATTTCAACGTGTTTGAATAGAAATTGGGTGCCATAACTTGGGCGCCCTGATGATGGTATATTATCATTGGGGATAAGTTTAAAAACCCACTCCACTACATACAGTGTTAAAGACTAAAAGCGAATTTTATCCATCAAAAATCAAAATCAAAACACGACGTTTCGAACTCTCACTAGAGATCATCGTTATTAGGGGCCAGTTGCACAGTCGTGACTCAAGTGGTCTTAAATCTTGAGACTGGTCTTTGGCTGTAGATCTAACTTGGTCTTAGACTGGTCTTAAGTATAAGCTATAACTATGCAACCGGCCCCGGGTGACTGAAATACGGCATCCGACGTTCTTTCAAACAAGTTGAACGATACGTTACCGTTTTAGCTTCGGTAAAACATGAATTTCAGAGTCCAGGCGTCGAACAACAATTTACTCCGATTCCGTACGGAGATAAAATCAACGAGCTATGATAATACGTGGAATCTCGTCGATCTGTTTACGTACAGCATTGGGGCAATGAGTGTGATCCAGTAGAGCATAAAGGATCAAAGTTGTAACCCCTGCAGCGCCCTCGGGCTGAAGAAACATAACGCGGATCCATTTTTGCGCCTTGTAGAAAAAAGCAAGTCATGCATTCTGATACACATGGTGTTGTCGCAGGCAATGAAACGAGCAGTGATTCAACTGAGAGAAATGTTATGTTATTTTCCGTCCTAATTTAGCCTGACATAACCTTTCATCGTACCCGATGCTATATAGTATCTCGTGTATGTACTGCCCACGGCACGCTAGTAATAATCCGTGATAATGTGGTTTTTTTCAGTCGCGAAGAGTTTGCGCTTTTGAGAATAAAAAGAAAAGTCTAGAATGAGAATAAAACTGTTGGTTGTTATGAAGTACTAATCCGATAGAGTGAAAGTCTTAACAAGTAAACGGCAAAAAGTCAAAGCCAACATTTTAACATAAACAGATGTTTGGAAGCTGTCACACATACATCACCAGAAGACGACCGTCGTGTAAATAAACCGTTAATATCAAGATGTTGGCCATGACATTTTTGCTAAGTTTACTAGTTAAGAAGTATTGAAATTAGTAAGTTTTTTGTCGTATATGAATTCATATAATGAAACTGTCTTAACGAAGAGATTCTGCCACAAAGGTTACAGTGGAAAGACCCTTTTCACGTGGTAAACAAGTGGCATTAAGGCATTTTATGGTTGTAGATTATTTTTTTTATGCGTGCGGCTATTATGAACTCGTAACGACTATCTATCTAATTAAGCGTCTGTTTTCAGGTGCTGTACACGCAGTATTATCAGAGAATCTCGTTCCGTATACACAGTAACAGTCACTTGACCTTATGTAATTCAACTATAAGGCCGTTTTTTACAATTGCTCCGGCTATAAAACCATCGATCAAGTGATAGTTGAAGCACGTAATTAAGAGGCCGTAATTTAGCGTTGACCGGCGCCTTGGCATTTTTCACCGACGTAGCCCGCTGACTATACGCAATACATCATAGTTCTCCTCTCATCTGGTGTGATTGCGTGTAAACAGTTCGCCCACCGTATCGCCTCCGTTGTCCGATCTCCGGTCGATTGCTTCACAAATACCAATAAAGACCAATTGCTAATTTTGTAAATGAAACGGCTCGATGCCAATTCAGGGGTTTTTGACAAGTTTTTGCGGGGGAAAATCGCTTCACAAAATGCTCTTCGAATCTACGTACGTATAGTACGTATTCATCCAGGTTATCCTAGTAGAAAGCTCTTCGTTAATTTGAAAAAAAATATCTTATTTATAGTTTCATAACAAATAATCGTCCGAAATCTGCTAATTCTGCCATCGACGTTTCAACTGGTCGCTTCCCGCCATCGTCAACTGGCATGAAGCGACCATTGGAACGTTGTGCCTAAGAAAAATCAGAATTAGCAGATTTCGGGCGATTATTTGTTATGAAACTATGAATATAATCTTTTTCTTATCAACGAAGAGTTTTTGTTATATATTGTGGGACTCTTTATTCTTTTAGTATTTCAACACGCGTATTTCGTTTTAAATTCAATACGCATCAATATGGGGTTGAAAAACTGTCGCGGTAATTTCCTTGCGCATTTTCTAACTGTTGACGATGCAGTCACGTCCGCTGTTGGATGCGCATCCTTGCCTTATCATTACTCTTGAAATCAAATCTGAAATTTAATCATAATGACGATACACGGTTTATCGGTAGTATGCCTGAGATCTTTTACTGTTCATCGAGGCGTATTTTGTCTCACGCGGAAAAGCCGTGTCCTTATTAATAACGGCAAACCAGGGGAGCGCACACAGACTACCATTATGTTATATTAACAAACATCAAATAAGAAACGTCGTCTAGTTTCATTTCCTTAATGTTCATCTCTCGTCGAACACCTCTTGTGTCGAACATTGAATGCGTTTTTGTTACAAGTCTGACGTTGTGAAGGTTGGTATATAAGTTTTCTAGGTGCGCGCGAATTCTTTCCTGTCTCGTTGCGAAAAAAATATGAAAAGGTATTTCGGCGGACCAGCGCTAAGCCCGTTGAAGCAGGATGACCATCGACTGCGTGATTTAATAGGATTCCATCGTCACAAAAGGAGGAGATTCTCTTGAAAAAAAGCCTCGTAATTTGGTATCGTATAAAGTATAGTATAGGCGGTTCGTGCTGGTGTTCTTGATATCATTTCAGAATCATATAATTCACGAAGCTGTAAATTCTTAAATTCATCGAACTAAGATTTAAAACCTTAACCACGAGACTCCCGGAAACCACAGTTGGGGTGACATTTACGTAGGGCGAATTAACAATTTTAGCTTGTTTTCTTAATTCCGAAGAGGTGTATTTTGATTGCTCGGCGCAATTATCATCTCCCACGTGTATACATATCCATCAATAAGAACGAATAAGGGATAGGCACTCAACTAGACAACTCGCTGGAAAACCTTGTTTTCTGAAGCAGAATGTGTGCTGCCATTAAAACTCCTTAATAATTCAATGCAAAGCCTACGTCTTAGTGAAACATATGGCAATATCGCCTTGAGATCCGTGTCTGCGATATTTTCGCAAATCCATTGCGACACTAACTTCAGCGGCGTAAAAACAATACCTGGCAGAGGCTATAACTGCATCTGAATATAACTGATGAAATATTGACACCGTCCAATACGCGTTGAACAAATCTCGCAATAACCGACTCGATTAAGTCGTCTCGGGACGAATTACTAGGTGGATGATTTCGACAAGTCACTTCTGAATATATAGATCGAGGACGAAGAATGTTCTGTTTGCACCTGGAAAACGATGCCATTAAACGGGTTATTATGTTCTTCCATATACAGATATGAATATTTACTGAATTCGTTGCATAAGTGACTATCGCTGATGCCTTCCAGAATGAACGACTCGATTTTGAAAACAAGTGTAATTGAGAGATTAATTTTTGGATGAAGCAATGGTTATTTAAGTGTCATGACTTAAGGGGGATATTTTCCACGAGATGGTTTTGCTCAATGACAGAACGACAGTCGAGCGAGCAGGACATTAACAACTCTCAGAGATAGGCAAGACGCCCGTGACATCCGACAGTATATCAAATCATTAAGACCAGGTTACAAAATTGGGTTAACGTTGATGAATTTTTCGATGAACAATGATTAGATGTTGAATCATAAGCTTCGGAGGATTTTTTTTTAACACGTGAAAGAATACTATCGTTGCGTATACGAAAAAAAGAATGTGCGCCCTTCGGCATCTACCGGGCCCAATGGGTACTTCATATTACTGTTCTTATTGTTTTAATTACCAGCAGTCTTTGATGTGTCACGGGAGAGCTACGTTCTACTCGAGATTGTATTAGCGACAATCACAGTGAATATACCGTCTGTTGTGATACGCGGTTTTTAGTTCGTACAACTTTCACGGCGAAGATTCCGCCGAGTGCGCCGTCGCGAAAGTGTCTAGAATTCATCGTGACAAAGAAAGCAAACCAAGAATGACATTTTCAAATATGTAAGCTTACATATATGATATTTTCAAATGTATCAGATTTCCAAGTAATTCATGTAACACGAACATCATTCACCAGTACTTACATAAAGTTAAAGTTTAGCGTAGGTCTGTTCATCTATAAGACATACTATTCATACCTATTATTTCTAGCAGAGATGGTGGAAAGAAGCACCATCTGCGCCACATAATATCTATATTGTCTTCTTTTACGGTTATCCGTCATTTTTGTACTAAACGTTATTATATGATTATGAACTTGTCGTTGAAAATAAAGTTTCTATAGTTATTATGCAAACCGAGATATATACTAATCTGTATTTTCAAAAACCAACCATCGACATCTTGTAACAGTGTTGTTCATATTGTGGGCTTCATTCGTCAACTGAATTAGACTTGAATATGATAAAACTAACCAATACAGATTTAACATTGATGTAGCACGTCTGACTTCAAGGTCAAGATGATCAGAATGACGACTGTTGTGACGTAATCCCTGCGTCATATAATTTGTTGTATCGTCGACGTTAGATGCAATCTCCCTTTTTATATCACAATTCGCGGGTGGTAAAAATGACCGATAGTCCTTCGAGTGCAACCTTATAGTTGAATTTCATTTACCTTCGCATCGACGCGCAAACTCTTTTTTCGGGTAACAATTTCTTTACTATGGCATCGTCGGAAAAATTCGTGACTTCGTATCTTGGCGCGCCTTCGCTTGGCATCGACAACGGATCGACACAAATCCACTGATATAGTAATTTACAAAAGGGTCTTCGAGCAGTTATCGGGAAAAAAATCTTTCATTTCATTAAGTAAACACGATACGCGTGGGACGTGTTAATATCCAGCGCAAGAAGGCTCAAATTGGATTGCTGTGTTTATTCGTGAAATGGGTGCCGTTCTATTACGATCATTTACTTGAAACGCTGAATAAACACTCTGGTCATTTTGTTATGTAGTATTTTTGCTGACAAATGAAACTAATATTTGACTGTAAGTTCAAATCACCGCTAAACTTTCGTAACTGCTTAACATAACGATTTAAGATGTTAATTCGGTATTGACTGTTGACCGTATGATTCGGTTTACCGAACTATGGACCACGAAATACCCCTCCAAGTACGTCGGATACGGACATGTGCCGAGTGATTTGTCAAAGGAATTATTTATATTGCTATTGGGAATGGAACATTACTATTACATTAGGTAATAATACGGTTGGTCGGCTCGTTTCTGGTCACTGGCGACTACTCGTTAGTTTCGTGAGATATATGGTACCGATGACGTGAGCTGGCGAGCAACATGATTATTCAACAAATCAAGCAAATTCTGAACAAATAGATTGATTACTCAGGCCATGTCATTGCTGCTCGCATTTCAACCGAGAATCATTCACAGATGCGGGAATTATTTTCAATTTCGCGAAAAAAAACTAATCTCTATAAAAAGCATTTGTACTGCGTCGTGATTTGTAAAGCTTCACTTTTTCCAGACAAGTTATAATTGGCTTAGTTTTCAATGAAGAATTAACCTTTTTGGTGGGTGCTTTGTACCTATACGAACTGGCCTTAAAGGTCCTATGTCCTCTAAATCTTACTTTCTGAGATTAGACATCCAAATGATACTTTGAAAATTGAAATCAGTAGCATATTTATTATTTGTGAACTTATTCCATGTAAATATGTGTTTTTCGCAACATTCAATTTAGAGGACATCGGACCTTTAAACAGACGAATTGGCAACCGGTGGTTGAAGCTTCTTCCACGCGCTCACCCCTCGATTTGCAGATGAAATGGATGCCTAACCTTACGGTAAAAATGTAACCCACAACTTTGAAATTGAACACTAAGGTTCTTCTGGATGTGATACTAAGCTGAACTCCAGAATATAATTTCAGATTTGCTAACTCCGTCGCTAGAGGCCAGAAACCAGAAACGGATGCAAAACCTCTCCGGACCTGTCTGTGGTAGGCGTAGCATGAAATAGAAAGTCCGATTTGACATGCGTGTCTGACGGCTGTTTAACTCGGCAAAATTACTGATTTATTTGAAATGTTCATTTTGGTTTTGAGAAGTGTCAATCAATGAAAAAATCCTGGCGGTTTTTTGTATGGCCCTTTACACCGAAGAACCGATATACAAAACATAATTTGACCTTAGGATTCACTGCCCCCTCCTCCCCAATGCCGGTAAACTACATTCTTTACATACGAGAGAAAAAAGCACGATGTCCATGTCTTCGAATCTTACACGTCTAGTTACTATTCCATCAGCTTTTATCTTACCCACTGAATCGTAAAAGTTGCTCCCCTTAAACAGTCTACGATTTCACCAACGACACGCGTCGTTTGCACAGTCACGCAGTAGTTTCGGGAGCCAGAACCACTCATTCGAACAGATATAACGAAATCTCTACCAGTGACGTCGTCGAAGCAAGAACAACAATTTTTCATTTCGTCCAATTAGATACATTGGGTGTATGATGTACAGCTAGGTTATCAGTATACCTAGTTCTTCGCAAAAAGAAATTCAAATTTTGTTGGCACTTTTGTATTTCTATAAGATCATCAGCCTGCTTATCATTTAAAAAGAAAACTCAGTTAACGCCTTGCTCGGCTTCAATAGATTGACCGGGGCGCGACCCGGCCAGTTGATTCCTATCGACTTGCACGCTTTAATTAGGCAAAAGAGGGACCTACACACAATGAGACAAAAACAGGCGACGTGGAGAATCGTAGATGCGAACCACTTTATCGCGGACCGGACGACATTTCCTGTCACCGGAAGTCCGAGCTGTCATGGCGTAAATAAATAATTGGCAACATTACCGTGAAAGCACAGCATGTAAACAAAGTGTTACGTCGTCGATGTACCAAACTGTGAAAATGAAAACGTGGTATCGTTTGTCATCGGTTTTGCCCTCTAAACGAAAAAGAACATTAATGTCAGATTTGTAATCGCTGTTGGCATATTATATATAGGAACTGCTTCCAACTCGATTGATGGTCAGTAGCTTAGTTACGCCTTCTGTCGGTAACGGCTTCCCGAGTGTGGATGAGCAATATCTACATATATGAGCCCACGTATGATCCGCAGTCTATGGTCGGATAGTAAGCACAACTCTTCAAAAATCGTAGGTTTTGTAATCGTCAACTCCAGAATTTTAGAAATTAAAGACCTCATCTTGATTTTTCTTTCAAGTTGATAGCATGTAATTAGGTTAAGAACCCCTCCATATTAGATAGACTAATTTCATATTTGCATTCTCGCTATGAAGGCCCCGCGCGTTCTGTAAAAGAATTGGCTCCCCTGTGATTTTGAAAAAGAGACGGTGAAATTATTTGTTATTAACATCGTCTCGCCTTTATACCAATAAAAGACGTCAATTATAAGCAGACTGTTGGGATATTTCATATTTGTATATGCAAGTCCTGTTTCATTCCGTGGAGAGAGGGAGAGGGAGAGGGAGAGGGAGAGGGAGAGGGAGAGGGAGAGGGAGAGGGAGAGGGAGAGGGAGAGGGAGAGGGAGAGGGAGAGGGAGAGGGAGAGGGAGAGGGAGAGGGAGAGGGAGAGGGAGAGGGATGTTAAAGGAATAACGGTATTTGTTTAACCAAGTCCTGTTTCATTCCGTGGAGAGAGTGAGAGGGAGAGGGAGAGGGAGAGGGAGAGGGAGAGGGAGAGGGAGAGGGAGAGGGAGAGGGAGAGGGAGAGGGAGAGGGAGAGGGAGAGGGAGAGGGAGAGGGAGAGGGAGAGGGAGAGGGAGAGGGAGAGGGAGAGGGAGAGGGAGAGGGAGAGGGAGAGGGAGAGGGAGAGGGAGAGGGATGTTAAAGGAATAACGGTATTTGTTTAACCAAGCGGTATTTTTGGATTCTGTTGTCGGGTTTGAATTTGGCCAGTTTTCGTTTTCTCCGTTTTTTTTTTTCAATTTTCACTTATCTTGTAGTAAGAAATATCAGTACGTCTTTAACAAGAGGAAACGCGACGTTGTTTATATTTTTCCATCAAAATATTTTATCACCGATCCCATTTGTCGACGAGCGAGAATATTAATGTACGTAATATCGGCGCAATATGAAAGAATAAAGGAAATAACGGCCAGTGATCAGGCATGTCTTGTAGTATCGAGCTCTGAATTATTCAAGTAAATGTATCACTTCCTGTTTATTATAAAACACGGCGTGTACGGTAAAAACAAAAGAGGCATGCGATCGGCCCGACTTCCGTTCATAACGCGACCGTTAATTATTCAAACCATTCTCGTCCGCGCGGACAAGACTAACCTCTTCGCAAACTGTCGGTAATGCAACTCGTGGCAATCTCGCGCTGACAATTTCCCGTTCGTTTAGTTGCAATTAGCAGCCAATTAGTAAGTTCTTACGCAGCTACTGTACCCATCGGTGTGACATGCAACAAAGGCAAAATCACCGCGCTATCACCTTCGGCATTCGATGAAACGTCATTTCTAGGACCTCTCTGAGGAAGAAGCATCTTGTGAAATCCGGCGCTGTTCTTCAGGCGTCTGGTTATAATCGTTCTGCAATTAACGATATTTTATACACACCGTTGAACGAAACGTCTTTCTGTAATTAGAAGTTTCGACGCGCGGTTAGCAGCGACGGTTGAAAACACACAATAGTCGTCGAGTTGTTCTCTTGTTCCGCGTCTATACCCGATCTAAACATCATTAGCGAAACAATTAAAACCTCGATTCGATAATAATTCCTTCTCATTCCGAATAGCATTTTGCAATGAATATGAATTTTATCTGATAGTTCGATTTTCTTCATTTTCCTCACAAAAATCCTCGAAGAACTGTCTTTCGCTTTTATAAGGTATATATTCTTCAAGCGCAGGTTTATTCGAGGCCATTTCTAGCGCTGCATAATTTCCTCATTGTTTCGGTCGTAACCGATGCTGAAGTATATGTACGTAAAAAAATTATGTAAACAGGCACGTCATTTCGAGGGATACACCGTCAAAATTAATCATCAGAAGCCCTCTCAAAAGCTAGTGATAGCATCTCAGTTACTTAACAGTCCGTCATAATGTTTCGGTTTATTGCCACTGAAAGCTATAGATGAGATTTTCATCAATATGTGCATTTTTTGCCTAAATGAATATATGGCCTGCACATTTTTAGTACTGACGCTGACCTGCAAATGGACAGCGTTTGATTGGCATCTATGACTGACTGAAAGCCCGGGATTACTGGGTTTGACGTGGATAGTAATTATCGAGCCTATTCTTTGGGGGTTCGACGGAGGAAAAGACCATGGTTCCGGCTGCGTGGAGGGATAATGGACGCTGACGACCATGCCAGTAACGCTGAAATACGTGCTCATTAACACGGCACTGGTGTGCGAATACTGTGTCGCTTTTCATTTCACCAGCGTGTGGCTCCTTCGAGTCAATTATGTAACCGTGGCGTCATCTTAACAAAGTTTGTTTAACGCCGCAGCAGTTCGCACAGAAAGAGCCTAACTCTTGCAACCCGATATACTTCATTATAGTCATCTCACTTCAAAAATAACTGAACTCTCCCTACTAGCTGTAAACTCTCGCGTTTTCAATGATAAACCGCTAGATGAAAGAAAAAAAGAAAACTAACTACAAAGTTTATTGACACCTTGAAAAATGACACATGTATTGCTTATCATTGTCGTCGATGAATGATAATATTATATAAGCAATTTAAGGGATACATTAAGTTATCTAAAATTTGAGTACATCGATTTATTGAATTGAATTGACTGGCAGTTAGTTTAGCCCTGATTGATGATGTAGAGAACATCCTTTCAAAAATAATCATTAAGATTTATCAAAAATGTTAGGAAAAATAAAAGCCCTTACGTAAATACGCATACTATATGCATCAATGTATACAAACATTATTTTTACGGTTTTCACTGGGTCAAAGACATTATTCGACAAAAAATATCATTTTTGTCATTCATAGATATAGACGTTTATACATGTATACACATAGATAGTGTCATCTATAGTATATATGATTGAGTCGTCACAAAAGGAGGGAACATGAACTTTCCGACCGTCGGATCAAAATTCTTCCATGTAATGTGGTATGTTTGATGAGGTGTCGCGTTGCTGTGCTAAATATATACATTCTACTTCTTATATTTCAGTGTGAATTTCAAAGCCAATGTAAGATGTATTTTTCAATTTAAGATTTTTAAGATTTTTTCGGCATATCGCTTATGAATTCGGGGATGTGTCTCGATCGATGTATTACACTCGTATTTTGCGAGGTATTTTTCATCGCGCCGATACGAACACTGATCGATGTTTCGGAAAGCAGACTGGATACATCAGCGGCGATAAATCAATGGTCAAGTCGCGACAGGATCCGGGGAAGGGCACGCACAGTCTGCGCAGCCTTCGCTCGGTTTGTACCGATTACATGCGTTATTTGCCCAACAAAACAAATGACATTGCTACTTCCATAATGATATTTGTTGAAATAACCAACGCACAACATGATGTGTTTGCGTTCTTGATGACTTTTTGTCGCAGCCTATCCGAAGATGTTAAAGCGGACAATGGTGTTCATCTATATAATATCCACCATGTGCCATGCGCCTACCTCTGTGTCTCAAATAACGGTACAAACTTGCTACAATGATGATAATTCAATAATACCAATTTATATGTAGTATATGAAATATCAATGGAACGAACTATAAATATTTTTGTAAATCATCCTCACTTTTCTTACAAGCAGCATATTCAGTAGCGTTTATTTGTTTTTGATTTTTCCGACGTTGACTTGTCTAGGCGACTTTCATTAGTGCTGCGTGCCAATTTAATTGGATTATGATTTCAATTTATTTCCTTGACTTTGAATGACGGCAAACGTTACGACGTGCCGTATACGTTCCCTGTGAAAAAAAAAAATAGAAAAAATAAGCTGAATGCAGCCCTGAAAACATGAATTTACACAAGCCTTAATGTCACTGATTGGATTCAGGATACAGACTGAGAGATAGGTCTGCTATCCCGAAAATAGTTGAAATTTTTTGATAACGTTTTGGGCACCGGTTGAGCAACTGACCCGAGGATCTTTGAAACCACAAAAAAAATGGTCATGCCACAGAAGCATAGAATATCCGTCAGATCTGTATTGCCTCCGCAGGTAGTGAATATGTCCATGATTTTGGCCGTACAAATTATATTCAACCAAATATACCGCATACGATTCATCCCAGCCTACGCAAAGTCGGCAATAGCTGAAGATAATTACACCTGCAACAGTGTAATTAAGGTTTCATTTGAGCAGGACCATTTCCGTCAGTTCATTTATGCTTCCGATTCCTGTGAACTTTGGCGTTAATGCACTTAATTGCGATATAACATGCTAACCAGTCAAATCACATAGCGTTTGGTACACCGGGAGCTGTCTATTTTGTATGTATTTCATGAAATATGGCTTCTTTTAATCAAAGTTCGGCATGATATTCACTTCTGATTTCACGTTTTGATCGGAACAGATTTAGCAGACGCCAATACATATTTTATAGTTGTTGTTTATTTTCTTATACATACTGCTGGGGGAGGGATGATGATGGTAAGCAAATTGAGAACTTAAAAAAATGATTGAGATAAAATGAATACGTGCGTAGTTGAAAATCCAAACTCGCGCCTGAGCGAGGATGAAACGGCGTTTTAAACATTCAGTAATGAATTACGGAATAAAAATGTAGAGTATTCGATTTTCGATCGCGGATCGATGTACTCATCAGGCAACGGCGTCAATTCGCTACGGGATCAAAATGATAACGGCGTTGGTTTACTAACTGAAAATTACGAATTTATACACACGGCCATATCACCTGCTGTTCAGATTAATGAGTTGATATTTAAAATGGCGTATAGTTTCAATTTCTGTGCGAAGCGAAGTGCGACCAAAGCGGTGATGAAATATCGGATGCACTATGAATTCATCGAACTCGTATCTATGTGACCGTTTAAGATATTATATAGAAATGACCGAGAGACTGATAACGACGAGCCAGACGTTGAACTGGCGGTTCAGATTTATTTGACACAAAATTGAAATCTTGACATCGATATTCATACAATCGTAGCTTACAAACAGGCATATAAGTATTGTTCCCGTAATACTGATTCTTAAAAAACATCTAACTTACAATTGTGGAACTGTGTCCAGGGCCTGGTTTTTATAAGACTGGTACTATCTAGAACTCGGGGGCTAACTCAATTCATTTTTCCTGGTTAAAGTTAATACCAATCTATAAACCAGTCCCTGGTATTTACGGTTAACTTAACCCAAATACTAAGTAACTGGCCTTTGTTTTCTAAAAGCTGATTGTAATCCAATAAACCGTCTTTATAAAGAACAATACAGAAATTTCATTTTATTCGATTTGTAGGATGGAGTGACACCACCAACATCGGTCACTACACGGAAGTCCATGTTAGTGTCCACGAAGATAGAATTCTTAGAACACGCCGTTTTTGTCGAATGGATAAAATGAACTTAATCTGAACAACAGTTCGTGACTTATTGTAATTATCAGCCACGGTTGCCTTTAAATGGATATATTTCACATCTGCATGCTGCGCGGCATGATCGATCTTAAGTGTTCTGAGGAAATGAAACCTTTCGAAACGATAAAAGCCGTTTTATGCCTTTTGTACCCGAAACCCGTATTGTCATTATTACTTACTAACACACGCCGGAAATTTCGACTGATCATTCTTATTAATTAGCATATTTTATTAAATTTCATATTTATCAGAATCAAAGCAATCGACGTTGGAAATGCAACGTATATTTCCTTTCATTCCCCAAATGTATCATCCACGTTTTGGTTCGGCTAGAATTGTTAGACGGCATTTACGTAACTATCTAAGATATAAATGCAAAGGCGACCGCTTTTTTTTCTCGAATAAATGGAAGCTAAACAGGCGCTATATTTTCCTAAGGAAGATATCGGATTTTTACCATGACAAAACGACGCGCGATAGAATGATATTGTGTTTTCAAATTGTTGCGCAGAATATAGTCCCGTTATCGGTTCGAGATGCGTCATCACCTTTCCGAACACAAAAGTGTTTTCTTACTACCGTCACTGTCTGCAACAGACGCCGCCTGTGCGAAGCTCTATACCTGAAATGGTATCGGCAAAATCGGAGCCGAGCTCTACTGAACACGGCGAAGATTGTCGCCGAATAAAAACAAGATAAAAAAAACGGGATGATTACGCTCGTTCAGAATGCGGTCTCTTTATCTTGCAATGAGATTAGGGCGGATGTAGCTCCTTCAGCGTACGTCTGTGTTTAGGTTTCATCTGTTTTGCGGGATGTGAACGAGTACCGAGCGTGTGAGTGGCATACAAGCAACACACGCGCCTTTTCTAGTTTTACTTACTTGCGTTAACCTTTACTTTAATTCATTTGACAAACTCTCGGTCTTAATACAAAGACAATTTTGAGTGACATATACTATACATCAAAAGAAATTCATTATATGCGATGAACGTTAACAAAAAATTCATAAAGACTATTCTTATTCTTAATCAATTCTTATTTTCTACTCGTGTATCGTAGATCTCATCACGCCCGATACGATGAAATATCACAACGAAATATAGAATGTATCGTCAATAGAAATTTACATGAGAAAATGTTTAAAGAAACTAACTTGAAAGTTTATTGACGCCGTACCTAATATCATTGACAATGAGTGATATAATAAAATATTAAGGACCAGTAAAGGTATTTTGAATTTGAATATATCGACATTTGAATTGAATTGACCGGTACCAATGTAACCAGGCTACGTAATCCCAATATTGATGACGTAGACCACGTACATTGAATGTTCTTTACCAATGACATGAAAGTCATGAAGTACAATAACGAAATGAACGCCAAAATTCGCAGTTGTAATGGTTATTTTGAAGCGCCAATATCGATGACGTAGTGCACATCGATTCATGCCGTACCCCTTAAATAACGCATAGTGGTTATCAATATATGAAAACATTTGTATAACGGGTCTTATAGCGTTAAATAATCTAGAATAAACTTGATAATCTCATGACTGTCAAAATAGATTTGTTCCCCCAAAAATCTATTATTTCTGCCGTGATTATATATGATGATTATATTATATTTCGTCTGATTATCATTCTTTGTTTGCTATAATATTCTGGGCGTGTACCTCGTTTTGCTTCGATTTCTTACGCCCTTATTTCCAAAAACAAAAGTAACGCGCGTACCATTCTCAGTAATTTGATGATACATGTCTGAGTGGATACTGCTAAAATTAACAATATTTCTATGCTAATCGAACTCACCAAACAATAATATGTTTATATATATACAAGAAATTGATATGAAATAATGATAGCTTAAAAACAAAATCGAAAACAATATACTAAAAATCTTCTAAATGTATTGTTTAGCCTTTAGGACATTCTGTGACAATGTCAACTCGACTAAGCGGTTTTTATCATCCAACAGATATTTGAATTCGTCATCATCGAACTAAAATGAATCAAAAGTAACCGCGCGTTTGAATCGAGAAAACAATCGATCTATTATAGAACGTCATCAACCTTCAGCCAAATCGTGACAACAACAAAAACCACCACGCTTTGATGAAAAGTCTAAAATATATTTCAAAATGTGCTTTCAAAAGTATACCATAACGCTCGGCAGATGTAATTATGTGATCTAATCTCAACGCTGGTTCAGTTGAAAGATAAATCATTTGGAAAATCATTTTCTACATCGCATTGTCTTCGTTTGAAAATTTAGGCAGCGCGAAACACCCGCGGCCCAGTCTCCTATTCAATATCGATTCTGCGATTTTTGCGACCAGCGAAATTAAAAATCACCACCGCAAGGAATGAAATGGCGTCAATTTCTGAGGCTGAATTCAACACGAGATAGTTGCGTTTGTCGCACCTTAGGAAATAAAAAGGCGTTCGTGGTCTCACTTAACACGGATCGACCATGTCGGTGCAGAAACGTCAATATGAGTCATAGTTGAGTAAATTCGAGAAAAGGCGAATTTGATATTTGCGTGGATCATTTTTATTTTACAAAAAAAAACTAAATGTACGATAATAATAATTTTCGTGAAGGTTCACTTGATTTCGCCTCTTTTTAGAAAATTCGCGAATATCGAATGTTTTTTTCTGCGGGGCTTTGATGGTGTTATAATATGCGGAAGAACATAGAACATAGCGGCCATACGGATCTTTTTAGAGATGAAATCTCGACATTAAAAAGTCGAAATTTCAAGTTAATTGAAAATTCGACTTTTTAATTTGCGCTGAATAACGACGACGTGCTCGCTAAACGACCGTTCCGCCATAGTGTGAAAGTCGAAATTTTGAGTAACTAAGTCGAAACTTCGACTTCGAAAAATATTTCATATGGCCGCTATGCTCTTCCATAGTTATATGACACATGCTACGGCGAGAATAATGAATTCAAGATACATATATACAGAATTTCAAAAGATTAAAAACGATTTATATTTATCATGAATTGAAATCAAAATACACGACGTTTCGAACCATCATTACCGATCTCTAGCGAGATTTGGAAACGTCGCGTATTTTGATTTTGATTATTGATAGGTAAAATAAGTTTTTAATTTTTAAAATTCTGAACTTTTTCTCTGTTCTCCACGAGTGTACGGGCTATCAACAACTACGGCGGGAACTTGTTTCTCAAAGACAAGTTATATTCACTTCGTTTAATTTTTTCGTTTTCTGTTGGTTACGCGTTACAAAATTACTATGCGTCCGGTACGTGTTCGCACATAAACCTCAAATCAGCGCGCAGGATACCTCCTCGCAATGCTAATTAGTGATTGGTCGGCTGCTAGCGTTTAAATGACGTCGACACAGTCGCTTGGCGGATTGTAACGCAATAAGCTGCGGAAAGGTAGACAACGTTCGCTGGCGTTTCGTGAGGATAGTTCATTACTTGATAAAACGTCGGTCGCAGCCAACAAGTCACCAAGAACGAATCGGCGTCGCAGGGATAAACGTTGAGAAAAATTCAAAGAAATCCATTCACTACACACGCAATAAGGTAAAATTCTCATTCGATTGAAAGTGCCTTTCATTCTTAAAAAAATTCTTCGAAACTTCATTGAACTAGTGCGTATACTGCATAAGTATGCATTTTCTTTTCTAATCTAACTCAGTGATAATTTCCTTCATTACCTGATTCAGAACTAAATGGGCTATACAGGCCTACAATTAATTGTTAAACATCTACAACAAGTAATATCACTTTTAATTTCTTTAATGCTTTGTCATTATGAGCGTTTTGGTAAATCGGTAAAGCGAGATTAAGGAATAATGAAAACGATGAATATCTGCATTAAAGCACCAGCAACTGTGGCTGAAATATGAATAAAAATTCTAAGTTAAACTTTTAAAATTTTAAGTTACGGGTTAGTTTAGAAATCTCACAATACAAAAGAAAGACTAGTCCGAAAAGTCTATATGAGTTTAATATACTATTCGACGTTTCGAAAATATCCTGATAGTCATCTTCAGGAATAGTATCACTAGCAAACTTTTCGGACACTTCTTTTTTCCTTGAGAGCTTTTGTCGTATTTAATCGTCACATCACGGAGATTGTCACATCATGGTTGTAGTTACGGGCTAATTGACGGGAAATCACACTCGCGAAATACAATAGCGACCACGAAAAATATGACGATTTCCCGTTGCAAATTAATGTGTCGGTAGCGTACGGGGGAAGATTGAGTTCATTTTGCTCGCCTCGTGTTTGCAGATCATATCCAATAATTCAATTCAAAATCGTTGAAAATTATTCAGCCATCATCGTTCACATGATATTTGCGCGGAAATTTCCCCGAAGATTTGTCATAATTTCACTTAAGCATGAATTGGCTACTTACAACAGTCGACCAATTTCTGGTTTAAAATATGGACCATTGCGCGTATATGACGAGTCAATCGCGTCGATTCAGAAGTGAAAAATAAATTCTTTTGTCCGAAAGAAAAAAATCATTAAGAGATTTAGGTATAGAAAATATATACTTCTCTTACGGTATGGCTGCAATTTTGCCCTCTTTTCTGCGAAGATAATCATTACATGATTTAGACGGTCAGCGAAACGGTCAACCGCTCTATCTGAGAATTTGGTCAGATTATGAGCGAATTGCTTAAATGCCTTTCGATATCGACAGCTATTCTTATCAAAGATATTCGTGCACAGCTATTTTGGAAATGCATTTAGACATTAAAAGGTCTCCTTGAATGTTTCCAACGGCACAACCACAAGCCCTAAACTTGATATAGCTGCTCGGATATCCGACATATGTCCTTTTTCATAAATAAAGCGAAATCATTGTAAACATGAATGAAATAAGAAGAAATGCAAATTCGAAGGACACTGTATCATTAAGTGACGACCTTTCGATATTGACTAAAAATAGAATGATACGCGATCATCGTTATGCAGATAGAAGATATGATTTCCACCAAGCACGTGATGTGAAATACTAGGATTGAACGTGAAACTATCGGTAGATAAAGGATAATTTCAACTAGACAAACGACGTTAAGGGTTTTATGCCTCCAACGGAGCTTTCCATCCAAATCCATGGATCCTTGTAAATGTACTACGCATGCGCGTGTATACGTATTGAATTGTCCCAAACGAGGCGGAGCTGGTATCGTTTCCCGTGTCTGGTAAGGGTTGGGCGGTGGACCCTGATCTGTATGGCTCCTCTGACTCGTCTCTGGAACTAGTGTGGTTCCCTGGTGGGTACCGATGCGTCTTTAGGGTCCATCGAGTGTCCTTGGAAGTCAGTGTGGAGGTGCAGGGATAGCTCATCGGTGTTCCATCGGTGTTCCATGTTCCATGGTGTTCCTTTCACCCAACGTCCTGTTTCGCCAACATTTTTTTCTAAAATTTAGAAAAAAGATCTAACTTTATTGGATTACACGCACATGTATGAATTCATTTCAATTATCGGGTGGCTTTATCCGAAAATGATTATTTCGGCGAATATACGGCGACTATTACGACTTTGCGTCGGCGCTTTATCATTTTTGCCACTCACAAGTACTTGACGTGACGATTGCTAATTTATGGTCTAATTACGCGCCTTCGGATGCCAGCAAAAATCAATTTACACGAATCGTTCAATTTGCACGAATGGCATAAATCGGTCTTGCACAATCATGATACACGTCTTTCATGTCGGAATAAAAAAAAACCAACTGCGACAACTTTCTGGCTTATTATTTATTTTTTCGATAAAAAGGTCGAATAATGTTTCCGTTGTTAGAAATCCTGTAACTTCGTGTGCATTTAGATACTTTCAAACCGAAAAGTCGAGATTGATGCTTCCTTTGTGATACCTGACTATTATGCGGGGGTTAAGTTAAAACTCCCTATCCCACGAAAATCTACCATTAGAAAAAGTTTACATACACTTTAAGTGTTTTTACGCAGAACATTTTCAACTCTAATTTCATACCGCCACTAATGCTTAACGGAGAATTAAATTCTCGCTTTGAATTAGACCTTTTCCGCGTCAATAAAACGCATTTAAGGTCTTCGAAAAGGCGATTGAATGAATATCGACATTAAGGTATATATTACTCCCATATGAATTTCATATAGTGTTTTACCAATTGACGAAGGGAATTTCGCTTTGAAGAAACTGCTTTCGTTCGATATTCACCGAGTTTTCAGACTAATTCAACAACCGCACTCTTGTCGTTAAGATTTTTAAGCTGATAAATTTTCCATTAAGGTGGCCCGAAAAGGCGTCTGAGCAGAAATTATGCGAAGAACAATCTAATCGAGTTAAATCGGTTCACCTGAACTCCTGGTAAATTGTTTCCTGGATTGAGTTCTACATGTATGTTGGATATCAGGTTTTCTGTAGAGAATATGTGATATTTCAGCAAATGCGACGTGTTTTTCATCGCCGATAACGTAGGCCGTTTAACAGTAATATTAGAAAGAATCATCGAATCGCGATGACGTAATATGATAGTGTAAGAACCCCGTCTTATCTCGTGTAAGAATTGCGTTTACGAAAAAATGACACCATGGGAAAATGGAATGATTTAATTCGGCGAGTGAGTCAAGATTGTAGCACTCCGTGTCACATCAAAGTACGTGATTCAAAAAATGAATATGCAGCCGATTAAACCAACTCGACCGAGATTTAATTCGTTAGCGAATGATGATTTGATGGAATCGGGGCTCTTTCAAGGCCGTCCGGCCTAAAGCTGGTTCTCCTTGCCCCGAAGACGCTACCGGTATTGTTCAGAATTCTGTTGGAAAATTTGGCCAAATTTCGATTGAATACAGAGTGCTTGCGATGCTTAGGAATATTTTCCTATATTCAATACAATTCAAATACTTTCGATTGAACGCTGGAAACTTTCAAGCCGCGACGATAACAGAATACCATCCGTAATTTCCACGATAGTGTTAAACTCGATTGAAATTACGTTCCACCGCCAATATTATACTCAATATGCTTATATAGTACTTAAAAACATTCGGAATCGAGGAAAACTTCTAAGGTTTCTGTCATTGTACCAGTAATTGGATACTGGAAGCTTAGAAAGTAGTCATTGTAAATGATAGATTCGCATTCGATGTAATTCGAGTCGTTGAATAGAGTCGATCGCTACCGATGTTTTTAAACGCGCCGAGACGCATTAAGTTCAAGTATAAATGCGATTTTTCTTTTTACTGCGTCTTCTATAATACAACATCTGCAATATTCTCACAATTTAGGATGGATCCCAAACCATGATTTTTGAAATATTGATTGATTTCCATCTAAGATGAGTGACGTTATTCTGCTCGGGGAAAATTCGTCACCAAGGATAAGGCCTTAGTGGACTATGGACTCTATTATACACCCATGTTGCATAGATTAGTAAAAAGAGTGGTTTATGAGCGAATCATATGATTCTCAGCCGATAAAAATTAGAGAAGTTGTAGATCAGAAATATCCTCTTGAATTATTCATCATTGAAAAAAGTGTAACTGGCTAACTAGCAGCTAAAAATACTCGCTCATCTACCTTCCTTGCTTTACATGTTTCCCGTTCTAAAACTAAATATAGCGATCGTGCCTTTTCCACTCGCGGACCCGACCTTTAGAACAGACTACCAATTTCCATCCTGATTATGAAGAAACATTTCGCAACCTTTTAAAGACACGTCTGTTTTTGAAGTATTTCCTGGAGACAGCGCTTTGAGAGCGGGATACTGCGCGGTAAAGTGCATAACGAGAACATTTTATTATTACTATCATTATTATTATTATTATTAATACGCTTGCCTTTGGAACGACGTCTTGAGAATGATGTCGATCGATTTCCGTGTTGCGGCTTACAATTTCCATTGATTGAACCTGGAAACACGTGCTCACGATCAAAATCGAATTCAAATCAAATCGCTCTCGATTTCATTTGCCGTTAATCTCGTTCAGCGACGATCAGTTTAATCTAATTGGGCAACGTCACGATACGCGCAGGCGTACGACTCTCAACTTCCGGTGAAAATAATCAATGCGATACATCGCCGAGTGTGGAGAATCTCCGGTAATCAGTTCAGATTTGGCGTACCGCAATTTTTTTCTATTTTTCGTCGCGCGGTTGTAAATCGAAAACGGAAGCTTCTACCGAGACTGGCTTTAATTCGATTTAGGGGAAGAAGTTCGTAAACTAACTGTAGAATTCCGATGACAAAATTACATTCAAATACTTCAGATTGAAAAACCGTAACGCACCTATAGAGAACTTGCGGCCTTGTATGTTTATCACGTGACCGACGCCATGTGAGCCATCAATCCAATGCGAGATTTTATTGACAAATCGCAGTGACTCGAATTCGTTAATGGCCCGTTTTTACATATTTCCCGCACCAACTTCATTCAAACTTCAAACTTCAAATTTGCACTCACTCGATATTGAACAATGAGAAGTGAGTCACTTCCGGAACCAGTTGCAATTCAAACGCAACCATCCCGTGCTATAATTTGGCTCAGGCCTGATCCTACGTTTTTTGGCACGGGCCAAATTCGCTCGTGCGATCGCGGCTACAACGTATTGGCGAATTATCAGAAAACAACATGACGGTTTTTACTAAAACGCGAATAGAATGAATGAATAAATTTCATTTTGTGGTATAACAGGTCGTATAGCTAAGGATGACTCTTGCTACTACGAAGCTACAAGCATTTGTTTGCTTATTTTACGAGAAATCAATTTCAACTGTCACTTTTATCTCGCACAATATCGCGTTATCGGTGCCGGTTTTATAAGGATTTCCGGGTTGTGTGCGATAAAAAGCGACGATAAATCTCTCTGTCGCGTTTCTCTGTTGTCGCGCGGGTCAAAGCTCGAGCGGTAAATGATCGCCTAATGATTTAAAAGCAAATTAATGAATTTGTCACGAGATTGCGGATGAACGGGTTGTTTAGTATTTGCATCAGACGGGCACGCGTTCGTATCCTGAAGTTGATTCGACAATTCAACAAAATGCGCTCTTAACGTCACTGCCAACCGAAACGCATATCCGTACCGCGCTTGGCACCGATGCTTCAAAGCCCTCTAATGTATCTGACAAAAATGTTCTTTGAGTTCCACTATAGTATGCGTTGATTAAAAATGCAGGCTGCCGCTTGTGAAGGCAAAGTATCGTGAAATTTCCCCCACAAGCGGTTACATTTTTTGTCGAAGCTGGTCTTTTTATAATCGCTTCGGCGAATGCGTTAAATTATCCCCCAAAATGTGCGCAGGCAATTATTTGCTGATTGCTCGTTTCTTATATGGCTGCTTGGAACACATGTTCGTGAAAACTGATTATTCTGGAACTGGATACGTCTTACCTGGTCACTCCGTGTTTATAGTCAGCGTACTTCAGGCTCAATATTTCGAAACAGAACGCCGAGTAGAAATTCTAGATACTGGATCAAAACTATAAACTACTATAAAACTACCACTAGCTGGAGTTTCTTTTTTATGTAAAAACTGGTCACTTGTTATTTATAGAAAGGATTTATTTCCCATATAGATAGGGAATCGTACCGCGTCATTTTTAGTTTTGTATAGTAAAGTTGATAAAGTCTATTAAAATTTTCGCGATCAAGTACACCCCCATCTTACTGGTAGGCGCCGCGGTTACGATTCCCCCGTAACACAGATTTTGAAAATACCTGAAAATGAAACTTCGCTTTGAAAACTCGCCAAGATTTAACTCAAAGGCAACATCAAAACTTGTTCCTGCTAGGAAACGGAAAAGCAGCACTTTTGATTTATTTCCTGATTGCTGAATCTCCCGTGTGTTTTTTCTCAGTAATTAGAATTTTGTTTCATCCGATGACGTAAACTGGGCATATGATATAGCTAAGATCAAAGGGTCGAGGGCAATATTCACCAAATATTTTTTTTCTTGGTAAACGCGACAAATAAGTATTACTGTAAATAAACTATCATTTTCTTCAGATGATTCTAGAATAAGTTACCATTGATGTTTTCTATGTTTGAAGTCAAGTTACACTTTTTTCAGATTGTTCTAGAACATACAAAAGTCAGTAATTGTTTAGTTGCTTTTCAATTATGTGTTTTAATTATTAGGTATATTCAGTTAAAATCTACTGGACTTCTTCGGGCTCTCGGTAAGCTGAATCTATAAGAACGGTCGTAAGCTCACTAATCGTTGCAAACGTAAGGCGAAAACCTATGGTCACTCAATGCCCGAATAGATGATCTTAAAGTACTTTTAACGAATCCTTTATCAGGGTTCTGATTTCAGTCCATCAGTTCCCAGTGGCGGGAGTGATTTTACATCGCTTTGGATCAGATCACATATCAAAACCATCTATATTTCATAAACAGTTTATCATGCTGCGATTTAGTTATTATGTGTATACCCGCGTGAGACTTGATCTGGATTTGCTATACATAATTCAGCCGTTTTCATTAACGATTTGGAAATATCGGTGGCATCGAATATCACCCGAATCAGTTACCATGAGATTTACATACACGTACCAAATACCTATCGGGTTACACTGCATTCCCTATCACAATATCGAACAATATACGTTCGTGATTTGCGAGTATAGTATTCACTTTTAAACATAATTAGGCTCGAATCCCGGATTTTGGTAATTTGCAATATCTCAAATGAATTATACGCCACGTAGTAAATTGGAGACTTATTCTTTTGCCACCGTGGCCCGGGGATCAATGTCGCAAAACCGCATTCGAGTGACAAATATTTCTGCCTGGCCAACGGGCGTTGATAATTAGTTTTCAATCCATATTTGACACGTCGTTTCGAGAGGCGAAGTCTTACCGAATGACGAATATATCACGACGATTGATCTGGAAACGTCTGGCATTTGAAAACCTGTTATTTGCGCTTTGAAAAAAAAGAAGTTATTCGTGCTACGATCCGCGATTAGGACGCGAATAAGATGTTGTGAAATTTGTATCGAAACCGTCATGCACGAATATAAGCTTTGAAGGCGAAACGTTCCTGGTATTTCGAAATCTATCACTCCGCTAATGTCTATTGGCATATCCAACTGCCTCCTAGTAGCTAATTATTAATTTTTCATACTACGTCTGAAAGAAAGATTTGCGAACACTCCACTTGCACCTCGGGGGCCCGCTAAGACGTCAACAAATCGTGAACGCTTTGGGTATACGCGAAGGAATTATGTAGGAATTTCTGCTATTCCATATCGCCAATTTCATTAGCGTCATCTGCGCTCTTCAATTATGAAGTCATCGAATACGTTTGATGAAATAAGGATTATTTCGGTTTGGTCGTATATATTATTCATGGTGTACAGAAAAGCTTCGCGCCGTCCAATACTCGATGGGGAATCGCGTGTGGGACTCGACGATGTCGCCTTCCGAATCTTGTTGTAATCGAGTGTTAGTTTTCCATTCTTTTTGCTGTTTTCTCACATCCCGGAGCCAGCCGCGCGAACTCAAGAACCGACGAACATCCGCCGACAATTAGTACCGCCTCGCGGTGCCTAAAACCTCTCTCAACTGTTGTTATACTTGTGGGAAATATGCTCATACTTGATTCATGATCCCTACGTAAGTTACTGTAATACGCTTCAGCGGTTTTCCAGTTAGAGGTGACGAAGTTGATTACGTCGTAGAACTTGACGAGCACGCCAAAATATGTAATAAACATACTAGCAATATTCGTACGAGCTACTTGAATTCACGAGCAAATAATTTTACGATGTTCACCCATTAACTACGTCAAGTGCATTAAAAATTCACTGACTCCTGCCACTTGCTGTCTTCTTTAATTGATGAACGGATAGAGAGTAGTAAACCTTCAGTACCAGTGTTGAATGATTCAAACTTCTGCCAAGGATGTACGACCTTTTAGACCAGCTTTATGTCTGGAGTGAAAATCGGTGTCACGCAAAGATTTACTTAACTTGGTTTTATCCGGCAATGAGGTTTCTATAGCCCAAAACACACGCGACACAGGAAAACTCTCTGAAACATGTTTCTGTCACCTGTTTCCTTGTTTCCCTGAGTTGGAGCTTCAGCGAATTATTTAAAGTATTCAGCCCTAGGGTCTAGACTTAAAATAATTCGTGGGGTAGAATTGGGGTATCATTTTTCTTTAATGTGAGAGTTTTAGGGTGACTATAATTGAATGTATGCGTGGATACATTAGTTTCGCGTATTGTATCAATTAAGCTAATTGCGTTCGTCGCCAAATCAGACCAAAATGTCTTCTGGCGAGCTCAACGGAAAGGACGTTCGTAGAAAATTTTTCTCGGACGCTCCCTCGAATCCGTGTGGCTGCGAGGTAATACATCGCGTCGACGTTATCTCAAAGAGTTTTGACGTTATGTGGCTTGTCATTTCTTTCGCTGCTAATGTTGCCCTCGCATGTGAGGTATAATTATCCGCGATAGGATTTTAGTGAACCTCTTAATTCAATTACGGACCCCGGATTCCGCCGAGCAAGAAAAAGCCGGCAATTATACCGGAATTGCGACAGAATTCTCTCTGGATATGACTGGAAATATCTTCGCAGTTTGTGTAACTTTGTTGAAATACTTTGAACGCGCGTTGGCTTCATTGAAATGTAGCGACATGCTAAATAAATGTATTGAAGGAAAATAGTACTTTCAGGTAGTCCTTTATTCAATTTTCATCTGCGAAGGCGTCAAAATGTCCCATTTCACCGCCGACTGAAAATGCTACCATATTCGATTTTCTAACGTCGGCATATCGTCGAAATCAATCGCGGTATCTTAAAGATCTGGAGAAAACCTAAGACTCGCAAAACCAATTACAACTGTAACTGTCAATCGCAAGAAAAATGCGTGCCCTTGAGTGATACGGCCATCAAACGGTTGTTTTAACAGACGAATCGTATTTTAGCAATGATACGCCAGGGATTTAAACCACTTAAGAAATTTTCATTTGGCATGTCGAGATCAGACTATCAACGCCCGGGGTCTCGTTTTACTAAATCCTGTGTTATTTTGGATCAAAGCCTTTGATATCGTTTTAAAAGCTGGCGTCGCGAAAGCGTAAAACTATTAATATTTCTACGACGAAGCAGTGGATTCGACCGACGCTTTCGGCCATTTTGGAATAAAAAATAATAATAATCTTTTACTCCTTACATCGTTCTCAAGGTTTCATTCGAACGATCTTGGCAGGGTCTACATGTTTCCGACGAAAAAAAAATATTTTTTTCTAACTGGTCTCACGCGGTCGTGTTTTTAGACACACCGTTGATTTCAAATTTGTTCATACTATCCAATCGTCGGTGAAGTCAACGACCGTGAACAATCAAGGCCTACATTACGTGGCGACGGAAGCACGCATGCAGACGTGATTTGATTTCGTAAAAGCAACAACGGGCTTTTTTTAAACCCAGTATAACACCACGATCCAATTATACATAGCTAGCATGTTGTGTACTGTTGGTAATCATCTTGCGGTGTTTCGGGGATTTGGTTAAACCACCCACGACTTGAATGGACGCAATACGGATAGGTTGTTTCGTCTGCCAGAAAATCGATTGTAGATTATATCTGGCAGATGACTTGATCTCGCTTCATCATCATATCATCTCAAGATATCATCATATATTATTTGTGCTAGAGTCATTGCTACGTATATCGGTGGCAAGTTCCTAAATCGACCAATTCGTTTTGGTGGTGAATAGACAATCTCGTATGGACAACAATGAAATAGATAGAATATGATGAATGAACGGGGGAAAAATTGATCGATAACATTTTTGTTTGTCAAACGACCGATGTTTCTATTCATTTTGAACACTAAAAATTGCGTGGTTTCATATGATTTATTCATTTCGTTATACAACTCGTTCCATGTATCGTTTATCTTTTTCGGGGCGTAAACCGCTGCATACTTAAGGCAATTTCACTACAATTTGCAGTAGGATAAAATACCCATCTATCAAATTGAAAATGAAATGATATTTTCCATATTTCCTAGCTAATATGTACATATTCAGACAATTTATGGGGAGAGTTTGGACATTGCGGTCATAAACAGAAGCGTCTACTGGCGCGTTAATTATGTACTCAGGTACAAGTCGTATTTTCCGAGAAATTTGGCCATTGCGGCGCATCGATATACAGCGGTATGATGTCGAGGAATTTAATCTAACCACGGAAATAATTGCTATATTCACCGGTCAAAATTCCAACTGACAGAGTTCTTTCTTTCGCAGCGCTAAGACATCGACGTGACTGCACACAGAGATCGCGATAAGACGTGCAGAACTCAGTCCATCTCCAGAGACAAAAAGCTTTTTTGTTCTATTCGACTTTGAATTCGATTTTTGAAACCATGATCTTGGTCTAGTCATTATGTGTAGAGTGTACGGAGTGGCCGTACTTAAGTCTATTTGCAACATACGCAGTGCAATGTGACAGCGCTAATTTTCCCAAACTCTTCGAAACCACATCGATTATCTGTTTACAAGAGTCCTTTGTTTTCATCAATAATACCCGCAGGTAACTTATGTTATATTTAAGTATAGTTAGGTAGCTAGTGCCGCGCCCTGCGGGGTCTACATTGACCGATACAAGGTGGACGCGGTTAGAATACCGAGAGTTAATGCGACAATACATTAAACACTCATTATAGATTTCCTTTTCTAATCGGTAAACTTTGGGGAACTCTCCATCTCATTCAGCATAAGCCTGCTAGGCGTCCGTAATGGACGAATGTAGTATCGTAGTATTTTTGCGGGCTATTTTCTTTTCACGTTGCATCCCGTTTTGACTACGAATGTTTTGCAATGTGACACACGTATTCCGGAAAGAGCCGTCACCGGAAGTCGGACAGCGACAGAAACGAATCTCCGAAAAGCGAAAAAAAACGTTGGCGCAACTCCAAAGATCGATCAAGTCATCGAGACACAAGTTTATCTAAAACTGGGGCGAAAGACGGCACCTCAAAAATAGCTTCACGTACATATAGCTCGAATTATATGTCAGGTAATAGGACAAATCAAAATCATTCATTTTATTGTGCATCTTTCAAGTCCCAACACTGAAAACCACTTCTCCTTGGGTCTACATGTATATCGGATATTGTCGTCCAAACAAATATCACGATTTGGCCATTAATCCTTAATGAACTCAGTTAATTGACGTTATAACAACCTGGTTTTTATAACTTCGTTATTGTGTTAGTAATACGTGATGTAATGAATTTTTGAGTAAAGCCGCGTTAATCGGAGATTTATTGCGATTATGAGGGTTTTATACGAACGATTTTCAAGTCCATTTTCCTCTACTCGGTATACCGGTCGTGAGAATTTTTCTCCATAAAATAAGCTGATCGTTCTTCGTCTCTCACGGAAAGCTTCTCGGGAAGATCATACGCGCCACGTCAAAATGTCGGTTATCACGCGAATATTTCTTTTTCTAACGAAGAATTATTTGCTTAAATTTAAAAAAACCGTGCGAGCGACCGTAAACGCAATCAACACGCTGAGATCGGCAGATTTTCTACGGCGCGCTAATCTGCAACGCACAACAATTTTCATCGAAGAAAACTTTCATGGGTTCATTTTCGCCGGTATTTTTTTTAATGGGGGCGAAATTTTGTGTATAGACGTTTAGCACTCGACGCGGAATCAATTTTATCGCTAAAAGCTAAGAGCATAAACGCTGCGTGTCGTGGATCGGTGGTCGCAGCCTCGAGATATAGCAAATATACAGCGGGTTATTAAGAAAATGCACGGCATTATTTTCGTGAAGAGGTGTCTCTTTGATAACTTGCATTCGACCCATTATGATCGTGGTTTAAAATCTTGCGGCGGCAATTTGCAAATGGCTAAATCGCGACGTATACATGTATGTATATACATACATTGTTTGGGATAATGAATATCAAGTCCGTAGTAAGCCGATTACGAGGATGTATATGCACTTCATACATCCATCTATCCGGCCATCATTTCGTCCGCCGGAACAGTATTTTTAGATCTTCTCTGCTTTGATAATTACTAAGTGGACATAGATAATATAGTTCAGAAGCTGATGTTTTAGAGATAATGAATAAATCGCCGATTAAGATCGATGCAGATCCGTTCCGCTGTGTTCTAAATATTGAGATATTATTGATTTTTCATATCGATAGCAAACGGCGTATTGCAGAAATTGTCAAGATAAACCGAAATACCGGTAATGCGAAAGGTTACCGGACATGAACTGAGGAAAAGCTTCTCTTTTTCGTTTGACACATAATATACCCTGTTTAATCAACTTATGAAACCATATATATGGACACAAGCATCGCAAAATAACTTGTATGTTTAGATCACTTGGGGATTTTTGATAAATCGGACCGGGCAGCTCATATTCCATGATATATTCACACAGCACTTTATAATCTAGAACTTGTGTAGGAAATGAATTATGATGCGCAAGGAGTAGAGAACCATGGCGAATCTCGAAGGGCCCAGATCACATTTTAACAAGGCATTCGGCCGCAACTCCCGCGAGATGAGAGATAAGTTCATCGTGATCCTGTCGTTATGAAAACAAAAAGATTTTCTACCCAACTGCCCACGTTGATGTAAATATATATATATATGTAAGTCGTTTGGGTCCGTTCCATTTTTCCTATGTTCATACCCCTGCATTATACCTCGCTCGACGTGCGTATACGGTTACCTCCTTAATTGCGTTAGTATTCCAACTACTCATGTCGCTAGGACAAGAAAAGGACAAGTACAAACATCGCTCTGAGAAATAAAAAGCAAATTGGGACAAGGCGAATTTGTTTTGTTAGCACAGCCATGCGGATGGACATCACGCAAACAATAGGATAACCATGTCTTTCACGTACATGCGCATGGATGTCTACCGAGACTGATTAATAAACGGACTAAGCAGTATATAAGTTCATCAGATTAACCGCTTCGGAGCCACACACTAATCCAAATGATTATTTTTCATTCGTCGCATAATATATATATCAAAAAGCGTTTGCTTCGACCACAGCTCCTGTCAACCGACACCCGTTAGATCTCCGTTGAGAGATTTGGAAAAACTTCTCCGTTCTTCCTCGGGCTGTGTCTTTTATGCCCACAATATTTTGTATTTCTCGCTGTTGCTGGGAGGCCTTCCGGCCTAAAGTGTCGCAGCTCGGCGAGTGCGACGAAACGACGCGAAGAGTTACTTTGACTGCGGATGTTTAATCCTTTTTTACTCAACCGAGATCAAACAGATAAATGGAAATGGAAAAATAATACAGAATTCAATAACAAATATTAGAAATTAGGGCACACGCGAATATATTTCTTCGCTACTTCCTTATCATCGATGAACACGATTCGCTAACAAGAATAGCTAAAATTCAAAAGTCACTTTAGACAGAGTTAATAATATCCGCACCTATTAACTGCCTGACTGCAATGCTGAAACGGTTTCAGCGATTCCCCAATAGCAGTTTCGTGCATAATGTCACGGTTTGAGGACTGAAATGTCACCTACGAAATATGTTCTCAGAAGCCCTTCGCGTTGAATGTTAATGCTGTCGTTTGCGACTGAATCGTTAAAAAACCTCCTACTGGAAACATAATACGGTTCAGTGCCGCCTGTCTGTATTTCAATTACATAAACGTATCATTTATCTTCACTGGTTATTATGGGTTATTCTATTTCAAAACCATTATCTCTATCTTCGGCGGCAGTTCTTGTGATCGCCACTTTTTTAGAATTACTGTCAAAAGATTCAATAGCCTCTTTGATCATATCATTTTTCACAGCTTTTGAGAGCAATTTCCATCGCGAAAGCCGTCTAAAATAACCCCAAAGCACATCGAATAGGTTCTATGCTCGTATGACGTGTATATAAGGTGTTTTAGTCGTACTTGCTTGCCGACGAATCTGTTGAGATGAGAAAGAAATGAAAATTATGAAATGCTTCCGGGATGATGATCTAAAATTTCGAAAACATAATTTAAGACAATGGGGAAACTGAATAATAGATAGATCGTGCGTGATGAAAATGTTATCAAATCCACGAGGAGCCGCGTTGACAATGGAACATCTAAATTAAAGGCTAAATTCACGACCACGATGAGTTAGTGCGGGAACGTCGGATAATCCACTTGTCAAAGGTTTTATCTCCCGAGGCCTTCGTGCCTTTGTTTCTTCAGTGCATGTCTGTAGCTACTGCCTTTACGACGGATATTTTTATAACATGATAGAAATTCATAGAAGGTTGATTTTTTGGAAAATGAAAATGTTGCCCGTTTGGTGGTGTTCCTCGATTACTTACACGGTCGACAGATTGTGGATTCCCTGGTGACGTCATTGTAGAGTGACCAGTAATTTAAAAGAAATCATCGCTGTCTAAATGCATTTCTAGTAACTCGTTTGTCCGTCAAATCTGTTATCAACTCACTTTTTGCGCTGATATTCATTTCATTGTATTGAAATATACTGCGATGAAATTAACGACCACGGTAGTATATCAATAAACTTAAACTTATGACATTATAATGTGATGCATATCTTTGAACATATTAAAATTGTTTGGATAGTGTAAACTTTTACTTACGGGAGACTGCATCTCACGCACGCAGCCGAGCGGCGTGTTATTACGAAGATAAAACATGTCATGCCGACGAGACTTACATATTACGTAATTAAGGAATCGGGATTAATCACACCACCTCCGTGATCACACAGACGCACCCGTCCACGAAATGTCAGGTGATTAGATATTCTAAACAGCTCTGATTAGGTGCATGTTCATCTGTTATACGACGGAAATAAAACCTTATCGAACTGGAAACACACCGCTCACTTCACTTGTAAACATGTAAGTTGAAGCTGAGAATTGAGAACAACTCCTACTTCTAGTGTTCATACTGGATTATTTATCGTTTTGGAGATCTTTTTTAAGAAGCGACTCGGAGAGTTGCAAGTGTACCGTTTCATGCCAAGACAGTTTGCGACGAAGTGTCGAGAAAACTCGTTTTTTCCTTTCGCTATTGAGGGCGAAAAAATACGAAACTACGTAATCGTCAATTTTCATATTTTTTTCGAAAGAAAAATTTCGCCGGGGGAGTACGGTGAACATGGATACATGGATATAGCTAAAGGCTTAAAAACTATATCCTAAAGTCTGAAAAACTTTAATTTTCTTTTTTTCAGACTGTCGAGATGAAATCAGCGTACGGAGTGTTATTTGCTGTATTGGTAGTCGTTGTATACGTGAGCTGCGAAGAGCGCACGGACGACGCCCCGGTCAGACGATGGGTCAGCAGACGTAGACGTAGTACGTCCAACAGTGAAGTCCAAGCTCTCAGAGACATTGTCGGAAAACTACAAAACATTTTAGACGAATACGAAGACGAGACCACTAGCCGACGAAAAAAGAATTCGTTTTGGCCCTCAATGGGACCTCTCCCCGTGGCCACTAGATTGAGCTCTTTCGGGAATCAGATCGTAGGCGCAGGCGCTCACGGCCATGTCGCCCAGAAGCCTTTCCGATACGGTTAATTGAGTAAGCTACAGCGCCTGCCTCGCTTACCAACTCATACACCAGTTCTGTATGATTTGTGATGATTTATGTTTAAATTTCGGGAAACAGATCTTAACGATATATTATTTTTATAAAGAAAAAATTTTCACAATCGTTTAATATGTCGATTCTACCCATCCGCGCCACATACACAACACACTAAAGCATACGCCATATCCCACCTTTACCATACAGATACCAAATCAACGATAAGTGAATGATAAAAATATTTTCCAGTAGGAACTGTCATTGCGGTGAATTAATTATTTCTATGATATTCGCGTTTCGTTATCGAATTACGGAATGGCATAAACGAACATATACATGTATATCACATCTTGTTCTATTTTCAATCGTGTCCCTTCTCGATACTATAAACGACGAATCTTCTTTTGTTTATCGGAGTTATTTGTAAATGTAAGACATGAAGATAAATTTGCTGTTGTTAACTTTAGAAAAAAAAAATGAAATTTTTCAGATTTGGCTTCTGATTGTGTCGAGGAAATATCCAATTTTTGTGGACGATGTACAGTGAAATAAATTCATTTCATTTAATACAAAAAAAATGTCAAATGTCATTCGTTGTAATTGCTTTGATTTGGTTCGATGTTGTGCTAACGTCATTTGAGCAGGATCCCGTTTAGACCTTTTAGAATGTAACCGAATAAAACGTTTTAGAATGTAGAATGTAACGTAGTTATACGATGATAAGAAGAACATTAATTACCAAGTTTACATCTGATAATATTCACGTATATGTAACATATACATTCGGTCATCGTCACCCTGCCTTCAGTAAGTAAGTTGATACCATCCACACATGACGACGAAACAGTTCGCCGAATTCATATCTTGGGAAAATCTCCCGCCGTTTATACCTGCAAGATGTAACATTTCCGATTGAACACCGGGCTTCGATTTGTCACCGCTACCTGCTGGGTAGAGTTTCTGTGATTACGTGTTCAGTGTACGATGCCCCGGGCAGACTACGGTTGGTCGTTTGTGTGCGCACTGAGCGAGCTACAACTACTACTGGAATCGACTACAACAATCTTTATTGCATAAACGAGTAACGATATTATTTTTCTTTTGATTATTAAAACATGGCTCGAAATACGACCGCGTCCCGTTTTATTTGTTAACAGATTCTGAATGTTATGGAGGTTTCGTTCGAGTTGTACATTTGTTACTATTATATTACAGTCTGAACCGGATGCTGTCGGCTGGTTCGTGCAGTTGGGCAAATGTTCGTCATTTGTGGCTTGATTCGATCATAACTCGTAGTTGTCGGGCGTCTTTGATTGCAACGTTCAGCGGTTATTATCGTTTCGGTTATTATAGCAATCTTCGTTCAGGTTGTATAGCCGCCATAACGACTGTATCGTCGCATTCAACCTCGTCGACAAATTTGCCCCCCTGGTCACATCGGTCACTTCCTTCGCCTTTGATGATGCATCGCGCCGATGATGCTCCATACGGTCTAGTCTACAGCTGCATCATTTTCGAAGATTTCATCCATTTTCGAAAGGCCGGGGCGAACGTTTGAACGATCAAAATCTCCATCAATTTCCCGAACAATTTCTATATTTTCTTCCACTCCCGAATCGTCTGCAACGCTGGCATTTTCTTCGTTAAAATCGGATTCATAAACAACATCATCACAATTACCACCGTTTTCCTCCAAGACTTCTGAATCGTCTGCATTAGGCTCATCGCTGATTTCGTCACCTACATCGCGGAGACCATCCAAACTAGACATGCTCACCTTTTCAAATTCAGCGACGTATCCTTCGTTTTCAACATTTTCCACACTCGCATTACATAAAGAATGACGCTCCGCTATGAAAACTTCCTCGTGTTCTGAATCGATATTTTTCACGTGATTTCCATTGCCGCTGCTGCTGACTGGTGTCGTTGAACCGCTGTCGTCTTCGTCGCCCGATTCGTCTTCCTTCAGAAATGCGTATCGCCGTTTTTGGCAGCCCAGAAATCTCATCAAAAACCGAGGTCTCTTTTCAAAATCGGATGCTAATGTTCGAAGGCAATCGGCTGCCGACTTGAGAGTAGCTTTAGAGTACGCGGAAAGCGTATTTCGATTCGGTTGGAGGAAATCAGGACATGCGGCATTCTCAAAATCTGACAGGCAGGCTTGGATGATATTCATAATGCCATCGACAGGTTCTAAATCCATCCACTTAGCGCCATGTTTCTTGTGTTGCCACAGAGCGACGGTTTCAAATACCCTAAGGCTAATATCTCGCAGTTGTGAATACTTCGACTTAAGTAAAATAACAAATTTGACGAAATCTTCGATCGTGAATTGAAGACCGATAGCTTTCGTATCGGCAACGAGTTCGGTTTGTAAGGGGTCGTAATAAAGCGTCCAGCAACTGTCGATTATTCCAAGTTTCGTATGCTTTTCGAAACTGTGTCTAGCCGGTCTTGTGCAATCGGCGTACCAAATATACTGACCGTCTTCAATTTGTGTTGTGATACGTCGTAAATGTTCTTTTCCGATCGTGCTATAAGGCATCTGGCGAGGCAATGCGTGTTGCAGCCGAACTCCCTTCAGTACACCAGTTCCTCGGATGGACAACATCACGTGAAGGTTGATTTTTGTGCCCGTTTTTGTGTCGAGAATAACCCATTTTAATCGCCCGCTCGAATCTTTCGAGTGTGACTGAGTTATTGAAGCAAGATCATTTCTTTTTAAGGCCGTCACAAATCCTGGAATCAAATAAAACAAAACAGAATCAGCCCGTAGCTAAATAACTTATGTCCGAAATTAAATCATTTTTTCAAGTAACACTTCACAAATAATTGCTCCTTTTGGGTAAACAGTTTTCTACAACAGTGTTTTTGCGCATTCAATGAGATGATACTGAGAACTCCATCGGAAAGGAAGAACGTAATTTATATTTCTTAAAAAGCGAGAAGCCATCCAAGAGATTTGTACTTCATGTGTGTTACTTGGATAACAGATATTGAATATGCAAATTTTGCGCTATTAATTCGAGTCGTATTTCTCTCCTCAAGATCGTTACGCCGCGGGTCACTATTCGATATTAATGGATATGGTTAAAAAAATTCAAACATCTGTACACACAAACACGTTCGCCGAAAGCTAACAATCATTACGCATTACCGGTGACAAGTTTAGCTTATGGAGAACTTGGTAGTTTCTATTGACCAAAACGTTTTGAGAATACACGCTTCGGGTAAATTGAACAAGTTTCGGTTGTGCGAACTTATCCCTAAAAATATCTCGATCTAAAGATGTTGATAAATGTTAAAACTATGATTGAAGTTGAAAGTGGTTTGTTTTTTTATTTACCGGCGTAAGCACGATTCGAAAGTTTTCTCGACGACAAGTAACCTTGGCTGTTCAGCATATTTGACCAGACAAGTCGAGCCGTTATTCGTTCTTCGGCCGTCAACTCGTCGGTGTTTAATTTATGGCACAGGAAACCAAGGGGTATTCGATCGGTGATGCCACATTCTATCTACAAATTCAATTGAGAAAAGATCCATTAAACACAATGAAACGGCGAAGCTACGCACCCTCGAAACAAACGTTCGTAGGAAACATGCAATAATGGAAAAAAGGTGAAAGTCAATTCGAATGAAATAGGGGAAAAATCATCCAATAAATAACTACGATTTCAAATCAGTACGATTTAATTTTGATTTTGCATAGATAATTGGTACGTACATAGATTATAACAGAAAACGATAGCTTTTACATAGTGTAACAATCATCTTTGTGAGGAATTAAAGAAAAGCCAAAAAGGCTTTAGGTCTAAAATCCCTCACCACATACACTCACATTCTCACTACGCACACACCACATAGTACGTAACTGGAGACACTCCAGTTACTTAGCATTTACTTTTGAATTTAACGCACCCGAAACATCTTCGGAAAAATGAATTCTTCCACGAACAGTCTACATTCGTATGTTGACGTGTCAATCATTTCGACCTTGTAGGCAGTTTCTCCGGCTAGTCGGACTTGTTTGAGGATCTGTCCGCAGACGGCGTCCCGAGAGAGTTCGTAATGCAGACGTAGCGTGATCGAGTTCACTAGCAACGACGTTTCTTCCAGTTGTCGATCGAGCGTTGGGTAACAGTCAGACGAAATCTGGGAAAAATACCTTTTCTGTTGAATTTTTTAGATGTTTTCAAACAAAATTTCATTAATTTGATAACTTTATAGCAATTCTATATAAATGTGTCATAGGTATGAGGTGCGTTATCTATCTGGGAAGCGATTACGCCATGAGTATGATGACAAAAAAGCAGGGGTGTAAAATGTTTGACATTCGTCTATTACTATAATTTGAAAAAAAGAGTTATCAAAAATTATCAATCAATGATGTGAAGGAAATAAAGCCGATCAGCATCCGACTGGTAAAACAAAAACAAAATTACAAATTCGCGACAATGCGGTGACTTTTTGTCTCCAGAGAACCTCACGACTACGGTTGTTGATTAAGTTAGTAGCGGAGATATGAAAACGTTACGAATTTAACTTAAGTTAAAATCAGCCTTTTTTTTCAAACGTTTTAGAATGAGGTCATACTTTACACCACAACTATGATGGAACTGATGTCCGTTCATCTAGAGACTGTAGTCGGACTTGACATGTTTTTCAATTTTACAAAAATATAAACTCACACTTTAAACCACAAATATGATGGAACTGGCTCTAAAACTGGGCTTTGGAAAGCGCAGTGTTACCTGTCTTAAACACAAGCCAATCAGCAGCATTTTCTGTTGCTCTTCCGCCTCTTCTGTCGATATTTTTCGTTGCGGTATTTTCGTAGCCACAAACTGTCGATTTCGTCTCGGTGATATTATCCTCGGTGTTTTGTTACTCGACGAGGATGTGGAAACCTCTCGCTGGAATTTCACGCTTTTCGTGGTCATTTTGTCCTGACGAACGCGCGGCGCATACGTGTACGTATATATGCTACTAAACGATGTATTTGTTTTTTCTGGTCGTTACGTGCCGTACTGCACAATAACGCGCATGTGTCCCCCGCGGATTAACGCCATGCGAGTATTTAGAATCCCATTAATAATCGAATCTTTTGAATAATGAATATTTTGTTCGGAATGTTATAATCCATGGCCCAGCGATTTTCTTGACGTTAATCCGATTTTCTTGTCCTAGATCCATTTATTTGTTAATCTAATTATGGCGGTATTCACCGATTTTATACACTATAATCCACAGGTAGGCTACGACACACGCCAAGGATACAATTGGCAGTTCACCCTAATGAACATCACAGCGTTCTGTATGAAAATCCTTCAACATTGGTTTTAAAACGTATATGAGAAGAGGAATGTAGGATAGGGACCAGTTTAGAATTCAAGGAGCAGGAATCTATTTGGAAATTTAAAAAAAAAAAGCTGAAATTGTAGACCCGGCGTTAGAAACTATCTTACCATGCTTACCAGACGGGTCGGATTTTTGTCAGCTTATCTTGCTTTACGTTGTGTCTGCAAAAATAAATAAAACATTCCCGCTTGTAACATCATTAGATTTTTTTTTCGATTCAATCTCACTCGCTGGTGACAAGCCGCATGCCGAGTTGGCGGTGCTCCATTTCACACGAAACCCGTCCGCCGCCGTAGTCCGACCCGCGTATTTCTGATACAGTTGCGCGCAAACATATTTTCGAAAATTTGGCTCGGAACAAAATGACGTCGATTGATGGAGGTTGACAGTTTTTAATCAGGAATAAAGACACCCCGCGGTAGAAGAGATATGTTGATTTCGAGGATCAGGTAAATAGAACCTTAAATGAGTAACGTTACGAATTGTTTGCTATTTTAAGAATCTAATTAAGCTACGATAGGCTTAACATTTAATTATTTAATTCTAAATAATATATATACATGTTACTACTACTACTTACCGTAGTTCTTCATTTACTCATAGCTTCATTCAGTCACCATGGTCATACTGGACTGACTGACTGACTTGATAACTGCAGATCTACTTCTATAATCATTACTTTCTGTTTCAGCTATATGTGTGTTAAACTTGAAAGGAACCCTCTTAAAACGATCTAAACCTTTTTTTTTAGGATTTGTACCCTTAAGATTATAATGTTGAATTCTGAAATTCCAGATATGAATATCCTCATGAAAAAGTTCAGTTTATTCATTCCACAAATATTTTCTCGTCTTTGTAAGATTCTTATTACTTTATGGTGGTGTTTAACAGTTAATTACCTATTTAATTATTAATCTAATTATCAAAAATTGTCTTTAATTTAATCATCCCCATGTTTACTAAATACAATTGTTGGCTGTCGAAAGACCACAATCAGTCTAGTTTGTCTTGCATACTGGTAGGGCAGCGTACTGGAAATCTGGAATTCTGGTTTTTTTTCCTTGTAAAGGGATGCCTACCTTCTCATAGAGGTTTTTTCCCTGTAAGGGGATGCCTACCTTCTCATAGAGGTCCACTTCAGTTACTCTAACTTAAACTATCTGGTCATTCAGACTCAAAGCGCACACGCAAAATCATATGAAAATAGAACTTTCTTTTATATAGGCATGTGTATCTTAATCACCCAGCATTGAAGAGCCTTTATTAAAGGCTTTAACACCTCACGATTCTGGCCTTCTAGATCCATATTACCAAGATCAATAAAAAATGGAATTTTCTGACATTTTACTGTGTGGAATGAAAGTTCTGTTATTCTTAATCGGCATGGTCCTTTTTTAAACTGCAAAAAAATTTGTAACCAGTTCATTTCTATAGCTGCCGGGTCTGTTATGGTGAACTTGATCATAAAACTTTTTCCAACTTATGTACAGGATAGATAGGCGGCTGGCTGGGTCAACTTTTAAGCTCGGCAAAAATGAGAAACTAGGTAGCACTAAGTAAAATTTTGTATTTCCGTCTATTTTCATAACACTTGTGGTGTTGAGGCCAAATATCATTCACAATTCACAATGTGCCGTATACTTAATGTAATTTGACCCTCACACATTCATATAGACCAGTAGGGATATATAAGATGATTAGATGATCACTGGGCTGCCGCGGGTGATTAAAGTTATTTTTAACTCCGACATTAACGAACGCGCCGTTGATTTGATGTATTCTGTGATCATCATCATCATCATCGTATAATAAATCGATATGACTGCCGCTGCGTAGAGAGCTTAAGCAGAAAATTAGCTTCATAATCGATTAATGAAGTCAAGAACATGTCGAATCCCTAGTGTCCGTGTACGCGGCGGAATTTTCCGCCGAGCCGGGGAAAAAAATCAATCATTTCATTCGATAGATTATCATTTCTAGTGCGGCGTTAAGAATGTTGGTTCGAATTTTTAACATTCTAATAAATAATCAATATCCGGATTCATCTATAACATAGTTGCCTCGATTCCAGTAATTATTGCGATATATAGGCCGCATTTATGAAGCTATGTAAATATTATCCGTTGTTGGAATGTAGTGATTAGTATATATATATATATATATATATATATATATATATATATATATATATATATATATATATATATATATATATATATATATATATATATTTCTTAACATTGTCACATTCTTTCTTTTTCGATAGCCGTGCGAAGCAATAAGTCAGCTCGTCAGAGTATCGGTTACGTCAAGTCTTATCATTCGTTGTATGCGTTCGCGCGTGTGTGATTCGGTGATTTCGACCTAGAAGAAGACATTTTTCGCCGCCAATTCTCTCGGAAATATCGAAGCCTATATTATTAGTCAGCGAGATAGGGTATACGGAGAATGTATCGATCGTGAGATAAGACGTGTTGATTGCTGTCATGAAAGGATTGTCTGATGATACTCAGGTACGCGAATATATGTTTTGCGCGATGTTTTCTTTTCGTCGTTTCGTGATTGACTGTCTCTGTACCATCTGCTGGTTTTCATCGTGTACTTATATCTCTATTTCTGGCATCGGACACTGACAAAACTATTTATCATTTTGTATGATACCAAAGAAGTCTTATTGATATTGTATCTAGCTCAGTCCCTGCAAATTGAAGTTGTATTTGCGCATGCATGATAGCAAACTGAAATGATATTAAAAATTGAACTCTACTAGCACTCTACTAGTTCTCGGACTAGGTCTCAATGAGATAAACAGTTGTCTGAATGATGCTTTTCCGTTGCTTTAGTCAGAATTGGGTGATAATTAATTTCGAAAAATGTTGAGAAATGTGATAATTAGATAATTCCTGTTTACGGAATGTTGTTGCGTTGTCAATGTAGACGTCTTAAACGAAAGTGTCTCTTGCTCCAGGTGAAATTCTTTACGATGGTTGAGGACAACAGACATCCGAGCGCTAATATCGACAGCCTCTTGCAAACGACTAATGAGAACATTCACGAATTGCGGCAAGAACTCGACTTCACGAATAAACGCCTTTCGGAGTTGGCGGTTAACCATCAGACGAATGGCGAAACGCATGAGGAAAATGTCGACTGGCAAGGTAAGTTGTCGGATGCTTTAACGAGAAATCTCGGGTAAATTGTTTTACAAAGTAGCAACTACTGGTAATAAAGTTAACACCGCCTTACTCATTAGTGTTTGACGAAGTTGAGAATCAGGGCTATGGCTTATTTCTTATAAATTCTAGCAAATGAGTTGACTGGATAATGGTTTTTAGGATACTGCATCCTCCCCCTGGCAGGGATTTGAACCTGATGGCTTCGCTAGACTTGGCCACAGCACGAAACCCTGCCACACTAGAACGGGCACTTGCAGCACCAATCAGATTATTGTGGCAAATTTCACGGATAAACCATAAACAAAAAAACCCGGGCTGAAATAAAACGAGATATCTGACTAATATGGCGAATAATAATGACATCGTGGTAGCTGCGCACTGGAGCTAGTGTGGCGGGGTTTCGTACCGTGGCGAGTCTCGATGCCATCAGGCTCGAATCCCTGCTGGGGATGATGATAATACTGTGGTATATCTTTGATTAAAGACCCTCCATGATGAACCCCTGTGATCGGTACAGATTTAACGAGTCAAGTCAACTGAACTTAATTTTCCACGATGAAAATAGTTTTCGTCGCAGTCGATGGTTTTCACTTTGCTACGTATCAAAGAGTAATTCGTTCATTTTCCAGCGAACAAAATAACGAACACCGACAACGAACTGCAGCATTTACGCGACGAAAATAACAAACTGCAAGCGAAATTAAATGAACACATGAAAGAAATCGACGAATTACGCAGAGCGAGTACGGCCGCGTCATTCTGCAGCCAACAACCGAGTCTCAGTGACCTGAAACTGGAACTTCTGAAATATCAACAGGAATTGTTGCATGCTAAAGAAGCATTACAAGGTATGGTATCTACGCAGTGAGGGCTCATTCACTAATAAATCTGTAACATATGCTTTCCTGTAAGGAGTAGCCGATCAAAGCTGCGATCACAGAAGTGTTTTTGATCTGGGCCATCCGTTCACACTGATGCCAAATGGGTCTGTGTCTGTTTGACCCATCCAAAAACATTGGACCCGGTCCAGCTAAATTCTAGCAGGGGCAGAATAATCAAGTGTGAATGCTAGGTGGTTCTGGAATCTAAGATTTCAAATTCCATGGGCAAAAATTGAGTTTGAAGAATGAGTCTTGATGTTTGTTTTTTCTAGCTATGAAAGCCGATCGTAAAAGATTGAAGGCGGAGAAGGTTGAGCTACTCAGTCAGATGAAACAACTCTACGGCACACTCGAAGATAAGGAGTCCGAATTGCGAGATTTCATTCGTAATTTCGAACAAAGGATGAAAGATAATGACAACGCTGTGAAACAGGTTTGTCGTTTAGAAAAAAATAGTTAGGTTCTGTGAAAATAATAAAAAGGTCCCTACGACTCCTTGATTACATAAAAGTTCCTTCTAAACAGAAATTGCTTTTGAAGGTGCTTGAAACACCTTTGATTTGTGCAAAATGCCAAAAACTCCTTCAGTTTTGAGAAATAGGCAATTTTAGAAATGTTTCTAGTTGTACATTGAACTTAATCGATACAGTTGGGATCAGGATTTTTTCCTAACCCAAATAGGCAGTTACCGAATTAGAATCCAAGTTTAGTAGTGTATCGGATAAAAACCTACTTACAACACCACCAAATTAATGATTTTACTGAAATTAAAAACTGTACCCCAATTGCGATATGAAAGTGATGCAGGCACTTCCTCGAAATTTGAAATTTCCTCCTTTAAAACTCCATATTACAGGAATGACCGATCTGTAGGGACCTGAATGAACACAACATATTGATCGATTTGTGTACTTTCGAAAAAAATTTCAGCTTGCCCTTGAGAAAGAAGAATGTGAGCGGGAAAAATGGCAGCTTCTTAAGCGAGCTCATGAATCGACTGAAAGAGCTCTTGCCCTGAAGACCGACATGGATAGCAAAGATTTACTCATCAAAAATTTACAGAAAGAGTTAGAAGAGGTACATTTTTCATATTCAGGGTCCTGGGACTGGTGTCAAGAAAAATAGTGTTAATTAGGAATACAATTCGAACCAAATATTTGCTTCACAGTTTCACAAGATACTGTTTTTCTCCTTAACAAGGTTAAAGAACACGTTTCTGAACTTCAAAAGTCCAAGAAACAGAAATTCAAGCCAGCGAGCCTATCGGACACGGGATTCTCATCAGGAACTGATGTATATACGCCAAGCGAGGAGCACTTACCACCGTATACGGAAAACCCACCGCACGTTACTCTGAAATCAGACATAATATGTAAATCTAATATTGGTAAGTTCTTATCTACATCGCTGCTTCGGGAAATGACCGTAGTTTCCTTATTCAGGTTCCCTACAATTCCTTGATTCCTTAAAAACTCCTTCTAAATGGAAAATGCCTTTAAAGGTGCTTGAAACTCCTTTGATTTGTGCAAAATGCTTGAAACTCCTTATATGAAAGTGATGCAGGCGTTTCCTCAAAATTTTCAAACGCTTTTAAAACTCCGCATATCCAGGAATGGCTGATCTGTAGGGACGCTATTTTTAATGGTCTATTTTCATTTCGATATAGAGTTAAGAAGCAATGCTGTAAATGTAATCACTAACGAAGGCAGCAAGGACAACACAGTGACAGCAGCCGAATTGTTGGATCACAGCCAGGAAAAGAAGAAACGCGGAAGTTTGATCAGTTTGACGAATAGTTTCGGATCGCTTACGAGGGCATTCAGTCGCGCAAAAAACCGGCGATCGTTTGCTGTTGATTCATACACAGATGGTACGTTAGAGGTGTCATCGAAACCTTCATTAGGGTGGACATAAAAAATGATACAGGGTTCATAGCCAGTGTCCACTTGACTCAGGGTATCCCAAGTTAGTTTTATGATTGTACGTTATGGATGAGGGCTGCTGTCTTCAGAGCTGCCAACTGTTCCTGATTTTCAGTATATCTTACTCTTTTATAATGAGAAAAGCCACTCTGAGGCGAGCTCAGAGACACGCTAGGATTTAAACTGAACTCCCTGCGGCGCTGTTTATCCATGGTCGAAAGACTGAAGGAGCCAATGAAACTGTTACTGAGGGTCCTACTGTTGATGACTGATTAATTTTAACATTTCCTTTCATATTTCAATGAATTGTTACTTTTGGCTGCCCTGAATCTTAAGAAGTGTCATTTTTACCTTACAAGTGCTTAAAAAGTGTGTACTTTTTTGATCTAAAATTGCCCGGAAGTACTTACTTCTGCCTCAGCCTTACCAGTGTTTTCAATAAGAAATTAACAAGCCAGGTCCCGTTGAAAAACAGGAGGGTCCCATAATATAATATGTCACAGTACCTGAAACGAAAGCTGGTTTGAAAAAACGGGCGAGTCCTTTAGAAAAGGCAGACGGGTCTGGGACCTGGAACCTGGCTCTTATTGAAAACACTGCTTACTACTATTAACCATGTAACCGACGATAAACTGTTCTCTGTTGAACAGGTGAAAACCCTTCTCCGTGCGTTTCTCTGATTTGCGACGACAACGTGCAGGAAAAGACAGCGCTGGCGATTCAAGCGACCGAGTTACCGATCACGCAGTGGAAAGCTCCGCATGTTCTATCGTGGCTCGAAATTACGCTGAACATGCCTCGATATGGACCAATGTGCGCTTCGAATATCAAAAGTGGGAAGGTGAGCAGCAATCGTTTACCAATTTTACCGTATCTATTTAAGTTTTACCTTATATTAAGTTGGATTTCTCGTTTTTGCTCAGGTATTACTGGAAATGAGTGATTCGGAACTGGATACGGCATTTAAATTTACTAGTCACTTGCACAGGCGGAAAATTCGTCTGGCGATTGAAGAATTAAGAGAACCGTCCAACATGTAAGCGTTTACAGAACGTGTGAAAATAACGCATAAATTCGAAAATTCTCATTTTCTCGTTCTAAGAATAAGAAGTATCAATCAATATTTGATTTCATTTCACAGTTTCAATGTTTAAGATATGACTTATCGACGAAAATTTCTGGTTAAATCAATTGTAAAAAAGAACATATTCGAAATAATCATTTATTTCTTTTGCAGTAAATACCCGAAGATATCCCAAATCGACAACGTTTGGGTGTCGCAAGTGTTTTTAGAAGACGTAGGACTCAAGCAGTACAGGTCTGTATTCATTGAGCACCTCATCGACGGTCGTACGTTGAACTCCTTGTCGAAGAAAGACCTCGAAAAACACGTGAACATTCACAGGAAATTTCACCACGCTAGCATTCTTCACGCAGTCGAGCTATTGCGAAAGAATAATTTTGACAAAGAGGTGTGTTTCAAGAAGATCGGTCTCAGTTATTTCGAAATTCATATGTTGTTCATAAATCTCTGCTCTCATTCAGGCTCTCGCTCAAAGAAGACAAGAATGTGAAATATATAACTGTGATCCACTTGTTTGGACAAATAAGCGTCTTATACGATGGATTGAAACTATAGATTTAGGGGTAAGTAGTACACTTAAAAGTAAAACCTTTCTACAACACCGTGTGGAGAGGTGTTTATTGTAGACAGGTCCTATTACTTGATAATGAACTAGAACATTTTGATTCCAAGGAAAAAGCGTTTGTCATAGGATTTTATAGAATATAAACATAAGTGAAATCTTTGAGTTCAGCAAACGAAAGTTTGATCTCAATTTTGATATTTATTTGGACCAGTGTATGCCAACATCTTTCTTCTACAGGAATATGCGAGTAATTTGATTGATGCCGGAGTCCACGGTGCTTTGATGGTTTTAGAGCCGTCCTTCAACGCCGATGCATTGGCCGTTGCCTTAGCCATCCCGCCGTCGAAATCGCACGTTCACAGACATCTGACGCAGGAGTTCGATAATCTTATCAAACCGGCTCGGTGAGTACGACTCGAGACGTGTTCACGAGATAGAAATGACCCGTATTCGATGGATAATGCGCGGATTTATACTTTCATTCGTTACATTAAATGAAATATTATCATTATACCTGTATCTTAGAATTGCAGCAAAAGTGAAAAATAAGCGAAGGTATAGAAATAAATGACTGCGTATGGTAGCATTAATTTAAAAAAAAGGCATCGGAATCAAACTAAGATTAGCTTCGAAATTTATCCGTCCACAATTTCCAATGCCTTTTTACCTGCACATTTCGAGTGTATTCTGCTTACAGTACTGTATATTTTCTAGTTTGTATATGTTCTATTCTAGTAGTCTAGCATGGCAAATTCACGAAATAAACTCTCAATTGATATTGATTGGTCGTCGGCTTCATCTCAGAAAACATCATCATACATGCCTGATATACCTGACATATCTTAGATTCAATGCTAGACTGAATATGCATGGCTCTAAATCTCACTCGCTCTCATAATTCACTACGATCATCGAGAATAAACACTCGACCACGTTCATTATTTATCACTTATCTACCATTCATTACGCAAGCTAAGATTTTTCTCTAGACATTTCCATGTGCGTTCAATAGAAGAAAAATTGCTTTATCAATTCAGAAAGGGGATTTCTTCACTTATTGATGTTAGCTTTGTGAATCTTTCTCCTTAATATTAGTTTAGCAATAATGAAATAGCTTTCTCTTAGATGTGTTTATTGTTCTTTGAGTACCCACAATATGGAGTGTAAACGGGCATCAGATTGTTTAGTTCAAATGCAGATTTTTTTGGCATCAAAAAAGATTTACGTTAGACTTTTAACATTTACACAGTGTGAAACCATAGGAATGGTACAGTCTCTTCCCAGTTATCGGCCAATATCGAAACCTTCATTCTTAGAATAATCCTTTTAGGCTGTAAAGGGTTTAATGTATATTTCAACAATTTTAGGTACGCTTTGGGAACAACATTTACACTGCCCGGCAGAAAGAAAGGCACTTCAAGTGGTGGATCACTTGGCCGAGCTTTTGAGCGCTCGTTCAAAGGAGGAGGCGGAGATGCTTCTCAAGAGGGACCAAAAAAGCGCATAAGTTTCAGAGTATGTACGAGACATCCGTAATTTCGAAATAAGACGATTTTCTTGGTTCTAATTTGCTACGATATTCCGATTTATTTCTAGGGCTCCCTTGGCAGAGCTTTCGGAAGACGGACCAAATCGGAACTGGCTGCCATGCCCGAGGAAATATTCATGCACGGCACGAACGACCAAAGATCTCACAGCCAGGAAGAGCTGAAAATAGGCACAGCAGTATAAATGGTAGAGAGAATATCTGTTATATTTCAACATTCCGCATTCGTTCATGTTTGTATTTACATATTTGTGTAGAATGTTCGAATCCGATTACAGGGTGGCCTCTTTCCACTAATTTAAAAATTCCCCAGAGTTTTCCATGTTATAACAGAATAATTTCCCTGAATAAATCCCGAGAAATTTCTAGGTTTAAAATGTTAAAATTTATTCATTTTTTATGAATCACGTTTTGATAAAGAAACGTGTGGGCAATAACATATCCAAATTCCCTGAGTTTTCCAGGTTTTTAGTCAGAATTAGTCAAATAGAGTTTTCCCTGATTTTTGCGGATTCAATGAGTTTTCCAGGTCAGTGGCCACCCTGAATTAATAGATAATCATGTAATAATAACTTCAATAATCGTTAGCCTAATATGGTTAGCAATTTGCGCCGAGGTCATTGAACATCTACTTATGAAAACTGCTAACGGAAAGCTTCTCTTTCAATAACTATGTACTTCGATAATCAAAATTTATCTGCTTTTAATAAACGACATAGTACGCATAGCATTTACGATCATTCAGCTCTTTAAGAATTCGATTAGCTTCTGGTGCTCCTTTGGTCCCTTTACGACTTCTAGTGACGTCAATCTCAAGAGATTTTAATTTTTAATCTAGCAACTCAATTATCCTATGAATTATTTCTGATTTTCTGTAATTAATCAAGTTTTGCCGCGCTTTATTGCGTAGCGTTTCGTTGTATCATCACATTTTATTCGGTTCATTTCACTCGTATCGTATATTAAGGTGCAATTATTTGTAGTAGAGTTTGTTCTAATATTTTTCATCGTCGGGGGTCTCGAAAAAGAGATCTTCGGACGCAAATTGGCAAAACAAAAATTGTAATTATCTGCTTGGAATAACTTAGGAAAGGGACTTAGCTATATCATATCTGCCGTAGGTTATAACTAGACATATGACACAGGTCTTAACGTGTACATAGAACGTGTGATACTATTGCTTTCAATCCTGGTCTAATATTGTTCTTTTACTCTTAAAATGCTGGACCCAGGTCCACAGTTCTGAGTTAAGATTCGACTCGAGTTAACTCATCGAAAATGAACTGATTTCAACTCACAACTGTGGAACTAGGGCCTGGTTACATCGCTTGTTTCTCGAAGGCATTTTCTACTACTAAGTCAAACCTTAATCAAAAACGAAATCCTGAAAAAGAAAAATCCTATTTCTAGTCACTTGCTGATATTGCTCCCGCATTTAAGAAAGCGTTTGTTTGAAAGCTTGCTGCATTATATCATACATCTAGTAGAATATTGACCAAGTTGCATTATTTTTATCATATACAAGCATATCATGATTTTTTTCGGTTTATATTGATAATCAGTTGTCTTCAATAGATTGTCCAGCAGGTGCTTGTTTTTTGTACTGTTTATATCGTAAAATATTATGATTGTTGTGACAGATTTTTTTGTGAAATAAAAAGATATTTTGTATCCTCCCGTAAATGATTCTTATGCCTTGTTCATACAGAGAACCTCATTTGGTTGTCGCTGCATAAGTGTGTAAGACTTTCTGGGGCAGAATACACAGACTTCAAATTGGCTTCATGCCTGTGGCGCTTGTCTTTTTATGGATACAGGAAATGCCCTTATTTTACAGACGTGCCTTGAATTGTCGTCCAGTAATGTCTTAATGTCAAATAACGTCTTCGCAAATGGTTTAACCCTGGATCTACACCCGAGGTCACTATCATAGCAGCAGAGGATTGTATGACACGTCCTCATTTTCTCCTTTCCGTCAAGGTCTGGTCCCAACCAGATCAAATAGCGTTTCTAGGAAAATACCTCGTATTTTCTCCACAATTCAGTAGACTGTCGATCAACTCGAATAAGCAGACGTTTGTTGAAAGGTTTTCTAAACCATATCCATCAATTGTAAATACCATCTAGGATATCACTAAAGTAGGACATATTTTCATCGTCAAATGGAGTCTATTGTACTAGAAAACAACTAATTAAATCAGAAATAAAGCAATAATTTGGTAAGATTAGATATATACTGATATTTTATTCAATTTATACAATTTCCACTTTACACAAAGTAGACACAGGCATGAATTTTCAATTAAGATTTTACCCACATATTACAGTTTAATATTACAATTACTAAGCGTATCACAGATTCTTTAATTTCGTAATGAATCGTTCTACAAAGTAAAGAAAATTTCTCTATCGTCGAGTATCCTTTCGGATCTGCATCTATTGATCGATTTCAACATATCGCCAATGAATACAACTTCATCGATTAGAAGACTAGTTTCTATGCAAGAAAGTAATAGATTCTAACTGCTATTTTTGATCCAAATCCGTTAACCCTCGATAGCGGTCGTTTTTTTGATGTAACATTATTCAGACTCGATTACGAAATCGGCGACAACAAGAAACATAATAAAATTAAAGCGAAAACAATAATAAGGGGCTGTCCATAAAAGATATCCAAGTCGAGGGGAGGGGGGTTTGTGAACTTTGGACTTTCGTGGACAAGGGAGGGGGGTTTTGCGGATGTGGATATCTTAATTCCTGTAAGCTTGGAGAAATAGTTCAAAATATGTTATGGAATAACTGTATCTACAGTGCATAATAAATGATTGAGTGAATGAAAAAACATTATTTTGCATGACTGGATTTACAACGTCTTTTTGTCTGATGATGCAATGAGGACATTCTGTGGACATGGGGGAGGGGGTCAAAATTATGCATTTACGGACGTCTTTTATGGACAGCCCCTAATAATAAAAGAACAGTCGATGGCACCTTTTAAGTACAACGCGCGAACTTTTCACTTCAACGCGGCGAGTTCTTCTTCGACTAATTTCTTGTATTCGTCGAAGCCGCCCTCGATCGAACGAACGCATCGGTCTTTACAAACCCACAATTCTTTACACACGTTTCTGATGAGTCGTTCGTCGTGAGAAACTAGTATGACACCGCCCTGAAAAGATTCATCGAAATATTCCATTTTTATCAATCAGATCCTGGATACAACGAAATTCAAAGTAGAAAGTTTCAAATTTCGAGGAAGCGCCTGAAAAACTTTCTTATCTCAATTGCTGTAGACTCCTAAATCGGTACTTATTGCCCTGGTCCCAACTGTCCCATCGAAATATTCCATTTTCTAATTTGTATGCACCTCTCAAAATTCGAGGCCTTGTTCGCACGTTAAGTGTCCTTACCTGAAATTTATTGAGTGCTTTCCCTAAAGCTTCAATGGTTTCCACATCCAAATGATTCGTAGGTTCGTCCAGAATAAAGAAGTTCGGACTAAAATTATGATGAAGAAGAGTTTTAGGCAAGAGGCAGATGACAGAAATATTCATCTACTCGAGAATCCGGAATTGTTCGAGATAATTGCCAAACAGCAATGGAATATAATGTGTACCAGCAGAAACTGGGTGCATAAACTTACTTGCTCATGCACATAGCACTGAATGCAACTCTACTTTTCTGACCTCCAGACAGACTTGCTACAGATCTCGTAGCCAGTTCACCCGATACACCGAAACTACCGAGCTGATGACGATAGGCTTCCGAATTCAGCCCTATATAAACATACATCAACGCACTATTACATATTACAATAATTCAACCCGGAATGCTTTTCTTGAAAATGTCACAGTTCAGTACCTGGAAACCGCGAAGCTAACAGTTCAATTGACGTTACGTTCATATCGAGTTGGTCTACATGGTGTTGACTGAAATAACCAATTCGTAGGTTGCGATGACCGTGCCGTATTCCAGACACCGGATCCAGTTCGCCTAATAATATCTTTAACAGCGTTGTTTTACCAGCTCCATTTTCTCCCACCTAATGATAACGGGGGTTAATAAATCTACCATCAAATGAGTACACAAAGATTATTTGCTTTGTTGATGAATTCTACTTCAAGACAAGAGAGACAAAATCAAGCACTTTTAAGGGCCCTTATAAGACAATTCCCTCAATTAAGGACTTTTAAAAACGCCATGAACTCCAGTTTATTGCGACAAATACCAGAAGAAATGAAAGAGCCTATAGGTCTATTCAATTGGACTCTGTCTGTATAACGATAGGACCATAATTTCACTGAGTTCAGAATTAGGATCGTCTATCCAAACAATCATTGATACTACTGTATGATAGTTCACTTACGATGCATATTCGCGATTCACTGCAGGCTGAAATGCATACGTCTTTGAATATCACTTTGTCTTGGGAATAGTAGAAACTAGCTTCATCTAATTGCAGCACTGGTGGAGATAGTTTATCAGTTTCAGGAAATCTGCGAAAAAAAATGGCAATAAAATCGAGAATAAACGAAGAAATGTGAATTGAACAATGATCAACAACTTCGAATGACTGCCACTGACCTGAGAATTACTTCTTGGTCCTTTTCTAATGGTTTTAACTCGGGTCTACAAGAAAACATGCCATGATTTTTACGAAACATAAAACAGTTGTGGGAAAAGAATCAACATTGCGTTCTTACGCTTGTTCGACTTACAATTTTTCTAATAGTTTTATTTTACTCTGTACTTGTGACGCTCTATTTGCATTGTACCTAAATCTATCGATGAATACCTGAAAAATCAAAAATTTGATGAATTTCAACCACTACACACCCTATCAGTTATAATAAGCATTTTTTTGTCTGTGTCCACAATGTCTAAGATCGATAATGAACAAAAATTAATCATTCAGATAGAATCCTTCAACTTATCTTCAGGTATTTATTTGAAATTATTTCTTATTATAAGTGAAAATAATAATCTCGAACGAATCTCTGAACATAAATAGAAGAATGCTACTGAATGAAGATAGAAGATTAATCTGAACCTACGATATCATTTCAACATTGATCGTCCACTGAGTTAGGTTTTATCAACGGTTTTCGCATTAAATTCATTCAACTTTGAGTCTAAGAGTTTTAAGTCGATCGGGCAGAACTTACTTGTATACTGTCTCTGTACACTTTTTGCGCTTCGTATTCACGCTGTTGATTTTTCAACTTCTCCGTCCGCGTTTTGACGAACACCTCGTAATCGCCGCGGTAAGCGTCTAATCGCTGCGAGTGCAAGTGTAAAATGTCCGTCGTCACCGAGTTCAGGAACGTACGATCGTGAGACACGACTAGGATCGTCGTCGGCCACGTCTGCAGATAGTTCTCTAGCCATATAATGGCTTTCATATCCAACATGTTCGTCGGTTCTGAAATCAAACGCATGCGTTACGCATTAATTACCAATTTCATTTCAATCATGTCTCATATACACCTCGAAACCTGATTTAGCCAGTAAGCTAGGCTACACTGGTTATTACTGAATCCAAATTCAATTCTGGTTTCATGTCATATAAACTAAAATCCTTCAGACAGACTACCCTCCCATATCTCTTTTATATCTATTTCATTTGCGTTAAGTGTAGTTGGTTTTTTTCTGGGTGCTTGGATCCCTATAGGGCACTATTGGCTTTCCGAGCATTCAGTCATGTATGTAACTATATGTATGTTTTGCCTTGTTTGTCATTACATATTATTCATACTGCACGGCGAATAAACATTTTCATTATATGTAAACCATTAATCAGGCTCTACACATTTTATACCATTCCACAGATGTAGTAATGTTAGCCATGTTAATCAGTAATCAGGCTCTAGGGTTTTAACTATTTGACACAGGTAAAATGTTCAGCATATACATACCGTCAAGTAAAAGCAGGTCTGGTCTGAAAAACAATATTACATTCGTATATAAATCTCGGAACTATTCATTTTTGATCATTTTGAAAAAAATTTGGTCATCGTAAAATCATCTTACTTTGAAAAAAGAGCCCGTGCCAAGGCGAGTCTCATTCTCCAACCACCGGAAAATTCTCTGAAAAATACAAATAACTGTGTGAAAGAAAGAGCGGATTTAGGAATGGCGCAACAAGCACTGCCCAATTGTCCAGTTCAACCACCCTTTAATACATTGCAACATACTTCACCCCATCGATGACATAAGCTTTTCTAGTATCAACATCGCTCTTACTTTGTGCATTGTTTCTGCATGTCAGGTGTAAAACTCAGACCCGACAATATAACAGCTGCTTTCGCCGGAGCCTTATCCGCTTCCATCGCCTCCAATTCGTGATAAATCTCAGCCAAACGACTACTGAGTTTACTGTTAGATCGACTGAAAATAAAAACCTCATATTGTGAGACATGAAAACTTACAGTATATCTTTCATCCGTCTGGGGCCGGTTGCTCAAAAGTTGGTTAGAGTTAACCAGTGGATAGTTGATATGGTGACAATTGAAATTTCATTGTTACTATGGTATTTTAACGACCGGTTATCTTTAACCAACCTTTGAGCAACTGGCCCCTGATGAATATATGTAAAAATAACATCTTCTACTAAAATGTGTTCTAGCTAAATTCCAGTTTGTTCCCAAATCATACAAACATCCACATAGATGGCGAAAAATCCAATTTCACGAAATGTTACTAACTTTTCTTCATTCAATTGGTTATTGATGCTTCGTTCCTCGGTTAACAGACGATGTCGTTTCTCGTCGCTTTCTAGAACGCTTTCCAACGCAATCGTGTCATCTCCGACCACCTCTTGCTCAACGTGTAAAGCGGTGATGTGCGACGGAATTCTTAAACTGCCACTAAAAGAGGACATAAATATCTCAAATACCATTCATTTGATTACCGGGGTATTTAGACATCTAAATCAGGTTGGCCATTTTTATTTGACTTTTTTCCATGACTATTCCCTGAAATGCACGTTGTTTTCCCTAACTTGATCTGCATAGACGGAAACTGTTGGATTTTACGCATGATCTAGTAATCGCAACAAACTTCCCAGACTTTTCCCTGATTTTAAGCCTTTTCTATTTTAAACAAAATTCCCCGACTATTCCCTGACTTTTTTAGAGAAAAGAAATTTCCCTGACTTTTCCCTGATTTCCAGTTAAGTGGCCACCCTGAAAATACCTCTATGAATACAATTCAATTATGAAACAATTTTGACTAGGATAAAACTGACTGACAGTCATATAGTAAGTAGTCATATAATCTAAGCATGACAAATGAGGCACTAGACTTACGTACTTTGACAACATTCGCAAAAGTGTAGTTTTTCCCTTTCCATTTCTGCCGATCAAACCGTATCTACGTCCGAAGTTTAAATTCATATCCGCGCCGATTAAAAGTTTTCTAAAAATAAGAATAGCACAGGTTTTTTTCATACACTCATCTCAAATGTAGCGATACAAGACATCTACCGTATTAAAAACCTATTTCAAATAGGATTATTCCTATCGTATGCGTGTAACTTACTTGTCTCCGTATGAAATGTCGAAATTTTCAATGCGTATATCGTAAGTTTTATTGCTGCCGGATGTTTCCATTCTGTCGACTTTACGATCAGACATCTGACTAGCACTCGCCATATCACTGAAAATCGATTAAACGCGATTCTAAATGCCGTCTTTGGCCAAACAAACGTCTTTGGCTCGTGATATATTCCATCTCTATTTAAACTCTTACCCATTTGAGACAGGTTTAATCACAGGAACATCAACTTTCTGTTGTTTTTGCCGCAGTTTCGCTTCCGCTTTTTCTAACTTCTTCTGATCAACTTGCTGATGAAAGAAAGAACAGTATACATCAAACAAATCAACTTCAAATGCTTTTGAAACATGCCGGCTTGCTTTCTTCAAATGCTGGTATTTTCTTTAGAGGGAATGCATTCATTCTTTATCAGAAATTATATCATTTTTGGTGCAATCTGTTGGTATCTGCCAAGTTACTTCTTTCAGTGCGTCTACACTTCAGTGCAGTGTATAAATCGGTGATGGATTTTGCTGGAGTATTGATGTCATTAGTTGTTAGTAGTTTTTATCTCTATCTAAAGATGTCAAACATAATGAAATATTTGTAACTGACAATACACTGCGCCACGGTTTAGATGCACTATAGTGATATGCCCATTACACAACACACTGTAGTGGAATACTTAAGAATTTTCAAATCATCTCTAGCACTGAAAGGATTAGCTTACTACAGGACAAAACAATAATCAGTGGTGATAGAACAGTGATTCATATACGGCAGATTTTTGACAGGTGCCACCTTTAAAACCTCTTGAAGAGAACATTCAAGATATTGAATTTTCTTCTTAAACAATATATATTGTCACTTACAGTTTCCCGATCTTTGTTGACTAGCCATATACTCGCAGTTTCTTCACTACGATTGGCCATATTTTCAGCTAACTGTCCCAGGTGAATGGGGGCATCCAATGCCTTGTGAGCAGCGCCGCTATTTAAATCACCCCTTCAATTACAAGGTATGAAAGAATTAAATATACATTCTATCAGTTGTTTTACATCCAGACCTGTACCGGTAGCTTTATTTGGCTTAGTTTAATCTGGATCTGAAAATCTTACATAAACATTTCATAATGATTGTCAAAACAATTGAAGGCAACTACAAAATATCTTTTCCTCAAGGATTTGCCAAATTTGCCAATAGTATAATCTAAAAGCCTAGGCTAATCCTTCTTGAACACTGTTTGATATTTTCTCAAATTTGCCAATAATCAGAAACGACTGACTTTCAAATAGCCGACTACAGCATAACTGGTTAATCCCTTACCCCTTCATGATGTTGATCATCCTGTCACATAGTTTCATGATTTCTTCATCAGTTTTGTCTTCATCGACCTCTTTGAGTACGTCCCCGATAGCATCATAAACATCATCTGATGTGTCAAAATGCTCAGCGCTTGTGTCTAAGACTCCTGCGATGAAATTTATAAAAAAATAAAATTAGTTGGCTAACATGGGTACGTAGGCATAAATCAACACTTTAAGGAAGTGGATATTTTGCCAACACAGCATTACTTTAGTAAACGCTATTTTACCAAAATCTTTAGGCCATATATTAGAAGATATACTGATTAAGACAACAAAACAATTATTTCATTCCAGGGTTCGTACACTTCAGGGCAACTGGAATTCCAGATGTTTGCCAGTTTTCCAGGAGAAAAGTAACAAATTCTAGGAGTCATGTCAATCAAAATGTTGATAACTTATTAGGCCTATCTATCTACAATGTAAAGCCGCGATCACACAACAACATGGTATAGGGCTAGGGTTTCGATTGGGTTAGGCCTGGGCCCAGTTTCACTTTAAGTCAAATTTTTGGTGTAATTGCTATTGGTTACTTCATGCCTTCAATGAGGACAACAATTCAAACTTAACCTTTTTCATGAAACCGAGCCCAGCAGGGTTTAGAATAGTTGGTCACCTAATCGTTGGTGGTAAACTTCTATAACCTGTGGTTTGTGAAAATATCCAATCGTGAAACTCAACCACAGCACAGACAGTTACTGAAGCCGAGGGTACAGCAGATGAGATTAGTGCGTACTATATAGGTGCTGGTCCGAAACGAACGATGATGATGATGATGATCGAATCGGATTTTTACCACTTGTCCACTGCATATTTTCATTTTACAACAAATAAGTGGATACGGTATAAAAAGAATTGGTGCACAATCGTCAAATATACTTTACCGTTAACGTATTGGTATATTTCACCGTCAATCGTTGGGAAAAACTCCGAAATTATTTTCATGTACGTTGATGATGCGGCCATGATTTTTGCGTTATTTCGTTGACAATTCGCTGTACTAATTTTGAGGAATCCATAAAACACGCCTGTGGACTATCTACGGCCCTGTTTTACATCACGGCAACGGCAACGGACGCTTATTAGTACCGGTGTCTATTCGTCCATGTAGTTATTCGTAATAGGTAATAGGTATTTAGTTCGCTAACTATTTCTCACCGGCTGCCTCACAAAGGGCCGGGCACTAAGCCTTCGGTGTATTCAAAACATCTGGAGGGTTACCTGACTTAGTGCTCGAATGGCTCAATGTCGGAGCATAGTGCACGCTGCATAGTGCATATGCTGGTGCACGCAGACAATTTGGCCCAATTTCCACAGAGATTTTGATTAAGTGAACTAAACATCCACAGCTATCCATCAAAAAAGGAAAGAAAGATAAATCTTAGTATTTCATGTATCAAAATAATGAATACGAGTATATTATTTCTAGCACATGTATAATATAATATGTCTTATTTAATACAATATGATCGGGTTCATCCTGATAATCAATACAGACAGCGGCAATATCAATTAGCAATATGTCATGATATCAACAACTGCAAGTTCACATAAAAGTTCCGATTTATTTCACTGTAGACAAAGAGAGCACCAATATAGTGTATAGAAAATAAATACAGGTATGTCTATAATCCTGTTATCATGAAGACTGATTACGTGGCTTGACAGGTTTGTGCACCTCGGACAAGTCCGTCTCCAAAAATCCCTGAAAATATAGATAAATGAATAACGAACATTATATTCAACTTAGAGTAGGTTCAATGAGTGAAAGTTCAGTTCGATCGACAATCGTACCTTGACCCCAGCTCCGACACCATTCAAATCCAGCAGAAACGTATCGTGACCATAGATCGAATCCAGCTCGAAATAAGTGACCGATTTGTTACCTTGAATTAACAATAGAAACGCATTCAAAAGATAATATATTTTCTACAGTTTGGATGGTATCATGTGTGCAGATCTAGGAAAATTGGAAGGCTGGGGTATAGAAGAAAAGAAAAGGCATTTTTTTAGGATAAAGCAGCCAATGTCTGTCAACGGCGACCAGACATCAGTGTATATATCTTCTCGAAGAAATACATTCTAAAAGATGTAAATTCCGAGAGGACGAGTGTCACATTTGCAGGTTTTAACTATATCTGGCTTGACGAAAAGGGTAACCTCAGTGGAAAGGCAGGGATCCGGACCGCCTCCGAAATCTGCATCCGAGTATTGAGTAAAGATTTGTCACAGAGAACTGATGTTTTTCAACCAACACAAGCTGTTCATCGATTCGGTCAGTAGAAAATTGATAAGAGTCAATTGTAGAATAGAACGTGTAAATGTTTACAGCACTAACCGGCATTTTTCAGCGTTGAAGCAATCTCGCGTTGTTGATGAATAGGAAACAGAATATCACTCTGAACACCGATGACCAAAACCGGACAACGAATAACCGACATACCTTCGGCTAAAGACGAATATCCATCCGACAAATCAAACAGATCCATTGCCTGAAAGGAATACCGTATATGATAAAAGAGATTTTGTATTTAGTAGAAGGTTTATACAATAAACTGTGCAAAACTTGGACAAATGCTCAAAACAGAGGAAAATGTTGGGTTGTTTTTTTCTCCTTGGTTTCAAATGCATTTCTCTCCCAAAGTCAGATTTTTAAATTTGAAAAACTCGCTATAACATTCTTATGGTCCAAATGATTGAAGGTGAATCAAAACATAGCTGCAAGTCAAAATACGTGTAAACCTCACCCTCTCCCTAGTGATTATAGGCTAAGCGAACATATGAAAGATTATTCTTTTTCAAGTTACAGTTTTCATTCAAAAGCTTGAAAATTCGACTTTCTCAAAGTAGTCAAAGTCAAAGAAAATCTTCCAGTCCAAAAACATCAGACTACCGCATAGTTAGTATAGTTTAAGCACGAGGCTTTGCTATACCTTAGAGATGTACAGGAGGGAATTCGGATCGTATTTCATGCAGAACGATTCTCCTTGGTAATCGATGTAGCTTTCAATCAGAAACGTAGGACAGAGACTCGGATCGGTATCGGGATTGATTTTCTTGCGCGCGAAACGTTGGTTCCATTCCGGCCCACTGCGATAACTGATCGTGGCAATTTCACTGAAAAATATGGAATCATACGAATCATTCATATACTCGATTCCCTTTCAGCAAACATTCTGTTGTTCGTAGCTTAAATAAACAGCATTGCATGGACTGAATTCCCTTGCAAGACAAACCTCATTGATTTCTTGCCTAGTCACAATTACAGTCAGGATTCCCTGATTTCTAGCTCTTTTTTCTACAAAATTCCCTATTCTCTGACTTTTTTAAAGAAAAGAAAATTCCTTCACCTTTCTCGGATTTCCAGGTAAGTGGCCGCCCAAATAGTATCAACTGACAAAAACTCACCGCGCGATCTTCATACCCATACGAGGGTATTTATCTCCGTAATAATAGCCTTTCTTCCAATTGGGATCGGACATGATAGTTCGACGCTGTAGATACCGCAATGCTATACTAGTCGGGTGAGATCTAGCAGCTCCTGATATCGACACTATACTAATACAATGAGAAAATAATACGAGTGAATAAAGTGAAATTTAGGCTAGTCATAGTGTACTACTACGTAATGTAAATAAAAAGACATAAAAATCATTAGAAACTAGAAACAAAGATCAGTTAGACTGATGTTCTGGGTAGAATGCTTCTGTCATTTCAGAGATTTATTCGAAAATCAATTCAAAGATTCACCGGTATTCAAAAATGAATCATGAAACTCTTTTTAGTAATGAATGTTTAAAGCAAGTTCTACAGTCAATCTTTAATATTGTGGGGCTTTTTTATAAATGCTTTCTAAATCTGTGCGAATGCAGACGACCTAATGACGTTGTGTAAAAGAGATTGAAACCTACCAATTAACTCTTTCAGGATAAAGGCAACCAGCGGCAAGCGAACACATTCCACCCAGTGACGAGCCAACGGCTGCGTATAATTTATCGATTCCCAAATGATCGAGAAGTTGAAATTGAAACTTCACCATATCAATGACCGATGTTACAGGGAAGGATGTCGCGTAAGGCTACAATAGAGAACTGAAAAAGTCAGAACACACAATATTGTACCGGTAAAGTAGAGTTTGATAGTGGTGTTGATTTTAAATGATGGTCAAATTAAAACCCGCTCCACTGTGGAACTGGCTCAAATTAATCATCAAAACAGGTATCATATAATTTCTGTCCTAAATAATGTACATCAATAGATATCTAATTTACCAAATAATACTAAAATTAATTTGTTTTTGCTCATATTTACTGATGTAACAGCCTCATTTTTTCCTGAATGGGCAACACACACTTATTAGACGAAATATATTTTTCATAAAGAAAACAAATTGAACACAAACCTTTCCAGTAACTGGATTTCTAGAAGATGGCCCACTGGAATAGATAAGTAGTATTTGTTTTGTAGACTTGCTAAGTGAAGAAGCAGATGTATTTCAGATTTTGTTTTTCAATTACCTGCTTCCATAGCATCCTCCGAGGTGATTAGCGCAAATCACGAAGAATTTGTTAGTATCAACAGCGCAGCCGGGCCCGATGAACTTCTCCCACCAACCAGGAGCAGGACTACCCTAGAAAATAAATTAGGCCTAAACGATAATGCTAACTCCTAATGAAAACAGAGGGTCTACCAGTACAACAGTAAGTCTTAGAACCCCCAAAAATTTTTGAAAATATTTAAAACCGGAATTTATGGCTATCAGAATAGGTCAGCATCAGACTTCAGCTCACGAGTCTATAGTCAATTCAAATTGAATTAAACAATTCCTAGGCCTACCTCTAGTCAGTAACCTGTCTGTGGTTTAGTTTCACAATCGGATATTTTCAAACCACATAAGCCCATTCGATTATAAAAAGATTACCACCAACGATTAGGTAACTAACTAGGCCTACCTCGTGACTCCTGGCATGAGAGCTACCCGAAAGACCAGTAAAGATTAAGACAGCGTTATCTTTAGCTGCGTTCAATTCACCCCACGTTTCGTAAGCTATTTTCGTAGCCGGTAATAATCCGTTACTGAAATGCATGTGGAACGGCTCCGAATTGCGGTATACTTGATAACCAGATACGATTTCATCGTAGACTGGCTCCGGTCCCGTGGACGGACTGAAATGAGAGAAAACATCAGAAATTAGATTTACTAATAAAAGGACCGAGTAGGCCTAGTCAATAACCTGTCAAAAACCACCTCTTTGGTATAAGCTCATCTGATAATTAAAGCTTACAACCAACGATTAGGTAACTAACTATTGCCTGAGCCTCAGTAGACTTTGGAGCAAAATTCAGGGAAGAATAATTCTAAGCAGCTTGCTGTAACTATATAAGGAATTGACTGTAGTATATTTCACACGATACTTACTTGTTCAACATGCAGGGAAAGTCAGTCACTAAACCCTTAAAATCACCGAATATTTCGGTTTTCGGTAGTTCTACTTGTTTGCTTAACGAAGCGCTAGACTTTTTCGAATCGGATGTTTTGGAAAATGATCTGATTGGTCTTCTGTATTGTCCGGAATCCGTTGACCGCAGGTAGTGGGATGTGCCGCCAACGCCAGTGGAAAGTAGTCGAGGGCATCTTTTTCGCAAAATTGTACCCAACACTGTTGTCGGCAACGACATTTCGATCTTGAAGACTTTCACTGATCGAGATGATCTGAAAAAAACTCACGATCAAAAATTCAATTGATCACTCAGCAAAAATATCCTTCATTCGACATTGAATTTGTGACCTCTTGTTGTTGACTTATTGTCAATATTGACATTCCACGAAACAAGTTTTAAACCATAATAGGCCTAAATTTAGAGAAGAAATTATGTATAATAGATTCTAACCTCAGTAAGGAAGTAAAATACATAAGAAGAATTATAATCAATTTTACATCGAAATAGTATTATTGAATACTTACCAGCTGAAAGAGAGCCCTATTTAAGTTAGTTTGCGCGAACGAATGAATATTCAATATACTTTCATTGATTGTGGAGCCATCTCAACATCCGCCACTTCTTCACGAAACGGACGTAGGCACGGACTGAGGATCAGAGGTCCGTAGCGTATGCCGCGCGATTCTTAGTCGTCGCCGTGGTGATGACACATAAACAACATCTGTAAACTGCTGTCCTAGTGAACTGAGAACTTTCATCTCAAACGCACCAGGAGCGGGTAATCATGGCTTCAGCGTTAGATTACAGTTATACTAAAGCCGGTGTCCTCGGTTGTCACCGTGAGACGATGCTCCAAAATCAATTACTGTTACTTGTAAGTATTCACTTCATTCCAAGATTGATTGATTCCAATCTATAGAAATTGGATATTTTTACAAACCGATTCATTCTATTAGAATTGAATTTTTGTACAAACTCCCCTCCTCTTCTTATCTCGACTCAATCATTACACCATTGAACGACTGCGCTTTACTTTTGAATTACTACTTTTAGTCCAGTGCCCGGTTTTATAGACTGGTATTAACTTAAACCCGAGGGTTAACTCAATTAATTGGAAATGAATTGTGTTAACCCTAGTGTTGAAATAGATACCATTAGGCCTACCAGTCAATAAAACCGGCCCTAGGACTATACCTAATACCTACTAATGGGAAGGTCAAGATGCGCAAGTAAGATCATTTAGTAATTTAGATCTAATTTCTGTCCATGTTTTGTTTCAGCCAAGACTTGGTAAACCAATGCGTCGTGGTTATCATTTCCCAGGAGGTGAAGATTTTACATTTGGAACGCCGAACAAAGGCCACGATGGAGGAGCACGTGAGGGTAAGTAGGCCTACATGATAAGTTCCATTTCACTTTGATGAACTTGTCTGTTTTCAAAAATGGTTAAAATATTTTCAGCAATGGGATGCTGGAATACGGGAGAAGAGAGGAAACAGAAATCCGCCGATGATTCGATCATTTTACCGATCAGGAGGAAGGAAAAGAAAGCGGAGAGGGATTTCAAGAGTTTAAATCGCGCGGCGGTACAGGCCGGTCTCACGCAACCGAATGAACAATACCATTTCCGAGCTACGCACGATATTCGAAGGAGACAGTCGGACGAGGAGAAAAATAAAACACGAACCAGACGACTGCCGCCTCAGATGGTTTATGGCATCGCAACAAGGTAGGCTTATTATATTCATAGCTCTAACTGTAAAACCCAAATTCAAAGATATTGAATAATTTGATACTAATGTTTTTCATTACATTGGAACCTCATTGCGATGTACTTCACGTCATCAGAAAATTTGTTGGTTATAACTGATTTTCTATATCCGGTATGAAATTAATTGGATTGTTCTACTCGGGAAGAATTTCTATAGGCCTATTTGTTAGATATGATGAATCGTTTTATTTCAGTTCATTGTAACGAGGTTCCGCTGTAGCAATATGGGTTATTTTGGGTCAAATTTTCTCCTAGGGATAGAGAACTTATGTTATGGTACAAAAACATCCACTATGAAACATAAATTTTGAATTTGATCCTTGGGATTTGTGGTTTGATACAGGAATACTTATTCTATAGATAGTCGATCTACTAATTCTATGTGTATGAAACGGGGCCCTGGTTAGTCCAGACCTGAAAATTCTGAATTTCCACAGACTTGTAATCCATAGTTCTTATAAACAGGATTGAATTCATTGATTCCTAATGATCTGAATTGAGTGAATTCTTCGTAACTGCAAAATCGTAAATTCACTTGATTTTAAAATCAAATCAGAATTTGTAAAGACTTAATAAGAAGTTTTCGTCCTCATTGTCTCCGCTTTCAGACCTTCCACTCCGATCTTCGACCTTTTGGAAAATAAATATCAAGACCGTTGGCTCGACGAACGTAAACAATCTGAACTAGCAAAGAGAGAAAAAGATGAAACGAAGGTTTGTGTTCGCGAACAAAATAAGCTTGTGAAACGAGGCCGTTTCACCCTGAAGAGAATCATTCTAATATAATATTTTCCTCGCATTGTAGAAGCACACGGTCGGAAAAGTTTACGAAACCAGAGCGTCGTTGTTGCGCACTTACCAAAACCCAGTCGATCCGGGGCCATTGTGGAAAATGCAAAAATTCAACGAAAAGGTGTGTTTTAGGAACATAGACTAAACATAGACTATAATGTTTGCCTCAATCGAAGTACATATAATTGCAAAATTCATTTTATAGTGTATAAAATGTGGTTTATCTGTATCAAACTGCTAAAAGCAGACAGTTAAAGCAGTTGATATTCCATACTTCTACTAATATTATTTAATAATTCAATTCATTTATGAATCATTTATAGGCTAAACCTCACCTACAGACGTTCAGAAGCGGAAGAGCACGCGATCAAGCGTTCGAACATCATAAATCGGATTGTATCTCGCGTAAAGGAGTCTTCGGTCATGGAATCTACGAATCTGCTAAGAGTTAATCATATTCATCATAATTACGCGTATATTATTTCATTGAATGAATTCTTTATGGATGTATTGTTTTATTTCCTTTTGGTGCATATATGTTTGTCATATGAACATTTTAAGATATATATATATATATTAAATAATGTACTCAGTTCATCGTGGAATAATAGCTCATTTTTTTCTTTGAAAAATCATAGTTTCATTCGTTACGTCGAAAATCTTTTCGTACGATACTCAGAATTTTCCGCCCTGACTTACTGAATATTTTCACCGAACTATGAATAAATTTGAGGTGATTTCAATGCTTATTTTATGGTGACGATGTATTCCTATTCGAAACCTGCTGTGATATTGTAAATAAAGATAATATACTTAGCAAATTTGTATAGTCACTACTCGCTATATGATGCATGGGTATATGTAATAAAATGATGATTTGTATATTCACTGAAAAATCCAGAACTTGTTTGTGATTTCTATAAATGGCGAGGAAACAAACTCCCTTGCAGAATATCGCAAATCTGATTGTATCTCGTATTAAGGAGTCTTCAGTCTGCCCAAACTTGTCTCCCAGATCTGACGATCGAGATGGCTTATGGCATTGCAACAGGGTTTACATTCATAGAAGGCCCTACAGTTAAAACAACGACCATGGGTCCCAGAAACTTGTCCTCCAAACTGCTTTGAATGAGACAATGAATGGGGGCAAGATTAATTTGGTTGCAAACACTTATCCAGCAACTACTTCTGATAAAACCACAATTGAATACACAGGGTCCCTACAGATGAGTCATTCCTGGATATAGGGAGTTTTAAAGGAGATAATTCCAAGGAAGCGCCTACATCACTGTTAATCATATACAGATCAAAATCCAGGTTAAAATAAACTGATCCGCGACTATTTAGGTGACCCGAAAACTAGTCCAACTTTTACATATATAAAACATTAATTTATTATCCTCAGTAAGTATCATCTTATATATATACAATCAATAACAAACAACGAGTACATTCACTACCTTCAAACTGGCAAAAAATAATCATTTGTAATAATTGTCTAATTAGTAGTCGTACTTAAAGCATTTAGAAAATAAGGTGCACACAATATGTGAAATATACCGGTATCTACAAGTGTAACTCTTTAAATCTATTTACTATAATTACTATAGTCCATTCAATAATCTATTGACCCTGATTGATCGCTTGACGTTAAGTTCCACTGCAGTACCCGCTCAGAAATTTGACTTCGACCATAAACAACATTTTATGAGCGATTTACTCCATATTTACCGGCATTACTTGATCAGGACACGCAGTTTCACAGTTGCCACTATTGAAGGAAAATTTGCCCATTTCCAATTTTTTGTAAGTCAAACCTTAACCCAGTAGAACTGTGAAGCTGGATCCCACATACGGCTCATAGAAGGTTCCTAATTTACACACACCACTACCCAATCGAATATAACACATTAAGAGGAGGAATCAACATCAAGAGCATAAAGTTATGATAAATCTTTTACCGTCCTTAATTTCAAATCAAAATCCTCTTTAGAATAATATGCCTATATCAAACGTATTAGTTATAAATAATCAAGATGAAAATATTTCAAATATCTATCTCTGATCGATATTATATATATATATATATTCAAATAAATGGAATGAAATTATCATTATTATTCTGTTAACAAATTTATCCCTATTTTCAATTTTTAAAATGCCTAAACTTCGTAGAAAAATAAGTAAATGGCTGCCTCCATTCACTCAGTCATCGATAGTTGTCAATTATCGTTTTTTCTAAAAAAAAGATTCAGATCGATTTTCATGCGTAGTTCCTCCTCGGTTCATCATATCATAACTCACCGCGGTAACCTTTGATGAACGGTAGACCGGTTCCGACGCGTTTCTGATAGTCCAGATATTGCTCGCCGAAAAAATTCAGCAACGTGATCTCCTCGGCTACGACGCGACCTTGAAAGAATTTCCACGAAGCGGCCGTGTACGCGATGAAACATATAGGATTCACTAGAATGATCTGAAAGAGAAATATATAACCTATACAACCGTAGAGACATACCACAGGGGTTTGTGACAATACAGCATGGTCACTTTCCACTTATTTACAAATTCCCTAAGATTTCACTGATTTTTTCGATGTTACAAAATTCCAGGGCTAGGTTTCATGGATGTGGAAGAAAAGTAATCCCTGGGAATATTTTGAAATTTGTCGGTTATAACCATGGTTTCTCATTGTAACTATGGTGGTTATCACCCAGATTCATGATTTACCCCTAGGGATAACTTTGATACTCAATGAAACCGGGCCCAGGGGTAAATCCGAGGAACTTCTTGGTTTAAAATGTTACTAACCATTTATTCACTTTTTTCATGAAGATTACGTATTGATAAAGAAAAGCGTGGTCAATAGGATATATAAAACCCCTGAGTTTTCCTGGTTTTGGTAAAATTTGCCAAATTTCCTGATTTCTCTGATCCCCTGAGTTCTCCAGGTCAATGGTCACACTGCAATAACTGTGGGTCCAAAATCAAAGGAACCACTTCTTTTTATAGGCCTATGTGGCCTCGTGGGTACAGGGAGTAGATCGATAGCCGAAGAAACAAATAGGGAGCGTCTGAATGAGATACGAAACGAACCTGCGTTCCGACGCTCCACCAGAACCAGCCGACGTAAGCCGGATGACGGAAAAACCTGTAAACACCGTGCGTAACGAGAATGTGTCCTTCTTCTTTGACGTGTTGAACGTAGTGATTGAAATTCGACCGCGCCGTGCACATCGCTATTTTACGCAACGCCTCGCCGAACATTACGATTAACAATCCAATCGCGCTCAACCAAAGTACTTTCTTCATCTCTGAAAATATAAATTTCACTCAAACCATGAAAAGTTTTTTTAAAATGCAAGAGAAACATCAAGTAAATATTACATATCTAACATTCTCATCCTAGGGGTTAGATTGGAAAAATTCACACTTTTCACACCACTTACAATTGGCATTCAATTCCCATTTTTTTACGATACCAAGATTTTTCACATTTTTTACGTCAAGGTACAAAGGATGATCACAATCTGAACAGAATTCGCGTAAAATTTTTCATAGCTTCAACACTGCATAAAATCGGAGCTCCACTGTTCATGGCAAAAAGGGGGATCAAAATATTACGACGGACTTCTTACAATTTTCACGATTCTTCACGGATTTTTCAAATTCGCTTACAATCATTTTCAAGCGGAGATCTATTTCATATTCCTTACAAAACGATAAGAACCCTGTCATCCTATACGTACTATAGTGGTTCGCGTTTGAAGCATTTTACCTGGAAACACGAGCAGTTCTATCGTATATTCGATCCAGCTCGCTACTGCTGCCACTTGATACGCCGTACTGTGATTCAGTAAATACGAATCTAATACGATGTGCGATGGATTCGTAAGCGCCGTAACGAAGTATTCGGACCAATGAAAGAACGCGAGCATCGCGATGTACCAACCGAGCGGCATTACGACCCATCCCGACACACTCAACATCAGTCCGATACCAAACACAAGACCTAGAAATCCACCTCGGATAGCATTCTGAAACAATCGAAAAAAGTATCGTTGGAGCGCAGGCAATTAATGGGAGAAAGGGGTTAGGCCATATTACCCGCTCCGCCTGGAGTTATTTTTATATTTTGAAATAAAAAACATAAATTACTGCCTCCGATAAAAAAATCAGACTAACAATATTTTATGTTGATCTACACAAAAGTGAAACATGATAGTCTAAACAATCGATATAGACATACAGATATGTAGTACGAGTTCACAAAGTTTATAGATTATTGACACACATTGACCGATTTTCTTTCAGCGACAAGATAGAGGTGTTGCTAGCCTTCATATAGGCTATATATCGTAAGAGCTAGTGGAATATTCTATATAAAACATTAACCTCCCCCTGATTTTTTTCATAACTTTTGATGAGAATGAAGTAACTTCTTTTATATATGGCCTTATGTTAGTGGATTACCATACCATACATCTACTGTTTGCAGCACATGCTATCCCTGTGACGTTTTGTTCCTTAATTTCATCAATAATCTGCATACATTATACATTTGTCTGAATACCAGTCGTTGTTACGGTTCCCTGACAACGGCTGGGTATTAGACTTAATTATGCATCAGTTTGTTCAGTAAGGAAATAAACTATGAATACACAACAACTTTTTGTTTTTTTGTTATCATTACCAGCTGTAGTTTACCGAGAGACACTGATGCATAATAAATAACTGTAGATCAACCGATTAACAACGAAATGGCATCGCAACAATTATTACGGAAAACAATGTTAGAAGACAGTAGGTTAAGGAGCGACATACAACGCTAAAATGTCAATCAAAATCATTGTGATTACCTGAAAACGTGGTCCTTTGAAATTAACCGATAACCAGATACCGAACACGACCACGTAAAGCGCGATAGCGATATAGAAAAAGTTATTAAATACAAAGGCGAATGGTCCACCGATGTTTGCTAGAATTGCGATCAAAATGATACAAGATCCAGTTAAAAAGCTGGTCAAACTGTCCTTCGCTTCGATGATCATAATAGCCGGTGATTCTCTCTCGTTTTGGCCCTAATTTCCACTCTCAAACGCCAATCTATGATCTAAAAAAACGGGATGGCTCAACGACCTTGGACGGAAATCGCGGAGATATTCAGAGTTATGTCAGTATACAATTCAATTCAATTCAATTCAAAATTTAATCAGTAGTTAATCATATAAAATACAAATACAAATACAAATGATTGGGTCTGAACTGAACAGAATATAGAATTACAACAAATGTGTTAAAAAGGTTTGATATACACAGTACGAATGAGAGTGTAGTGATACCATCAGGTTCGAATCCCTGCTGAGGGAGGATGTATTCCTACTGTGGCATGCGAGTAATAAAGATTGTATTTCGACATGGTCCATTTTACGGTGACAAATTTATATATTTTGACACATCGATAAATAATTCTCTAAATAATTGTTTTAAACGCGACAAGAAGAAAACCAATCTTTTACCGTGCTGTTTACATATTTACTTAAATCCTAACATTAAATTTTGGATGAAAAGATCGGTAATTTAGGGCTTAAATCTAGGTAGGACAGTTCTAGTAGGTCAGGAAGGCCAGCCCAGGAGCGAGGGAGTGAGTCATAACTCCTTAAAGAGTTATTCATCCTGTAACTGTGGTGTATGCGTTTGGAGTGAGGTGTTTTTAAAATGGGTCAGTCATTTCAACGTCCGAGCGCTGAAGGTGCCGGGCATCCGTCAAATCCTCAGGTCAGCTGGTGGATGAGGACATTGGCTCGAGGTCTCGGCACTATTGGAGGAGTCAGTAAGAATTAGTAGAACCATGCGTCGATACTTTCCTTATTGCACCCTGTGTTTGAATTTGTACTACCTGTATGCCACTACAAAATGCTAATGTCTTTCAGTTGCTTTGTGTACGGGTGTCTGGGCATGCGTTACAGTAACACCACGATGTTTGATAGCTGGAATATTACAAATGTAAGTTATCGGGATGCTACCTGGGTCCAGTTTCGCTTGAAAAGTTTAAGCTTAAATCATTTGAGTCTGAATTGTTGTCCTCATTGAAAACATGAAATAACCAATAGCAATTACCCGGTACAACAAAGATTTGTGTGAAAATGGGCCCACGGTCCAGTTGCATGCATGGCTCAGATTTTGAGACCAGTCTCAGACCATATTGGCTCTATAAACCAATCTAACAACTTATGACCAGTCTTAAAATCTAAGACCACTTTTATTAGAATTGACTATGGACTATGGAACCAGCCCACCTGAAGTCTAATGGTATAGGCCTACTTGCCAATATGTAGAATAACGTTTTACAAATTATATATTTCAGGTTATTTGGATTTGCATTGATCCTCTGCGAGTCGCCTTGCTGTTGTCCATTTCTTGACTTCGTGGACAGCGTAACAAAATTTGTCGATAATAGAGCTTACTGGCAGAAAGCTATTGTTTATGTCCTGTAAGTTTCGCAGCATAAAATCTAGAATAAGATTTGTTTCGTAGGAGTTGCAGGAGCTGAGTGGTTTTAAGGCATCAGTCTCGTCAATCTAAGAGCTCCAGGTTCGAATTCTGGTGGCAGCCAACCCTGTGTTTCATGGCTTATTCACTGGCCTCCTTTCTCCCTTTTAATAGGGCTGAAAAACTCCAATGGCGCATTTAAAATTCAAATGCCACTCTGAAGTCAGGAAAATCTTTCATGGTCTCCTTTGTGGGAGGGGCAAAGAATGTTATCAAAATAGTATGAAAAAAAGTTACATAAGATAGGTATCTTTAGGCAATCTGGATCTCAAAGCTGTGACTTACATTTGCGCTTGATTTCTAATGTTTCAGACTTGGCGTCATTCCACCAGCGACATGTATTGGTGTCGCCACTGGTCTTGGTGGTGCTTTGATTATCGGCACCGGAGTTGTATATGGTATTATGTCTTTAGGAAAAAAGTAAGCTTATATCGTTCGTCTGTGTTAATGCTTTCCGAGTGTTTTTCGATATTTTAACGAGTTTAGAATTAAGCCCTCACACCCCAGTGTACTCAGTTGAGGATTTACGCTGTGAATTCTGTTAAATCCATCGCTGTAAAACTGGTACATATAAAAATCTACCCGAAACTGTATTTTGCGAGATACAATTTCGAACGAAGTAAGTATTTCGTTTGTCCCTAGCCATGTTTTGTAGAATTATTTTTCTCGTATTAAGTTGAATAGACACGATTTATGGAGTTGTGATGTTTTCATTTGCTCGCCGCACGAAAAAAATGTTTGCTGTGTTCACATTTCATCAGCCCGGTTGCTTGTATCTCACATTATATTTATGCAATGGCTTAGTTCGGTTGCTTATTCCCGTCGCGTGCTGTGTTTTTTGTTTTTAACGAACGACATTCTGTTTCAGAGCCGACGTCGACGAAATGAAAATGACGGCTTCGAAATCGCGTTCGGGCGATATAGAAAATTCTCAATTAATGCAAAGTCGGACCACTTCGGAAGGCTATTCGCCGATGGTCAATCAATGATCTGATATTCATTCGAAGCGATTAACACGATGATGATAGTTCGTCCCGCATTCCATTTTACGAGAAAAACATCTTACATTCGATAATAACAAATAAATGAATAAAACATCAAATAAGATTAATATCTATTAAACAACAAAAGTTTTATATACCGGTACGCTTTATTACAAAGTCTAAACCTAGCTATCTCAGTTATTGAACTACTTGATACGTCTATCAATTTGATACTGTTTTATGTTGGCTCATAGATATTCGATAATTGTAGTTTCCTCGAGTGTGTTAGTTGTAAGTTAAAATTGTCAAGTGCATTCTTACATGTGCTGCACTCAACTTACTACCTTATCAATGTATTTTCTGTTATATGCGTTCATTCAGTATTTATGATCTGGAGATCTATGCCATCTCCTGAGATTTTGTGAAGAGAGGATGCATGTGCATTGCCTTTAGTTTTCTTCTCCATTCCAGTTTATGAATGCCCTATTGGGCTCTTTATGACTCGACGAAATTAGCTTGTTCTACATTCAAATCTTCAGTCGGCTGATTGTGCAATTATTTTAGTCATTCACTTCGTTGTGCATTTCTTTTTGAGATTGTTTTGTTTCAAGTTTAAAATAGGCCCTATTTCTGTATATGTTAGCCCGTTTTGCCATTCTCTTTACTTTATTGGTAATGTGGTAATGTCTCAATACTATAAATACTAGCTCAACTTGTAGGTTTCAGCTCCCTATATAAGTAATTCGGTAAAATAATTATCTCGAATAAACTTGTATTGCCAGTTGTCAGAAATGAGATATACGTAGAGTAACTTGAGGGTTTATGGGTCTAAGAAAAAAACAAACAAATAGATATTGTATATTTTGTATATGTGTACGAAAGATTAAATCTATTCTATCTCTTTACAAGTTGTAATTCTATATTTATTACTGAGTAATCGACCTTTGTATCGAACTTGCTTCTCTTTGACTAATATAAGGTCCATGAAATTTAGCGTGTGTCAAGTCTTTGATTATAAGGATAATTCGTTTAACAGCTTAAAAGTTAAGATCTCTGTTCAGCCTAAGTTAAGCAATGTTTACAATACTGGTACATGTATATCAAGCATTTCTAGAAGGGTACATCGTGGCTTGAGCCATTCATTGGATGGGCACAGTTTAGGCTAAACAAAAATGATACCTTGTTTCTCCGCAGCGGCCGGGTCATTTTTGTAAAATTTGATAAAATTTGTAAACAGTTCATTTCTATAGCGGCCGGGTCTGTTATGGTGAAATTGATCACGATTTTAAAAAAAGTAATGTATAGGGTAGATAGGCGGCCGGCCGGGTCAACATTTAAGCTCAGCAGAGCGGAGAAACAAGGTATCAATTTTTTTAGCCTTACAGTACTCTGATACTCATATTTTCTTGTTCTGTTGTCTAAAATTTCCCGTGGCAATTTTCAGAGGTTACCAACAGGAATTACGTATGAAAGCCAGTAAAGAACAAGCAGATCCCGATATGAAAGTGACTCTCGTTGAAAATGAAGGTGGTAACCGCGTCGATTTAGGTACATTATCGTAACTATTGTTGTGTACACAGTAACTGTATATCTAGTCACATTTTATTGTTAAGAAAATAGATATATTTATCAAATATATGGATTATTTACTGCATTATTTTGGTTTCATGTGTTTGATGTTGTTTTGTTGCTTTTCTGTTATGGAGTTTTCTTTCTTTGTTGTTTAGTTGTTAGTCTATAGTGAGGGTATATACATGCCACTTTATGCAGGAATATCTTGACTATTATCTATTCCTAAATCTAAAAGTGGATATACATTTTCAAACTCTAACTCCCGAATGAGGAAATCACAATTCTAGTAAGTTTTGGGCTTTAATCACTGGTAAGTGTCGCCTTAGAGTACGACCTTCACTATAGGCCTTGGATGTGCCAATAGATTTCGAGTCACTGAGGATTTTACATCTGCACCGAGATGAAAGATGCAGGAATTTCCCTAAATCATTCCCCTGGAATTTATGATGATTGAATACCATTAGACCCATGCATTTACCATTGCTATATGCACTAGAAATGAAACTATTTTGGATTGATTTGAAAATGGCTGAAAAATCCTAATTGTTAGCCACCTGATCCAATACAAGGTTAGTACTGATAGATTCAGATTTATGGCTCATTGTATGTGCGTGTAAATGTAGTACATTGTAGAGATTGGAATTATTCAACTACATCAATTGCAAATCTACGGGATTACAAAATACAAGATGCACAATTATGATAATTTCACATGTAGTTCATCAAGAAAATGACAAAGATCATTCAGCATTTTTAATGAAACAAAAATATTGGACTCGTGTTTCAGTAAATGGTCAGAACTTCCCTACTCTTCCGACAAGCAGCGTAACAGTTACAATGAATAGGCAGATGTAACGAAAATCAACTTGGACTGAAAGTGCAGCGAAAAATGTTCATAATTCGATACCAGTCAATTCATTAAGGAGAAACGCTGGTTCCAGAGACTACGTGTGGCTCAAAATGGAGATTGTTCAATATAATATACAAATATTTGGGCCGCCAGTTGTAGAATATGTTTATATAGACTAACCACAGGAATATTGCTGTATATAGTTATTTTTACTTTATGTGTGGAAATTATAAACAAGCAGATATAATGGCAAACTTGATGAACATAAATGGATATAAATTCTATCGCTAATAGCAAACTAAATTGACCCTTCAACAATAATTTCACGTCCCTGCGTGAATGTTGTTGGCCTAAGAATGCCTAATCATTGAAGTGTACTTAATCATCACTGGTTGTTTTGTTTTAAGTCAGCCATAAAATCATGATTAATAAAGCAGTATTCGACATTTTTAGCTTAATAATCACCGATAGCTGAATCTAGTGAAACGTTTTCCAGCCTGCACAAGTATAACCATGTATGTATTAGATTGCAGTAGATTATATCTCGATATACCAAAAATGCAAGAAAATAATCACTTTTTACTAATTACTGATTGTAATGTTAACGGCCATCTTCCTTACTCTTGTTTTCTAACCAGAAATACGTGTAGAGGCGAAAAGACAAATAAGGAGATGTGCGTGCCAAATATTCTACCCCTTTTGTTGAATTTTAGTAATCCTAATTCATTAACATTAGATTAGATCTGGAGAATTAACAGTTCCACAGCTGCTAGTAAATTTGTTTCCTATGTGGAACTGCAGTCTGATGACCTAGCGTGTTTCTTTGCCCCATTTTTGCATAACAGTACCGTAGTAGGACGTAAAATCAGTCAATATTTTCGAACTATATTTGATGTTTACTGGTAGATGTGATAATATGTTAGCGCTCAATAATAAGACAGATCATACGAAGATTAGCATGTGTAAATGTTAAATAAAGTCTAACCATTTCATGAAAAATTCCTCAATTTCTCAGTTATTTTATGAATCACATATCAATCCAATTCCTCGCAGAAATGCTGCTTCATTGTGGTAATATCCAAGAATATCCAGTAAGACATCTAGAGAGTCTGAACCAGTCTACAAAACTTGTCACCCTTCAAGACATTCAAACAAAAAATCTTCACTTGATTCGATGATTCAATAAATCTGAAAACCAGGTTATTGCCGACAGTATTTTATTGCTTCTTCGATTTTTATTATAGACTCAAAAATAAAAACATCAACAAGAAGAAAGTCTCTCTATGAATGAAAAGACGTTATAAATATCTATATAAGACACGATTAACAGTACGTAGCATTCGAATACGCTACAAATACATCTCTTCCTTAAAACCTAACAGTAAAACCCCTTTAATCACACCAGGAGAATCATAACATTAGTACATATAGTATAGTTTACCCATGGCCAATAATAGATAACAAGAAAAAGTATCAAATGTGATATGACTACGAGTTTTGTAGGATTCATGAATGCATACAGGATTTGCTCCTTATAACGAATGTAACAGTAATATATGATATATTTTAACAAATCTTCAGATATAAGTTTCACAGATATAATTTCAAATTTGACTTCAAAGCTTTACGCCCTAGACTTCTAAACACTACCACTACCAAGTTTATCGAAAACAAAATGTTCTACCTCTTAATTACCTAGACTCACCGATTCAGTTTATACATACACCAATACCCTAGTTTTATTATCCTATAAGTTTTTACAAGTATCTGCGAGACAGGGGTGTTATATGATAGAAAGAACACGTCTGTATGAAATATCAGCATTATAAACTTCTGCGATTCACAAAGACCAATGATTCCTCTGTTGATTCATTTAGACCACCGATTCCAGAAGTCCGCCGATTCCTCTGCGATTCGAATACTGCTGCCGTAATTTAAGTACGAAGGTAAAGCGCGTATTTCGCATACGATAATTTCACCATAGTTTCGTATGGTGCCAGGTCCGTCCGCGATAGTTCGGAGGCACGCCGAACACAGTCCACGACGTTTCGATATTTTGCGGTTTTGCGCTATGCGCCGTGTAAAAGTCTCTCGTAATTCCATCGGGGATCATTCCGTATGTCGCACTGGATGGTTTATTATTGATACTATATGAAAAAGAAAAGAGATATAACATTCATATTCAACTAAAATTCGATAAAAATACATGAAATTTGCAAATCATTCAGGACAAATCATGCAGTTTATGAATCAAATTGTTACCAAAAACCTTTTAGCAAAAGAGGTATACAATGCACTCAATTGATCTGTACCATAGCTGCAGGGTTTGTGCTTTTCCTAATTGAGTAGCTATGAAAATTTGGATATTTTCGTTCCATGGGAAAGGAATGGAGAATCAAAGACTGAACTATGGCAGCAGATTTCACTTATTTTACCATAGTATCAAGAAATAATACAAACCTCGGCATTATTTTCCTATCATTTACACTACTTGGTTTTTCGTATAGTAAAGTCGTATGACCTGAGGGTTGAATTAGCCTCGGTTCTGGTGTATTCGTGAGTATTTTGTACTCTTTCGGTGGTCCATCTCTTTGTAATAACGGTGGGTCGACGATAACTGGAAAATACAACGAATAGACAACAATTCAATCCCGACCTCCTAATTTCATGTACTGTAAGTACTGGCATGGCATTTACGATATTATCCTCAGGAATACTTTCGTAAGTTACAACAAAATTATGAGATAACGCAGTTTTTTTGTAGTATTCCTTAAGCAAAAATCTTCCTTCGGAAAATTGGGAGGCAAGGGTCCAGAAGAAAGGAAAAGACTTTCCCCATATTATATAGCACATCCAGCGAGACCCGACCTCAGTGTAAGATATTTATGAAGAAATACATCCGAATACATGCAACTTCTGTAACTTTATCAGAAGGCAGGGGTGCGTATCCTGGAGACCACCCCTGCTGAAGATAGCTATTAGGATAAAGTCGAAACTTAAGGGCACGGAAATATTTTTGCTTTGTTATTGCGGGATTGTATATTATCATAACAGCATGGACAGAGTGTTTTCATCAAGATTTTCAGCATTTTACGAACCTTGTTTAGCAGACTGTAATTTTTTACTAGGAGCCGAGGTAGAAGTGTTGTTTTCCACGCTAGGTAAAGACGGCACTGGCGAGGAGATATCGTGTCGACTGTAGTTTCTCGATTTAGCACCTCCGTAATCGCGTTGATTCGTCAACGTCAGTCCACCGAGTTGATTTCTTAAACGAAAAATCTTATATTAATACCGCTAGGCAAATATGTCTGCGTAATTTTCACCTGGAATCATGAAAGAACTTACGCAATATCCGGGTTCGAAGATCGAGAATCGCTTCTAGTCGGATTGAGCTCATGACAAGACACTGGTCGCGCGGGTATTTCCTGTAAAGCTTCTTTCTGAAATGGAATAAATGATAAAATTCATCACAATTCAAAAGCTCTATACCGTGTATTTTACACAGTGTTTACCGGTAGTAGTTTTCTAAAGTTCTAATGAATGTACCTCTTGGATTTGATTTTGTTGTTGTTTTTGTTGAGATCTCAGTGACAACCGGCTACCCACACATTCAGCTAAAATGTAAAAAGATAAATCATTCAGAAACATTTAATTAGAGGTTCAATCTTTTTAATTTCCTAGAACCACAGAGGAGTAAGAGCCTTGAAAAACAGTTTCCAGTTCCACAGTTATGGGTTAATTCATACAGGTATACTTGATTCTAGTAAGTCTAGAATATTTGAAAATGAATTTGCCAAGGTATATGGCATAATAATGGGATCAAAATTCAACCCATTCTCATGATTTTTCACATCAATCTGATCTGAGAGTTAATGTAACATCGATTTCTAGATGTTCATCTTGACAGACTACAGAGAATAAATCTATACCCAGCATAGTGGAACTGGCGACAAAAAAAAAAAATACCGTAATACGACTCAAGAACCCGATCGTTCACTCACCTCGTTTTCTATAAGGGTGTAGGGGAGGTTTGGATCGCCTTGATTCTACGGAACACATGCGAAAACAACAAATAGAAACGAATATAAAGACTTGAGAGACAAGCATAACAGAACATAATCTAGATAAAGAAGACAGCCGATAATAATACGCATAGGATTCTGAGGGGAGTTCCATAGTCATAGTCAGTTCCATAGTCATAGACTCAAGACCAGTCTAACACCATCTTAGTTCTTAACCTCATCTAACAGGTTAAGACCAGTACTAAGATCTAAGATGACTTAAGGACTTAAGTCTCACCTATGGAACCGGCCACAGAGGAAATAGAATACAGAGTTTGACGTAAAAGATGAAATACACATTTATTTCTAAACGTATGTAACACTAAACTAGAACATCTGTCACATTGATGAATAGTGAAACATGATAACGATAAATGTCAAGTCCCCGCATAAACAAAGAAATGTTGTAACTTAAACCGAAGTTAAGTATTATCGATAATATGTACAAATGAACCGAATACCGATTCAAACCTGATGACCCTCCAATGAATCCCTACCACAGTAATCCAGGTGCACAGATATTCGCATAGCAAATTATGATATCATCATTAACCAAGCATATTGATTAACCTACAGTGATTCATCTCCTCACGGTTCAACACTTTAGAGCAGAATATTCGCAATAGCTGCACCCAGTATACTATGGCAGGGGTTCATACTACCCGGGTAATCAACAATGGATATACCGCCGCCGACATCAGTGATATAGAACTTTGGCGATCCAGAGAGTACGATGCAAGTTTGACTAGTTCCCAGAAAAAATAGTGACATTTCGTTTAAAAAAAAACCTAATGTTAGGCATGGGTGGTGCTTTATCAGGGAGCGGTACATCGGCGATTGGTGATAGATACCATCAATTCCGATTCCCAGCGAAGGTTGATGAATTTTCTAACAATATGTACCGAAGGGAGCAGAACATTTATACCGGATAACTAGAAAAGCCACCGGTAGAGTCAGAGTTAGTGTCCTACCTGACGGTCTATCTCTGAAGAATCCTTGAAATATGACGAAATTATTCACTTGATTGATGGTCGCTTTCAGGTTATAATGTTTCTTCAAGAACGACGAGAACATGTGCGATGGACGATCGATCGCTAAATGCGCAACCTTGACACCTTCGCTCTGCAAATTTGAAAACGGCAGAATTTGGCTATTGGGTTAAAAAATTTATACCTTGTTTCTCATTTCTGCTTGGATTAAAAGTTGACCCGGCCAGCTGCCTATCTACCCTGTACATAACTTTTTCTAAAAATCATGGTGAAGGTAATCGAAAATGAACTGATTACATATATATTGCAGTTTAGAAAATGAGCTGATAAGCTGAAAAACAGTGAATGACAAGAAACACAAATTTTACCCTCAACATAAATTCGAACAGTTGTTTTCCGCAGCCGGTCCTTTGCCGTGATTCGTGCACGTAGAAATCTAAAACGCACAGCGGTTTCACTTCGTGTTGTTTGCCCTCGTGGTCGTAAACGAACAGTCGCTTACGACCGACCTTCAGAATTCCGACGATCGCGCTGCAAATAAATCGTTGAACATTAATTCCCAAATACCAGAGACAGGTCATCCCTCTTATATACCCAAAACAGGTCCTAAACTGATTGCATCATAAAATTCAGCTGTTCAGTCGCATGTTGCAATTTCGATTTGTCCTGTGATGAGATCGAGTCCATAAGTAAGTACTTCTTAGCACGGTCAAGATTAAGCAATCATCAGGGCCAAGCCTAAATTTTTCCTAAATATAAGCATTTTTCAGATTTTTTCGAACTAGCTACGTACCCTGAAAACAAGGGAGGTTCGGTGCACTCATTATAGCATCAAAAATGTACCGGTACTTACTTAGCATTAGGATCTTTTATCAGGTAGAGTTTATGATCGGATATTTCTAATTTTCTACCACTTGTTATCGGACCGTGCAGATTTTGAGCCTAAATAGATGAATAAACCGTCATAGAGATAAGCCGACGAGATATACAGTATCCATGAATATACAAGAGAAACCCACATTAGATTCAGCCAAAATGTAAAGTTCTTGAATAGAAGTGTTTATATATAATTGAACAACGTTTCGACTAAACACTATTTAAATTAGCCATCACCAGGTGTACTTTACATCCCGATTTCTCTTGTAGTAGAGATTAATCACTTGAGACAATTTCTGAAAAGGAACAATGAACACTCCTCTGCTTTTATCCTTTTAAAGCTGGATCGACTGAACACCAAGATGTACCGTACAAATTTATGAAACTGCGGCACCAGGTAGTGAACCAACAAAGGATTGGTCATCCCGGAATGTTTGCAGATTAAACCAGTACCGAGTAGCTCGATGATATCATACCTTAGCAGATGCTTCTCCCATTTTATCTAGGATTTCCATAAACTGTGCCTTGTGCGTTTGTGACCTGAAATTACAAATTGGACCGAATACAGTAGGCCTACGAAATTCTACGAAATGACGAACACACTATCGCATTAACAGGGCTGGATGAACCCTACAGGCACATGTATGAAAACATCCCACTCTTTTTGGAAATTTGGTGTGGAAAATTTGGTGCCTAGCATTGGTTCCTCTCATAGGGCTCACGGTACAAACTCTCATCTCTTTAGTGATAGATACTTCACTAGCTATATGTGACCTGCCCTTGTTGTGCCGTACTGTAGCACAGGCCAATGAATTAGAATTGTTCTTACCTAGACGTCATTTTGATGGTACTGTTAATCGTATCATTTTTAACGGGAAGCAATCGATTGTCAAGAATACACACATCGCCTTCGAACAAGCAGTTCACATCAAACGCAAATTCCATTTTGGGCTTGAGTATTCAGATCTTTCTTTTCCAAAAGTAAATATCGATATTCTCTCTCCTCCAAGTCCAAAACTCAACTTGCTTCGATTCGAATCGATAAGGAGCAAAAAGGCCAAAAATTACAGATCTTTTCTAATGATGGCGGTCGTAGATTCACTGTCAACTTAAGCCAAATTAACACCACGGTGCAAACATCAAGAGTCGCACAGTCTAAAATTCCTCGAACTCATGCTGTTGCTATTTTCATCGGTAGTTTTGTTTTTGGGCTGTCAAATTTTTATTTCCGGGTTGGTGTCGTACTCCGCCACCAGGTCGCAGCACTTTCCGGCACCGGAGAGATATCCTAAACTTATTTCTCATCTCCGAATGCTTTAAAAAGGGAGATATATTTGTGTTAATGTTGAACGTGATTTTAATTGCTATTCTTTAAATCTATTTCAAGCGGCCAATCTACAAAAACTATCATTTTACTCAATGGAGGTGCTGCCGCCACGTACTTACGGCGAACACTAATCCGGAAATAAAAATTCGCTTAAAGCTAAAGTGATGGAAATGATGCATTTCTTAGAAATGTGACCAAATTACGAGTGTTGAGATAAAGATAGATATTCAGGTATTGCCATATTAGATTCCATAATAGAGAATATTAATTGACAACGTCTTTTTGCGTCGGCGACATACGTTTAAACACTGGTTCATTTCAAATCAATTCAACTCAATGTACTTTATTTCGATCTGTCATAAATGTATAATTACCTTTTCTTCTGATATTTTCTAGGTGGTATAATAACGATAAGGGGAATTCTATTTTATATTCATCGTCGCAAACTTCTTGTTGATTCGACTATTGGCTGTACAGAGCTGGCCATAGTTAATTTGTTAATCAAAGAATAACTGACTGACTTAGTGACTATGCCACCACATCGTAAAAAACCCTTCAGTTCGAAGCTTAAGAAGAAACAGCTAAAGGAGAAGCGAGCTAGCAAGAGAGATGACGGTATTGATTAAATCGCAGATTTTTTTTTTTTAACTGCTTCACAATAGTTAAAATATAGTCGGGTTTTATTCCATTTTTAACGTAAAGGGCACAAAGGACCGATAAAAAAGCATATGTACCGCGGGCTTACCGATTCCGAAGATAACGATTCCGATAATTCTATCGATGTGAAGAAAGTCAACCTTCAACCGCAAACGAAATCGGACAAAAGATACGACCCAAACAGGTACCGATATCGCTATTTCATCCTGTCTGATGATCATCCTGGTATTTTCACCCAGTCCTGAGAGCGGCTGGTTTGTGGCGCTCCATATATACTGCGTGTACTAAGAACTCCCATGAACCACCCACCCTCTGACATTGAGGTTCTCGGTGAACTGGTATCATAATGATCATTGCGCGTTCTGTTTTTTCTTTTTTTGAAAATGCCAGACTAATGTTTGAATCATTATCCGTCAGGCTAAAATTCATGATAGTAATGATTATAATAATTTAGCGCTTTACAATGAATAATAATATAGGAAACCATAAAATAATTAAAACACTATTGGAATACAAGAATATGATAACAAGTTGTAAGAGACATCATATGATGATAAAAGCCTTCCTAAAAAGATAAGTCTTGAGGTTTCGTTTAAAAGCGTTGACAGATGGGATTCCCGAATACTAGATAGTAAAACATAGTAAAGCTAGTAAAAAAGATAGTAAAGCTGGGGCAGTGGACTTAAAAAGCTCTACTGCCAAATGACCTTTGGGTGACAGGTTTGACTAGACGCGTGGTAACGTGACTCAAAGGAAGTTCCCTTGTTGGAACATGATGTGTAAAATGTGCATTTATGTAAACAGTTTTCATTATCTTCGCGTTTTTGACAATTTCAGATATCGATTACATTTTCTACACGAAACGAAAGAAGAATTGGAAAAACGAAAACGACGAGCGTATGAACCGTTCTCCGTTCTATCAGACGTAAGACTCGAATGAATATTAGATCGAAAAAACTAAACCCACTATTCAGAAAAGAATCTACGAGTGAAACCCCACGATAATAATTCAGCCCTAGGTTTAAAGTTCTTGCATAAAAGGTTCAGGCCTATATATTTGAGCAACATTTCGGCTAAAGGCTATTAGCCATCGTCAGGCATAACGGATCAAAAACATCAAAAACATCTTCATAAACTTCCTATTTTCAGACAGCTTTAGAGTTAGACGTCGATACAATATACCAACCCGGAACTGTTCTAGATATGCCTAAACGTCCCACGTGGAATTTCAATTTATCGAAAGAAAAATTGGATGACAGGGAAGAAAAATATTTCAAGGTATGGAAATCTTTTTCGCGAAATCGAGCTAATATTTCATAGATATATTCCATTACTAGATTGTATTGAAAAAATTGGTAAAATACCCTGTACACATGGAAATTGTCTTGTATTTTTTTTTAAAGGAATATCTAGATGGAATTTTCGACAAGCATAGTCCAGAAGAACTCAGTTATTTCGAAGTGAATTTGGAAACTTGGCGACAATTATGGAGAGTCCTGGAAATGTCCGATATAGTACTGCTGATCACGGATATCAGACATCCGGTAAATAGAATTATCTTTACAACACGAACATTGTTTTTCAGTAATGGTTATACAGGGTCCCTACAATTCTTGATTCCTTGGATAAAAATTGCTTCTAAACAGAAAATGCTTTTAAAAGCCTTTGAAGGCACTTGAAGCTTTGCAGCCTTTTAATTTGAGCAAAATGCCCAAAACTCCAAACAATTTTTAGAAATATGCAATAAGAAATATTTGTAGTTGTATTGTAAACTATGCTTAAATCAATTCAGTTAGAACCAGGATTTTTTTGGACAGACAACAGTGGATCTGGTCCTCTGGGTGACTAGATTAGTGGCATCGACCTCAATCTAGAATTTTCTGTTGTTTTAGGCTCTACATTTTTCGCCCGCTCTTTACAACCACGTGACGAGAGACCTTGGTAAACACATCGTGCTCGTATTGAATAAAATAGATCTGGCTCCACCCGGACTCGTCATCGCGTGGAAACATTATTTCCGAAAGTGCTATCCCGAAATACACATCATCTGTTTCACGTCGTATCCGCAAGATTTCAAGAATTCCGAAAAAGAAGAAAAAGACCCCGGCAAAGGTCAGTTATAATATTTGCTATCATTTAATCATCATGTTTACAGTTATTCTACTGACGTGCGGATATCGCTTTACATGGATTCACCTCAATCGGTGGTTATTCCTTCCCAACATTTTCAATATTTCATTTTTTTTTTTTGGATTTGGTTGCAGTATTACACAAAAAACGAAGGCGGGGCCATTACGTAGCGATAGGACCTCGACAACTGTGGCAAGCCTGTGATAACATTGTAAAGGACCAAGGTAAAATAATACAGGCTAACCGGCTTCCTTTTGATTTTGATCTATTAATTAATCATTTACGGTTAACTAAGTCTGTCCAGAATATCTGTCCAAAGCGCCCTCGAAAGACATTCGAAGCAGCTATATTTTCAGTAGCAGATTAAGCAGGCTTAGATAATTTACAAACTTGATCAGGATTAAGTAGGCTTTACTAAAACAGGTTTTCATTCGATTCTCGGCTACTTTATCGGCGCGTTTGTTTCAACCAGAATACAATACTTATTCCAAAATATCATAGACCTGATACAAAGCCGTTTGAGATTTTGTTGTCCAAATTTCAATCAACCATATTCTGGAATCGCGTTCAATACGTCCGATCGAAACCCGCCCCGTTTATTCTACTATTTTCCACTGGGAATTCGTTGATGTTAACTCGACAATTTTCTCGCCGATTTCGCAGTGGACCTCAGCTCTTGGCAGGATAAAATCGAACTGGAAATCGCCGGCGAAAACGTCGCCGAGTCGGAGGTCGTTCAAGAAGAAGACGACGGCGATTATTTACAGAAAGAACGCTATAAAGACGGAATACTAACGATCGGTTGTGTAGGTAAGGAATTTTATCCGATAACAAATCACCTCGCGTTCATTTCATTTCAAATTTCTACTGAATCTCATTGAGAGAAGAATCCCACAATATCAATTTAAACAACTGTTATTGTTTTTTGAATCCTTCCACCCATATTCAGAGTTTATTTGAAATTTTCAAAGAAATAATCAATAACAGTCATTTACATCGATATCGTGGGTTTCTCTTAATGATATTCATCAAGACTGGAAATAGACTCAACTTTTTACAAATCTACTCGAATCGTTTCTAATTTCATACATCTCTTCAGGTTATCCAAATGTAGGCAAGTCAACGTTAATAAATGGATTGGTCGGTAAAAAGGTAAATTCAAGCTACTCGGATTGTTGCGTTGTTTTTACTTGTCGTCGAGTTTAAAATGTATTTTCTGATCGTTATTTCAGGTTGTCAGCGTATCGCGAACGCCGGGTCATACGAAGCATTTTCAAACGATTTTCCTCACGCCGAAAGTGAAAATGTGCGATTGTCCTGGTCTAGTCTTCCCATCACTCGTAGCAAAACCACTTCAGGTACAGCTATGGCTCCATATTTCTGTCGATATTTTGCTTCGGTAGTTTTCCTAAAAATATCAGAGTTATTTGCCGTTAAAAGAGTAGCTAAATTGAGTAGTTTTAAAATTGGATTAACTGAAGTATACAAAAACATAACTCTAGACCTTAAGTCCGATCTGACCAACTTGGATAACTGTTCAAGTTAGGATACTTCTGAACCTGTATTGTAGATGTACATATAACTAGGATAGCACTTATTTTATCTGACTTGGGCAAAGTTTACTTGGTGAAGTATTTTATAGGCATTCGGCAGCATCTTTCATTTGTTTCAATAGTGATTTTGCCATATTTCAGATATTGGCTGGAATTTATCCCGTAGCGCAAGTTCGCGAGCCATATTCGGCCGTACAGTTTTTAGCGGAGCGAATACCTGTCATCAAACTGTTACAACTCACGCATCCCGAAGCTTCAGAACAGAAAGGAGCAAATATTCAGTGGTCTTCGTTTGATATTTGCGATGGTAAGTGTGTCAAATTAAGACATTTTCAAATCCAGGCATAAGCCTTATGTTATTCATACGTAGGATTCTTCTGGTTTAGAGCAGGCAGTGTTCAAGTGCTTTAAGCTAGGTGTTACGCGCTTTCAAATCGTTGCAGTGGTCCCTTGATCGATATTTTTTACACTAGAAAAATAGAACTTTAAGCCTGCTAAGATGATAAGCACTCAGCAGGTTGTTTGAGGGATGAAATAATTTCTGTATGACATAAAATATGAATTTCTCTATCAGTTCTATGAGGTGTTTTTCATTATTTTCTAGCTTGGGCGGAAAAGCGGGGCTTCCTCACGGCGAAGGCTGCAAGAAACGATACATATCGAGCTGCTAATAATATTCTACGTATGGCGTTAGATGGTCGACTATGTTTGTGTATGCGTCCTCCGGGATACTCGGAAAAAATAGGTAATTTCTATATTTTTAGTATAGTACAACATCCCACAGTGAACGCCTCTACACAATTAAAACCTCCCTTTACTAATGCGTTTTACTTGGGACCCAAATAAGATAGTCATTTTCAAGTAAGAGAATCTCTCTTCAATGAAGACATTTCTTCTGGTACCGAACATTTGACCCGTGCCTATGTGCCAGTTTGTTTGGACAGTCAAAAGTTGTTAATCGATATATTACTACATGTTCATTAAAACCACTGAATTAACGGTTCACCGAGAAGTCTTCAGTGATTGGGATATGAAATTATGCAAACGATTCCATGAGATTTCCTCCTTAAAGGAGTCATGAAGAGGTTTAGGAAAAAATTTTGAATCTAATTTTTTTTGTATAAAATGATTACCATATGCGTCTATAGTAGTTTTGTGGAAAAAAAATTAAATATCATTATCCAATCCCGAGAAAAGCCCGTAGCAACGCCCCTAGCAACAGGACACTCGCGGTTGCGCGTCGATATTGATGACATCATTCTGAGATTACATCCAGGAATGATTGATCTGTAGGGACCCCGTTAAGATTTTTTATCTGGTGTGCCTAAAATCACAATTTCGACTTATTCCAGATGAATGGCACGAACATCCCGAAGCGGCGCAAGTCCTCGAATGGCAGCGAGCGATCATCGGTAATAAATCGGACGACATCATCTCGGAAGGTTCAACGACGGAAGGTTCTGATTTCGGCGAAGAAGCGGACAACGCGAGCAGCGAATCGTCGGCGTCGGACGAAAACAATACGGCTACGACGAGCAACCCGTTCGCTTTATTGGCAGACGATTAAATAAATGAATGATAAATCAGTCAGTAATCAAAATGGTCCAGTTTTATTGAATAGTATCGACTCTTAACTCTAAGGTTTAACCTTATTATTGACTCATAGGTGATATACAACCTGCCGAGTGATTAATACAGTACAGCAATATATGAAACCACCGTGCCAACTTTTTGATCAGTGTCGCTGTAGTGTTCGTAAATGTGCATTTACACTTTAGCTAGTGATATCTGAAACGACAGTAGACTTCGCTCAAATCGGATCATTTGGGACCCTTAAAATACTTCCGACTTCTATGCAAGTCCGATTTGAGAGTGATACCCTGTCAGATGTTATGTATTTCATATATAGTGTCACAAGAAATAATTAAAAGAAAATCCGAGTTGAACAGATCTGACTGGGGGGGGGGGGGTAGTCTACTGTAGATCACTTATACCGTAGTTAGCGATAAACACCGAAGCTGCTGCGATGAACTTTTTCAGACGAATGACCTCAAATATTTCGTTAAGAGATGAAATATGTTGTCGATGACACACGGATGTAGTGCGCGATTGTTATAGAGGTTTATTTCGATTAAACGTTCTGCTTAAGCTTAATAACATTGTTAGTTTCGTACAAACAGTAAAACCGAGGTGCTAGTCTGAGACAGTGATGGTTGAATACACTGAAAACTGCTCAGTTTAACGGAGTAAAACTTTTGTGCATTGCACCCATTCACTAGTTCTTGTATTTCTGTGCTGATGAAATATTTAATTTCTATTAAAAACGGTTTTGTAGGTCTCAATTGATTGTTCGTTGTTCTCTAGGTCATACAGACATACTGTGAAACTCCTCATAATTGGGTCTATCATAATGTTGGCGACGTACACTTAGTACCATAAATTCAAACAGAAATACAGTGGAACCTCATTGCAACGAACTTCGGCCGCAAATCAGAAAATCTGTTCGTTATAACCGATAGTTTAATATATCCAGTATGAAAGTAATTAAAAGATATCGTCGTATTTGGGACGAAATTCTATATAAATTGTTATATCCGAGGTCGTTAAAACTAGGTTCCACTGTAGAAAGTCGGTCTCAAAAATAGACAATTTCAGTGTATGAAATGACTTATCACATGATGACTTTACTGAACTTGATGGTACAATGAGGTTAATTTCTCTTTCGAGTCACTAGCAGTTGTCCTCTCACTTCAGTTGCAGATATCCTTACCATAAACCCTTGGAAGACATCCCACAAAACATCAAAATTGACACTGCTTATTGGTTATATTAATATAAACATGTATATTTCAACCAGGAAAAAAGACCATTATCTATTTATGGTATATTTAGTAAAATATTATAAAAATAAAGTTCAATAGTACTCCGACTTATGACTAGATGAGATACATTGTTTGACAGAGACGAATATCGACTCACTTTACGACCATCTGAAAGTAAGAAAAGATCAAATCATTGATTCAAGAGGATTAAGGTGCGCTATTATTAAACTAAGGACATTATAGTTTACCAAATTTTGTCGAAAATAACTTTTCGATAAACGAATCTTTACGAGGATTAACACCGATAACTGCATCTAATTAGTTTCCGGTTTCGAATTGATCACCATTTCCGCCGCTACCGATAACAACTGTAAACTGTTACTTTCATTTGTATGTTTTGTCTTCATGTGATACTGAAATATACGTAAAAATAACAAAACTGAGATTTTCGCGAAACGCCTCATCCGAATTTGAGCCCAGCGAAGATTGTAAAATCATCAACAAGCCATAGGCGACAATGGTTCTTGGGCTCAGACTCGAACTCAGAAATTCCCATGCATTAGTTCCCATTGCGTTTCGGATATATTGCATCTAGAGCCAAGAGCTAAATTTTGTCAGGATAACTTTTTGAATTTCAGCCCTGTTCCCCGATTATGATGTCATGTCTTAAAGGTCATGTCACTGTGAAACAGTTTCACCAGGATCGGCCCGCTATTAACGAAGCTAAGTAGCTGGATGACAGACACACAGACCCAGATAGACAGACAGTATGAGAATAAGGGTCTCGTGGAAGCCCGAGAACCAAAATTGCTTACACTGAGATAATCTTTAGCCGGGAACTTCTGCTGACACAGATAACAAGCCCATTTCTTATCTCCCTCGTTGTGTTTCACCTGTAAGTGCCGACGAATAGCGCGTCTGGCAGAATAAAACGAAAAATAAGATCTCCGAAAATTATGCCGAAATCATTAAAATGACAACCGTAAAAATGATTTAAAAACGTACTTTTGTTTGAAGTAAAGATCGCATTTCGGACACTTGTACTCGATATCGGAGTGAGTCATGCAGAGATGCTCGCGTAACGTCACCTCATTCGACAAGACTTTCAAACAAATCTATAATTCAGACAGGATTAGACGAATCAAATTTTCAACTGCGCAAGAATCTTATAGATTGAAAACGCGTCGATGAATGAGAGCAATTTTCAATTTTCTTGTTTACAAAATAATTGCAGAATTGACATTCGAAATACTAGTCGAAGTTGCCATAGCTGATACAAATGTCATGATGGTATAATCTTAGTTAACTGAATTAGAAATACAAATCAGGACTTAAAAAATAGAGAAGAGAAGTGATGTAGCAACTTATCAGAGGGAGACAGTACTTCACAACTGATCAGTAACGTGACTAAACAGGGCTGTACCTAGCATTTGACTTAAGAGGGGGGTCACTGTCACCCAAAAAGTAACGAAAGGGAATTTTTCCAAAAATACTGGGGGGTAGGGCAACTGCTACTAAACCCTGTTAAACATACAAACCTCACAAACGAACTTCTTTCCGTTGTTATGACGTTTTCTGTGACTGATAAGAGTTTCAACTTGACGGAATCCTTTTTTACACTCGAGGCACACGTGCGGTTTATCTATGTTGTGTATTCTCATGTGATTGTTCATATTCGTACGAGTCTGAAACACGTGAACAACAGACGGATTAATATTGATGAACCCCGTATTGTTACATATTGTAAAATATAATTTATTAAGTATTCCCGAATACGATCATCGAGATATATGGCCGTCAAAACATTGACAATAAACCATTATACCATTAACTAAAGGAAACCAAGAGTTTTTTCTTTAAGAGTGTGGAATTCTATATTTACAATTGGCGCTTACAAGGAGTTTCCAGTTTTTAGATAATGAAATATCTCCCATCTTACTTTAAAACCCTTGTTACAAATCTGGCAGATCCACTCTTTCTCTTTGTTATGCGTCAATATGTGCTGACGAAGAAGTCTTTTCAGTCGGAACGATTTACCGCAGATTTCACATTGAAACGGTTTCGTAACTGCAACAAAGAAAACAGATATATGAATCGGTATGTTAATGTACTCCAGAGCCAAGCTGACAATTGAAAACATAAAGTAATGAATAGCAACCTATGTAATCCAAAAAATTTGAATCTAGAAGATTTTCGAGAAATAAGCAGATTTTTACTCAAGACTCAAATCAGACGACTGACAACTATCAATATTACCTGAATGTTGCTCCATATGTTGCTGGTACTTTGTATCATTTAGAAACACTTTACTGCATATTTCACAATAGTTACATTTACTGATGGAGCTTGTTGTCTACAAAATTAAATCATCATTTTCACTAAACGACTACAAATTCTCATTATTGACTGATTTGATACTAGGAAATGATCAAATTTGGTAAAGCAATTATCATTTGACAGAAATCGTCAGCCAGTGTTTTTGCCGAGCTTTAATCCCGGTATCTATTTAGCAAACTTGGGTAGTATTCCGATTTAGGCATACCAATTCCAGATTACCAACTCTTTAACAGGTCATTCTCTAATAACAGGTTTACAGAGTATTCTGGAATAGGGTAAAAAGCGTATTCCGTGGTCGAAATCGATAGATGTCAATCGAAAATAACCTTGGCACAACATAAATTGAAGGATGTGAATGCCCAAAATTATCAGCAATATCTTATTTGAAAGCGCAACGTTCTCTACTCGTATGAGAAGGACGAGGAATGAGCTTTAGAGTTTATACTTACAGGTATTAAGGCATCGGCGTGCGAATCTTGAATTTTACTGACAGTAATTCCCTGCGTGTTTAAATGCGTCTTGCCGTGCTCTTTCAGACGCGATTCCGATCTGAACAACCGATCGCAAAGCCTACAAATCAAGTGTTGATGTTCGATATATTTATGATTAATCGTCGTCACTTCGTCGGTGAATATTTCGTCGCAAACATAACACGAAAAATGTTCTTTCGATACGTGTTTCGCGTATTCCGTTTCCGTCGCGAAATGTTCCCCGCAGAACGTGCAGATCATCTCCTCGCAGACATGCGGCTGCTGACGCTCCTCTTCGAGTCCTTCTTTCTCGTCGTACTCCTTCAGACAATACCTATTAACAATAATAATAATCATGATAATCATGGGCGAATCTAGGGTTATTTTTAGGTCGACCGACATTTCTATGGCACCTTTTTCCTGCCATTAGGGTCACCCAAAAGCCAAGAAGGAGGGTCTAGGAAAATTTGAGGCCCTTTCTAGGCATTGGAAAGGAGATTTTGATCATGAATCATGAGACCGAATCGGCATGAATTTCAAAAAATGTTTTGTAATAATTATGATGATAATAATAATTCAGGGCAGGACTAGAGCCCTTGGTCTTCCCTTGAATACTTATTGATACTTATTCATTGAGCATTTAGATGAGAAAAGTCTTGGATTTAAAAAGATGTACCTGCATAACTTCTTCTGATGAGGTCCGTCCCATAAAACATTAACATGACTTTCTTGCATCAGTATTTCAGCGACGGTTGGATTCGAATTCCGCTGTTTTTTCGGTTTGCTTTTCCGCGCTTTCCTTTTCTTCTTCAAACACGGCTTCTGAAAATTGGAATCGGGTGATTTTTCGACGACGCCGACCGCCGATTGAAGACCGCAACAATCCGACTCTCGTATCGTGACGATGTTCTCGCCGTCGTTCATACACGCGATGAACGTCGGCTGAGCGATGAGTTCCTCACTCGTCGCAGCAGCAGCAGCAGCTACCGGTAGTTCATTTTTTACCGACGACGGCAGAATCTCGCCGTTCGGCCGCTCTACCATACATTCGTCGCCGTCCGACGACAAAACCTGCAACATCTGCGTCAAATCTTCGTCGATACCGGCGCAGCAGTGCTCTTCGCTCAACCCGGCGCTTTCGGACGCGACCATTCGATTCTCGTCGCCGCATTTCACGAGGAAAGATTCGACATCGGCCGGGCCTGCGTCATCTTCTTTATCGCGCGGCGGTTCGTTCGCGCCGATCTGTTTGTCCAGTCGCGGCGTCAGCAGAAATTCTTTGATGTCGCTTAAACTCATTTTATCCGAAGACATGCTGATCGTTTTATGACGTCCGCCGCCCGAGTACGCCGCGCCGTCGCCGGATGGTTCGTTTTGATTGGCGAAGAATGTATCGAGTCCGAGAATTTCGTAAACCGACTTTTCTTTCTCTTCGAAGTCGTGGTGCGTGAAGTTGTCCGATTCGGGAAGACCGCTTTTCCAACGTTTTCGTTTATTCGGCGAGTAGTTTACGAGGTGAGATTCGCTCGTCGTCGGGTGGAACTGGGAGAACGGTTGAAATATCGAATTTCTGTGCAGGAGATTCGCGATTCCGTCGGACATGTGACGGTGCCGCGCGACGGCGGCCATATTGTCTTTCTCTTCGCAGTGAATCTGTTCGATTCGCGGATACAAATCGGGCATATTGCGAATCGACTCGATATCGGGAAACTTCGCGGTCGCCTCCACCGCGCAAACGGGCGGCTCCAGATCGCTTTTGTCGGCGTCATCGACGTTAGCGGACGCGATCGGGTCCAAAGAAAAGTCCGGCAAGGTAATCGTATCGCTGGTCGACGAGAAAACTTCGTTGATATTCGTCGACCAGGTGACGCTGTCGATGTCGAGCGTCACTTTACCGGACACTTTCAAGTAGTTTTTGAACGATACGTTATCGTGGCAAAACCTGATGACGGCTTCGATGAGTGAATTCGATAACTTCTCTTTGTCGAATTCGCACGAGAGATTCATTTTTCTACAACCCTGTCCCTGAAACTGCGGAAGAAGAAGCAGAGAGTCACATTTTCTGATATATAAATTCTAAACGCAATCGAAATTAAAATTACATTTTAAGACACTTTCACTTACTTTACTTAATCACCTTAATCTAGCAAAGATTATCCACAAACCCGATCCTGGTTCGAATTCGATTTTCTTTTTTTGACAGAAAGCAGGAAGTAATCCAATAAATCTATGGTTGGAACTAGATCGTAGACGGCATAGCCCGTTTGGGGTGGGACAAGACGAATACAGGTTCATAGATCTTTCCAGATTGAGCATAGTTCCTAAAACGGGCGATTTAAAAGGAAAAAAGACTATCTTTGATAATCATCACTGGAAATTGAATATGATTTAATGTCTAAATCAAATTCGATTTCTTTTGAAATAAAGCCCGACATGAATTTGACTTTAATGCTCCAATATGGCTTCGTTTACTTGTTACGGATTTTTGGCGATTTTTCTTATTTTTCTATCGTTTACAGACATCAGGGGATCGACGAACGGTGTTGATAATACCCAAAAAAGTTGTACTTTCTTCGGTACGTTAAAATATTCCGCCTATCGAAATTAGTTTTGCGTAAATCCGACTTAAAATGAGATCTTCCATATATAGAGTGGATGAGCGAATCAATTCAATATCCAATTATTCAATTTGACAATTATGTTCATTGAGGTTTAGATATTTTTAATTTCTTTGCTAAATTAATACGGTTTCTGTATACGGTATGTAAGGAATTATTGTTTAGGACAGACTATTGATACTGAAATATCAACACGACATATTGCATGGAAATTTTCCCCTTAGGGCTGGGCTTCAATTAATCAGTTCCCTGTCTGGTGGTTTAGTTTCACGATTGAATATTTTCACAAACCACATAACGTTGGTGTAAGCCCATCCGGGTGCGATTCAAGAATAGGGGACTATAGCAATATATATGGAGTGAAAGTAATCAAATAAGTAATAATAATAGTAATTGATAATGATGACATATAATGATAGTAATATATATAGTAATTAATGAAGATTAGGGAACTAAACCTAACCCTAAACCTAACCACTAGTCCCCTATTCTTGAATCTTACCCCCATCCGATTATAAAAAGCTTACCACCAACGATTAGGTAACTAACTAGGCTTCAATGAACCCTTTTTTCGAAATGATTGTTTCAATTCAGGACCCGGTCGTTTCTCTTCTCCTGAAAGTAGTCTGATAAACTGTTCGTGGTACGCATCGAACTCGTGCTGTAAACGTACGGAGGTGACGTCCGTATTTTCCGGAATGTACCCGTTGCACAAAGCTTCGAAATCGTGCGCCAACAAACTTAACTACATGATGTGCTACTTCTGCAGCCCGGAACAGCATCTCTGGTACAGAAAGTAAGTTTCCTAGGTATTCCTAAAGATCTTCATTTTCATTTTCTCAATCTCTAAATGCTAAAATGATTCATCGATGACCAGGACTTGATTTCCAGTTACAGTTAACTATTTGAGTTTTGATTCAAATTCAATCCAAGGTCCTGGGTCCAGTTCCACAGTTCCGAGTTAAGATTTGACTCTGAGTTAACTCGTTGAAAATGAACTAACTTTAACTCAGAGTTAACTCTAACTCACAACTGTGAAACTGGGTCCTGTTTCACAAAAAAGCTTAAAACTTTGAATTGTTATCCTCACTGACAACATGACATGAAGTAGCCAACCACACAACTAAAGTTGAAATTTTACTAACAATTTTTTATGAAATTGGACCCTGAAATGTGGGTCCAGGATTCGGTCTATATTTTAGATTTGAAGTCATTTCGATTTTTCATATTTCTCTACCTTGTATAATTTTCTAGAAAAGCTCATGTTTGTGCCGAATTCTGTCGATCTTTATACGAAGACTGTCGCGGAGCTGAATATAAAAAGATTGAAATAGGTAAATTGAAAAAAATGAGAGGACATCTGTTGACCTAGCTCGAGTCAGTTTTCAAATGCCTGATATAGGTCTTAATAGAACCAACATGAGTGGGCAGTTGGTCTGAAACAACGATTCTTAATCCATCTTATGCTGTATTGAAGAATCACCACAAAGTTGTCATTGAATGGGGTTGAATAAAGAAAAGTGACTCCGTAATTTGAATTGAATTTTCAACAATATGTTTCCATGCCTACCTACCATGATTTTTGACGATTTGAAAAAATCTTCAGTTGGTAGGGATAGAACATATTGTTAAACTTGATTTATTTATGAAAATGGTGCCTCTTCTCTCAGAGACAACACCATTTAAAGGGGAGTTTTTGCCGGGAGTTTTTGGTTATCCTTCTATACTGTGTTGAATGGATTAAAAATCGATGTTTTCGATCAACTGCCAGTGAATTCTGGTCCTATTAAGACCTACATCAGGTATGTATTACTGCTGAGCTAGGCCACGCGATGTGGATTACCCTGATATAAAGTGGCTGCGATTGACCCCAGAACAGGAGAAGTAGATCTGCGCAGGCTGAGTACATAGCAAGTAATCTTCCTCGAGTAGGGAAAATCAATGAAATAGATTGAAATTGACATTAGCGGCAAATATTACGGACATATTAATCATCAATATTTCTAAAAATTTGTAAAAGTTCTATCATTCCTTTCAGCTAAAAGATTAAAAAAAGATATAAAATATAAATCCATGTTTTATAATCATCAATGTTCTATATTAATCGATGTTTTATATTAATCAATGTTCTATCTCCCTCCTTTCAGCTAAAATATACGCGAGCGGCGAAGAATTCTGCGACGCGCAAGATTTCATCGTCGTCGAAGGAAAACACGGTTGTTTTAACTTCGATCCGACGCCGTTCGGAAGAAGCGCCGCGCTGCACGCGAGCACCGTTGTAGTCGTGTTGAGTTTCGTGACTTTGATTTTACACGTGTGTTCGCAACGTTTAAGTTTCGGTACTTAGTGAGATATGAAATGTGACCAACGAACGATTTTATACGAGGCATTGCATGTATCATATACTTGTTAAAATATACTAGGCTAACAAAACTAACGATACCTTATTTCTCGTAATTGGTCGGGTCATTTTGTAAAGTGCAATAAAATTTGTAATCAGTTCAAACTGCCAGGTCAGTTATGGTAAGCTTGATCGTGATTTAGAAAAAAGAGTATTGTACAGAGTAGATAGGCGGCCGGACAGGTCAATTTTTTAGCTCAGCAGAAACAAGAAAAGCAGAGCTGCCAACTTTTCCTGATTTTCAGTATTTGCTACTATTTTATAATGAGAAATACTGATTTGATTTGTTTGATGCGTACAGAAATATGAAAGATGTTACTGAGAGGGTCAGACTTTTGATTACCGATTAATTTGAACATTTTTTTTCATATCTCAATGAAATATTACTGAAAAAAATTCAATTTGTTACTGATAGCACTTTTTAGAGGTTGGCAGCCCTGGAAAAGGTATCAATTTTTTTTTAGCTTAACCATGAAAAACAATCATTTTATACCACAACATGATAGTTCGTATTAAAGCGGCCCGTGTGTACAGTTAAACAATATTCATATAATGCACAAAAACAATTCGAAATCATGTACAGAGATCATGATTTTAATTCCAAAATTTAAGATGGAAATGTTTACATTCCATATAAATGAATGATGACTTATAGAATTATATGCGTTTGTGTGATTTTATAGATTTAGGCGCGCGCGCTGCCAGTGATCGGTTGTTTATTTTTGTGCGTGAATCGATGTTGTTGTTTTCTATAGTTTATACCTAGTATGTGTAACGTTATTGCGTAATAACTTGTTTGTATTTAGAATTAGCTGTTGCATTTCGGTATCTCGATATTCCTATAATCTTCTTCCAACGCAGAATTCACCTGTGTTCCATAACTGATTACTAGTCGATTGTGAGCTGATTGTCTCAATTAGAATTGATGTTTCTTCTAGGAAAATGCTGAGCATTCCAAATCTTCTACAACACTGTATTCGATCAAAGCCATTCCCAAAATTTATCAAGTTACGAGTAATCTATTTGTAATTTGCTGTGCTTTTTCGTTGAAAATCATCGAATCTCATCGTAAGAGCATACCAGGGTAATAATGCAATAGCTTTCTTGTTCTTTATCATACTGGTCTCTCATCTGTGCAAAGATACAAATAAAATCATTTATTATCTTATATATAACGATTAAGGTGTTGTTTCATCATTTTGTTTGATTCATCTGAAAGATTTGGCTGCATCTGTGATAATATGACATGATTTATTTTCTCCACATTTTTCTAATTGAACAAAATATATTGAATAGTTGATTTACAATATGGGACACCAAGCTAGCTTTGAAGCTGTACACAGCTGCAAGTGTAGTCAACCCCCAACATCGGCTTGAAGCAGTTCGATGGACATAGCCCCAGTACCCACATAGATCAGACTCCAAACTAACGAGCCACAACACGGCAAAGACACCATCGCTATCTCTTAAGGCTATTTTAAATTACTTGGAGTACGGATCCGCCTCCCAGAATTCTGCAAAATCATCAAATTAAAGAAATAGATATTTTTTAGTCTGGATTTTTAGTTCATCACAATTTTTCAAAAACAAAAATGTTAACCCCGTCTTGATTTTCAATCTAGTAACTTTCAAAAGTTTTGCTCACCTTAACTTTTAATCTCATGATTTGCAAGACAGTTTCTTTTTTTCATTTCTCCCGTCATTTGAATCAAATGCATCGCAATTTTCGCTCCTTTTTATTTCAACAGTCCTTTTCGAGGATTTATGTAGAAAATAGTGAAAAAATTTTTCCTGTCCCCTTCCATTTTGAAACGCCTATTATAGAAAGGTTTGTTTTCTTACTTTTTGTTTTTTCCTTCGCCCTCCCATTTTTCTTGAAAAAATCCGAACTCCAAGTAATCAAAAAAGGCCTAATTCGACGAGCAATTGGCTTCTAGGCTTGATACCATAAGACCAGTCGTAAGGGAGAAGAGGTTGATACAAAGCTGTTTCTACTTGTGGAAATGGATTGTATGTGATAGACCGTGAACAAAACTTTTCAGAACAATTTTTGCTATCAAAAGATGAATATTCTTGGCAAATTGGGAATACCATGCGCCGGTATCAATGGAAACATCGCGCGCAAGCAGCGCTAAGGTCCTCAGATTGAGTGCTGACTCGTGGTAACCCGTGGCGGTCCCGCCGTCTGCCTACGTCACATGCAAGTTCCATAGATACGTGTCCTAGCAACATCTTCCATCCACCGACTAAAGACCCTAGTCTTCAGTCTCAAACTTCGCAGATTTATTTCCACGAAATAGACGAAGAAGCAATCGAATCTGACGTTATAATTTGATAAATTCATCATGGATTGGAACTGGGGACAGAACCCCAACGGTGACCGACCTCCGAGTCGTCAACTACCGAGTATTGCGAGTGAGTATTGGCGATGATTCTGAACCGAGATTTTGACCTCAAAACTCAATGATAACGATGATTCTAATACGTAATGAAAAACTTATCATTATGTTTTAAAACGTAACTGATAAATTTTGATGGCAGTGTATCATCAGCGACGGCGTAGGCGGCGTCAGTCTCAACTAGATTTTTCATAATCAACCTCTAAATCCCTCTGAAATGATGAGGCTTGCCGCATTTATCTCTACAATGCCAAAATGTTATACATCCTCACCAGTTTTTACTCAGTAATAAGAGGTTTCACCTCCACCGCCAAAAAAAAATTTGGTTAAATTTAGGGCCTTGTTAACTTTCGAAGCGCCTTCATGCATTAGTGTGAGGGATTCGAGGAATTCTGAGTTGGTGATTAGTCCAGTGGAAGTTACAAAAAAATATTCAGCACTACTCTGAACATATGAACATTCTAAGAATGCACTTCTTTGTTTGAAGTATCATTTAAAATTTTTCACTCTTTATTTCTAGATTTTCACAATCACATTTTTTTCTATTTTCAAATGATTTAATTTTTAGGCGATGCAATCGGATTTCGCATTTACGTAGATTCAGAATGCGAATTCCTTATTCATAGTTGAACACGGATCTAAGTGGGTCTCCACAGAGAGCAATGCTTTATATCTTTAAGTAACAAATGGTGATATTGATAGAAAATTGAATAAACACGCTTCACGATTATGCTGATAAAAGGAAAATAGATAACTAAATAATCATAAGTAATAATGATGTCAATCATTTGAACAGTAATAAAATGTATCAATTACGTAGATCGTATAGGTTTAATGAAATATAGGGTTTAAAACATCCTGTGTTTGATCTTCATAAATTTTTTTCTATCATTTCTCATTGATTGTAGAGAAAAATAGGAGCAACGAAAATATTGACTGCAATTCGTTCGCAATGGCTTCGAAATTAAAACATGAATCTCTTTACGCGATGCGATGCAAAAACGGTATTTTCAAAGATCCCGCCTGGAAGCAGCCAAAACTTTTCCCAGATATCGGTAACGGCAAGCGCAGAAGCCTCACGACTATTTCGCCAACTGGTATGTATCAAATTTCAGACAATATCAGCTCACGTGAAATAGATGACGCAACGACTGTATGACATATTAATATTACAGATTGCACTGGAGACATTAGACTGCCGCAAATTGATGCACGAATGAAGAAAAAGCAATCGGACAATGACTTGATCTGGGGTAGAAAATCTCGTGTGAACGTCTCACCAATTTATGACGACGACGAAATAATTGCGCGACCAATCACTCCACCAAAACCAGTCGCTAAACCTGCCGCTTTGATTCCGCTGATCTTCGATAAGAGCTACACCGAGGCTATGAAAGAAAAAGCGAAGAAGGAAAAGGAAAAGAAGAATGGCCGCCGCAAGAAATCGAAGGCCAAGCGCGGAGTCACCTAAATCGCTATGTAAGTTTCGAGACTTGTTAGATCTTAGAAAATAGATTAAGCGCAAAACTAATCAAAATTTCCCATTCTATTTTCAATCAACGATCACACCAACAAGTCACAATCCTTCATTTTATCATCATTCAATCATTATCTACTCATCAAATGAACGTCCAATCAGATCTTTACAGAATTCTACACTTTAATTCAATCGAATCTCCAACCTGAGATTTGCCGAAATAGTGAGACCTTTTAGTATTACGTACGAGAAGAACGGTGAAAAGTGAACAGCGAACAGTAAACGGTAAACCGCGAACGGTGAAAGATATTTCCAGCTTGATTTACAAATCTGGACTCCAAACCCACGAGGGCCTGCGTGAGTTGAGCAATAGGATTGTAATGATTGCTGGATGATTTTGTGCAGTATGACTACGAGTGAGTTGAGCCGTCGAGTTGCGCGACAGAAAGAGCGGCGGAGATGAGCGTGAAAGCGAACGGAAATGTCAACCTGTTAAATGGATGTGAATTCTCTCTTTGGACTCGTTATTAGAGCGGAGGGAAACAAGTTTAGAATGTAACCAGTTTCTGTAGAGTCGAATTGGGGCCTCAATTCGATTTTCTACTGATGAAACTGAGGAATGGTATATCTTACATGTCAGTCTGTTTTAGGATTTTTGATGACGTGAATGTTCTGTTCGTAGTGGCCCCGGTCTGTTCGCCATGTCTGGACAAATTAACTGTTAGAATGTGTAAAAACAACGACAAACACTTTAATTCAAAATCTAGTGTGTGGATGTGGATTCTGGGCATTGCCCAGCTCAGGGTCGAGTGAATGAATGTGGATTCTGGGTACTGCAGCTCAGGAACCAGTGTGTGAATGTGGATTCTGGGCCCAGCTCAGAATTCAGTTCGGTATGTGGATCTTTGGCACTACCCAGCTCAGGATGTATAAATGTGAATCCTGGGCACTGCCCAGCTCAGGATTTAGTTCTGTATTTGGATTTTTGTATGTGGATTTTGTGAATGTGGATTCTGGGCACTGCCCAGCTCAGGATCCAGTGTATGAATGTTAATCCTGGGCACTGCCCAGCTTAGGATTCAGCGTATGAATGTGGGTCCTGGGCACTGCCTAGCTCAGGATTCAGTTCTGTATTTGGATTTTTGTATATGGATTTTGTGAATGTGGATTCTGGGCACTGCCCAGCTCAGGATCCAGTGTATGAATGCTAATCCTGGGCACTGCCCAGCTCAGGATTCAGCGTATGAATGTGAATCTTGGGCACTGCCTAGCTCAGGATTCGGTGTATGAATCTGAATCCTGGGCACTGCCCAGCTCAGGATTCAGTTCGGTATGTGGATTTTGTGAATGTGGATTCTGGGCACTGCCCAGCTCAGGATTCGGTGTATGAATGTGAATCCTGGGCACTGCTCAGCTCAGGATCCAACGAATGAATGTGAGTCCTGGGCACTGCCCAGCTCAGGATTCAGTTCTGTATGTGGATTTTGTGAATGTGGATTCTGGGCACTGCCCAGCTCAGGATCCAGTGTATGAATGTTAATCCTTGGCACTGCCCAGCTCAGGATTCAGTTCTGTATGTGGATTTTTGTATGTGGATTTTGTGAATGTGGATTCTAGGCACTGCCAAGCTCAGGATCCAGTGTATGAATATTAATCCTGGGCACTGTCCAGCCCAGGATTCAGCGTATGAATGTGAATCTTGGGCACTGCCTAGCTCAGGATTCAGTTCTGTATGTGGATTTTTGTATGTGGATTTTGTGAATGTGGATTCTGGGCACTGCCCAGCTCAGGATCCAGTGTAAGAATGTTAATCCTGGGCGCTGCCCAGCTCAGGATTCAGTTCGGTATGTGGATCCTGGGCACTGCCCAGCTCAGGATCCAAATATGTGAATGTGGGTCAGGGTGTATGTATGTGGTTCCTGGGCGCGGTCCAGTGAGTGTATTTGGATTCTGGGCGCTGCCCAGCTCAGGGTCGAATGTGTGAATGTGGATCTATGTTTAACCGCGTACAAAGACCGGGGTCACCAACAAACATATACCAGGACGAACGAACGTTTGGAATATGTTGCGGGAAGATATCATTGTCAGGAGGCGAGGTTAACAGGTTATGAAATTGAACGCTTTTTTATATATTGTGAGAGAACCTTGTGTGAGTGGAATGTGTTTGAAATTGTGTGATGGAATCTCTTATTGATGTTCGTGGTATTCGCTTTTGGATTGAAATGTCGCAGAATTCAGTGCATACATTTTCGTACGTACTTTGTCCGACGGTGTAAGAATCGATCATGATTTAATCTCTTTTGTTCAATGATTTTTTGTTGTTGTAAATTCCCGTGATATGTCCGCATTCGTCTTCTATAACTTTCATATATTTCGGTTAAGATGAGTTTTTTTCATGTATATTGTAATTCGAACGGGCGCGTTGAAAATATCGTTGATGTAGGAAACGTATGTAAATTGAGCGAGGCGAATGATTTGGCATTGGCACTACAGCAAATGGGATTTAGATATGAACCACTGTGTTGACTTGTTGGTGTGTAATTCATTAAAGAACTGAATCAAATGTATATTCTAATGTTATCATAAATAACGTCCTTCGTTTCAATTATTTTCTATAAATTCATTGTTTTGGTTTGTTTTGTCCGGTACGCCTTCGTGAGTCTGGTCTGTCGTTTCGTATTCTGAATATTCGTGACAGCGATAATATTCCGACCTGGGTGAATATTTTCGGTGAACATTAAACGCAAAACGCATCTTTAGATACGACACGAAAAAATGCCATTCTAAATATTCCACTTGGTAGTAAATTACATGAAAGAATGGCTTGTACTGTCTTCTCAAACGATTTTCAGCTTGGATAGTCAACATATTATAGGGACATACTGTAAAATAAAAGGGCCTGGCCTTAAGCCAATATTTGACAAACACTGCTGAAAATGTTGGAAGAAGAACACACAAACGTCGAACTTATGCTAATAACGAAATACAATCTATTAGAGTTGGTTCGTGCCAATTCGAAAATCTAATGACCGACCCAAAATCAAAAGATACTATATAGGAGACCGGAGACTTCTTATAACCTGCATGCGTCACCTGCGTTTAGCTTCATATCCGCGATACCCAAAACAACACCGTTTTTGAATAAAAATAGGTAGGTGGCTTTAGTTACAAATGAGTAGTCTTGCGCTAAATTATATCCTACGGTTTTTCGTCAAGAATCAACAGTTAATTGGTATTTAAATGGATTTTTTTCCTGGGTTGATCGGTAGAGTGTTAACTTAAATATGAAGCGTGTAAGGCCTATAGTATTAGAAATGGCCGCCGTCAGGTTTTTTTGGCGTTTAATGTGGTCGCAGTTCCTCAGAGAAACGTCACTTTGATTACCAAGAACGGTGTGTAGAACTGGGGGGGGGGGGGGTCATTTTCACAGGACGAGTTAGACAGAAAACTGATGAACTTTCGAAATGTAAAGCCGATGTTCCTATAGAAAATATATATATTTCAGTTTTCCCAGGTTTTCTATAGATAGATTTATCGTTGCCCGTTCACTGATACTTCTAATTTACTCAATAAAATGTCAATTATCAGTAGCAGTGATAAAGGCCATTTCCATCAAAACATGTCATTGTTATATTTTTTGGCTTCGGGCATTGTTTGTAGTGCATTATTCTATATTTCTTAGTGGTTAAAAAGTTAATTTCGTGCCGATTGAATATGTATACATGTATCATCTATGATCCGAAACCAAGCTGGATCGCTTAACGCTACGTCTAGAAACCCTTTAGATTGCGATTAATTATCTCTAAACAATGCACACCGAATAATCTGCATTAAACATGGTGCCAAGATTACTGGGCTTTGATTGTTGATAGACCAGGCTGAAAACTATGAGCTTTTCAGGCCGCCCATTCAGCGACGATATAGTTTATTAACGAGTTTCAATAGTGCAACAAAGCAATAATCAAGTTTCTGACGCGAGGTATTTGACGTTTGTTAAACTGAAAGACGCTTTCAGGAGAAAATTCAGCGTTGAATAGAAAAACCTAATTTTCGTCTCTATCTGTGAATTAAATACACTCGCTGCAGTTGGTGTAACGGTTGTCAACCTGCTCGTTGGAATCATGATTCCTTTACCCGGCTAAACCATCGGTTACAGTGAGTACTGAACGTTTCTCGTGTCATTAAATTCTTAATATACGGTCGTTTTTAAGTTTCTAGATTTTATATTTTTGTAAGACATAAATCTTGTAAGTTACGTGCAATAAGAGTCGCGACAGTAAAGCTGTAAAATCATTCATTTAAATTCTTCATTGTCAGAGGCTTATGGTGACAAATGTTTGAAAGACGTCAACGTTTGTTTGTAAACAACATTATTTTCGTTCTTTAAACAATTTCATTTCAACTGTCCCGTGTCTTTCTTGCAGCCATCCCCCTCAGCCGTCTCAGCCACAAATAAAGCCTTCTATACTCCCCTGTACTCTGGAATACCGTACTCATGAAAGCTTGTCCATCGATTGATATTTTCAAATCTAATCCCAAAACCTATTTGTTAAACTGTTTTAGTTTTCTCCGTTTTCGCGTGAAGCCGATGATCATATTTTCTATGGATTTCAGGCTGAATAAGGTATTATGATCGTAATAGTTAAGTACTGTGACTATGGGCTTCCAAATTGTCGTTAAATTGTTTCCCATATATATTTGACTTACGTAATAACATGATATGACATCATTAACGGGCGTCCGGATAATAACCTACTTGATTAACACTCAATACGTGTTCAAGACTTTATTTCCCTCGCTGTGAGTCCATTTTGTGGTCATATAAAACTGTTAAGTAACTGTTGTGGTTATACTTATTACTACGTTTGCGGTTGAGTTGTAATTTCGCGTATACCCAACGGTTATATTCATAGGTTAAAAACCACATGTTTTCTCAGAGTCGAATTAATTATTCACTCAGGTGAATCTATAAACAAATAGGTCACATTTTTTGTCGATCAAATTATCCTTCTAGTCTATTGAAAGGTATGAAAATAAACCGATTAGAGTTAAATTAAGACAGTGAAAAAGAAGTGAGGATGCATTCAAATTTGATGATATTCCCACGCCTAAAAATTTGAAATAATTTGAAAGGTCAATCATTTAAGTAATTTGATTTTGATTATTCTCCCAAGGGAAACTATACGAAAATGGGTCACATGTTTGCCTATCAAATTATCCTTCGAGTCTGGAGAAAGGTATGTAATTATATTAGAGTTAAATCAACACAGTGAGGATGAATTCAAATTTGATAAAAATCAGAAACCTAAACATTTGAAATAATTAAAAAGGCTAATCGTTACAATAAAGAAATCAACGCCAGATCGAAGCAGACAAAAAGTAAATCTACTTTTAACGACTAAAATAAATGGGGTTAAAAAAGTCGTGCGCGTTAATGTTATATTTTTTCCGAATTATTCGCATATTGTAACTACCGGAAAATAAATTCCTTCTTGTGAGAATCGAATATAAAACCTGCACATTAAGATACTTTATAGCGCAGTAAATAATGGCAAAGTAGTTTTTTTGCGTCGGTATGTCACGATTCGGTCTCTCCAATGGCTGTAGTGAGATTGTGACTTTGATAGATTATTCGGCGACTCGATTGCGTTTGTTATGCTCACGATACGTTTGACTTCGCGTAGGTAAAATTATTCTTTTCAGTGACGTAAATATAAATAATTCGAATTATGATCAGCCTTCAAACATTTTTGGATTTATGCTGAAGATAATGCCGTCTTTTCAATTACCAAAATTATACAATGGGAAATATATGCCATTCCTATAAACATTAAGTATCAAGCGACAGTGTTTTTGTCAAATAGTTAACAAAAGCAAGACCGGTCCTTTCCATATAGTTTACAGTTTAACGTATCTATTTCAGTGCGATATTTAACAGCGGTTTTTTATTGCACAGAAAGAAAGGCTTTGTAGTTCATTTCGCACAGACATACAATACCCGCTGTGTGTACTGGGAAATATGCAGACATACGATCTAAAACGATTAATTTCCCAAGAACGAAATTATGCGCGACTTCAAAATAAAAAAAAACTATTCAGCCAATGGTTCATTAGGCCATCAACATTTTGGGAATCGAGGTCAAGTTGATAATATCCAAATCAATCTCACCGAATTCTGGTCACCAGTGAATGTTTGTTTTTTTTGGTCGTTTTAGATGTGGTGATCATCCATAAACTGGTACAAAATGGCGGAAGGTGGCCACAATAGAAACGCATCTGCTGGTATGAACAAGGATGAGTACCAGCGTGTCACTCCGAGCAAAGTCAACCTAGATCGGTCGACTGGGAATTACTCGGCAGAAGTGAACGCTGCATCCGGTAACCAGAAAGGCAAAATGAAAATGGACATCAACGTCAAGGTCAACGGCAACAAAACAGTACCGAAAGTGAACAATCAGCCGCGAGACGACACGAAAAAGAAAGCGAAGAAGAGCGACGATGAGAAAGTCACCATTGATCTGAAATTCACGATTAACGTGAAGAATGGTAAACAGAAAACAACCGTAACTCCGGCTAAAACTCATCGGAATGATGATGATGATGACGAGGGTGGCCATGATGATGAGGATACTGAAGTTGAAGAAAATGATGAAACGTTCCATGGCCAAGCTTCGCGTGACAGTGGTGCCACATCAGCTGGTGCTGTTGGAGGTGTACACCAGTCGCGATCGTCTGGTGGGCATTACGACGACGACCTTGGGCAAATATCAGACTTGTCAGTTAGATCGGAAGCAGAAAATTCTCAAAATGACTATCACAAAAAACGTTTCGATTGTTTGAGTGGTTACGACTCCGGTATTCACGAAAGCCATACTGACCGCGGACATTCAGATACGTTAGTCGAAGAAAGCGACGGTTGCCAAACGCCAAACTTGGAAGACTCGCAACACTCGAGTGAACGGAAAACGAAAGTGCAAAGGTCACAGTCACAGATCAGGAAAAACCGAGCGCAAAAACTAAAACAGGCATTAGAGAGAGAAGACTCTGGAGAAAGCAGACACCACAAAGACAGGCGCCGCGCGTCTATTTCCGATGGGCAACATTATCATAGTTCAACTAGTTTATCTCGAAGGCCGTCATTCACGAATACGCATACATCAATACTGATGCACGGAGCAAGCAGCGAGTCAGAAGATAGCATAGATGACGAAACAAAAAGAGAACACCTCGATACGTTCATCATGTTGTACAAGTTGAAATCGTTTCTCAAGCAGAATTTACCGTCGCCCGGTCGTCGCAGGTCGTTACCACAGCGACATGATAGTGAAGACGTCGCCACTGATAGCGTATTCTCAGACGGGGATGATACAGGTTTAATACGTTCAGCTGTTGTTAACGTGGTTCATTCACAAAATGGAGGTCCGATTAACTTACCGGACGGGTCAACGATTACACAGTCCAGTACTTCGAATCGTGATCCACTTGATAAATCAAAGAATGACGTACCGCCGTACGACGGTAATTCAAATTTAACGGGCGGATTACTGAAACCTAGTCAAACACAACGGTCACAAGAAGGCGAACTGGAAAGTCGTGGTAGATCGCCTTCGTTTCGGGAGACGTTAGAACATTTTATTAAGCACAACGATGAACCAAACGTTCAGAAATTGAGAAATCCGTCAGTTATGGAAACAGTTGGGGATATGATCCACAGCGGTGGCGGAAACTTCGTCGGTTCGTCGTCTGCGCAATGCGGCGGTGACGACGATGTTTTCGTTAACGAAGAGAGGCCAACTCCGACGATTAAGACGAAAATGAGCAATTTCGACGGCAGAGCTGAGAAACTACACCACGAAACTGTCGACGTCGACCCACGTGGCAAGAGCAAAGCGGAAATCATTTTCAGCGAACCGGAAGATTTGGCTAACATCGACCCGCATGCGATCGGTATAGACCTTAAAGATGGCGAACAGCTGAAATATATGGAAGTGATAGTAGTCGATGCTGAAGATGCAAACGGCCGATCCGCTAGTACCTCCAGTCAGGTATTCCAACCGATCGGGATTTTACCGTATACGGATGAAAATGAAGCGCTTATCGATAAGGAGATTAACGAGTTTTCACAGAACGCCGGTTATATGGTATCGTCGTCGCCATTAATGACGAGAAGTTTGCCAAATTCTCCGAAAATACGAGCGAAATCGTTCCACATCATGCGTAAAATCAGCGGAGGTGAGTACCCGAAATCTCCGGATGATGTTCCCATGTCGCCTGCCAGGAGGGCGATATCCGTCGCCGAAGGGCCACCGAGATCGCCGAGAACAACCCGCAAAACGAGTACCGTCGATTTTTACAAACAGTTTTACGGCAAAACGAAAAGACAACTAGCACCGCCGCCTGATGTAGAAACGTGCACGCCGATTGAAAGGTCTCACAGTAACGTGATAGATCAACTAGACGGGTTACAGTTTCAGAAGGCATTACGCGGCGAGTCTATCGAAGGTCTGGGATGTATGCACAGAGGACACGCGGGATTTATACGCGGTAGTAATCAGAGTTTGGACAGCCACGACGAATCACTATCGGCCACGTCCGACGAGTCAAGGGTGTTCGTGTTTCCGGACACGAACATGTCTAAATCTAAACCGAGGAGCAACGAGTCTTCGATCAGCGATGCCAGCTCCGATGTGATGACGTCGTCGCCGCAAATGAGAACGCGGCGCAATGGAATGCATTCACGTCCACCTCAACCGGACTATAGTGAATTCGACGATAGTGAATTCATTCGTTCGGTTACAGGTAGAAAGACAAGCAGCGGTTCTGGGGATGGCGGTAGTAGTAATCGATCCTCTTTGGAACTGAGGGAGGTCGCTCAACTACAATCTCCCGAAGCGAGGGCGTCTCCGCCTGTATTCCGCGGTCTCCGCAAAATGACACCCAATCAACAACCAGACGTGTCCAAACTGAGAAACCACAGACAAGAGGCGCATCCAACTTCGGGTCCGGTGAACGCTCGTGATCAGAGAAATAGCCGCGGTGAAACGGAGAACAGAGCTAAAAGATCATCGGCCGACGAATACCGGCCTGACGTCGGTGCATCTACGTACGGATCGAAAGTGCTAAGTCCATCACCTAGCGCGAAAACAAGTTTGCCCGTTAAACACGAGGGATTCGAAAATGCGTTCGATACTCTAGCAGACGATATCGACCAGTTAGACATCGCCGAGTCGAAGTCGAAAAAACGTATTGCAAAATTCACCGGGGAAGATTGGATTTTAAAAACGAAACATCAAGTGCAGGAAATGGCGACGGCGGAACAGTCGTCGCCATTAAAAACGCAAGTATCAAACGAAACACATTCAAAAAACTTGCAAGGCCCACTGGAGGAGGATGGTAACTCAGTAGCACCATCATCCTCCGGTGGGCTGTCAGTAGATGTAGATTATTATGTAGCACCTTATAGACGTATATCAGCACCTGAACACTCGCTTAAAACTTCTTCTGCGTCACCGACAGTTGATAGAAGAAATAATAGTAGCGTTAGTAGAAAATCATCCGCACCAGCCGCGACGGCTGCGGTCTTCAAATCGTACGTATCACGCGACGAGAAAGACGCCCGCGAGAGACAGCAACATCAACAGCAGCAGCGACAACGAAATCCGGAAACTTCGCCGCAATCGCGGATATCAAACGAACCTGGTAATCGTAAAACGTCATCGAACCGATCTTCACCGCTTTTAATACCACCGCTTTGGTTATCATCTAGCACGGACGTAAATATCGATACAGGGAGAACTGACGATGCACAATTTATTTCCAGGATGACGCCTCCATCGTCGAAATCCGAACGAAGGCCTTCGCCTGCCGGCAGAGCAGAAGCTAAGTTATCAGACACTAAGCCTCCATCTCCGTTCCGAAGTTATAGATCTCCGTTGGAGTTTGATACGCCCGATGATAAGCCGGAGAAACTGCCATCACCGTTGACGCTGACGTCAGTTGCACCTACAGCAGTGAAACGAGTTCCGCCTTTGACTCCGCGTTCCGCGGCTTCGTTCCAGCCTTACCAGAGCTCAACTGCGCCGAAGCTTCGCGCCTCATTATCTCAGCCTACTGCTAATGATAGGACATTCAGTGAATCCGAGTTTTTATCACCTAGAATGATGAAAAGCGGTCAGTTGGAAAGTACGAGCAGTTTCGATTCCGGTTTCAACGGATCTATACGACCCGATCGATTAAACTCGACGTATAGCGACGTGTTTCGATCTAGCGATCATTTCGGCGATTTAGAAGACACTGCGACTGAGGAGGGCGGGTATCTATCGGACGGTACAACTCCTCGCTACAACGCCGCCGGTTCTACCAGTAAACCTCGTTACGACACCACCGACGGCGAAGATACTGCCCGCACAGTCGACGAACCTGTCGAATTCGAGCAAATGATGTCACGACTGTTCGAGGAGGAGGATTATCAGTCCGACGACGAGGGACTTCGTCAGAAGTGTTTGGACGTTTTCAAAACGATACATCACCAGGACACGGTCTTCTCCGAGTTTCGTAAACTGTTGCGTTTTAAACGACGTAACAGCGTACAAAAAGGTCCCATCAAAGGTCAACATCCACCTGTTTCAAACGGAATCTATTCGTCTTCGCCCCCTCACGATTGACACAATTGATTTTGTCTTAATCATTCCTGGATCAATTTCATATTTCAATGATTGAAAAGTATTTGTTTGTGCATTAGAAATAGACTACTACATTATTATTTTTATTGTCACTTAACCGGATTAGAAACTAGCAAATCTGTGATAACTGTACATAGCCTTACACCAACCTAGCCTGTACATAAATTAAACTACGATATCAATTGAATGAATATATTCTACCAATTTTTTCAAACAATTTCGATCGTGTTGTTTATACCAACTACTATACTAAAAACCAATCCCTTATAATTGCAAACAGGTTTATGAACTCAGTTGAGTCTATATGTACATATACGTAGTAGTGAATTATGAACCCGCCATATTGGCATCCATATTCTAATGTAATATATTACATTGTTTATTAGTTTATCGTCGAATGAATATTTGACAAAGATTAATAGTTTTATAGAATCGAATCATGCTCGTTTTAACGCTTCAGAAACGCGTGCCACCCGCCGCCGCCTGCCGTGAACTACCGTACTCGAAACGTTTCAGTAATTCCGGGGAATTTCGATGAAAACAACCATTCTGTTACAAAACATATATTCTTTTTTGCATATTCTGAGAAATCGCAAATTCATCAAATGACCAAAAATGACAATTCTACTATTTGATGCACCAATTGATTTTTTTTTGCAAATCGTCATTTCAAAATATTCTTTTCGATGTTCGAGAATATTTCTAAAGCAAATTACTTATTTAACGCTCCACTGAAAAAGCTATTTTTCACTAATGGTTTTATACAAATCATTTAATGATACAATTACACTGAATCTTGATTTGTATCTTGCCCGCTGTGCCTTTACTCAATGTTTACAACGTCATTACATTATCTTCAGATAGGTCAAAGGGGGTAACTCAGCTGGGTTTATAGTCGCTTTTTACGTCGTTGAGTTTTTAACCTTGATAATTCGTGTTATTGTAGGAACATTAACAACACGAAAAATACATGAATTCCATTCAAATGCCTCCCCGTCAAAGTTCACAAAACAATAGTCCGAACTCGTTGGATGAAACAAAATGAATGAATTCTGAACATTATGTAAACTCAAAAGGAGCTATTGAGTGTTCTGACAAAAAACATTTGAAATATATGTATAGAATTTTTCAGGCTTTGCTCTGTATTCATAAATTCACCATAAATCAAAATATAACGAATAGAATTCGGCTTAATCTCACGGAATGACTTATAGTGATCAGGGAAAGGTTGCAATTCTTTGCATTACACAAAAAGGTGGAAAGAAGAACCTCAGTCTTACTCATGGCTTCGAGTATGACTGACACCAAAGGTCTTATACAATATTCAGAAATATCATTGTATAAGTTTGTATGTCAAATCATTTAGCTCAATGATGTCAAATCATTTTTGAAAAAAAAACCTAATTTATGTAAATAGCATGTCGTATATACGAATATATTCTTTGTAAATATGATTTATTTGAATCCAATCCTCATCTCCTATATATTTGCAATACACACCGTCTATGAATTATGGATAAATGTTCTACTTAAAATATATATATTCATTTGTTGAAATATATACCGTACGTTATACATAGATACAGTACTTCTTCCATTCTTTTTTCTGCTGCTGTTCAATTTGGATAGAAATCTAATCTAGAACTCCGTGATCCAGATAAAAGCAATCAGAATTGGAATATCGTTTTTTTTTCGTATGCGATGCGATGGAAGATCTTGCTTTGTAAATGATAAACCAAATATTTTGAAAGAAACGTTTTTCCAGTATCCGTCACCAGGGATATGCACATAGACTAGAAACGTTGGGACAAACATTATTTTCAATATGTTGCGTTTTATCACGACGTTAACTACGTTCCGGATTTTGGTATTTGAAACTTCAATCTCCATACTTTTCATCTCTTATACTTCGATCCGGATTTTGGGATTTGAAACTACAATCTTGTCTTGTGTTTCCTCTATATTTTTCATCTACTATGCATTACCTGTATTTTACAGCTATCAGGCCCAATTAATGGCGTAACACTATGTGCTGTGATTTTGAATTCAATTGATTTTAAGTATGATATACGCCAATCCATTAAGTCTAGCATTGTAGTTTCGATATTTATATATATACTTTTTTATCCTCCATATAATGACAGAATCAATAGCGTCCTTCTGGTACAGCAACGTTGTTGACTGATGAATTCAAAGCTTGTATATATATATATATATCATGAATAGTGATGTCAAAATAAAGTTTAAAAATTGGTGCGAATTTATGCAACACATTGCAATCTGGTACATTTGAATTTAATGCATAGACCTATATTACCAGGGTTAGAATTTCATACATAGGCGTCTGCAATACAGGAATCTGTCATTTTCACACCGACTAAATTCTGTGACTAAAATCAAAGAAAGGTAAAAACATTTCTTTTATTATGTATTGAACAAATGAATGAATAATCGACGTATTTCCTTTGAAAATTCTTATTTCCATTCTATCGTATAGGATGCCTAAGAAAAAATATCGACCAGTGCGCCGGCCGCCTGAACCCAGAGGGCAATACGGGCCGCCAGCTCGCGGGAAGACCGGCCACACCGTAGCTATCGTAGTACCACCTGTCGAGGAGCAGTTCCCACCTCCCGGAATGAGATTAGGGCGACTTAAATCGTGTTCGTTCCCGCTCATCGTGTTCGGCTGTCTTCTGTTCCTGAGCGCGTTCGTCAGATTTTTCGTGTCCGAATGGACTTCGTTTCATTACGGATTCTGGGGAGGACCGCTTTTCATCGGAACGGGAATCGTAGCTTTCTACGCGGCGAAGAATCCGAAGAAATGGCTGCTCATCGCAGTAACGGTTATGGGAATACTTTCGCTCGTATTGGCTTCGATAATGTCTGTAGTGTCATTTGCTTTTAGTATACATTATAGTCCAGCTTACATTTTGAACCTCGTAAGTAGTGTCATCATAGCTATCGTTGCCGGATTCGTGGCTACTGTCAGATCGAAATGCTGCTACTCAACACCCGCCACTTAATAAGTTGCTAGGCTACGGATATTAGCTGATAAATTTCCGCCACGAGAATGTTTTCTGATGTTTTTATTAATACTAAAGTTGCAATGAGTTATTGAATATAGAATTCACAAATAATGTCGCCTAAGAACAGCGGTTATAGAAGGAACGTCGATCGCTCAAGACTTGTCTATATTCATAAACCAGTTGATGGGCTGGATTACCATAAATTCCGCGATTCCGTGATTGTATATAATGCCTTATAGCAAATATAGCATCCGTTATTGTAATCTGCGCTATTGCAAACCGCCATACGTCGCTTAATTGGTAGCTGATCTGAATACGAATCGTGCATTGTATGAATCTGTGTAAAAATCAAGTAAATACTCCTGCAGAGTTACTGTAAATATGGCTTTAGTGAAATGCAACGAATAGACCAACTTTGTAGCTTACAAATGGTTACTGTTTACAAAACCGATCACTGCAAGCAAAACAAGCGCTGAAGTATCATGATTTCGATGTTCCATTCGCACTAATCGTCGCGTTACTTTGATGGGAAATTTGAATTATGAATTTTAACTTTACGAATTTTGAAAAGATTGAACATAAATCTTTGATTATGAATCAAATAGATAATTGACCTACAACGATTGAACCAACATTCAACCATAATCTATTTTACCATCAATGCTATGAAACAGCAAGCAGTGACTAAACAAGTTGCGCCAAGATAAATGATGAACATCAATCTGTCCAACATTTTTGCGACACGCATCCAGGCTTGGCCGTCGTTTCGTGCATGGGTCATCGTCATCGGTGCAGTAGAGTCTTTGGCTGCTGCATGAACTTCACCTTGAGCCTCGCGAGCGGCGGAATTCCGACCGATGACGTCAACTAACTTTCGCAACCAATCAGGGACGGGATAGTCGTTCCGGAAGGAAATGCGTATAACGCAGACGGAGATAATGACCGACAAAATCAGCATCATCAGCATAAATGTAATATAGATAACTGAAATAAAGAATAAGATAAAATTGTGTGATGATATGCTCGAATTTTTGCCGTGTGTAACAAAAGAGCTGAATACTGAATAACGGGTAATTGAGAGATCCATTCGAACGAATTGCTTAATCAAATACCTATAATCGGCGGTTTCGATGTTCTGGGTATCAGATCGGCGAGAAGCAAGTGAAAAACGGAACACGTGACGAGAACTGTTACGCTTAACGATATTTTCTCTCCGGATTCCGGTGGCAATAAGAAAACCATCTGCGTCAGCAAGGAAAATGCGATCAGCGGTATGACGATGTTTATCACATAATAAGCCGGCTTCCTGCTGATCAGAAATTTCGCTCTAAACCTACCCAATCGAGGATAAGAGGGTATGTTAAATTCAGCCACGTATGCGTACGTCTTAACAAGATTCCATTCTTGACTGGCAACGAACAAAGATGTTTCCACTCGATCGTACATGGCGACCATCTTAAGTTCTTCTGCGCTATAAGTCCAACTTTCAAACTCAACTGTGACGTTGTGAGAATCGAAAGGAAAATACGTCATATCAAAGGGTGTACTCATACTGAGCCGAACTGCAGGATACCAAAATAACGTTCCATTGAAATAAACGATAACTTTTGTGCTTTCATCGTTGTCTCGTAAACTGATCATCTTTGGAATTCTGAAATTTAACATCGTCAAAAAACAAGATGATATTTTTTGGACGATAATAAATCATCGGTTTAACATTCGTCAATATCACTGTGACTTACCCGAGTTTAACAACAATATCCGGATACCAAATATCCTTTAAGAACATATGCACAGTTTTGACACCGCCATAGTCGGAAGCATTCCACGTTAACGTTCTATCTGTCCAACTCTGAAATCACCAATAATTCTTAACTATTTACGTCTGGCGTTAGTTGGGTTTCTATGTTTAGATTATTCTGACCCCTTTGCACTTTCAGTATTAAGAAGTTCAAATAAGGATTCTCAACGTACCAGTCCTACGTAGGATCCCAGTGTAATAGCTTGCTTTCGTTCGTTCTAAAACATTGAAAAATGAAATTGACAAAAGAAAATGTAAGCAGATTTAAATAGGATATTTTAGTGGATTTCTAGCTTACGACTTCGATGATTTGAACAAGACCAAAAATCATATTGAGCTCAACGGCATCGCTTTGGTTTAAAACTGGTCTGGCCAAAACATTCCTAGGTCTCGACGTTAAATCTTCCGTACAACGTTCCTCGTCGGTTAACGATGCAATTCCTTGATCACGAAAATCAGATAAAACAAATAATTACACACTTTCTAAGACAAGTCGTGATAAACCATTTATCTGAACACCCGTTTAATGACCAGTGATTGTGGATGATTTCCATAAAAAGATTTTCTGTATTATATAACTTGGCCTGTTTAGAAATAAATCTAAAACTTACCTTTAGTACCTTTATGAAAGAGACCAATCAACGAAATCACAAATATTCCCGAAAGATTTAACATGGTGATTGGATGGTTCTGATTTAACGCCTGATGTAGTTACTGGTGACTAATGGCAACTATAAGCCATGACCCGCATGAACGTCGGATCAAGGACGGTGGACATTAAAAGTTATATTTCTGCCACGTACGCTCATTTCATCACATTAAACTAATATTTGATACAAACACGCAATACCATCAACAGTTCATTTGAATAGAGTAGATATGATATGTTTTATTTGTAATGGTCGACACTATCTCCATCAACGGCAGTAATGATGTTTAACCCGGGCGGGTACATTATAGACAACGACGGGGATGAGACACACACTCGTCTCTCGTCACTGTCATTGTCTACGATTTCATTACGATTGAACCAGTTTAACTCCCCGCAATATCTATTTTACCATCAATGCTCCGAAACAGCAAATGGTGACTAAACAAGTGACGCCAAGATAAATGATAAACATTAATCTGTCCAAAGTTTTCGCGACACGCATCCAGACTCGGCCGTCGTTTCGTGAATGGGTCATCGTCATCGGTGTAGTGGAATCTTCGGCTTTACGACTGATGACGTCGACGAACTTTCGCAACCAATCAGGGACGGGGTAGTCTTTCCGGAAGGAAATGCGTATAACGCAGACGGAGAGAATGACCGACAAAATCAGCATCATCAGCATAAATGTAATATAGATAACTGGAAAAAAAGAACGATAAAATTGTTAGGTAACATGCACGAATCCTTGCTGTACATAACGAGCTTGATAACGGGTAAATGAGAGATCCATTTGAACGGATTGCTAACAAAATACCTAAAATCGGCGGGTTCGATGTTCTGGGTATCAGATCGGCGAGAATCAAGTGAAAAACGGAACACGTGACGAGAACTGTAACGCTTAACGATATTTTCTCTCCTGATTCCGGTGGCAATAAGAAAACCATCTGAGTCAGCAAGGAAAATGCGATCAGCGGTATGACGATGTTTATCACGTAATAAGCCGGCTTCCTGCTGATCAGAAATGTCGCTCTAAACCTACTCCATCGGGCATAAGGGGGTATGTCTAATTCTGTCCCGTATGTGTACGTCTTAACAAGTTTCCATTCTTGACTGGCGACGAACAAAGATGTTTCCACTCGATCGTACATGGCGACCATCTTAAGTTCGTCTGCGCAATAAGTCCAACTTTCAAACTCAACTGTGACGTTGTGACAATCGAAAGGAAAATACGTCATGTCAAAGGATGTACTGATACTGAGCTGAAGTCCAGGATACCAAAATACTGTACCGTTGGAATAAACGACAACTCTTGCGCTTTCATCGCTGTTTCGTAAACTAATCGCCATTGGAATTCTGAAATTATATACTATCGTCATAAATGCGATGTATGATTAGATGAAAATACATCATCAGTTAAACATTCATCAATATCACTGTCATACCCGAGTCTTACAACTACATCCGGATACCAAACATCCTTTAAAAACATATGCACCGTATTGACACCGCCATAGTCGGAAGCATTCCACGTTAACGTTCTATCTGTCCAATTCTGAAAATAGCAAGAACTCCTAACTATCAACAAAGCATTTGGTTTTTGATTTGTACTGATTGTTCTGGCTTCCTTCGCATTTGGAATAAAGGGCGCGAATAAGGATTTCCAACGTACCATTCCTACGTAGGATCCCAGCGTAATAGCTTGCATTCGTTCGTTCTGAAAGATTGATTAGCAGATGAAATGAAAATAGCGAAATTTAAGTAGATAAGTATCATATTCGAGTAGATTTCTAGCTTACTACATCAATGATTTGAACAAGACCAAACATCATTTTGAGTTCAAAGGTATCGCTTTGGTTTAAAACTGGTCTGGCCAAAACATTCCTAGGTCTCGACATTAAATCTTCCGTACAACGTTCCTCGTCGGTTAACGATGCAATTCCTTAATAATAAAAAAAATCAGGTGAAACATATAATCAGACATTTTTAAGACAAGTCGTGTTGTACCCCCGTTAATGATCATTGATTTTGGTTGATTTCGCCATAACGAAATATTCTGGATGATTAACTCGGCCTGCTCAGAAATAACTCTAAAACTTACGTACCTTTATGAAAGAGACCAATCCATAAAATCACAAATATTCCTGAGAGATTTGACATGGTGATTGGATGATTCTGATTTAACGTCTGCAGGCTACTGGTGACTAATGGCAACTACACTTATGACTTACAGGGACGTCGGATCAAGGATGGTGGACATTAAAAAATATATTTCTGCTACACTCTCATTTCATCACACTAAATCAATATTTGATACAAACACGCGATACCACAATATTTTCATTTAAATAGAGTATGGACGATGGATTCCTTTGCAACGTTCAAAACCATCTCTAGTATCCGCGGCAATCATGTTCTGACCGAGTGGATTATAGACAACGACAGACGCACACAATTAAGAGAGACAAGCAAGAATTCAAACGAGTCCTCTGAGACTCGTACAAACATAATTCATATGGTTAAAACAACGAATGTTATACAGATCATTAATAAATAACTAACAAATCAACAGATTGTACGTGAATCCAATTTGCTCTAGTGCCTTGCTTTTTCATGTATTTTCCATCGACAAATTTTCTCAAAATACGCACGATCGAATATAGATATCGATAAAGACAACATTATTCGTAAAAATAATTACAAATAAACACATCATAGGATTTTTGGTAGAGATTTTAACAGACTGAAAAGAACGTATTACCGGGCGATTTAGGTCAAACAGAAAATACGAGAATGTATGAATAAGATTTTACTATCAACCCTTTCATCGAAATACATTTTACCTGAGTTCATCTCTTTCGAGAGTGTTTATGTAGATATGGCTTTAGTGAGATGTGACAAGTAGACCTACTATAAAGCTTTTAATTGATTACTGTTTACATAGCCGAACAGTGCAAGTTAAGAACGCTGGTGTATCGTAATTTTTAATGTTCCATTCGCTCCGATCGCGGAAGCTTTACCTCGATGGAAGATGGGAATTTCATGAAAATTCTGGGAATCATCTTTACTCGAAAAAGCATTGAACTGAAATCTTTGATTAGTTACGATTGAACCAGTTTAACTCCCCGCAATATCTATTTTACCATCAATGCTCCGAAACAGCAAATGGTGACTAAACAAGTGATGCCAAGATAAATGATAAACATTAATCTGTCCAAAGTTTTTGCGACACGCATCCAGACTCGGTCGTCGTTTCGTGAATGGGTCATCGTCATCGGTGCAGTGGAATCTTCGGCTTTACGACTGATGACGTCAACGAACTTTCGCAACCAATCAGGGATGGGATAGTCGTTCCGGAAGGAAATGCGTATAACGCAGACGGAGAGAATGACCGACAAAATCAGCATCATCAGCATGAATGTAATATAGATAACTGAAATGAAGAAAATCAAATTGTCTGATTATATGCATGAAACCGTGCTGTGCCTAATGAGCTTGATAACGGGTAAATGAGAGATCCATTTGAACGAATTGCTAACAAAATACCTATAATCGGTTGGTTCGATGTTCTGGGTATCAGATCGGCGAGAAGCAAGTGAAAAACGGAACACGTGACGAGAACTGTTACGCTTAACGATATTTTCTCTCCTGATTCCGGTGGCAATAAGAAAACCATCTGAGTCAGCAAGGAAAATGCGATCAGCGGTATGACGATGTTTATCACATAATAAGCCGGCTTCCTGCTGATCAGAAATGTCGCTCTAAACCTACCCCATCGGGGATAAGGAAAAATGGCTAATGCGGTTTCGTATGTGTACGTCTTAACAAGCTTCCATTCTTCACTAGCGACGAACAAAGATGTTTCCACTTGATCGTACATGGCGACCATCTTCAGTTCTTCTGCGCTATAAGTCCAACTTTCAAACTCAACAGTGACGTTGTGAGAATCGAAAGGAAAATACGTCATGTCAAAGGATGTACTCATACTGAGCCGGAATGCAGGACACCAAAATACCGTTCCATTAGAATGGGCGACAACTCTGGTGTTTTCATCGCTGTCTCGTAAACTAATCGCCATTGGAATTCTGAAATTATATCATCGTCCAAATTGTAAGGCGAGAAAACATCATTAGTTGACACTCATCAATATCACTGTGTCATACCCGAGTCTTACAACTACATCCGGATACCAAATATCCTTTAAGAACATATGCACAGTTTTGACACCGCCATAGTCGGAAGCATTCCACGTTAACGTTCTATCTGTCCAACTCTGAAATCATCAAGAACTCTTAATTATTTACGTCCGGCGTTAGTTCGGTTTCTATGCTCAGATAGATTATTCTGACTCCTTTGCATTTTCTGTAAAGAAGTTCGAATAAGCACTTTCAACGTACCATTCCTACGTAGGATCCTAGTGCAATAGCTTGCTTTCGTTCGTTCTAAAAGATTGATTAGCGAATGGATTTGACAGAAAATATAGTTCGATTTAATTAGGATATCTAAGTAGATTTTTAGCTTACGACTTCGATGATTTGAACGAGACCAAACATCATTTTAAGTTCAACGGTATCACTTTGGTTCACAACTGGCCTGGCCAAAACATTCCTAGGTCTCGACGTTAAATCTTCCGTACAACGTTCCTCGTCGGTTAACGATGCGATTTCTTTATGAAGAAATTTAGATAAAACAAATAATTACACACTTTCTAAGACAAGTCGTGGTCTGAACCTTCTTAACTGAACCACCGTTAATGACCATTGATTGTGAATGATTTTCATAGATTGGATTCTGGATGATAATTTGGCTTGTTTAGAAATAGAACTTTAAACTTACCTTTAAGATGAAAGAGGCTTATCAACGAAATCATAAATATTCCTGAGAGATTTGACATGATGATCGTGTCGTTTTGATCTGGCGTTCGCTGCTGAGGATAACTAAACAGTGACCTGCAGGATCTTCCAAGGACGGTGGACACAAAAACAGTAATCATTCGTCTCACAAAACCAATATTTGGGATACACTACATTATTTGAATATCCTATGCTTGGAATAGGGCAAATAGATTTTTTGTAATGTTTGACACCATCTCCATTAACGGCAGTAATCATTTTTAACCGGGTAAATAGAGAACGATGGAGTCGAGAGGGGAACGCAGCAGGGTAGAGACAGGCAAGAATTCAGATGAGTTCTCCAACAGAAACAAACAAACATAATGGGTATAGGGTAAAACAACGAATGTAATACTGTTTACCAACAAGTAAACATAGTTTGTACGTAAATCCCATTTGCTGTAGTCATTCGCCATAAAAGTTTTTCGTATATTTTACTTAAACAATTTTCTCAAAACACACGAACTCAAACAAAAATATTCATTAGATAACGCATTTAAAAGATTATATATTTGAAAATGAAAGATGACGAATAAACATTCACGTATAAATTTGGATAGAGCGAAAAAAATTAGATCGTCGTGAATTATTAACAAAACACCGTAAAATCAACAGCACGAGATATAACACTCCTAAAAACCGTTAAATAATATCAAATATTCCATGTTACATTTCAAGGATCCACTTTCGTACAGAGCTCAGACCACTATTCCAAAATCTTCTATATCCTATAGTAAAAACAAGAAATTCGAGAGTTTAGTTCATATATAAGCGCGTAAATTCAGGGGAAATCCTGCTTATGGCTCATAGGCCAGCATCTTAGCTACGCATTGAAGTGGTTTTCGCCCCACGTACCCAACCTAACTTTTGAAATAATCAAACCTTTAGAAAGGAGGGGTATCCCAGTACAGGTATGCCAGTACATCCGAGCCAAATATCTAAGGGAATCCCCCACCGTGTTTGGTACCCTTACTCCAAGCAAAAAAAGTCCAGGGAATCCCTTATTTCATCATCGATCTGTCTCTCAGGATCAATGGATTTCATACATATAACCGAAATTCGTTACCTATCCCATTTGCAGAAATTATGGCAACATTTATGGGGGACCTCTTCTTCACTCTAGGTACTATTTTTGGGGTCCGGCCCTACGCATCTTCGAGCTACTAACCTAATTGTGGTCTGATGCCTGACTAGTACCCAAACTTAAGAATAGCATTAGTTTTTGTACAGTTTTAGAAAGAGTGGAGACACCCTAGTTATACAACGCAATACGATAGCTCTCGGCCAATTACACATGGAAATACATGCTAATGCACAAATCGCGCGTATGCGACAAAATCCAAGTTTTCTATCAATATCATCTAAGTCAAACATTCATTTCAAAATATGAATAAAACAATTATACAACATTTTCTGAATACTTGATCGATTTTTTTCACTGATGGATATAAATATATGGCTATGGATAAAAATCAGAAACACAATCTTTAAGCATTTTTTGAAAAAAATGCCATTTTCATCATCGAATGGGCTGAAACCTTTAGATTTGGCGTTTTCTTGCGCTGAAGGCCTAATTCGAATGCACCCTACTGCGTCCACAGGCCTTCGGCCGGGACGAATTTCATATACCAAGCGTAGTTGTCACCAGTACTAGTTAGGAAAAATATCACAACTGGCCTCTGACAATGTCCTTTCGGTTGCCATGGTTTCAACGAAAATATGCATTTCCCCTACCCCTTAAATTCCTGACAGTATCTGGCACCAAAAAGTCAGCCAAACTAGATAACTTAATCAAAGAAAGCTGAATTAATGTGATTATTCTGCATAGGCAAGGATGGCCTTTATGAAATAAATTTATGAGCCTAGACCGAGCCTCCTACGAGAAAATATCTTACGGTTCATGCCTAAAAATTGACCGAAATCTGCGATTCTAGCCTTCTACAAGCAAAAATATTACCAAATCCTACCATGAAACTGATTAAAATCAGCGAATTAGGTCTCAATGAATGCCTCAAGACGACTTATATGTGCAAAAGATGTATAAGATAAAAATTATTTGTGAAATTTCATCAAAACTTCAAAATTTGTTATTTTGGCTGTATTGGCTGTCAGAGCTCAGACCACTATTCCAAAATCTTCTATATCCTATAGTAAAAACAAGAAATTCGAGAGTTTAGTTCATATATAAGCGCGTAAATTCAGGGGAAATCCTGCTTATGGCTCATAGGCCAGCATCTTAGCTACGCATTGAAGTGGTTTTCGCCCCACGTACCCAACCTAACTTTTGAAATAATCAAACCTTTAGAAAGGAGGGGTATCCCAGTACAGGTATGCCAGTACATCCGAGCCAAATATCTAAGGGAATCCCCCACCGTGTTTGGTACCCTTACTCCAAGCAAAAAAAGTCCAGGGAATCCCTTATTTCATCATCGATCTGTCTCTCAGGATCAATGGATTTCATACATATAACCGAAATTCGTTACCTATCCCATTTGCAGAAATTATGGCAACATTTATGGGGGACCTCTTCTTCACTCTAGGTACTATTTTTGGGGTCCGGCCCTACGCATCTTCGAGCTACTAACCTAATTGTGGTCTGATGCCTACACTCAGATCCTGCTGGACAGTGCCCAGAATCCACATTCATACACTCGATTCTGAATTAAAGCGTTTGTCGTTGTTTTTACACATTCTAACAGTTAATTTTTACAGACCGGGGTCACTACGAACAGAACATTCACGTCATCAAAAACCCTAAAACAAACTGACATATAAGATATACCATCCCTCAGTTCCACAGTAGAAAATCGAATTGAGGCCCCAATTCGACTCTACAGAAACTGGTTACATTCCAAACTTGTTTCCCTCCGCTCAAATAACGAGTCCAAAGAGAGAATTCACATCCATTTAACAGGTTGACATTTCCGTTCGCTTTCACGCTCCCGCCGCTCTTTCAGTCTCAACTCGTAGTCATACTGCACAAAATCATCCAGCAATCATTACAATCTTATTGCTCAACTCACGCAGGCCGTCGTGGGTTTGGAGTCCAGATTTGTAAATCAAGCTGGAAATATCTAATCATTCCGCGAATGGAAGATCATTCCTTCGCTACATAAGGCTAGTCCGGGAATACAATTTTCATATCGACACATCTTTAGCAATGATTGTCCTTTCGTTTCCCTCTATCGCAGATTCGCGGTTCTTCTTTCTCGTTTTTAGGTTTCCCTATCTTGGCAAATCTAAGGTAGCCGATCCAATTTGATGTCAGTTCGATGCAGATAATTTCGTAAGATTTCAATGATTATAATCTGATATGGTAAATGCTAAAAAATGCGTTGACTTGTTGGTTTGTTTCGATGGTTTGCTGTAAATAAAAGTATGATTTTTCATTATTTTTGTGCGGAATATTCGTGTATCTTCATTCATAGGTGAAAATGAAAGTTTGGAAAATTTACTGCGATTTAGGTGACTCCGCGCTTGGCCTTCGATTTCTTGCGGCGGCCATTCTTCTTTTCCTTATCCTTCTTCGCATTTTCTTTCATAGCCTCGGTGTAGCTCTTATCGAAGATCAGCGGAATCAAAGCGGAAGGTTTAGCGACTGGTTTTGGTGGAGTGATTGGTCGGGCAATCACTTCGTCGTCGTCATAAATTGGTGAGACGTTCACACGAGATTTTCTACCCCAGTTCAAGTCATTGTTCGATTGCTTTTTCTTCATTCGTGCATCAATTTGCGGCAGTCTAATGTCTCCAGTGCAATCTGTAATATTAATATGTCATACAGTCGTTGCGTTATCTATTACGCGTGAGCTGATATTGTTTGTAAATTGATACATACCAGTTGGCGATATAGTCGTGAGGCTTCTGCGCTTGCCGTTACCGATACCCGGGAATAGTTTTGATTGTTTCCAGGCGGGATCTTTGAAAATGGCGTTTTTGTAGCCTGCTACTGATCGCATATAAAGTGGTTCTTGTTGTTTCAATTTCGAAGTCAATGTGAATGAACTGCAGTCAATATTTTCTTTACTCTTATTTTTCTCTGTAAATTATCGAAAATCATTTTGCAAATGAATTTGAATTGCGGTAATATTTTACTTTTCTTTAACGATACGGATGTAGCCCGCTCTTATCAATGATTAAGACTGATGATAATACGTATTGACCTAAGATTTATATCAATATTTGTATCATCAGTATCATCAACTAGTCTAATTATATTTTGTTTGATTTCATTGAAAATCATGAAAAGACGATTAGATTTCTCTGATAAACATCAACAACGATTCGAAACCATGAACGCGTTGATGCTTCTGCCATCGTTGAAGAAAGTGACGAAAACCTTCATTAAACATTATCAGTAACATTCAATAAGTTGTTCATTAAGAATTGATCATTGATTTTTTTAAAAATTATTTTCGGTCAAATTTCGTTTCAGATTCTTCGTCGCGTATATACTCACTCGCTGTGCTGGGATGTTGGCGACTTGGAGGTCGGCCACAGGGGGAGTTCTGTCCCCAATTCCAATCCATAACACACTTTTTAAATTATGATACCGAATTTATTACTTCTAAGTCAATTCAGTGTGAAAACGGTGAAGTTGGGCTCAGGGCGTTTTTCCTCAAAGAAGACGTTGCTAGGTCACGTATCTATGCAACTAATACGTGACGTAGACAGGCCAGTTCTCCACAGGTCGCGGTCCTGCATCGAGCAATATTCATTTCTCTGTTTCAATACTCATTCACTGATTCAGTTGCTATGAAGCCATATTCTAATTCTAATGGACTTATTTTTTTGGCGGGGGGGGGCAAGAATGAAAGGACTTTTCTTCGAAAAATGATAGACGTTGAGGTAATGAAAGAGGGACAAGTAAGCAAAGTGCATGCGTGAAATACTTGTTAACCTAATCCGAGTTTCGTGGACAGTAAGAAAAAATATCTCTGAAAGAATAATCAACGACAGTAAAACAAAACATCTGGCGATTCCATTTCATATCTGACCTTTATTTGACGTACGAAAGACGCTACTTTATATAAACCCAGGGTTTAGTTTCCCGTGAATTTTTACCTAATTTGCCCGTAGGATATATAATTTGTCGCCTGACGACTCTGGTCAAGATATCCAGTTGTTTTTCTTTTCAATTGTATGACGTTTTCTTCAAAAGCTCTATCTAAGTGATTGACAGATGCGACAAACCGAGTAGGTCCCTCTATGCGTAATCACTACCCGGTGAAACACCCCAGAACATTGGAGAGTATTTTTAAACAACTTAAGTAAACAGTCATTTGAAACCTGAATATATTTGCTAAGTTCGTTAAGTACCGGTATACAAGAGGCGGTTTCCATTGGTAGAAAGAAGCTGCAATTTGTTCTCATTAAAAGTAATTTTTAATGTAATGGTATGGAAATTGCCGTGTAGTTGCCGAGCTTCGCTATGTTTACCTTATTGGCATTTACTACAGCCATTACAAGGATTAATAGAGACATCATCAACATATTGAATCTCGCCTGAATTGGGAAGTTGCAAAAGTTTCCGCGTTTGGTTTCATTACTATTTTGGGTAAATTCAGCGATCATAGTTAAAGCGAGGATCGAGAAGGCAACGGAGAATTGAATATGATATTCTGGCGTTGATATCATGAGATATCGTTGATTGTTTCGCGTCCGCGTCGTCAGGTAAAGTTCCGAGCTTGTATAAACATTGTTTTGTCTATGATATATTTCGGATTCCCATGAATTTTCAATAGCTGACAGCTTATTATTAAATATTTTACGACACCCGTGGGACCGTCTAGTCAATATCGCTGACATAATTGTATAGCCATCCGCACTCTAATGTGCAGGAATGGGAAATTAGCGCTTTTTTCGGCGTCGATCTTTTGTCAACACCAAATGATGAATAGCGCGTAAGTATAATTTGAGAAGAAAAATGAAGGAAAATGAAAAGCTATGCGTATATACATGTGTTTGCATTAAATGGAAAGCCCCTGCACAGTGATGAGATAGTTTCCTTTTTCGGTGACATTAGTGTGGAAGGATTCCCCCAAAAGGGTGCTTGTCTATCTTTTGGATTAGTGTACGTGGGTTTACCGTTAAAGGGGTGCCAAATTCGATTCTAGTTCAACTCTTGTGGATTATCATCTGCACGACGATGCCGGGTCGTAAATTGATTTTCGACCACTACAATCGATCGTATCATTACGAATCGAAAATCGAGTCGATTAAACGACAATGTAACGCCAGAAGTAATAAAGTCGTGGCTCTCAACAAAAACGAACAACAACACTTAGACGTGAGGAAGTATCACATAAAACAAGAGGAGAAATTCTATCGGCAAAAATCCGCAGGTCTTGCCGGTCATTTACGCGAGAATATGCGCGATCATATCGCTTATAAAAACGTTCTGCGCGGGGTTGCCAAACATTTCGCCGCCGACCCAACGAATACGGGTAATTTGGGGCGTTACGGCCCGAACTCGACCTACTATGACGTTTATCCATTGATCCACGCGGAAATTCGGGACATGTCACCCGAGGTTAGGCGGAGGAAGTTCGTACGGGAATTACTGAACAAACGTAAACAATTAGAAGTCATCGATCGTACGATGACCGACTCGCAAATATTCGGAAGCAGTCTCAGGAAGGATGATGATACAGCAGACGAACGCCGGTTCGTGCGGCAACATTCGGCGAAATTGATTTTACCGCCGATGAAAGTGAGCATGCGGCCGCTACGTACTTCGTCGTCGTCCGCTGCTATCGCGAAACCAGAAGAGCGATTTACATCAGCCGCAATTCCGGATAGTGAACGATCAGATCATATATTCCTTACTCAACAAGAAATTTGATAAACGATAGTTCTTAGATAAAGGTGATTTTTTGACATTCTTGTTCAGTGGATAATTAACAATTAAATCCGATCACAATTAAGTGAAAGATTTCATTGATGCCACTACGAGCAATCATTTGAGATCATTGCTCGTAGATTCGGGTGAAGGTAAACCTTTAATATTATGATGACGTTATTCAATCAACACTCCCGCTGGAATATCATCGGCAGGGATTCGAACCCGATGGCATCACGAGACTCGACGGCACACATTACTGTTGCATCCGCTCAATTTTCATCAAAAGTTACACATTCATGATGAAACTGGTCGCAGCTCTCAAATCCGGCATACTGGGCCATCAAAAACTCCTCAGTCCTCAATTCAGATTTTCAATCCACTCATGAGTGAAATAAGAAACGAATTTTCATGTATTACCTAATTCATTTATTATGAGGCAAATCAATTTGAATATACTCCCTTCATCTGATACACGATACCTTAAATACAATGTTCAATGTACAATCGACTAATCGTACTGGATAACTAAGAATAAATCTGAATGCTGATCCATTTATTCTTTTAACTTGGCAGCGAAAAAAAAAGTTGAATAAATTTACGAGCGATTACAAAAATATAGATTCAAAGAGTGTTTTTGATTATTTTTGATGATCACCACACAGCAGAAACGTAATTTACAATGTATGTATGAATAGATCGAGACTATCCTGTACACATGAATATTAGTGACAATGAATGTGTTGGTTTTTTGGCAACAAAGAAACTCCCATTAAGTTAGTTAGGGCTTTCAAAGCGCAGCCCCATAAATATAGATCAAAAGCCCGATGAAAAAGAAAACCAAACAGTTCAATACATATGATGATGAAAATTCACGTCTAATTTTCGTACGAATCATTAAAGTAATTAAATAAAGAAGTCCCCACCATAGAATTTTGAATGATAAAATTCGAGTCGTCGGACTTCTTCATTTATCTACATTTTACACGGATTCAAGCGTTTTATTCGACTACTAATTAGAGCGATTACGGCATTAAATGGGGGGTAATTTGTCTAGAATACAACAAACCTCAAAAAACTACTACTTCGTAGCAGTGTTTTATTAGAAACAAACAAATAAATGGTTAAGATGGAAATCACCATACACAAACCCCGCAGTCAGATTATTGAGTTAATGTATTTTATTTTTCATTTCACCAGAAATATCCTAACACCTCCCCGACAACTTCAAAACGCGCGGACAAATAATTTCTGCAGACATACATTTCAACGATACAAGACTTCCTTATACCGCTGGACACAGTCGCACGGTTCTCGGTAAACATTTCACTCTTCGAGTGTTAAACATTTGAACTGAACTTAATCTTAACTCTTTTCGAGGGCCAAACTTTACCAAGAACACTGCAACCGGCGTAATTTGACGAAAAAAAAAAAAATTAGCAAATTTCTGTACAAAGCAGGCGACTAGAATGATGAATGTGTATGTACATTTCGTATACCGGTATATAATCATATATTAAATCATTTTGTTCTTATGTATTTACAATAAACGTAACATCGGTTAACAAGATTAAATTTCGATCGATTCCTTCCTCCGGACACCGATAATCGGATATCGATACGTTGACGCGTGACGTCACTAGAATCGCGTGTTTTCGATAGTTTCGAAGTCAAACCGATCGAAGGGTAGAAATTCTGGTGACACCACGCGTCGAGGTGTCCACATTCTACGGAATAAGCACAGCACGTACAAAAAAGATAACTTATAAACTAATAACATACTAATATTAATAATAATAATAATAATCAGGAAAGGATTGAACAATTTCCCCGATGAAAAGATCTCGGAGAAGGATAAATCAGCTTTTACACAGTAGACTCCGCTGCTTACTTCTATCAGATTTTATCTTAGCAAACAATTTAGGGAATAAACTGGCTGAAGCGAGCAGAGTCTATTTATCTGTTATTCAAAGGTCCTTCATTTCGATTCTTCTATCACAGTTTGATAACATTTACACCCGATATAATTACAGGCTTAGAATGCGGTAGTAGAATAATGTTTCAATCAGGATTGCGTTTTCCAAAAATCTGATGATATATACGTCAGTCATTTTCATAATACTTTGTTTTCATTCAAAGTTTTATGACGATTTTCATATCAGGAGGTTTAATGAACAAGCTGTTACCAACAGCTAAAACTGGCAATGCGACTTCCTAGTGTCGACAATGCACACATTGGTAATATAGACTTTTCAATTGAACCGCCTAGACAGTTTATAGTGTATAGGATTTCCTCGAAATGCAAATAAAAAGCCCTTTCGATAATGCGGTCCATGTCGAATGAAACCTGATGTCAGCGCATATTACAGTATTAGGTCATTCAGAAAAAAAAAACCTCGCAAAAAGGGTGCACATCATTCTAAAACTACCGGCTATAGAAAAGCACCATTGATCCCTTCCGAGTACTGTACACAGATCATATACAAGCACAAAATAGATTCATGCATCACAAAAAATCAAACCAAAAGGAAAGTGAAAATTATACGATGAATTTTAGTGAGTGGAAGCTTCACATATAGTTTTATCGATGCAGAGTATCTCGGTTATATCTACTGACATTTATTGAAATTGGGATTCACAGATCCAGGCCGAGACTTTTTTTCATTTCAAAAGCCAGTAGTCTGCGCGATAAACATCGTTAAACTAAAGTTTCCACTCATAAATCTACAGCATTAGTTTTTCTAAAAATTACGTAATTTCGATGATACTTTCAAACCACGGCAGAACTGAAAAATTCAGCAATGAATGAAACAAAATAAGTGTATTTTTAATTGGTTTGCATTGTAGCGTATACTGTCATTTGCCGGTGTATCACAGAATCAAAACGTTTCTAAACATTTTCCTGCAATGAATTCGAACTAATTCAACGCGTAACAATAGTCAAACAATATACCGGGTTATTCATAGTGAAAATTGAGTTGAAATTTTAGGCACCTAAATCGTAATATCATCAAACAAGTCATCGAATAGAGGTCACCTTCTCACTCACAGCGTGTGGTATTGATTTCACTGAAAAATGATTTACCAATGAGAAAAGTAACTGCAATGTAGAATAAATTGAAGCGCGGTAATCTGCTAACCACTAACGAACCTGGCGGATCCTTGCTTGCCACAGTAAAGCGATGCCGGTACCTTATTATCGGAGAATCACCCGAAGGCACGAAAACAAACGCTAATTTTCAAGCAGCAATCAATGCTGGAGGTATGTATTAATGTCCTCGAAACCGCCATAAATAAATAACCCAAATATATATCTATATCTATATATATATATAATATCTACAATTGAGATGTTGTGTCGTTACACAACTTGAAGTCGTCCATGGCAGCATTTACAAGGTACAATATGACTCGATTCCAACTCTAGTGAAGAGTTTGTCTTGTTCCCGATTTCCGTAATTAAATGCATGATTTTCGAAGCGGTGTTGTCTTGCGGAATGGTCGTAGTCGTTACGGTATTTTTCGTTAGTTGCTCCTGGTGATGATGATGATGATGATGTTGAGAAGGATGATGGCGATGATGATCTGAGGAATCCGTTTCGATGTTCGTACCGACGGAGATCGGTTCGCCGCGCGTCGCGATGATCGCCTCAACCTCGCTCACATCGCTATCCGAACCCGTTCCTGAACTCGTATAATCCGGCCAATCTGGAAATAAAATTATTCACGAGTTGAAATCATGACTACCGGTAAGCAACTAACCGTTTCAAGGGAAAGCTTTCTGCATGTATCTGGAAAACAATTCTAACAGTCCTGACAAAATCTTTAGTCGCCCATTTGCTAAATTTTCAGTTAAAAACTAAGTTGAAAACCTGAAAACTATGTTAAACTTTCGTAAAAAGTGATAAAAACTTAAAACCAGAGAAAAAAGATTCCGGCAACTCTACTTATGAAAGAAAAGTCCTAATGATTCTAGAAGACAAGATACAGAAGAATCCAAAAATCTAATCTACTAAACTGGATGAAAAAATTAGGATGGAGTGGAGATAGATGCATGCGTAGCCTACATCAGTAAGAGGCACTGGATTGGATAAATTGAAATGATGGAAATTTAGTTTGGTTTGAAGAGTGAAATGAACCTGTTAGAATATAACGCAATAGCTATTCGTGGATTTTGAAGAAGACACTAGAAGTTCAACTGAAATAGAATCATGTGAGTTACAAAATGTATTGAAGATCATTGGAAAGACTGTGACAATTGCGAAATGCACTCTATGAACTATTGATCAAGATATTTACCGTCAAGTTGCGAGCTGTCTAATGTTTTTCCGAATGATTTATCGTGAATATTATTCGCGATGTTATCGTGGTTTGCAACAGCCGATAACGACAGAGTTTGGTTGTCCAGAATGGCGCCGCCGTTGTTATACGACGAATTCAACTGATTGCGTTCTTGCAGCAGTTTCATCACAAGCGCTTGAAGTTCACCGAGTTTACTCTGAAATCATCCAAAATCGTTTACAAATTCTATGAAACGAGTTGCAATAGTATGTCGTGGCAGACAAATGCATAATTAGGCTTTCATAAAGATTCCGCCATCCTCCATCGGGAGGGATTTGAACCTGATGGCATCACAGCCATGCGTAATAAGCGCGAGTGCGCAGGTACATGCACAGGGTTTCGTGCCCCAGCAGAGTATTGATGCCATCAGGTTCGAATGGAAGCCTAAAAACCTTTTTACTTTGCAAATATCCTGCCTAAAGGAAAATCCCAATGTTAGAGTAGGGGCCCATAACATTCAGCCGTGTAGCCACTACAGACAGAACTGCCTATCTCGAATAGCCTGTCCTCATCAGCTACTAGCAAGCCCGCAGTGGATATCCACGCACAAACCTGCTTCCTAAATTCTGCCAAATGATGATAGATCCCCAACTCTGTTTAGTTACCTGCATATCCTCACGTTCACGAGTCAAACGAACAATGTATTCCTCTTTCTCTTGTTCTCGATGCTGTAGAACCCCTCTCTGCTGATGGTACAACGAGATGTAATCGCCTAGAAATTAAATATCAATAATTTTTTCCTCAATCCCCAAAAGAAACCACGAACGTGCTCATCAATTATCAAAGTGGCGCTCAGTTGGTTAAGGGATGAAAAAGAAAGTAAAGCTTCTTAAAAATTAACATATCGTGTGTATAAATTATGATCTCCGCGGGATATGGCGTGAAAAGGGGATAAAAACATCTTGACAAGTGACAACTGTTGAATTGTTCACTAATTTTCATGATTTTTAACCGATTTTTCAAAAGTTTCCACAATTCTTTAAGCAGACATCCGTTTCTCGCAATTTTTTACATCGAGCTGACCGGCGTATTTTCGTTTACTCACCGATCGTATCGGTTTCAGTTTGTAATTGTAGTATGATGTGTTCGTACTGATCGCGTTGATCGTCGAGATCGGCTTTATCGCGCATCACCGACGTGTACTTGTCCTCGAGCATCTTCATCGCCGCCTGCATCGCGTCGAACTGTTCCTTCGTGACGTACGTTCCGTTCAACATCGACGGCGCTGCGTAAAAAGCAAAACAATTCCAAAGATGAATACGTTTAACTACTGCGGTACCGGTAGCGTAGATCCAAGGCTTTTGAAAATTAACTAAATCTGACTACCACAACTACGGAACCGGGTCCAAGTAAATCTTTCCCATAGCTTCTGGATAACAGCTTCTTATTTTACGACATTTCAACCCTAAATCCCTCAAGAGCCTCGCATCTCAATATTTAGTCAACTGTGCGATATGAAACATCCACTAGTTTTAAGATCATGCAATCAATGCCTGCTAGTTATCCCCTGTATTAATCCGGTCTCAGCCTGGCATAGAGCCTTCTCCTACTCTGCCCCATACAGAATTAGTTACCTAGTCCAATCAAACCTCGTCAAAAATCAATCTCTAAACCCATTTGTTCATCAAAGCTTTCAATTAAACTAGGTTAAGCTTTCTTTGTAGGTATTTCATATAGATGTTAGGTTCAATTAACATTATCATCTAATCCATTATCATTACATCATACGCCGAGTATTCTGTACCTTGCAACTCATTTTCCTTTTGAAGTCGAATGATTTCTTCTTGCAAACTTTGTCGAATTCGTGTCTCCTCTCGACACTGATTCAGGACTTCATTTCGTTCCATTTCTAGTTGTCGGACAGACGCCGATAAGGCGTGCACCTGAACATAGACACGCATAGACCAGTGTTAATAAATGGCATAAATACACCTAGTACTTTGAGTACGCCTGATGATGGCTAACAGTTGTTAGCCGAAACATCACTCCTCAAATATAACCATTCTGATATAGAATTTTTCAATCTTGGCTTCGTTATTGTGGGATTTCTCTCGTCATCATCATACACGGATATTGTGTATCTTCTCGTCTAACACCTAGAAAAGATCTACATGTATTTACCATTTCCGCTTGTTTGGCGTCAGTATCACTGGCATTTTCACTTTGGTCGACTTCGCTAGCTTGACGCAGCAGATTCTTCAGTTCCGTATTTTGACTGGTCAGCGCATTTATAGTATCCTGAAAGCAGTGAGAATGACATTTTCAAACCAAGACACTAAATACAGGTTGGTTTCCATAGACAAATGACTGATTGAAGAAAGAACCCATAATACAAAGTAAAACTAATTAATCTACCCCATCTATATAAATGCTAGGACTCATAGAGTCAGCTATCATTCCATAAAACACTGATTCCAAAGTGAATTCCGACTTGGGTCTCTCCCCCAAAATCAACAACACACTGATTATATTCTAGCTGCTTCAGGCATCGCATATCACATCGTAAACTTGTTATATTTTTACAACTCTTGGATAATAAATCAGTTTCGAAATTGGCTCATAGCATTTGAGTATTAACATAATAATCCAGTATTAGTTTTATTTTGATTGCGTTTTTTTTTCTACACTTAACGTTTTGTTTCATGTAGTCAGCGGTTCGGATGGTAAATCAAATACCTGAGCTGAGTTGAGTTCTCGTTGAAGCGTATCGACGAGTTGTCCCTGAGCTTCGAAGTGTCGTATTCGATCTTCGAGTTGTTCGGCTTGGAACATCTGTTTATTATGCAACGTCTGCTCTTCGTGAAGATGTCTCAACTGCGTCTCCTTCGTAACGACCTACGTAGGAATCACATTCAAATAATCCAGTCATTTCAACTAAAATTCCACAAGGTCATTTCAACTAAAATGTATCAAAGACTTGATTGACAACCGTTAATGAAACACCGTCCATGTTGTAAAACTGATACAAAACCCCACACTATCAAGAATGAGTCCAAAAAGTTTTCTTGAGCTATAGTTTATTCAACTATATCCAAATAGTTATCTTCAAGAACAACTAAATCATTACTAAATTAATCTCGAACATATTCTCGCAAGTTGAAATGTCGAATCAACTAAAGTTCAAGGAAACTTTTCGAACTTTTTATTTTTCATTCTTAATTTGGGACTAGATTGATTGGTTTTATGATGAGATTTGGAGAAGCTAGATGTTGCAATAGCTCAATTGCGGTTGAATCGTTTTAAAAATACGCATACCTACAGCAATAAGAAAACACTTTCAAGTACATACCTGTTCCCTGATCTCTTTCAGTTCATCTTCCTGCTGGCCCAAACGAGTTCCTAGTTCCTTCGACACGTGCTGTTCGTTTTGTAGTTGAGTTAATAAATCCATATTCTCGTGACTCTGCGAAAAAATTCAAAACATCGTTTACAAAATATAGAACAATTCGCGTGGATATCCTCTCCGCGTATTCACCGACGAATCTCTCACCATTTTCATGAAACCGTTCTGAAGCTCGGCGAGTTGCGTTTTCAGTTCTTTGTTCTGTGTCATCGCGCGACTCAAAGCCATTTTGTCGCTCTGTAAATTCTCCAGTAACTGATTGTGATCGACCGAGTTTTCCGACAGTTTCTCCACCGTGCTCTCGAGTTCTTGAATTCGCACTTCTCGTTCGTCGACAAACCTTGAAAAACCAAGTTCAACGCATATAATACATATTAACCTTGACAAACAGTTTCAATTCACATGAAGTATATTGTCTGATCATCAAATTTTTACATTCAAAATGTTCTCGATCGCTGCATGGTCAAAAAGAAATTCACTTTTGAATACAATGTTTCAAGTATAAATTCTGCAGGAAAATTTTATCTACATCAACTCTATTCATTTATTAAGTGACTTATAAGTCTTAATTTGGGCTGGGTCTTTTTTCTATAATTTCTATTTATGATTCACACGTAATGTACATGTCAGTGATAATAAACTAATGAAACATCATGAAGCTCATCAGGGTGACCACTTTTAATTGACTTTAATTCCCTGATTTCTAGCTAAGTGATTTCTAGTCTAACTGACTTACCGGCTCAACTGAGAATTATCGCGAACTTGGGCTTGATATTTCGCGGTCAATTCCTCGTAGTCGAGTTTCACCTTCTGTAACTGACCGCTCAACTCTTGAACTAACGTCTGTAGGTCTTCGCCGGCGGACGGATTCTGATTGGCTGCAAAAAGATCGGGCGGGAAAAATTCTTCAAGGCTCCGATTAAAGCTGACCAATAAGTTCATAGGAATTTCAGTATTGATAAAATACTATTTCGTTTAGCAAGTTATCCTATTATCATTTTCTCGTCAGAATATCTATATTCATACATAATTTCAAATTCCAAATTCTTGAATGCTACGTGGTCAAAAAGAAATACACATATGAATATAATATCCTAACGTAGTAGTTTAGTAATCAATTAATTACCGAGTTCGTAGTTCAACCGTGAGATTATATCATCGAGTTCTTCGTGTCGTTTTTGCATTCGATCTCGTTCTTCGATCAAAGATTCAACCTAAAATTACAATTCCGGGTTAAAGTTAATATCACCAGTCTCTAAAACTGGCGGCGGATTAGATCGAGATCTGGATTAAACCCAGCTGAATTGAGCGAATTTGACTGTATTTCGTTTTCAAACTCACAACTCCGGCGTTTGGTTTTTTTTTTCAAGGAAGGAATATACCTGTTCCTGTAACTGAGTCTCGCGCTGTTTCAACTGTTCGATATACTGTTGATACTGGACAGCTATCTGGTCCCGTTCAGCGGTTAATTTCTGGAATGCTTCATTGTAGTTTTCGAGGCGGTTTGTCAGTTCGACTTTCTCCGCGTTCAATAACTGCACCATTTGCGCCGATTCGTTGCTATTCGCACTCTGATTAGAAAGCTGCAAAAAATACATCATCCAATGAAACAGTAGTTATAGCGTTCTAACTCTGGGCGATGCCAGGGCTGAGTTTCATAGATTTGGGGACAAAATAATCCCTAGAAACACTTAGAAATTTTAGTTGTTACAATCTATGGTGGTTGTCACCCAGGTTAAGGATTTACAGCCAGTAGTTATTTTCATACCCAGTCCACGAAACCGATCCTTGCTTGACAGGGTTTGATTGCCTCCTGCTGAAGCTCACACCAATAGAAAACCTGACCACAGACCCTTCATTGGTTTATTACACCGCCCAAGATTTCTTAGGTGGACAGTTTGCCATTCGGGGCCACCAGTCTATGTATCAAGCCAACCAGTCTTTCACCGGCAAATTCGCTCTACCGATACAAGGCAATCAAACCCTGGCAAGCGAGGACGATGAGACCGGGCCCTCGTCTTTATTTGCAATGAAACTTTACCTGCTGTAAGAGGACGTCTTTCATACCGAGCTCGTGTTTCACATCTTTCACCGTCTGGTTCAAGTTCGCGCACTCCGACACTTTACCGTTTAATTTCTCCTGTAATTCCGAATTCTGTTGTCGTAAATCTTCACTTGATTTGCTGAAAAAATGAAAAGCAGGAAACATCATTCGTAATAACCCACGTAGAATGTACAGGCCTACAAAAAACTGCACGTCAAGATTCGGAAATTCAATTCCTTCCAAGACTTTTTCCATAACCTCAGTGATTTTGAAGTCAATTCTATGACTCTCCAGGCCTGGAATTGGACATTGTCAATTTCACAACTTTCCATTAACCGCTACGAACCCTAGAACTAACAGACAGTGACAGCAAAAGCCACTCTTACCTGACTTTGTATATTTCTATTTTCAAGCGATCGACTTCTTTCGACAGTTCTTTGCTATTCTGTAATAATAGATAACAACAATTAATGAGATGAGGCATAAATTGATGACTGATTCATCTTCTGTTATGCTAAATATAAATACTCATTGATTGGATAATCATCACCGGTACCTTTTCAAACTTTTTACTGCTTTGATTTGATGTGGTCGACGTTTTCTCCAAATCGGCGACACGTTGTCGCGATGCTTTTAACCGGCCAGACAGAACTTCCAATTCATCTAAATAAATTTTTAACAATAATTTTAAATAAAAACATCTCATGATAAATACGATACATAGTTCCTAGTTCAACATGAATTCAAAATTCCACAGGCTTTCATGGGTCATTTTTCAAAGAAAAATTGCTGAAGAAAGTTGTCCTCGGGCAAGCAAGCGATATCCCAGAACTATGCTACATGAGGCATAAAAGGAATTTCCCAAACACTTCCAAGATAAGAGGAAAATCTATCATATGCAAAATACAATCTTTTTTCGATTTCCCAGTACTGTGGGAACTACAATAGTTAATACGGCCTAACCACATTTTACTCGAATCTCTTATGTACTAAAGAACATCAACACTTTCTGCATACATAATCTAATCCTAACAGCCAGCCCTTACCGAGTCTCTGTTGAGCAGATTTCTGTGATTGAGATAATGAAGATTGTAGTTCTGATTTCTCAGCTACTAGTATACCAATCGTCTGGATATGGACCTAGACAAACAGGTTAACATTTTCAGTACTTTTCGCAAATAGACAACATTTAAATTATGATTCTTAGCAATTTGACGATTCTATTACAGGGTGAAAATGGTCTTAAAACTGGTATCAATAAATATGTCGATTTGATTGGTAATGTCACCATAATCATTAGTGAAATATTCTGTCCATGTTGTTACGATAATATTAAATCCCTGACCGAAGTTTAAAACTCAGCAATTAGAATCAGAAAATCTTACCTGCAACTGTTCTTTCAAAGCTCCAATCTCTTTTCGTAACTGTTCCTCGAAGCGTTGACGTTCTTTCATCATCTGCTCTTGTAATTTAACATTCTGTCCTGTCTACAAAATGGCAATTCAATTCAAGTACATATACGTATTTCATAGAACAACATGAATGAACATCTGTAAATTCAGAATCAGTTTCTTACCAGTTCTTCGCAACTAAACGATAACTGATGATTGGTTTGGTTATGTTTTTCTAGTTGAGCCGCTAAATCTTTGTTTCTGGTCTGGAAAAAACAGGAATGACTAGCTGTAAGCGACAACAGATCTTTGGCTCAGGCTTGAACTCCGAAATTACCATGAATTGGTCCCCATTACAATTTGGATATATTGTATCTAGGGCCAGTAGCTAAATTTTGTCAAGAAAACTTTTTGAATTTTAGCCCTGTTCCTTAGTTACGAGGTCATGTTCAAGATCATGTCGCCGAAAAACAGTTTTTAGTGCCTACTTCTGTCGTTAGGTGATGCACTCGGCCCATTCTTTGCAATAAAAAACTAGACCCCCATACTAACATTGTGCCCAAGTTTCAACAAGATCAACCGACTATTAAAAAGCTGAAAGACACATGGACAAACAGACTGTACGAGGGGCTTGCAACAGAAACGAAACATAAATAAACATCCATGAATGAGAATTTCAAGATCATATCAATAGTTCACCTTCGACCAAAAAGCTTAAACCATTTACAGATTTTAAGTAAAAACTCACATTTACCAACTGCGTTTATAGAAAGTAGAAAAAGATTTATGTCAGGTTTATGTCAGGATAAGTTAGTTTTACTAGCATAGCACCGGCTTCTTCAGTCATAAATTGCCATGACATAAATATGACGGACGACAAACTTACCTCGAGTTCGGCGAGGGAATTATCCAGATCCGGTTCGACGTCGTCGCCGCCGTTCAGATACGACGATGATTGAGATAACAAGCCGTTTATCTGACGCGAAAGTTGCTGCATTCCCTCAATAGATGGCGTAGTCCTGAAAAATTGTATATCAGTACTAGTTAGTGCAACTCTGACCAGTATCAACCAAAAATTACTGGTATATATTTCACTAAAGATAGCTACTCGTCATAGGGCCTAGATCCGAACTACAACTGCTAGTTCTTCTACAAATGAAACATTTTTTCCACGAGCTTACCTTCCTAGATTTTGAAAAGGAGATGTTACTCTAGCCGCTGCAGGATGCGGTGAATTAGGAGGAGTTTTAGCAGCAGCAGCAGTGGAAATGTGCGAGTTATTGACCGATTTATCACAATTGCTAACATTAGAGTCTAATTCTACTAAAGTTCCTCCGTTTGACTTCGGATTCGAATCGTTTCGGTTTTGTAGTTCAGTATCAGCTGAGTGGTTTGCAGAGTTTCCATTCACGGGTAAACTACCAACGTGACGATGCGGAGATACACTGTTGTTCGGCTGTAGAACGCCCGACTCAAATACATCATCAGTAGTTTCTACCCTGAAAACAAAGATGGATTAAAATTACCTCAAAATAGACCAAACTTGCCCACGGGCATAGTCATAGATACAAACCAGGACCTGAGTAACACAGTTAAGTTTGAGACACTAGGGTCAAACAAATCAAAGGCAAATGTTTTAACAGCAATGGGCCATGCTAGTCAAAACTTATTTAACTCAACAACTGTGGACCTGGGTCAAGGGGCGTGTCCGAATGCTTTTTCAAAATCAATCCCGAATTGTTTCCCACCCACTTTTGTGCCATTCATCGGAAATAACGTATATCCCAGAAAGTTCAGCTGTGTCAGTAAAGGAATGGAGATTAATAGAGCATGCTTAGTTTTCGGTGCCATTTTCTTTTTGAATAAGTACCCTTTTCTGTTGGTAATCAAATCTTTTCTGGATGGCCAACGGACTAGACCCTACCTGTTTAGTTTATTTTTTTCTTCGACCTCATCGCTAATATGATTCACATCGAGGTGATTTTCAACGACAATCTGAAAATGAGTAATAAGTAATCAACTAGGACTGAAATCGAATAAATGGAGCGGAGAAGAATGACCCGCGATCAAATGTGAATGATGACTGATCGATGTAGAAAGTCGAAAAATCTTTCGTACGAAGTTAGAATTTATAGTTAACAGAAAGACATGTTTTACATAGAAACCACGAGACGTAGAGGATGGAAAGAAGGTAAGACAACGGTAAGAATCCAGTTGTACATTCATTAAGATTAAGACAAAGCTCAGCTTATCTCAGGTATGATTTAAGCCCAATGCACGCGACGACGCAGGGAATCACAGAAACACGGAAACAAATGTTTGGTCTCAGAAACGTAATGCCCAAAACTGTGTTTCTCGGTAACGCTCGGAAACATGTTTCCGTCTCCCGTTTGCGCCTTATCCCCGCGTCGCCTGCATTGGGATTTATGAAGTGTAGCCTACTCTACTAATCTTACGTCTTTGATATCATTTTCAATAACAGTATCCGATCGTTTCTTGTGGGATTTAGGAGGCGTGTCTTCAGCAGGTTTTTGACCGGATTTAGTTTTACGAAATCGCTTGAGCTAGAAAGAGAAACGGAAGTATAGAAAGACAGTGCCAAGGCCGAGTACACTCAAAGTACATTTAATCGAAAAGTTTTTGGAGTGAATGCAGTTTTGTCCTGTCAGTGTGGCTTGGAGTTTTTCCATTAACGGCTACAGTTTAGGCGTCCCTAATGGTTAAGTACCTAACCTTACCATAACACTATTCTTTAATAACACTAGCGCCACACAGTGGAAAGGTGACCCAAACTGCAGTTAGACCCCATTTACTTTAGATTCAAAACACGACGTGGTGCGTTCGTATGCCCGCGAAACCAAGCTAGTAGTGGGTCAGGACATGTCAGTGTTTAGAGACTCACTGATCTCATAATGAATGGAATATGTACAGTTCAGAGAATTTTCAACATGATGAAGAAGGGAGGGAACTTATCGGCAGAAGGGTTCCGGTATATTCGTTACAACTGTTCGGGCATGCGACATTTGTTTATACCGACTCGTACTATTACTATACTATTAATATTTACGTCGCTTAATTGGTAGCTGATCTGAATACGAATCGTGCATTGTATGAATCTGTGTAAAAATCAAGTAAATACTCCTGCAGAGTTACTGTAAATATGGCTTTAGTGAAATGCAACGAATAGACCAACTTTGTAGCTTACAAATGGTTACTGTTTACAAAACCGATCACTGCAAGCAAAACAAGCGCTGAAGTATCATGATTTCGATGTTCCATTCGCACTAATCGTCGCGTTACTTTGATGGGAAATTTGAATTATGAATTTTAACTTTACGAATTTTGAAAAGATTGAACATAAATCTTTGATTATGAATCAAATAGATAATTGACCTACAACGATTGAACCAACATTCAACCATAATCTATTTTACCATCAATGCTATGAAACAGCAAGCAGTGACTAAACAAGTTGCGCCAAGATAAATGATGAACATCAATCTGTCCAACATTTTTGCGACACGCATCCAGGCTTGGCCGTCGTTTCGTGCATGGGTCATCGTCATCGGTGCAGTAGAGTCTTTGGCTGCTGCATGAACTTCACCTTGAGCCTCGCGAGCGGCGGAATTCCGACCGATGACGTCAACTAACTTTCGCAACCAATCAGGGACGGGATAGTCGTTCCGGAAGGAAATGCGTATAACGCAGACGGAGAGAATGACCGACAAAATCAGCATCATCAGCATAAATGTAATATAGATAACTGAAATAAAGAATAAGATAAAATTGTGTGATGATATGCTCGAATTTTTGCCGTGTGTAACAAAAGAGCTGAATACTGAATAACGGGTAATTGAGAGATCCATTCGAACGAATTGCTTAATCAAATACCTATAATCGGCGGTTTCGATGTTCTGGGTATCAGATCGGCGAGAAGCAAGTGAAAAACGGAACACGTGACGAGAACTGTTACGCTTAACGATATTTTCTCTCCTGATTCCGGTGGCAATAAGAAAACCATCTGCGTCAGCAAGGAAAATGCGATCAGCGGTATGACGATGTTTATCACGTAATAAGCCGGCTTCCTGCTGATCAGAAATGTCGCTCTAAACCTACCCAATCGAGGATAAGAGGGTATGTTAAATTCAGCCACGTATGCGTACGTCTTAACAAGATTCCATTCTTGACTGGCAACGAACAAAGATGTTTCCACTCGATCGTACATGGCGACCATCTTAAGTTCTTCTGCGCTATAAGTCCAACTTTCAAACTCAACTGTGACGTTGTGAGAATCGAAAGGAAAATACGTCATATCAAAGGGTGTACTCATACTGAGCCGAACTGCAGGATACCAAAATAACGTTCCATTGAAATAAACGATAACTTTTGTGCTTTCATCGTTGTCTCGTAAACTGATCATCTTTGGAATTCTGAAATTTAACATCGTCAAAAAACAAGATGATATTTTTTGGACGATAATAAATCATCGGTTTAACATTCGTCAATATCACTGTGACTTACCCGAGTTTAACAACAATATCCGGATACCAAATATCCTTTAAGAACATATGCACAGTTTTGACACCGCCATAGTCGGAAGCATTCCACGTTAACGTTCTATCTGTCCAACTCTGAAATCACCAATAATTCTTAACTATTTACGTCTGGCGTTAGTTGGGTTTCTATGTTTAGATTATTCTGACCCCTTTGCACTTTCAGTATTAAGAAGTTCAAATAAGGATTCTCAACGTACCAGTCCTACGTAGGATCCCAGTGTAATAGCTTGCTTTCGTTCGTTCTAAAACATTGAAAAATGAAATTGACAAAAGAAAATGTAAGCAGATCTAAATAGGATATTTTAGTGGATTTTTAGCTTACGACTTCGATGATTTGAACAAGACCAAAAATCATATTGAGCTCAACGGCATCGCTTTGGTTTAAAACTGGTCTGGCCAAAACATTCCTAGGTCTCGACGTTAAATCTTCCGTACAACGTTCCTCGTCGGTTAACGATGCAATTCCTTGATCACGAAAATCAGATAAAACAAATAATTACACACTTTCTAAGACAAGTCGTGATAAACCATTTATCTGAACACCCGTTTAATGACCAGTGATTGTGGATGATTTCCATAAAAAGATTTTCTGTATTATATAACTTGGCCTGTTTAGAAATAAATCTAAAACTTACCTTTAGTACCTTTATGAAAGAGACCAATCAACGAAATCACAAATATTCCCGAAAGATTTAACATGGTGATTGGATGGTTCTGATTTAACGTCTGATGTATTTACTGGTGACTAATGGCAACTATAAACCATGACCCGCATGAACGTCGGATCAAGGACGGTGGACATTAAAAGTTATATTTCTGCCACGTACGCTCATTTCATCACATTAAACTAATATTTGATACAAACACGCAATACCATCAACAGTTCATTTGAATAGAGTAGATATGATATGTTTTATTTGTAATGGTCGACACTATCTCCATCAACGGCAGTAATGATGTTTAACCCGGGCAGGTACATTATAGACAACGACGGGGATGAGACACACACTCGTCTCTCGTCACTGTCATTGTCTACGATTTCATTACGATTGAACCAGTTTAACTCCCCGCAATATCTATTTTACCATCAATGCTCCGAAACAGCAAATGGTGACTAAACAAGTGACGCCAAGATAAATGATAAACATTAATCTGTCCAAAGTTTTCGCGACACGCATCCAGACTCGGCCGTCGTTTCGTGAATGGGTCATCGTCATCGGTGTAGTGGAATCTTCGGCTTTACGACTGATGACGTCGACGAACTTTCGCAACCAATCAGGGACGGGGTAGTCTTTCCGGAAGGAAATGCGTATAACGCAGACGGAGAGAATGACCGACAAAATCAGCATCATCAGCATAAATGTAATATAGATAACTGGAAAAAAAGAACGATAAAATTGTTAGGTAACATGCACGAATCCTTGCTGTACCTAATGAGCTTGATAACGGGTAATTGAGAGATCCATTTGAACGAATTGCTAACAAAATACCTAAAATCGGTGGGTTCGATGTTCTGGGTATCAGATCGGCGAGAATCAAGTGAAAAACGGAACACGTGACGAGAACTGTAACGCTTAACGATATTTTCTCTCCTGATTCCGGTGGCAATAAGAAAACCATCTGAGTCAGCAAGGAAAATGCGATCAGCGGTATGACGATGTTTATCACGTAATAAGCCGGCTTCCTGCTGATCAGAAATGTCGCTCTAAACCTACTCCATCGGGCATAAGGGGGTATGTCTAATTCTGTCCCGTATGTGTACGTCTTAACAAGTTTCCATTCTTGACTGGCGACGAACAAAGATGTTTCCACTCGATCGTACATGGCGACCATCTTAAGTTCGTCTGCGCAATAAGTCCAACTTTCAAACTCAACTGTGACGTTGTGAGAATCGAAAGGAAAATACGTCATGTCAAAGGATGTACTCATACTGAGCTGAAGTCCAGGATACCAAAATACTGTACCGTTGGAATAAACGACAACTCTTGCGCTTTCATCGCTGTTTCGTAAACTAATCGCCATTGGAATTCTGAAATTATATACTATCGTCATAAATGCGATGTATGATTAGGTGAAAATACATCATCAGTTAAACATTCATCAATATCACTGTGTCATACCCGAGTCTTACAACTACATCCGGATACCAAACATCCTTTAAGAACATATGCACCGTATTGACACCGCCATAGTCGGAAGCATTCCACTTAAACGTTCTATCTGTCCAATTCTGAAAATAGCAAGAACTCCTAACTATCAACAAAGCATTTGGTTTTTGATTTGTACTGATTGTTCTGGCTTCCTTCGCATTTGGAATAAAGGGCGCGAATAAGGATTTCCAACGTACCATTCCTACGTAGGATCCCAGCGTAATAGCTTGCATTCGTTCGTTCTGAAAGATTGATTAGCAGATGAAATGAAAATAGCAAAATGTAAGTAGATAAGTATCATATTCGAGTAGATTTCTAGCTTACTACATCAATGATTTGAACAAGACCAAACATCATTTTGAGTTCAAAGGTATCGCTTTGGTTTAAAACTGGTCTGGCCAAAACATTCCTAGGTCTCGACATTAAATCTTCCGTACAACGTTCCTCGTCGGTTAACGATGCAATTCCTTAATAATAAAAAAAATCAGGTGAAACATATAATCACACATTTTTAAGACAAGTCGTGTTGTACCCCCGTTAATGATCATTGATTTTGGTTGATTTCGCCATAACGAAATTTTCTGGATGATTAACTTGGCCTGCTCAGAAATAACTCTAAAACTTACGTACCTTTATGAAAGAGACCAATCCATAAAATCACAAATATTCCTGAGAGATTTGACATGGTGATTGGATGATTCTGATTTAACGTCTGCTGGCTACTGGTGACTAATGGCAACTACACTTATGACTTACAGGGACGTCGGATCAAGGATGGTGGACATTAAAAGATATATTTCTGCTACACTCTCATTTCATCACACTAAATCAATATTTGATACAAACACGCGATACCACAATATTTTCATTTAAATAGAGTATGGACGATGGATTCCTTTGCAACGTTCAAAACCATCTCTATTATCCGCGGCAATCATGTTCTGACCGAGTGGATTATAGACAACGACAGACGCACACAATTAAGAGAGACAAGCAAGAATTCAAACGAGTCCTCTGAGACTCGTACAAACATAATTCATAAGGTTAAAACAACGAATGTTATACAGATCATTAATAAATAACTAACAAATCAACAGATTGTACGTGAATCCAATTTGCTCTAGTGCCTTGCTTTTTCATGTATTTTCCATCGACAAATTTTCTCAAAATACGCACGATCGAATATAGATATCAATAAAGACAAGATTATTCGTAAAAATAATTACAAATAAACACATCATAGGATTTTTGGTAGAGATTTTAACAAACTGAAAAGAACGTATTACCGGGCGATTTAGGTCAAACAGAAAATACGAGAATGTATGAATAAGATTTGACTATCAACCCTTTCATCGAAATACATTTTACCTGAGTTCATCTCTTTCGAGAGTGTTTATGTAGATATGGCTTTAGTGAGATGTGACAAGTAGACCTACTTTAAAGCTTTTAATTGATTACTGTTTACATAGCCGAACAGTGCAAGTTAAGAACGCTGGTGTATCGTAATTTTTAATGTTCCATCCGCTCCAATCGCGGAAGCTTTACCTCGATGGAAGATGGGAATTTCATGAAAATTCTGGGAATTATCTCTACTCGAAAAAGGATTGAACTGAAATCTTTGATTAGTTACGATTGAGCCAGTTTTACTCCCTGCAATATCTATTTTACCATCAATGCTCCGAAACAGCAAATGGTGACTAAACAAGTGATGCCAAGATATATGATAAACATTAATCTGTCCAAAGTTTTTGCGACACGCATCCAGACTCGGCCGTCGTTTCGTGAATGGGTCATCGTCATCGGTGCAGTGGAATCTTCGGCTTTACGACTGATGACGTCAACGAACTTTCGCAACCAATCAGGGACGGGATAGTTGTTCCGGAAGGAAATGCGTATAACGCAGACGGAGAGAATGACCGATAAAATCAGCATCATCAGCATGAATGTAATATAGATAACTGAAATGAAGATAAAATAAATTGTCTGATTATATGCATGAATCCGTGCTGTACCTAATGAGCCGGTAAATGAGAGATCCATTTGAACGAATTGCTAAACAAAATACCTATAATCGGTGGGTTCGATGTTCTGGGTATCAGATCGGCGAGAAGCAAGTGAAAAACGGAACACGTGACGAGAACTGTTACGCTTAACGATAATTTCTCTCCTGATTCCGGTGGCAATAAGAAAACCATCTGAGTCAGCAAGGAAAATGCGATCAGTGGTATGACGATGTTTATCACGTAATAAGCCGGCTTCCTGCTGATCAGAAATGTCGCTCTAAACCTTCCCCATCGCGGATAGGGAAAAATGGCTAATGCGGTCTCGTATGTGTACGTCTTAACAAGCTTCCATTCTTCACTAGCGACAAACAAAGATGTTTCCACTTGATCGTACATGGCGACCATCTTCAGTTCTTCTGCGCTATAAGTCCAACTTTCAAACTCAACAGTGACGTTGTGAGAATCGAAAGGAAAATACGTCATGTCAAAGGATGTACTCATACTCAGCCGAAATGCAGGACACCAAAATACCGTTCCATTGCAATGGGCGACAACTCTGGTGTTTTCATCGCTGTCTCGTAAACTAATCGCCATTGGAATTCTGAAATTATATCATCGTCCAAATCTGGATGTATTGTAAGGTGAAAATAAATCATTAGTTGACACTCATCAATATCACTGTCATACCCGAGTCTAACAACTACATCCGGATACCAAATATCCTTTAAGAACATATGCACAGTTTTGACACCGCCATAGTAAGAAGCATTCCACGTTAACGTTCTATCTGTCCAACTCTGAAATCATCAAGAACTCTTAACTATTTACATCTGGCGTTAGTTGGGTTTCTATGTTTAGATTATTCTGACCCCTTTGCATTTTCAGTAGAGAAGTTCGAATAAGCACTTTCAACGTACCATTCCTACGTAGGATCCTAGTGTGATAGCTTGCTTTCGTTCGTTCTAAAAGATTGATTAGCGAATGGATTTGACAGAAAATATAGTTCGATTTAATTAGGATATCTAAGTAGATTTTTAGCTTACGACTTCGATGATTTGAACGAGACCAAACATCATTTTAAGTTCAACGGTATCACTTTGGTTCAAAACTGGCCTGGCCAAAACATTCCTAGGTCTCGACGTTAAATCTTCCGTACAACGTTCCTCGTCGGTTAACGATGCGATTTCTTTATGAAGAAATTTAGATAAAACAAATAATTACACACTTTCTAAGACAAGTCGTGGTCTGAACCTTCTTAACTGAACCACCGTTAATGACCATTGATTGTGAATGATTTCCATAGATTGTATTCTGGATTCTGGATGATAATTTGGCTTGTTTAGAAATAGAACTTTAAACTTACCTTTATGATGAAAGAGGCTTATCAACGAAATCATAAATATTCCTGAGAGATTTGACATGATGATTGTGTCGTTTTGATCTGGCGTCCGCTGCTGAGGACAACTAAACAGTCACCTGCAGGATCTTCCAAGGACGGTGGACACATGAACAGTAATCATTCGTCTCACAAAACCAATATTTGGGATACACTACATTATTTGAATATCCTATGCTTGGAATAGGGCAAATAGATTTTTTGTAATGTTTGACACCATCTCCATTAACGGCAGTAATCATTTTTAACCGGGTAAATAGAGAACGATGGAGTCGAGAGGGGAACGCAGCAGGGTAGAGACAGGCAAGAATTCAGATGAGTTCTCCAACAGAAACAAACAAACATAATGGGTATAGGGTAAAACAACGAATGTAATACTGTTTACCAACAAGTAAACATAGTTTGTACGTAAATCCCATTTGCTGTAGTCATTCGCCATAAAAGTTTTTCGTATATTTTACTTAAACAATTTTCTCAAAACACACGAACTCAAACAAAAATATTCATTACATAACGCATTTAAAAGATTATATATTTGAAAATGAAAGATGACGAATAAACATTCACGTATAAATTTGGAAAGAGCGAAAAAAAATTAGATCGTCGTGAATTATTAACAAAACACCGTAAAATCAACAGCACGAGATATAACACTCCTAAAAACCGTTAAATAATATCAAATATTCCATGTTACATTTCAAGGATCCACTTTCGTACACTCAGATCCTGCTGGACAGTGCCCAGAATCCACATTCATACACTCGATTCTGAATTAAAGCATTTGTCGTTGTTTTTACACATTCTAACAGTTAATTTTTACAGACCGGGGTCACTACGAACAGAACATTCACGTCATCAAAAACCCTAAAACAAACTGACATATAAGATATACCATCCCTCAGTTCCACAGTAGAAAATCGAATTGAGGCCCCAATTCGACTCTACAGAAACTGGTTACATTCCAAACTTGTTTCCCTCCGCTCAAATAACGAGTCCAAAGAGAGAATTCACATCCATTTAACAGGTTGACATTTCCGTTCGCTTTCACGCTCCCGCCGCTCTTTCAGTCTCAACTCGTAGTCATACTGCACAAAATCATCCAGCAATCATTACAATCTTATTGCTCAACTCACGCAGGCCCTCGTGGGTTTGGAGTCCAGATTTGTAAATCAAGCTGGAAATATCTAATCATTCCGCGAATGGAAGATCATTCCTTCGCTACACAAGGCTAGTCCGGGAATACAATTTTCATATCGACACATCTTTAGCAATGATTGTCCTTTCGTTTCCCTCTATCGCCAATTCGCTGTTCTTCTTTCTCGTTTTTAGGTTTCCCTATCTCGGCAAATCTAAGGTAGCCGATCCAATTTGATGTCAGTTCGATGCAGATAATTTCGTAAGATTTCAATGATTATAATCTGATATGGTAAATGCTAAAAAATGCGTTGACTTGTTGGTTTGTTTCGATGGTTTGCTGTAAATAAAAGTATGATTTTTCATTATTTTTGTGCGGAATGTTCGTGTATCTTCATTCATAGGTGAAAATGAAAGTTTGGAAAATTTACTGCGATTTAGGTGACTCCGCGCTTGGCCTTCGATTTCTTGCGGCGGCCATTCTTCTTTTCCTTATCTTTCTTCGCATTTTCTTTCATAGCCTCGGTGTAGCTCTTATCGAAGATCAGCGGAATCAAAGCGGAAGGTTTAGCGACTGGTTTTGGTGGAGTGATTGGTCGGGCAATCACTTCGTCGTCGTCATAAATTGGTGAGACGTTCACACGAGATTTTCTACCCCAGTTCAAGTCATTGTTCGATTGCTTTTTCTTCATTCGTGCATCAATTTGCGGCAGTCTAATGTCTCCAGTGCAATCTGTAATATTAATATGTCATACAGTCGTTGCATTATCTATTACGCGTGAGCTGATATTGTTTGTAATTTGATACATACCAGTTGGCGATATAGTCGTGAGGCTTCTGCGCTTGCCGTTACCGATACCCGGGAATAGTTTTGATTGTTTCCAGGCGGGATCTTTGAAAATGGCGTTTTTGTAGCCTGCTACTGATCGCATATAAAGTGGTTCTTGTTGTTTCAATTTCGAAGTCAATGTGAATGAACTGCAGTCAATATTTTCTTTACTCTTATTTTTCTCTGTAAATTATCGAAAATCATTTTGCAAATGAATTTGAATTGCGGTAATATTTTACTTTTCTTTAACGATACGGATGTAGCCCGCTCTTATCAATGATTAAGACTGATGATAATACGTATTGACCTAAGATTTATATCAATATTTGTATCATCAGTATCATCAACTAGTCTAATTATATTTTGTTTGATTTCATTGAAAATCATGAAAAGACGATTAGATTTCTCTGATAAACATCAACAACGATTCGAAACCATGAACGCGTTGATGCTTCTGCCATCGTCGAAGAAAGTGACGAAAACCTTCATTAAACATTATCAGTAACATTCAATAAGTTGTTCATTAAGAATTGATCATTGATTTTTTTTTAAATTATTTTCGGTCAAATTTCGTTTCAGATTCTTCGTCGCGTATATACTCACTCGCTGTGCTGGGAAGTTGGCGACTTGGAGGTCGGCCACAGGTGGAGTTCTGTCCCCAATTCCAATCCATAACACACTTTTTTAAATTATGATACCGAATTTATTACTTCTACGTCAATTTAGTGTGAAAACGGTGAAGTTGGGCTCAGGGCGTTTTTCCTCAAAGAAGACGTTGCTAGGTCACGTATCTATGCAACTAATACGTGACGTAGACAGGCCAGTCCTCCACAGGTCGCGGTCCTGCATCGAGCAATATTCATTTCTCTGTTTCAATACTCATTCACTGATTCAGTTGCTATGAAGCCATATTCTAATTCTAATGGACTTATTTTTTTTTGGCGGGGGGGGGGGGCAAGAATGAAAGGACTTTTCTTCGAAAAATGATAGACGTTGAGGTAATGAAAGAGGGACAAGTAAGCAAAGTGCATGCGTGAAATACTTGTTAACCTGATCCGAGTTTCGTGGACAGTAAGAAAAAATATCTCTGAAAGAATAATCAACGACAGTAAAACAAAACATCTGGCGATTCCATTTCATATCTGACCTTTATTTGACGTACGAAAGACGCTACTTTATATAAACCCAGGGTTTAGTTTCCCGTGAATTTTTACCTAGTTTGCCCGTAGGATATATAATTTGTCGCCTGACGACTCCGGTCAAGATATCCAGTTGTTTTTCTTTTCAATTGTATGACGTTTTCTTCAAAAGCTCTATCGCAAGTGATTGACAGATGCGACAAACCGAGTAGGTCCCTCTATGCGTAATCACTACCCGGTGAAACACCCCAGAACATTGGAGAGTATTTTTAAACAACTTAAGTAAACAGTCATTTGAAACCTGAATATATTTGCTAAGTTCGTTAAGTACCGGTATACAAGAGGCGGTTTCCATTGGTAGAAAGAAGCTGCAATTTTTTCTCATTAAAAGTAATTTTTAATGTAATGGTATGGAAATTGCCGTGTAGTTGCCGAGCTTCGCTATGTTTACCTTATTGGCATTTACTACAGCCATTACAAGGATTAATAGAGACATCATCAAAATATTGAATCTCGCCTGAATTGGGAAGTTGCAAAAGTTTCCGCGTTTGGTTTCATTACTATTTTGGGTAAATTCAGCGATCATAGTTAAAGCGAGGATCGAGAAGGCAACGGAGAATTGAATATGATATTCTTGCGTTGATATCATGAGATATCGTTGATTGTTTCGCGTCCGCGTCGTCAGGTAAAGTTCCGAGCTTGTATAAACATTGTTTTGTCTATGATATATTTCGGATTCCCATGAATTTTCAATAGCTGACAGCTTATTATTAAATATTTTACGACACCCGTGGGACCGTCTAGTCAATATCGCTGACATAATTGTATAGCCATCCGCACTCTAATGTGCAGGAATGGGAAATTAGCGCTTTTTTCGGCGTCGATCTTTTGTCAACACCAAATGATGAATAGCGCGTAAGTATAATTTGAGAAGGAAAATGAAAAGCTATGCGTATATACATGTGTGTGCATTTAATGGAAAGCCCCTGCACAGTGATGAGATAGTTTCCTTTTTCGGTGACATTAGTGTGGAAGGATTCCCCCAAAAGGGTACTTGTCTATCTTTTGGATTAGTGTACGTGGGTTTACCGTTAAAGGGGTGCCAAATTCGATTCTAGTTCAACTCTTGTGGATTATCATCTGCACGACGATGCCGGGTCGTAAACTGATTTTCGACCACTACAATCGATCGTATCATTACGAATCGAAAATCGAGTCGATTAAACGACAATGTAACGCCAGAAGTAATAAAGTCGTGGCTCTCAACAAAAACGAACAACAACACTTAGACGTGAGGAAGTATCACATAAAACAAGAGGAGAAATTCTATCGGCAAAAATCCGCAGGTCTTGCCGGTCATTTACGCGAGAACATGCGCGATCATATCGCTTACAAAAACGTTCTGCGCGGGGTGGCCAAACATTTCGCCGCCGACCCAACGAATACGGGTAATTTGGGCCGTTACGGCCCGAACTCGACCTACTATGACGTTTATCCGTTGATCCACGCGGAAATTCGGGACATGTCACCCGAGGTTAGGCGGAGGAAGTTCGTACGGGAATTACTGAACAAACGTAAACAATTAGAAGTCATCGATCGTACGATGACCGACTCGCAAATATTCGGAAGCAGTCTCAGGAAGGATGGTGATACAGCAGACGAACGCCGGTTCGTGCGGCAACATTCGGCGCAATTGATTTTACCGCCGATGAAAGTGAGCATGCGGCCGCTACGTACTTCGTCGTCGTCCGCTGCTATCGCGAAACCAGAAGAGCGATTTACATCAGCCGCAATTCCGGATAGTGAACGATCAGATCATATATTCCTTACTCAACAAGAAATTTGATAAACGATAGTTCTTAGATAAAGGTGATTTCTTTGACATTCCTGATCAGTGGATAATTAACAATTAAATCCGATCACAATAAAGTGAAAGATTTCATTGATGCCACTACGAGCAATCATTTGAGATGATTGCTCGTAGATTCGGGTGAAGGTAAACCTTTAATATTATGATGACGTTATTCAACACTCCCGCTGAAATTTCATCGGCAGGGATTCGAACCCGATGGCATCACGAGACTCGACCGCACACATTACTGTTGCATCCGCTCATCAAAAGTTTCACATTCATTATGAAACTGGTCGCAGCTCTCAAATCCGGCATACTGGGCCATCAAAAACTCCTCAGTCCTCAATTCAGATTTTCAATCCACTCATGAGTGAAATAAGAAACGAATTTTCATGTTGTACCTAATTCATTTATTATGAGGCAAATCAATTTGAATATACTCCCTTCATCTGATACACAATACCTTAAATACAATGTTCAACGTACAATCGACTAATCGTACTGGATAACTAAGAATAAATCTGAATGCTGATCCATTTATTCTTTTAACTTGGCAGCGAAAAAACAGTTGAATAAATTTACGAGCGATTACAAAAATATAGATTCAAAGAGTGTTTTTGATTATTTTTGATGATCACCACACAGCAGAAACGTAATTTACAATGTATGTATGAATAGATCGAGACTATCCTGTACACATGAATATTAGTGACAATGAATGTGTTGGTTTTTTGGCAACAAAGAAACTCCCATTAAGTTAGATAGCGCTTTCAAAGCGCAGCCCCATAAATATAGATCAAAAGCCCGATGAAAAAGAAAATCGAACATATGATGATGAAAATTCACGTCTAATTTTCGTACGAATCATTAAAGTAATTAAATAAAGAAGTCCCCGCCATAGAATTTTGAATGATAAAATTCGAGTCGTGGGACTTCTTCATTTATCTACATTTTACACGGATTCGAGCGTTTTATTCGACTACTAATTAGAGCGATTACGGCATTAAATGGGGGGTAATTTGTCTAGAATACATCAAACCTCAAAAAACTACTACTTCGTAGCAGTGTTTTATTAGAAACAAACAAATAAATGGTTAAGATGGAAATCACCATACACAAACCCCGCAGTCAGATTATTGAGTTAATGTATTTTATTTTTCATTTCACCAGAAATATCCTAACACCTCCCCGACAACTTCAAAACGCGCGGACAAATAATTTCTGCAGACATACATTTCAACGATACAAGACTTCCTTATACCGCTGGACACAGTCGGACGGTTCTCGGTAAACATTTCACTCTTCGAGTGTTAAACATTTGAACTGAACTAATCTTAACTCTTTTCGAGGGCCAAACTTTACCGAGAACACTGCAACCGGCGTAATTTGACGAAAAAAAAAAAAATTAGCAAATTTCTGTACAAAGCAGGCGACTAGAATGATGAATGTGTATGTACATTTCGTATACCGGTATATAATCATATATTAAATCATTTTGTTCTTATGTATTTACAATAAACGTAACATCGGTTAACAACATTAAATTTCGATCGATTCCTTCCTCCGGACACCGATAATCGGATATCGATACGTTGACGCGTGACGTCACTAGAATCGCGTGTTTTCGATAGTTTCGAAGTCAAACCGATCGAAGGGTAGAAATTCTGGTGACACCACGCGTCGAGGTGTCCTCATTCTACGGAATAAGCACAGCACGTACAAAAAAGATAACTTATAAACTAATAACATACTAATATTAATAATAATAATAATAATCAGGAAAGGATTGAACAATTTCCCCGATGAAAAGATCTCGGAGAAGGATAAATCAGCTTTTACACAGTAGACTCCGCTTTTATTTTAGCAAACAATTTAGGGAATAAACTGGCTGAAGCGAGCAGAGTCTATTTATCTGTTATTCAAAGGTCCTTCATTTCGATTCTTCTATCACAGTTTGATAACATTTACACCCTATATAATTACAGGCTTAGAATGCGGTAGTAGAATAATGTTTCAATGAGGATTGCGTTTTCCAAAAATCTGATGATATATACGTCAGTCATTTTCATAATACTTTGTTTTCATTCAAAGTTTTATGACGATTTTCATATCAGGAGGTTTAATGAACAAGCTGTTACCAACAGCTAAAACTGGCAATGCGACTTCCTAGTGTCGACAATGCACACATTGGTAATATAGACTTTTCAATTGAACCGCCTAGACAGTTTATAGTGTATAGGATTTCCTCGAAATGCAAATAAAAAGCCCTTTCGATAATGCGGTCAATGTCGAATGAAACCTGATGTCAGCGCATATTACAGTATTAGGTCATTCAGAAAAAAAAACCTCGCAAAATGGGTGCACATCATTCTAAAACTACCGGCTTTAGAAAAGCACCATTGATCCCTTCCGAGTACTGTACACAGATCATATACAAGCACAAAATAGATTCATGCATCACAAAAAATCAAACCAAAAGGAAAGTGAAAATTATACGATGAATTTTAGTGAGTGGAAGCTTCACATATAGTTTTATCGATGCAGAGTATCTCGGTTATATCTACTGACATTTATTGAAATTGGGATTCACAGATCCAGGCCGAGACTTTTTTTCATTTCAAAAGCCAGTAGTCTGCGCGATAAACATCGTTAAACTAAAGTTTCCACTCATAAATCTACAGCATTAGTTTTTCTAAAAATTACGTAATTTCGATGATACTTTCAAACCACAGCAGAACTGAAAAATTCAGCAATGAATGAAACAAAATAAGTGTATTTTTAATTGGTTTGCATTGTAGCGTATACTGTCATTTGCCGGTGTATCACAGAATCAAAACGTTTCTAAACATTTTCCTGCAATGAATTCGAACTAATTCAACGCGTAACAATAGTCAAACAATATACCGGGTTATTCATAGTGAAAATTGAGTTGAAATTTTAGGCACCTAAATCGTAATATCATCAAACAAGTCATCGAATAGAGGTCACCTTCTCACTCACAGCGTGTGGTATTGATTTCACTGAAAAATGATTTACCAATAAGAAAAGTAACTGCAATGTAGAATAAATTGAAGCGCGGTAATCTGCTAACCACTAACGAACCTGGCGGATCCATGCTTGCCACAGTAAAGCGATGCCGGTACCTTATTATCGGAGAATCACCCGAAGGCACGAAAACAAACGCTAATTTTCAAGCAGCAATCAATGCTGGAGGTATGTATTAATGTCCTCGAAACCGCCATAAATAAATAACCCAAATATATATCTATATCTATATATATATATATATATAATATCTACAATTGAGATGTTGTGTCGTTACACAACTTGAAGACGTCCATGGCAGCATTTACAAGGTACAATATGACTCGATTCCAACTCTAGTGAAGAGTTTGTCTTGTTCCCGATTTCCGTAATTAAATGCATGATTTTCGAAGCGGTGTTGTCTTGCGGAATGGTCGTAGTCGTTACGGTATTTTTCGTTAGTTGCTCCTGGTGATGATGATGATGATGATGTTGAGAAGGATGATGGCGATGATGATCTGCGGAATCCGTTTCGATGTTCGTACCGACGGAGATCGGTTCGCCGCGCGTCGCGATGATCGCCTCAACCTCGCTCACATCGCTATCCGAACCCGTTCCTGAACTCGTATAATCCGGCCAATCTGGAAATAAAATTATTCACGAGTTGAAATCATGACTACCGGTAAGCAACTAACCGTTTCAAGGGAAAGCTTTCTGCATGTATCTGGAAAACAATTCTAACAGTCCTGACAAAATCTTAAGTCGCCCATTTGCTAAATTTTCAGTTAAAAACTAAGTTGAAAAACCTGAAAACTATGTTAAACTTTCGTAAAAAGTGATAAAAACTTAAAACCAGAGAAAAAAGATTCCGGCAACTCTACTTATGAAAGAAAAGTCCTAATGATTCTAGAAGACAAGATACAGAAGAATCCAAAAATCTAATCTACTAAACTGGATGAAAAAATTAGGATGGAGTGGAGATAGATGCATGCGTAGCCTACATCAGTAAGAGGCACTGGATTGGATAAATTGAAATGATGGAAATGTAGTTTGGTTTGAAGAGTGAAATGAACCTGTTAGAATATAACGCAATAGCTATTCGTGGATTTTGAAGAAGACACTAGAAGTTCAACTGAAATAGAATCATGTGAGTTACAAAATGTATTGAAGATCATTGGAAAGACTGTGACAAATGCGAAATGCACTCTATGAACTATTGATCAAGATATTTACCGTCAAGTTGCGAGCTGTCTAATGTTTTTCCGAATGATTTATCGTGAATATTATTCGCGATGTTATCGTGGTTTGCAACAGCCGATAACGACAGAGTTTGGTTGTCCAGAATGGCGCCGCCGTTGTTATACGACGAATTCAACTGATTGCGTTCTTGCAGCAGTTTCATCACAAGCGCTTGAAGTTCACCGAGTTTACTCTGAAATCATCCAAAATGGTTTACAAATTCTATGAAACGAGTTGCAATAGTATGTCGTGGCAGACAAATGCATAATTAAGCTTTCATAAAGATTCCGCCATCCTCCATCGGGAGGGATTTGAACCTGATGGCATCACAGCCATGCGTAATAAGCGCGAGTGCGCAGGTACATGCACAGGGTTTCGTGCCCCAGCAGAGTATTGATGCCATCAGGTTCGAATGGAAGCCTAAAAACCTTTTTACTTTGCAAATATCCTGCCTAAAGGAAAATCCCAATGTTAGAGTAGGGGCCCATAACATTCAGCCGTGTAGCCACTACAGACAGAACTGCCTATCTCGAATAGCCCGTCCTCATCAGCTACTAGCAAGCCCGCAGTGGATATCCACGCACAAACCTGCTTCCTAAATCCTGCCAAATGATGATAGATCCCCAACTCTGTTTAGTTACCTGCATATCCTCACGTTCACGAGTCAAACGAACAATGTATTCCTCTTTCTCTTGTTCTCGATGCTGTAGAACCCCTCTCTGCTGATGGTACAACGAGATGTAATCGCCTAGAAATTAAATATCAATAAGTTTTTCCTCAATACCCAAAAGAAACCTCGAACGTGCTCATCAATTATCAAAGTGGCGCTCAGATGGTTAAGGGATGAAAAAGAAGCTAAAGCTTCTTAAAAATTAACATATCTTGTGTATAAATTATGATCTCCGCGGGATATGGCGTGAAAAGGGGATAAAAACATCTTGACAAGTGACAGCTGTTGAATTGTTCACTAATTTTCATGATTTTTAACCGATTTTTCAAAAGTTTCCACAATTCTTTAAGCAGACATCCGTTTCTCGCAATTTTTCACATCGAGCTGACCGGCGTATTTTCGTTTACTCACCGATCGTATCGGTTTCAGTTTGTAATTGTAGTATGATGTGTTCGTACTGATCGCGTTGATCGTCGAGATCGGCTTTATCGCGCATCACCGACGTGTACTTGTCCTCGAGCATCTTCATCGCCGCCTGCATCGCGTCGAACTGTTCCTTCGTGACGTACGTTCCGTTCAACATCGACGGCGCTGCGTAAAAAAGCAAAACAATTTCAACGATGAATCGTTTCACTACTGCCGTACCGGTAGCGTAGTTCCAAGGCTTTTGAAAATTAACTAAATCTGACTACCACAACTACGGAACCGGGTCCAAGTAAATCTTTCCCATAGCTTCTGGTTAACAGCTTCTTATTTTACGACATTTCAACCCTAAATCCCTCAAGAGCCTTGTATCTCAATATTTAGTCAACTGTGCGATATGAAACATCCACTAGTTTTAAGATCATGCAATCAATGCCTGCTAGTTATCCCCTGTATTAATCCGGTCTCAGCCTGGCATAGAGCCTTCTCCTACTCTGCCCCATACAGAATTAGTTACCTAGTCCAATCAAACCTCGTCAAAAATCAATCTCTAAACCCATTTGTTCATCACAGCTTTCAATTAAACTAGGTTAAGCTTTCTTTGTAGGTATTTCATATAGATGTTAGGTTCAATTAACATTATCATCTAATCCATTATCATACGCCGAGTATTCTGTACCTTGCAACTCATTTTCCTTTTGAAGTCGAATGATTTCTTCTTGCAAACTTTGTCGAATTCGTGTCTCCTCTCGACACTGATTCAGGACTTCATTTCGTTCCATTTCTAGTTGTCGGACAGAAGCCGATAAGGCGTGCACCTGAACATAGACACGCATAGACCAGTGTTAACAAATGGCATAAATACACCTAGTACTTTGAGTACGCCTGATGATGGCTAACAGTTGTTAGCCGAAATGTCACTCCTCAAACATAACCATTCTGATATAGAATTTTTCAATCTTGGCTTCGTTATTGTGGGATTTCTCTCGTCATCATCATACACGGATATTGTGTATCTTCTCGTCTAACACCTAGAAAAGATCTACATGTATTTACCATTTCCGCTTGTTTGGCGTCAGTCTCACTGGCATTTTCACTTTGGTCAACTTCGCTAGCTTGACGCAGCAGATTCTTCAGTTCCGTATTTTGACTGGTAAGCGCATTTATAGTATCCTGAAAGCATTGAGAATGACATTTTCAAACCAAGGCACTAAATACAGGTTGGTTTCCATAGACAAATGACTGATTGAAGAAAGAACCCATAATACAAAGTAAAACTAATTAATCTACCCCATCTATATAAATGCTAGGACTCATAGAGTCGGCTATCATTCCATAAAACACTGATTCCAAAGTGAATTCCGACTTGGGTCTCTCCCCCAAAATCAACAACACACTGATTATATTCTAGCTGCTTCAGGCATCGCATATCACATCGTAAACTTGTTATATTTTTACAACTCTTGGATAATAAATCAGTTTCGAAATTGGCTCATAGCATTTGAGTATTAACATAATAATCCAGTATTAGTTTTATTTCGCATTGCGTTTTTTTCTACACTTAACGTTTTGTTTCATGTAGTCAGCGGTTCGGATGGTAAATCAAATACCTGAGCTGAGTTGAGTTCTCGTTGAAGCGTATCGACGAGTTGTCCCTGAGCTTCGAAGTGTCGTATTCGATCTTCGAGTTGTTCAGCTTGGAACATCTGTTTATTATGCAACGTCTGCTCTTCGTGAAGATGTCTCAACTGCGTCTCCTTCGTAACGACCTACGTAGAAATCGCATTCAAATAATCCAGGCATTTCAACTAAAATTCAACAAGGTCATTTCAACTAAAATGTATCAAAGACTTGATTGACAACCGTTAATGAAACACCGTCCATGTTGTAAAACTGATACAAAACCCCACACTATCAAGAATGAGTCCAAAAAGTTTTCTTGAGCTATAGTTTATTCAACTATATCCAAATAGTTATCTTCAAGAACAACTAAATCATCACTAAATTAATCTCGAACATATTCTCGCAAGTTGAAATGTCGAATCAACTAAATTTCAAGGAAACTTTTTGAACTTTTTATTTTTCATTCTTAATTTGGGACTAGATTGATTGGTTTTATGATGAGATTTGGAGAAGCTCGATGTCGCAATACCTCAATTGCGGTTGAATCGTTTTAAATATACACGTACCTACAGCAATAAGAAAACACTTTGAAGTACATACCTGTTCCCTGATCTCTTTCAGTTCATCTTCCTGCTGGCCCAAACGAGTTCCTAGTTCCTTCGACACGTGCTGCTCGTTTTGTAGTTGAGTTAATAAATCCATATTCTCGTGACTCTGCGAAAAAATTCAAAACATCGTTTACAAAATATAGAACAATTCGCGTGGATATCCTCTCCGCGTATTCACCGACGAATCTCTCACCATTTTCACAAAACCGTTCTGAAGCTCGGCGAGTTGCGTTTTCAGTTCTTTGTTCTGCGTCATCGCGCGACTCAAAGCCATTTTATCGCTCTGTAAATTCTCCAGTAACTGATTGTGATCGACCGAGTTTTCCGACAGTTTCTCCACCGTGCTCTCGAGTTCTTGAATTCGCACTTCTCGTTCGTCGACAAACCTTGAAAAACCAAGTTCAACGCATATAATACATATTAACCTTGACAAACAGTTTCAATTCACATGAAGTATATTGTCTGATCATCAAATTTTTACATTCAAAATGTTCTCGATCGCTGCATGGTCAAAAAGAAATTCACTTTTGAATACAATATTTCAAGTATAAATTTTATCTACATTAACTCTATTCATTTATTAAGTGACTTATATGTCTTAATTTGGGCTGGGCCTTTTTTCTATAATTTCTATTCATGATTCACACGTAATGTACATGTCAGTGATAATAAACTAATGAATCATCATGAAGCTCATCAGGGTGACCACTTTTAATTGACTTTAATTCCCTGATTTCTAGCTAAGTGATTATTCTTGTCTAACTGACTTACCGGCTCAACTGAGAATTATCGCGAACTTGGGCTTGATATTTCGCGGTCAATTCCTCGTAGTCGAGTTTCACCTTCTGTAACTGACTGCTCAACTCTTGAACTAACGTCTGTAGATCTTCGCCGGCGGACGGATTCTGATTGGCTGTAAGAAGATCGGGCGGGAAAATTCGTCAAGGCACAGATTAAAGCTGACAAATAAGTTCATAGGAATTTCACTATTGATAAAATACTATTTCGTTTAGCAAGTTATCCTATTACAGAGATGCTAGGGCCAAAGTACCAAAATTCCGGAATTTAGAACGGGGGTCTGAAAAATTCTCCCCCAGAAGAAATTTTGCGTTTTTGCATCGCCGGAGATGCAGTATGACGATCGGCATCTTTCATCTGAAAATACGACGGCAGACATTCGTTGTGCTTCACATCCCTCGCTGCCTTCTTATGCCGCGCGCTATCCGGGTGAAGAAGAATATCTTTTTTCCAATTCCAGCCACTACCGTATTTGACCTGGTCTTATTGACATCGGCGATCCTAAATTTCCGGAATTCCGGATATTTCCGGAAAACTAGCATCTCTGCTATTATCATTTTCTTGTCAGAATATCTATATTCATACATAATTTCAAATTCCAAATTCTTGAATGCTACGTGGTTAAAAAGAAATACACATATGAATACAATATCCTAACGTAGTAGTTTAGTAATCAATTAATTACCGAGTTCGTAGTTCAACCGTGAGATTATATCATCGAGTTCTTCGTGTCGTTTTTGCATTCGATCTCGTTCTTCGATCAAAGATTCAACCTAAAATTACAATTCCGGGTTAAAGTTAATATCATCAGTCTCTAAACCTGGCGGCGGATTAGATCGAGATCTGGATTAAACCCAGCTGAATTGAGCGAATTTGACTGTATTTCGTTTTCAAACTCTCAACTCCGGCATTAGGTTTTTTTTTTCAAGGAAGGAATATACCTGTTCCTGTAACTGAGTCTCGCGCTGTTTCAACTGTTCGATATACTGTTGATACTGGACAGCTATCTGGTCCCGTTCAGCGGTTAATTTCTGGAATGCTTCATTGTAGTTTTCGAGGCGGTTTGTCAGTTCGACTTTCTCCGCGTTCAATAACTGCACCATTTGTGCCGATTCGTTGCTATTCGCAGTCTGATTAGAAAGCTGCAAAAAATACATCATCCAATGAGACAGTAGTTATAGCGTTCAAACTCTGCGATGCCAGGGCTGAGTTTCAGAGATTTGGGGACAAAATAATCTCTAGAAACACTTAGAAATTTTAGTTGTTACAATCTATGGTGGTTGTCACCCAGGTTAAGGATTTACAGCCAGTAGTTATTTTCATACCCAGTCCACGAAACCGATCCTTGCTTGACAGGGTTTGATTGCCTCCCGCTGAAGCTCACGCCAATAGAAAACCTGACCACAGACCCTTCATTGGTTTATTACACCGCCCAAGATTTCTTAGGTGGACAGTTTGCCATTCGGGACGACCAGTCTATGTATTAAGCCAATCAGTCTTTCACCAGCAAATTCGCTCTACCGATACAAGGCAATCAAACCCTGGCAAGCGAGGACGATGAGACCGGGCCCTCGTCTTTATTTGCAATGAAACTTTACCTGCTGTAAGAGAACGTCTTTCATACCGAGCTCGTGTTTCACATCTTTCACCGTCTGGTTCAAGTTCGCGCACTCCGACACTTTACCGTTTAATTTCTCCTGTAATTCCGAATTCTGTTGTCGTAAATCTTCACTTGATTTGCTGAAAAAATGAAAAGCAGGAAACATCATTCGTAATAACCCACGTAGAATGTACAGGCCTACAAAAAACTGCACGTCAAGATTCGGAAATTCAATTCCTTCCAAGACTTTTTCCATAACCTCAGTGATTTTGAAGTCAATTCTATGACTCTCCAGGCCTGGAATTGGACATTTTCAATTTCACAACTTTCCATTAACCGCTACGAACCCTAGAACTAACAGACAGTGACAGCAAAAGCCACTCTTACCTGACTTTGTATATTTCTATTTTCAAGCGATCGACTTCTTTCGACAGTTCTTTGCTATTCTGTAATAATAAATAACAACAATTAATGAGATGAGACATAAATTGATGACTGATCCATCTTCTGTTACGCTAAATATAAATACTCATTGATTGGATAATCATCGTCGGTACCTTTTCAAACTTTTTACTGCTTTGATTTGATGTGGTCGACGTTTTCTCCAAATCGGCGACACGTTGTCGCGATGCTTTTAACCGGCCAGACAGAACTTCCAATTCATCTAAATAAATTTTTAACAATAATTTTAAATAAAAACATCTCATGATATATACGATACATAGTTCCTAGTTCAACATGAATTCAAAATTCTACAGGCTTCCATTGGTCATTTTTCAAAGAAAAATTGCTGAAGAAAGTTGTCCTCGGGCAAGCAAGCGATATCCCAGAACTATGCAACATGAAGCGTAAAAGGAATTTTCCAAACACTTCCAAGATCAGAGGAAAATCTATCATATGCAAAATACAATCTTTGTTTTTCCGATTTCCCAGTAATGTGGGAACTACAATAGTTAATACGGCCTAACCACATTTTACTCGAATCTCTTATGTACTCAAGAACGTCAACACTTTCTACATACATAATCTAATCCTAACAGCCATCCCTTACCGAGTCTCTGTTGAGCAGATTTCTGTGATTGAGATAATGAAGATTGTAGTTCTGATTTCTCAGCTACTAGTATACCAATCGTCTGGATATGGACCTAGACAAACAGGTTAACATTTTCAGTACTTTTCGCAAATAGACAACATTTAAATTATGATTCTTAGCAATTTGACGATTCTATTACAGGGTGAAAATGGTCTTAAAACTGGTATCAATAAATATGTCGATTTGATTGGTAATGTCACCATAATCATTAGTGAAATATTCTGTCCATGTTGTTACGATAATATTAAATCCCTGACCGAAGTTTAAAACTCAGCAATTAGAATCAGAAAATCTTACCTGCAACTGTTCTTTCAAAGCTCCAATCTCTTTTCGTAACTGTTCCTCGAAGCGTTGACGTTCTTTCATCATCTGCTCTTGTAATTTAACATTCTGTCCTTTCTACAAAATGGCAATTCAATTCAAGTACATATACGTATTTCATAGAACAACATGAATGAACATCTGTAAATTCAGAATCAGTTTCTTACCAGTTCTTCGCAACTAAACGATAACTGATGATTGGTTTGGTTATGTTTTTCTAGTTGAGCCGCTAAATCTTTGTTTCTGGTCTGGAAAAAACAGGAATGACTAGCTGTAAGCGACAACAGATCTTTGGCTCAGGCTTGAACTCCGAAATTACCATGAATTGGTCCCCATTACAATTTGGATATATTGTATCTAGGGCCAGTAGCTAAATTTTGTCAAGAAAACTTTTTGAATTTTAGCCCTGTTCCTTAGTTACGAGGTCATGTTCAAGATCATGTCGCCGAAAAACAGTTTTTAGTGCCTACTTCTGTCGTTAGGTGATGCACTCGGCCCATTCTTTGCAATAAAAAACTAGACCCCCATACTAACATTGTGCCCAAGTTTCAACAAGATCAACCGACTATTAAAAAGCTGAAAGACACATGGACAAACAGACTGTACGAGGGGCTTGCAACAGAAACGAAACATAAATAAACATCCATGAATGAGAATTTCAAGATCATATCAATAGTTCACCTTCGACCAAAAAGCTTAAACCATTTACAGATTTTAAGTAAAAACTCACATTTACCAACTGCGTTTATAGAAAGTAGAAAAAGATTTATGTCAGGTTTATGTCAGGATAAGTTAGTTTTACTAGCATAGCACCGGCTTCTTCAGTCATAAATTGCCATGACATAAATATGACGGACAAACTTACCTCGAGTTCGGCGAGGGAATTATCCAGATCCGGTTCGACGTCGTCGCCGCCGTTCAGATACGACGATGATTGAGATAACAAGCCGTTTATCTGACGCGAAAGTTGCTGCATTCCCTCAATAGATGGCGTAGTCCTGAAAAATTGTATATCAGTACTAGTTAGTGCAACTCTGACCAGTATCAACCAAAAATTACTGGTATATATTTCACTCGTCATAGGGCCTAGATCCGAACTACAACTGCTAGTTCTTCTACAAATGAAACATTTTTTCCACGAGCTTACCTTCCTAGATTTTGAAAGGGAGATGTTACTCTAGCCGCTGCAGAATGCGGTGAATTAGGAGGAGTTTTAGCAGCAGCAGCAGTGGAAATGTGCGAGTTATTGACCGATTTATCACAATTGCTAACATTAGAGTCTAATTCTACTAAAGTTCCTCCGTTTGACTTCGGATTCGAATCGTTTCGGTTTTTTAGTTCAGTATCAGCTGAGTGGTTTGCAGAGTTTCCATTCACGGGTAAACTACCAACGTGACGATGCGGAGATACACTGTTGTTCGGCTGTAGAACCCCCGACTCAAATACATCATCAGTAGTTTCTACCCTGAAAACAAAGATGGATTAAAATTACCTCAAAATAGACCAAACTTGCCCACGGGCATAGTCATAGATACAAACCAGGACCTGAGTAACACAGTTAAGTTTGAGACACTAGGGTCAAACAAATCAAAGGAAAATGTTTTAACAGCAATAGGCTATGCTAGTCAAAATTTATCTAACTCACAACTGTGGACCTGGGTCAAGGGGCGTGTCTGAATGCTTTTTCAAAATCAATCCCGAATTGTTTCCCACCCACTTTTGTTGTGCCATTCATCGGAAATAACGTATATCCCAGAAAGTTCAGCTGTGTCAATAAAGGTTTGGAGATTAATAGAGCATGCTTAGTTTTCGGTGCCATTTTCTTTTTGAATAAGTACCCTTTTCTGTTGGTAATCTTTTCTGGATGGCCAACGGACTAGACCCTACCTGTTTAGTTTATTTTTTTCTTCGACTTCATCGCTAATATGATTCACATCGAGGTGATTTTCAACGACAATCTGAAAATGAGTAATAAGTAATAAACTAGGACTGAAATCGAATAAATCGAGCGGAGAAGAATGACCTGGGATCGAATGATGACTGATCGATATAGAAAGTCGACAAATCTTTCGTACGAAGTTAGAATTTATAGTTAACAGAAAGACATGTTTTACATAGAAACCACGAGACGTAGAGGATGGAAAGAAGGTAAGACAACGGTAAGAATCCAGTTGTACATTCATTAAGATTAAGACAAAGCTCAGCTTATCTCAGGTATGATTTAAGCCCAATGCACGCGACGACGCAGGGAATCACAGAAACACGGAAACAAATGTTTGGTCTCAGAAACGTAATGCCCAAAACTGTGTTTCTCGGTAACGCTCGGAAACATGTTTCCGTCTCCTGTTTGCGCCTTATCCCCGCGTCGCCTGCATTGGGATTTATGAAGTGTAGCCTACTCTACTAATCTTACGTCTTTGATATCATTTTCAATAACAGTATCCGATCGTTTCTTGTGGGATTTAGGAGGCGTGTCTTCAGCAGGTTTTTGACCGGATTTAGTTTTACGAAATCGCTTGAGCTAGAAAGAGAAACGGAAGTATAGAAAGACAGTGCCAAGGCTGAGTACACTCAAAGTACATTTAATCGAAAAGTTTTTGGAGTGAATGCAGTTTTGTCCTGTCAGTGTGGCTTGGAGTTTTTCCATTTACGGTATGACTACAGTTTAGGTGTCCCTAATGGTTAAGTACCTAACCTTACCATAACACTATTCTTTAATAACACTAGCGCCACACAGTGGAAAGGTGACCCAAACTGCAGTTAGACCCCATTTACTTTAGATTCAAAATACGACGTGGTGCGTTCGTATGCCCGCGAAACCAAGCTAGTAGTGGGTCAGGACATGTCAGTGTTTAGAGACTCACTGATCTCATAATGAATGGAATATGTAAAATTCAGAGAATTTTCAACATGATGAAGAAGGGAGGGAACTTATCGGCAGAAGGGTTCCAGTATATTCGTTACAACCGTTCGGGCATGCGACATTTGTTTATACCGACTCGTACTATTACTATACTATTAATATTCGAAGTGGCTACTCGTACGGACCCGAACGAATAATTCCGTAGGCTATTCGTATGCACCCGTCGGATAACTCTGGAATTATGTGTACGGGAAGGGATAGGGTAAGGTGAGGCTATATGTAGTTAAAACATTCGACCGACTGTCAGCGAGCTCGGTGGTCTAGTGGTATGATGCTGCGCTAGTAATTTACTGGCCCGGGTTCGAGTCTCGCTCTATCGGCTATTTTTCTCTAATTCTATTCTCCAAACTTTCCTTGAATTTTCTAAGTCGTGCACCTCTGTACGCATGCGCGCCGTTAATCGGCCAATCAGCGACAGTTATTAGCGTACAGATCCTAGTCCCGTACGAGTAGCCACAGCGATTAATATACTGAGGCAGGGGAAAAGTCTTAAATAGGAGGGAGTCCCCTCGCGTCAAAATACCGGAGAGGGCAACCGTAAAAGGTTATCAACATATAACGTATGATTACGAAGAAGCCGAAAGGGTTAAGTTTCATCTTGATTTGACATATTGACACTTCGAATTAATGTAGGGTGAACAGTATTTGTATGGTTTCCGACAAGGAAGTATTTTCATAAGCGGAATATTGTTTTCTTTCAGGTGAAATAACTGTCTTCGATAGAAGATAGAGCTATATCAATGTATATTGAACCTTTTTTCGGGCAGCGGCCAGTTTCTCCTCTCGAGCAACGTCCGCCATGTTTAGACTGTGGACACGAAAACAGTAACAGTCGCGGAACATTTCATTATGTGCGAATAGACGGATATCAGCTCTGGACTCGTTTGTGGATTGACATGCGGGCCGCATTAACCAACTACGCGCGATTGAACATGTGAGAAAATTACGATTTGGAAATTAGAGAAAATAAGGAAATTTGGACGGCGCCCATTCTTTGTCACCACTTTGCCTCGTGAGAGATCTCTGAGAACGGATCCTAAAAAACCTTGGCAAAACCACACCACACTTTGACTTCTAATGAAACAATCCGGCGATTAATCTTTTTAATTCGTGAATATTCATCAGATGTATTATGAATTTTGATTTGAAGCATATTAATGTATTTATTATGCATTTCAATGTGAAGTATATTGATGAATGTATTTTGCATTTCAGTCAATTGAAATTATGAAAAAGTCTATAGTCAATTATCGGGGGTAGACCAGTCAGTACAAATTAGCTACTGGCATGCTTTCTATAATACTCCCCTTACGTGTCAGGGGCAGTTCCATTACAAGAAAACACTTTTTACCGCGAAATAAAATAGGCTCTTCTTCAATGGTCTCGTTCAAATATTTTCTATGACGTGAAATTTTAATATATTTATCTCCATTATTCAGTCGTCGATATGATCCTTAACTCACGCAAAGCGACAGCTCCTGAGCGATCGGTAGGCCTTAACCTCATCGGCCTGAATGAATAAATTGAGAATAGATTACTTTTCATTTAATCAGATTACTTTTTTAATCAATTAAAGATAAAATCGCCATCAAGATAAGAATCATTAAAACCCTCGCATACCAGGGCTAGAATCAATAAAACCCTCGCATACCAGGGCTAGAATCAATAAAATCCTCGCATACCAGGGCTCGAATCAATAAAATCCTCGCATACCAGGGCTCGAATCAATAAAACCATCGCATACCAGGGCTAGATAAAACCATCGCATACCAGGGCTAGAATCAATAAAACCATCGCATACCAGGGCTAGATAAAACCATCGCATACCAGGGTAAGAATCAATAAAACCCTCGCATACCAGGGTAAGAATCAATAAAACCCTCGCATACCAGGGCTAGAATCATTGAAACCCTCGCATACCAGGGCTAGATGAAACCATCGCATACCAGGGTAAGAATCAATAAAACCCTCGCATACCAGGGTAAGAATCAATAAAACCCTCGCATACCAGGGTAAGAATCAATAAAACCCTCGCATACCAGGGCAAGAATCAATAAAACCCTCGCATACCAGGGCAAGAATCAATAAACCCTCGCATACCAGGGATAGAATCAATAAAACCCTCGCATACCAGGGCTAGAATCAATGAAACCCTCGAATACCCGGGCTAGAATCAATAAAACCCTCGCATACCAGGGTAAGAATCATTAAAACCCTCGCATACCAGGGCAAGAAGGGGTTCGGGGAGAGTTTTTTAAAAGTCAATCATTTGTGCACCGTACCCTGGGGAGGATTTGGTTATAATGCGAGGGTTTCAATCAGTTTCAGATGCTGCAGTTTCATAGACTTAGCAAACAGTATTTAATCCCTGGGGACCAGTTGCATGCGTTATAAGGTTAAGACCAGCCTAAGACTAGGCCTTGGTTCCATAACCAATCTTAAATATATCTTAATATATCTTAAGACAATTCTTAAGTCAGGGCTGTGCAACTGTACCTGAATCCGTTTCACAAACATGTGATTAATCAAATTTCAACTTTTTTCTTCAATAGAAGACACGTTGAATGTGCGTGTGAAACTGAATGGGTGGGATGTGATGCAGCAGAGTCTGAGAAACTGCTGGCGTCTGTAATCATAACTAAAACAACACAGAAAATAGATGTTTATTTCAAATAAAACAATACAACAATGCAATGTCTAAGTCCCATAATAGAAAATCCTCAGTTGAAATTATTTCAACTTTTTGCTTTTTTATTGTGGGACTTGTGGGACACATCATACAAAATAAGTCAATTTACAATATATTATACCAGAACAGTGGTTCTTGAATCGTCATATAAAATAAAAATAGGTCCATACAATATTATACAAGTTTATACATTCATACATAGATTCTGGGGTTCAAAATACAAACTCGAGTATCTTTTTGCTCTTGATCAATCTCAGAAAGCGGATAATCGATTTTCAATTTCGATTTTCATTAGAAATTAAATAAGATTAAAACCCACTTTAAATCAAAAGAATTAAAAATCAAAATACACGACGTTTTGGAGTCTTTAGAGATCATCATCAGGCGTCGAAGAAATAACTAGAACACTGAGAAAATATAGATGGAAGAACAAGTTAATTGAGAAAGTCTAGAGAAAGAGTTGGTTATTTTGTGCTAAGGTTTAGAAGTTTTGTTATTTTGTGCGTTTTGTTCTAGTTATTCCTTCATTTACTTATTTTGATAATGATTCTTGATAGATAATATATATTTGTACACAGTGGGTTTTAATCCCTACGGAGGCTTTGTTACTAGAAAAACTGACATTACAGCTTCATGAGACGAATCGCATTATGTTTCTAAGTCATGTTCTTATGGGTATGCGATATACCATCACAAACAGAACAACAGTAATCTGTAGCTAACACATACCGGCCGGTAAAACCATCAACACAAACAGAACAACAGTAATCTGAAGCTAACACATATCGGCCGGTAAAACTAGACAGAAATCATTGATATTCGGTAATTATAGCTGATCTCTGAATAAGCGGCAGCATTTCAAACTCCATGTAGTAGGTTCCTGTTCCTGTCAGATGGGTATATTGACCCGAGGCCCTGGGATGGTCAGATGGGCGTATTGATCCGATGCCCTGTGATGGTCAGATGGGCGTATTGATCCGATGCCCTGTGATGGTCAGATGGGTATATTGATCCGAGGCCCTGTGATGGTCATATCTCCATAGGTTCCTGTTCCTGTCAGATGGGTATATTGACCCGAGGCCCTGTGATGGTCAGATGGGCGTATTGATCCGAGGCCCTGTGATGGTCATATCTCCATAGGTTCCTGTTCCTGTCAGATGGGTATATTGACCCGAGGCCCTGTGATGGTCAGATGGGCGTATTGATCCGATGCCCTGTGATGGTCAGATGGGCGTATTGATCCGATGCCCTGTGATGGTCAGATGGGCGTATTGATCCGATGCCCTGGGATGGTCAGATGGGCGTATTGATCCGATGCCCTGTGATGGTCAGATGGGCGTATTGATCCGATGCCCTGTGATGGTCAGATGGGCGTATTGATCCGATGCCCTGTGATGGTCAGATGGGCGTATTGATCCGATGCCCTGGGATGGTCAGATGGGCGTATTGATCCGATGCCCTGGGATGGTCAGATGGGCGTATTGATCCGATGCCCTGTGATGGTCAGATGGGCGTATTGATCCGATGCCCCTGTGATGGTCAGATGGGCGTATTGATCCGATGCCCCTGTGATGGTCAGATGGTGGTTGCCACTCGTCCTAGAATAAAGAGAGAAAACTCGGGAATTGTTTTCAAGAAATAAGAAAGGTGTACCTTGGAAATATGAATATATGAAAATCATGACACCCTTGATAAGTGATTGAATATTCATGCGTAGAACTGGGTGGTCATAAAATAAAATTTTACTCCCGAAAATTATGTTTTTTATTTCCTTCAGGATGCGTTACGTGGGGCACAGTTTAGAAGGATAAGCCACAACACTCCCAAAAATGTAAGTAAGGCTCCCAAAAATGTGTCACTCCCCACCGAATACCCGGCTAGAGTCCCCGGGCCTCAGCTGCCGTACAACAGGCTGCAAAGTTCCAAAATGAAAACAAAACAAACATCAAGCGTTTTGATCCGGATCAAGCGGATCCGACGGAGGAACGGAATGCAAATCGGAATGAGCTGACCCCGAAATAAAAACTCACACACTCTGAGCAATGAGAGCCGGGCCCACCACCGATAGCTCTTTTAAATAAAAGGAAGCGAAGGTATTCTGACTACTCCAGAACGCTCCTCAACAAACCTCTTCGATGGACGCACCCGAAAATGCTGCCCACGAAGTCGCGACCGAACACACCTGATGACCTGATCCCCTCGAGACATCCTTCAAGGATTCCTCCTTCAACGATCCGATCTCCATCTCTCCGAATTGTGGCAGTTTTAACGCCCGAACCGGACAAAGCGCCCGGTCCGGAAAGTTGGACTGAACCCTATGGGTCAGAGCCTTCACCCATTACTCTCCACTCTCTAAGTACACGCCTGGTCTTTGATTCTTAGCGATATAGTTGTGATAAGGGCGGAGAATGATGACCAGGACCGAAAACAGAATGCCCGGGCCGAGTCGTCAATGCATGAATGCCAGAAAAAGAAGAAAAACTGTTTTCTACGTGAGTTTAGATAGACTCACTTCGGAGAAAGGTTCATACGGGTGGGCCATGGGAAACCTAAGAACCACCCCAAAATCCCATGGAGTGATTTCCCGAGGCAACTTCGGTCGAGCCACCGTGAAACCTGCGATGAAATACGGTAATCGGAGGTCAAGTCCTGCATAGCCACCCTGAAAGTATGGCCGATAGCGGACCGGTAACCCTTAATGGTTACCACCTGCTGCCTCTTGACCTCAAAACGAAAGATGGACAATCAGCGAGAGCGGCTACAGCGGGAGTGCATGGATCAAACCAATCGGCATGGAATCATAAATCCCGCCTGTGCTAGGGCGCTTAGATTAAGTCAGAGATAAACGAGGAAGCCCCGACTGAAAACCCCGCATTCGCCAGGCGTCGCTCGACAACGGCCAGGCGTAAAGGATGAGTATTTGTAGTGCAGGGTGCCTCCGGAAACTCCTCTGAGACAGGAGGCACGCAAATTGTGGCAGAAGCCTGGGATTGTCGCACAGAAGGTTGTGAACTATCAGACATGAGGACGTCGAGGACAGCCGGCAAGACTTGAATCGGTGGGTGAGCACGCGCTAAGATCCCGTCCCAGTGGAACCAGAACGCGTCTATCTTTCACGCCATCTGGTCTGGAAAAGGAGACACAAACAGCGGGAACCTCTTGTTGAACCTGGTGGCGAAGAGACCTATCAACAGATCGCCCACCAGGGACCCCCACTCGAACAGCCACCTCCGGATGAAGCGACCATTCCGTAGAAATGTGCAGGCAGCTTCCTCGGAATCATAAAGGATCTATTAAACATCACCTGAGACTCTTTCGCTGCTATAGGGACACGACAACCGGAAAAAATGAGTGGCCCATTGGGGCCCAGAACAGAGAATCTTGGGTCACCTCTGGATCTTGGTGATTTTACTCGCCAACATCAGAGACAGAGCAACTCAAGATCCTCGAAACTCTCGATTCGCGTAATGTTCTCCAAGAATGACAAGGAAAAAACTAATCCCGCCTTAGGCATTTGAATGTATGTTAAGGACGGGAGCAACTGACGACGTGGACAAAATTGATCTAACATTGACGTCGACCGAGGGGGCGGATGGCCAGGTACCGACAACTCGGTGACTTTCTGGCTCTCGTCAGAAGGGCAGGAGGTATCGGACTTCCCGTTTGGAGTCCGACATTAAAACTCTGATATAAAAACTCGCTAAACACGAGACACCTCGTTTGCGAGGAGCTGCCGATCGTAAACTTGGTATCGAAAAAAACCCGCGGGCGGTGGATCTGGTGAGCCGACCAGTGAATAAACGATCGAAATAAGTAACTAAACCGGAGCGAACTCACCGAGAGTCAGACAGGTGCGAGCTCGTAACGGTCTTAAGTTGGTTGAAAATACGTAAATTGAGCGGCAGTTCCCAAAAAAACACAAGAATATTGAGGCGCTAAGGAAGAAATTGAGTCACTTGCTCGTGGTGGCACCACCGTACGGTACAGAGTAGTCTAAATTTCTAAAATGTGCCACGTGACGTATCCTAGTGGAGATGCTATCTTATCAGGAAATGACTTAATACAAAACAGTAGAAAGACTGGAATCTGTAGAGATATTTACCGGTATTTGTCTTGAGGATCTAAATCGATGTCCATCATTTACAAATGTTCAGTTAATTCGCGATGTTTACTGTTCACAGATTCTGTCAAATATTCCTCTTCTTTACCTCCTAAAAACAAATGTATCAATGTTAGAAATTGTCAGTTAAATTCTTATGAAATAAGAGCAAATTTAGATTAAAACTCACAGCTTTTGTTTCACTTGTTTGAACAATTGTCAGGCTGCGTGCGAGGAGGATTTAGCGATATGTTTAAGGTGAACTTTGAACGAGGTTTTTTGAGCTGTAAAATCTGATGCTGTGTGGATTTCATTCTGTAAAGAGAAAACTGATTAGTGAAATAAAGAGACGTCACGTGTTTGTTATCCTGAAAATTAGTATTTTCCTTACTTGTTTTGATTATTGTAGTAGTTTATTGTCCACAGTATTTTCCGGTAGATTTGATTGGGGCAGAAGCGGCAACAGCATCAGCAGTAGCAACAGCAGCAGAACAAGCACCAACAGCAGCAGTAGAGAGCAGCAGTAGAGAGCAGCAGCAGCAGCAGTAGCAGCAGCACCAGCAGCAGCAGTAGAGCAGCACCCGCCACAACAGCAGCAGCCACATTTCTTACAGAACTTCCTAGAGAATCACATAAAAATACTGTATAGAATAATACATTTTAGGTTATTATCAAATTAGAGCAAAACTCACCATTTCTTAACATGTATCAGATTAGTTTAGTGCCATTTTAACCATACAGACAATTTCTATAGCAGGATTTCAGTTAACGTCATAAAGTTAAGAGCACTGATGATTTCCTGAAAAAAAAATGATTATGCAAATAATTGAACCATAAAGTTTTATAACAAGCGAGAACTAGATTGAATTATGTAGATAAAATTACTTAGTTTGTTTTAAAGAAATAACATCAGCTTCAGCAACAACAAGAGTTTCTTCATTCTTTGATGGTGAATATTCTAATTTCTCCTGCTGAAATTTGTGTTCGGTACATCGTATTCTGAAAAGAGAAAATTATGCCAGAAAATAATTAGTGAAATAAATAGTAATTGCGGCTTGTTTGTGTTCGATTGACAGAAAACCTACCAGGGTTTGAGTAGTTTTATCACAATGTATTGAGTGATGCAGATTTCTGAGGTATCCGATGGTAGCTTTAGACTTTCGTCTTATTCACCCTTCAAAAATCCACCATCATCCTGACTTGAGTTAGAGATAAATCTATAGAAACCAAAATATGAGAAATAGTTTATAACTGAAACTTCTAAAATGTGCCACGTGACGTATCCTGGTGGAAATACTATCTTATCAGGAAATGACTTAATTCAAAACAGTAGAAAGACTGGAATCCGTAGAGATACTTACCGGTATTTGTCTTGAGGATCTAAATCGATGTCCATCATTTACAAATGTTCAGTGAATTCGCGATGTTTACTGTTCACAGATTCTGTCAAATGTTCCTCTTCTTTACCCCCTAAAAACAAATGTATCAATGTTAGAAATTGTCAGTTAAATTCTTATGAAATAAGAGCAAATTTAGATTAAAACTCACAGCTTTTGTTTCACTTGTTTGCACAATTGTCAGGGTGCGTGCGAGGAGGATTTAGCGATATGTTTAAGGTGAACTTTCAACGAGGTTTTTTGAGCTGTAAAATCTGATGCTGTGTGGATTTCACTCTGTAAAGAGAAAACTGATTAGTAAAATAAAGAGACGTCAAGTGTCTGTTATTCTGAAAATTAGTATTTTCCTTACTTGTTTAATTGCTTATTGTAGTAGTTTATTGTCCACAGTATTTTCCGGTAGATTTGATTGGGGCAGCAGCAGCAGCAGCAGCAGCAGCAGCAGTAGCAGCAGCACCACCAGCAGTAGAGCAGCAGCAGCAGCAGCACCCGTCAAAACAGCAGCAGCAGCAGCAGCAGCAGCAGCAGCAGCAGCAGCAGCAGCAGCAGCAGCAGCAGCAGCAGCCGTCAAAACAGCAGCAGCCGTCAAAACAGCAGCAGCAGCAGCAGCAGCAGCAGCAGCAGCACCCGTCAAAACAGCAGCAGCAGCAGCAGCAGCAGCAGCAGCACCCGTCAAAACAGCAGCAGCAGCAGCAGCAGCAGCAGCAGCAGCAGCAGCAGCAGCAGCAGCAGCAGCAGCAGCAGCAGCAGCAGCCACATTTCTTACAGAACTTTCTAGAGAATCACATAAAGATACTGTATAGAATAATACATTTTAGGTTATTATCAAATTAGAGCAAAACTCACCATTTCTAAACACGTATCAGATTAGTTTAGTGCCATTTTAACGATACAGACAATTTCTATAGCAGGATTTCAGTTAACGTCATAAAGTTAAGAGCACTGATGATTTCCTGAAAAAAAATGATTTTTCAAATAATTGAACCGTCAAGTTTTATAACAAGCGAGAACTAGGTTGAATTATGTAGAGAAAATTACTTAGTTTGTTTTAAAGAAATAACATTAGCTTCAGCAACAACCAGAGTTTATTCACTCTTTGATGGTGAATATTCTAATTTCTCCTGCTGAAATTTGTGTTTGGTACATCGTATTCTGAAAAGAGAAAATTATACCAGAAAATAATTAGTGAAATAAATAGTAATTGCGGCTTGTTTGTGTTCGATTGACAGAAAACCTACCAGGGTTTGAGTAGATTATCACAATGTGTTGAGTGATGCAGATTTCTGAGGTATCTGATGGTAGCTTTAGACTTTCGTCTTATTCACCCTTCAAAAATCCACCATCATCCTGACTTGAGTTAGAGATAAATCTATAGAAACCAAAAAAATGAGAAATAGTTTATAACTGAAACTTCTAAAATGTGCCACGTGACGTATCCTGGTGGAAATACTATCTTATCAGGAAATGACTTAATACAAAACAGTAGCAAGACTGGAATCTGTAGAGATACTTACCGGTATTTGTCTTGAGGATCTAAATCGATGTCCATCATTTACAAATGTTCAGTGAATTCGCGATGTTTACTGTTCACAGATTCTGTCAAATGTTCCTCTTCTTTACCTCCTAAAAACAAATGTATCAATGTTAGAAATTGTCAGTTAAATTCTTATGAAATAAGAGCAAATTTAGATTAAAACTCACAGCTTTTGTTTCACTTGTTTGCACAATTGTCAGGCTGCGTGCGAGGAGGATTTAGCGATATGTTTAAGGTGAACTTTCAACGAGGTTTTTTGAGCTGTAAAATCTGATGCTGTGTGGATTTCACTCTGTAAAGAGAAAACTGATTAGTAAAATAAAGAGACGTCAAGTGTCTGTTATTCTGAAAATTAGTATTTCCTTACTTGTTTTGATTATTGTAGTAGTCTATTGTCCACAGTATTTTCCGGTAGATTTGATTGGGGCAGAAGCAGCATCAGCAGCTGCAGCAGCAGCAGCAGCAGCAGCAGCAGCAGCAGCAGCAGCAGCATCAGCAGCAGCAGCAGCAGCAGCAGCAGCATCAGCAGCATCAGCAGCAGCATCAGCAGTAAAGCAGCACCAGCAGTAGAGCAGCACCCGTCACAACAGCAGCAGCAGCAGCAGCAGTAGCAGCAGCACCAGCAGCACTAGCAGTAGAGCAGCAGCAGCACGAGCAGTAGAGCAGCACCCGTCACAACAGCAGCAGCAGCAGCCACATTTCTTACAGAACTTTCTAGAGAATCACATAAAGATACTGTATAGAATAATACATTTTAGGTTATTATCAAATTAGAGCAAAACTCACCATTTCTAAACATGTATCAGATTAGTTTAGTGCCATTTTAACCATACAGACAATTTCTATAGCAGGATTTCAGTTAACGTCATAAAGTTAAGAGCACTGATGATTTCCTGAAAAAAAAACGATTTTTCAAATAATTGAACCGTCAAGTTTTATAACAAGCGAGAACTAGGTTGAATTGTGTAGAGAAAATTACTTAGTTTGTTTTAAAGAAATAACATCAGCTTCAGCAACAACAAGAGTTTCTTCACTCTTTGATGGTGAATATTCTAATTTCTCCTGCTGAAATTTGTGTTGAAAATAGAGAAGATTATGCCAGATAATAATTAGTGAAATAAATAGTAGGGCCTAATTGCGGCTTGTTTGTGTTCGATTGACAGAAAACCTACCAGGGTTTGAGTAGTTTATCACAATGTATTGCAGATTGAGTGATGCAGATTTCTGAGGTATCTGATGGTAGCTTTAAACTTTCGTCTTATTCACCCTTCAAAAATCCACCATCATCCTGACTTGAGTTGCAGATAAATCTATAGAAACCGGAAAAAATGAGAAATAGTGTATAACTGACAAATAACCACAAATTACTGTAATTAATCGATATAAACTCACAACTTTTTACTTTGTTTGATTCTTAGGGCGCAATGTTTACTGTTTGCAGATTTGTTCAGGATCAGCTTCGTTTTGACCCCTAAAATACAGTATTTGTATAGGGAAGCATACATACATAAGTTGTAATAGAATAAGAGTATAGTTTCATACCATATCAAAAACTCACCATTATCCTCAGTTTTAAAGCGTTTTTGATCTGAGGTGTAGAATTCTTAGAATCTCATCCTGAAATGAGTGTAAAACATTATTTTTTGTTCGAAAATAATTCAAAACATTAACAGAGACTCAGATTAATTAAACTGCTGTAATTATTTCATACTGATTGAACAATTACAGATACATGTACCATTGTGTACAGATCACTGCATTACTTCATCCTGTGATTGAACAGTAATTTAATGTTCTCTCATCTTCATTAGATTCCCATCCGTCTAACTGAAACATCAGAACATTTCAACTCATCTAACCTCCCGACCCGACCCTCCCATACCCCATCCCTCCCGCCCTCCCGGACCCCATCCCTCCCGCCCTCCCGGACCCCTTCCCTCCCCCTCCCTCCCCCTTCCCTCCCTCCCCTTCCCTCCCCTCCCTCCCTCCCCCTTCCCTCCCCTCCCTCCCTCCCGCACCCCACCCCACCCTCCCTCAATGCCCTCCCTCCCTCAATGCCCTCCCACCTGGCCCTCCCTCAATGCCTTCCCACCTTGCCTCCCTCAATGCCCCTTAAAGCTTCCTCAACTCTTGTCTCTTTCTCTGACACCACTCAACCACTCAACTCTACAATAACTCGAAAACAATTTGCCATTTTTCACGATCAATTTCTCAAACAAATCGAAATCCTTAATCAATGACATCATTTACGAGACTCAAGAGATGGATTCATTCTCAGAGATGGAGCCATTCTCAGAGATGAAGTCATTCTCAGGATGGAGTCATTCTCAGAGGTGGAGTCATTCAAACTATTGCTTTTCTTACTACATTGTATTAATTACTTATACATATATAATGTTGTTCAAGTGAATAACGGCTTGTTGAAGCAGTTGTCCGGTCACAGATTATCAAATGGAGCGAGTTTAAGTTGTAGAGGTTTCATCTCCAATATGCTCAAACCAAACCTGAGGAACTCAACGTAACATCAATGCTTTAAGGGAGGGAGGTGTAAAGGGTTCACCAAAAAATTCACAATGTTGTGAGGAGTGCGGAACACAAATCAAGCACAACAGTGATGACTGATGTAGATCATCTAGAGGCTATTTATGTTGCTTCACGAATTTAACCAATCACTCTCATTATGAAACTATTGTGGCCCAGTGGCAGCTGATAGACATTTCAATACTGTCTGCTAGAGGTTTTATAATACAGCACGTTTTTCTATTCATTCAGATTTATCAATCATAGACTGCTGATGTCTAATGGATAATTAACAATCTGTTTGATTGTCTTTTCAAGTTACACTTAAACCCAGTGGAACAAATCAAACACCAGCCATTAATTCATCATTTGCCATTTTTCCATTTTTTACTTTCTATTCTTAACTTTTACGAACGTTTCTCGGTGTTCTGTGTTTTTGAGTTGAGGTAGGAATAGAACCCTGCCCGCTCGCTAAGCCAGCAGGACACTAACCCTTCGAATTACTCTCGGACCCCACTCTTCTCTTTATAGAGTTCTTCTCTTTTCTTTATATTTTTTCTTTTTTTCGAGTCGAGGTAGGAATAGACCCCTGCCCGCCATCTAGGCGTGCCTGACACTAAACCTTCGAATTGCTCTCGGACCCCACTCATTATATCAGCATTTTATGCTGTTCAGTTTTGTGGCTAAATGCTCACACGTTTGCTTCATACTTTACTTTTCGCATGGCTTTTATTTTCCTCTTATCGGCCTCTCGCCGACACTCATCAGTTCCGACTGGGATCAAGTGTAACACAGCAGTCAGTGACACTAAAGAAAGAAGCCTCACAGTTCTTTATAAAACCAGTATTAGAAGCAGCAGCAGCAGCAGCACTGATATTGTCTACACACCGCCATAAGTCCGACACGTAAATCATTTCATTCTCAAAATAGATTCGTGAAGACAACAGAAATACATTTTTTCATTCATGGCCCTGGTTTAGTGACCGAAGAATCAAAATTTGGTCCATAGCTCTGGGTTGGTGACCAAAGAGTCAAAATTTGGTCCATGGCTCTGGTTTGGGGACCAAAGAGTCAAGGTTTGGTCCAATGCTCTGGTTTAGTAAGGTAATCGAGGGGTGGGCTGAAGACCCCTAGAGACAAAGTTTGGTCCATGGCCCTGGTTTAGTTATCAAAGAGTCAAAATTTGGTCCATGGCTCTGGTTTGGGGACCAAAGAGTCAAGGTTTGGTCCAATGCTCCGGTTTAGTAAGGTAATCGAGGGGTGGGCTGAAGACCCCTAGATTCAAAATTTGGTCCATGGCTCTGGTTTGAGGACCAAAGAGTCAAGGTTTGGTCCAATGCCCTGGTTTTCGTAAGGTAATCGAGGGGTGGGCTGAAGACCCCTAGAGACAGAGTTTGGTCCATGGCTCTGGTTCGGCGAATACAGTTCAAAGTTTTTGATTCGGCACCAAAGAGATTATATACCAGCACACATAACATGATATTGAGCGTTGCATGTTTGATCACGTGTATAAAGTCAATGATTATACAGTGAATGAGTTCATCAAAATCACTAATAATTAAAGTCTCGAATGACACATTGATCAAAGTCTATGTGAAACACTGATAACTGCAACATTTATAAACTGATATGATCGTGAAAAATGGCAAAATAAAATAACTGTAACTAAGAGAAATAAATCTACAATTTCTACCGTCAATAGATATGTGAAATGTAAAAAGAAACTCTATTCCCTTAAAATGGGGTTCACGAGTTACTCACAATCTAAAACCTCAAACACAGATATAATCCTAATCCGTAACTACGATATTCTTTTTATGAAACCGTTAGCTCTTACACAACACTTGGGGTGAAAACTAAAACTACAGATCTGGTCAATAAATCTGTTCTATGCGTGTCAACTTATCACTCTGAATACGAATATTCAATAGAGTAAAGATGAAAGACTTCTTAATACGTTTAAAGTGTAATTAGTTCGCAGTCTTATTCTGTATGAAAACGAATAAGCCACAAATATACTGTAGATAATAGAATAGAATCCTATTCAGAAATGAATGTCATCGAACGATATAAATCTCCAATCCGTGTCATCATTGTTTCCCCGATAGATTATACAGTTTATTATTTCATAAAATGTCTTTTTGAAAACACTAGGAAGGATATTCATCTATAAATAGTGATACCTATCTGTGCCACGTGTAATAATGGCCCTAAGTTGAATAATGGCCCTAAGAATCGAAAAGTCCGGTACTGGTAATCGACTGTAAAGGTGTCTTATACTGATTAATCCTATTTGTTTATCTATTAGAATACAATATTAAGATGAGACACATTTTCTGAAATGTCCTGTAGTTGAACATCAAAAATAACTACCTATAGACTACCATCCCTCCCAGTCCCAGCCCTACCACAGCCCCACCCTCCCTCACACTGTCCCTCCCATCCTCCCAGACTCCATCCCTCCCCCCTCCCTGACCCCTTCCCTCCCCCCTCCCGGACCCCTTCCCTCCCGCCCTCCCTCACCCCATCCCTCCCCCCAACCCTACCCACCCTCCCCGAACCCCGCGGTTAGATGAATTGAAATGTTCTGATGTTTTAGTTAGACGGATGGGAATCTAATGAAGATGAGAGAACATTAAATCACTGTTCAATCACAGGATGAAGTAAAGCAGTGATCTGTACACAATGTTACATGTATCTGTAACTGTTCAATCAGTATGAAATAAGTACAGCAGTTCTTAGAAATAAGTATCTACAGAAATTCTAACTTTAAAGATACAAATGTGATTGTCACGAAGGAACCTGATTGATATCGCAGTTGTATTATTGACATCAGGAACCAGTTTCATATTGATTAGAAATAACATTTGAGTTAATCGCAGTAGGAAACCTACAAGCCCGGTTTAACAAAACTAACCCAACATGAACTAATCCTTACCAAATATACACCGATATCAGTGGGGGAAATTATAATGCAATAAAAAAATATACAGATACAACAGGTCACTGTGATATCATTTCAAAACACGATTTATAACACTATAAAACTGGTTCCTTGAATCAAATCAACAACTTATAAATAAATATAAATTTAACTTATCTTGAATTTCCATTAAGCGATTCCTGATGTCCAGTGCAGAATCCAAACAAGTGATGCTTGTTGTCCTGTGCTAAATCCAAGCAAGTCTGATTGTAAAACAGTGATCTTGTTGTCCTGTGCAGAATCCAAGCAAGTCCGATGAGCTGAATACAAGTTCCCATTGTAAAGTGATACCTATAAATAGACAAATCCAAGATTGTTTTCTTTCCTTAGAAATAACTGCAGAATCATCAAATTTAAAATTCAAACTTACAAATTAACTGTTCGCTCCAATCTGTGTAGTTGATTTCTTCAGGCGGTTTTTCTATCTGAGGTTTAGGTTTCGCCTCCATAGTTGAACGTGAAATATAAAAAGAGAAACTAATGAAGAAACAATATGAATATAATCTGTTTCTGAAACTGATGAAGAAAACATTTAAAAGATGAAATAAACTTACTCTGTTTTCACCGTTTCTGATGTCAATTCTACATAACATGGTTTTACACATCTACAAATTAAAACAGAACATTCGATACTTTCAAAACACAATAAAAACCGAATGAATTTACACGGTATTCACTAAAACTAATTCACATTTTGCAGAATCATTTCCGAATGAAATTGGTGTGAGGCCCATGGTCAAATATTGGTTACCCGTAATATCTGAGGTGAAATACATTTGCATCATTTTAACCCATGTGATAAACACTCACCGAATATTGAGATATTGAATTATGGGGTGTGAAGGGAGGCTGTAATGTTTGGGAAATGGTACGGTTTTTGTGCGTTGCGTTGTATTTTGGAGGCCGCCATTTTCTTGCACCGGATCAAACCAGTGGACACAATGACCACACACGTCATAATGTTCCAGATTCGCGCTTTGCGCATGTCAGGAATTTACGTGTTGGGATCGAGGTTTGGATTATTCTGAGGAGAGTTCTGCATTATAATCAATGAATTTCTTCTCATAAAAACCTAGCTATTTATCAAAATCATTAGTTTCAGTTCTTGAATGTTCAGTTTTTTATTTCCCGATACGAAGTATAAGCCTTGCTGCAGCTATGCGTGATAATAAGGTCTTAAATTGAAACAGAAGTACAGCAGTTTAATTTACAGGAATTCTAACTCTGAATATACAAATGTGATTGTCACGAAAGAACATGATTGATATAACAGTTGTATTATCGACATCAGGAACCAGTTTCATATTGATTACAAATAACATTTGAGTTAATGGCAGTAGGAAACCTACAAGCCCGGTTTATCAAAACTAACCCAACATGAACTAATCCTAACCAAATATACACCAATATCAGTGGGGGATATTATAATGCATCGAACAAATATATAGATACAACAGGTCACTGTGATATCATTTCAAAACATGATTTATAACACTGTAAAATTGGTTCCTTGAATCAAATCAACAACTGATAAATAAATATAAATGTAACTTATCTTGAATTTCCATTTAGTTATTCCTGATGTCCTGTGCAGAATCCAAGCAAGTGATTCTTGTTGTCCTGTGCTAAGTCCAAGATAGTCTGATTGTAAAACAATGATTCTTGTTGTCCTGTGCAGAATCCATGCAAGTCCAATTGTAAAACAGTGATTCTTGTTGTCCTGTGCTAAGTCCAAGCAAGTCCGATTGTAAAACAGTGATTCTTGTAGTCCTGTGCAGAATCCATGCAAGTCCAATTGTAAAACAGTTGTTCTTGTTGTCCTGTGCAGAATCCAAGCAAGTCCCATTGTAAAACAGTGATTCTTGTTGTCCTGTGCAGAATCCAAGCAAGTCCGATGTGCTGAATCCAAGTTCCCATTGTAAAGTGATACCTATAAATAGACAAATCCAAGATTGTTTTCTTTCCTTAGAAATAACTGCAGAATTATCAAATTTAAAATTCAAACTTTACAAATTAACTGTTCGCTTCAATCTGTGTAGTTGATTTCTTCAGGCGGTTTTTCTATCTGAGGTTTAGGTTTCACCTCCATAGTTGAACGTGAAATATAAAAAGAGAAACTAATGAAGAAACAGTATGAATATAATCTGTTTCTGAAACTGATGAAGAAAACATTTAAAAGATGAAATAAACTTACTCTGTTTTCACCGTTTCTGATGTCGATTCTACGTAACATGGTTTTACATATCTACAAATTAAAACAGAACATTCGATACTTTCAAAACACAATAAAAACCGAATGAATTTACACGGAATTCACTAAAACTAATTTACATTTTGCAGAATCATTTCCGAATGAAATTGATGTGAGGCCCATGGTCAAATATTGGTTACCCGTAATATCTGAGGTGAAATACATTTACATCATTTTAACCCATATGATAAACACTCACCGAATATTGAGATATTGAATTATGGGGTGTGAAGGGAGGCTGGTAATGTTTGGGAAATGGTACGGTTTTTGTGCGTTGCGTTGTATTTTGGAGGCCGCCATTTTCTTGCACCGGATCAAACCAGTGGACACAATGACCACACACGTCATAATGTTCCAGATTCGCGCTTTGCGCATGTCAGGAATTTACGTGTTGGTATCGAGGTTTGGATTATTCTGAGGAGAGTTCTGCATTATAATCAATGAATTTCTTCTCATAAAAACCTCGCTATTTATCAAAATCATTAGTTTCAGTTCTTGAATGTTCAGTTTTTTATTTTCCGATACGAAGTACAAGCCTTGCTGCAGATTTGCATGAAAATAAGGTCTTAGATTAAAACAGAATTACGACAAATATTGATCAAAATCATTTAAAGATTTGAATGATTTATCTTGTAGATAGGCAGGCTGTATGTATCAGTAAAACGGATTGTAACTGCTCCGGTTTGTGTCACGGTCGAACCGGTGTACAGTAGCTACATTTACAATAACACTTGAGCTTGTTTTTAAGGAATCGACCTGGATTGGAATCAAAATCCTATTGAGAGATTGCAAAGTTTGATTGATTCAACACGTATTTATAGTGAATTACGCGGTTTTATTGAAAAATCTATTTTCATAACACCTTCGTCGCAAGCTGCGCTGATAGTATGAATAGATTAGCAGTATGTCTAGGAGTCAGTGTCTCATCCTGAAATATGTGAACAACTGGTTTTTGGTTTTATCAGAAAAGGTGATAAATATTATAGGACAGGCTGGTTTTGTCAACAGGCAAATCGGGCAGTACAAAAACTTAGTTACATTTACATCGCAATTGATAGTCATCATTTGGTACTGGGTACCAAATGATGACATTGCGGTGCTGCATATAGACCTAGGTCGCGGATCAGCATAGCCTAGAGTGAGGATCGTTGAGATTATGATTTCAGCTTGTTAAAGCCCTCATGAAGCAGCAGAATCGACCAAGGTCTTTAGCTAGCCGAGTAGGAAATAATATCGTAAATTTCTCATATAAAGGGGCCATTCAGAACTGAATATTGATGCACCATCACAATATGCTATATACTCCAGTTTCTACTTTATCACACAGAAAACACTTTCTGTCAACTTGTGGGATGTTCAAATACCTTCCCCTTTCCATCATTAGTGTGAGCATTCAACCTGAGACGCGTTAGAACAGGTTTATAGTTTCTTTGTATGTCGAGGAACAATAGATAGATATGGCTCGCTTTGGAAACCTGTTTTTTTAATTGTCTATTCAATTCTAATTCGTTTGATAAATTCCCATCTGTCCCGTTTATTTTGAACCTTACTTGAACCTTATGATACAAATCATGAAGTTATATTCAGACACAGTGGAGCGGACGTGTAAACAACTAATCCACAGACAATGGTCGCTAGATTGGAAAACAAAAACATTTTACTGTTGTGTAATTTGTTCGATGAATAGGGAATGAGGTGCGAAAAATATCGTCGTTATAACAGTTGGCGTGTGGACCTCTATTCAGACTGAAAAAGCTCTCAAAGTAAAGGTGCAATTCGATTTGGAGAAGTAGACAAATTTACGTCGAGGGAGGTAATAGTTCGGAGGGACAGGTATGTCGGTTTTATTTCGTAGATTTGCGCTCTCTCAACAACGTGTTGAAGATGTGTTGGCGTTTGAAGGTTCAATAATCTTTTGTTTGCCGTCAAATGTCTTACTTATTTCTTTGCATTTGGTCGATGAAACAATGAAATGGAGCCCAACGATAAAAACGACGAAGGGTCTAGTTCCCCTAATGACCAAAAACCGCAACGGCAATATCATCAATTTAGACAAACTGTTGACGCTTCAAACGGAACAAATGATCGTATCAACCTTTCGCCCTGGAAAGTGTTCAGAATTGTCGCACAATGGCCATGGCCTAGTTTTGGTAAGCATAAAACATTAAATCTGTGTACATTTTCATGGTCATAGATTGGCACAGATTGTCAATCGCGCTCGATCATAAAATGTTCTACTTTCCGCGATTAAGGCCTGTAGAAGTGAACGGTTTTTCTGAAAATTAATCTGATCTCAATATCGCAATACATTATGGATAATGTTTTTTTTGGTTTATTTCAAAATGCTATTTTCTCAATCAGCCGTTTGCACGTGTATCCACCTGGCTTTCATCGGCGTGACGGTCGGGCTCTATGTCACCGGGTACTCGATCCTGCCCGTCGACTTCAACAAGATTCCGATGATATGGAACGAGGACATAGCCAGCACACGGATGCGCGCGTGGCGGGAACGCAACTCCGACGGCACGACAATACCTCGATACGTTCTCACGAAACTCCGCGATCGATACTATCCGAGATATACAATCGAACTATACTACCGGGCGCGCGACGGGGACGTTTTTACGAAACGAAACCTGCAGACCATGCAACGAATCGAACATTCGCTGACGAACATAAGCGAATATCAAAGCAAATTTTGTCTCTTGGATGAAAATCTAAATTGCACGAAACCGTTGTCTATCCTACGGTATTTCGACGGTACCTACGCCTCGGCGAACTCTGCGCTGAACGATCCGAATTTCGACGATATAGCGAATGTTTTATTCTACGCCGACAGATCTCCAGAAACCTCGGAATTGTTACAAGTATTTCTAGCCAGAGACGCTTTGATCAACAAGGCGTTCGCTTTATCCAAGTATACGCGAACGATCATTCCGATCGGTTGGCCTCTGACGAATACGACAGACGCCACAGCTAGATTCGAGAAATATCTCATAGAAAATATAGAACCCATCTTACTAGAAATCCAACGCTGTCACAACAGCGATACATTCTTAACCTTCAACTATTATTCGTATGAACTTATGCAGAAGGATATCCACACAGCGGCTATGAACGATTTGAAATTTGTAGCCGGCAGTTTTGCGTTCATATTAGTTTTCATAATCATCCACACACGATCTCTATGGCTTTCGGCCGTGTCAATATTTGGTATTCTGTCGTCATTCGTTATAACGAACGTAATCTATAGAGTCGTTTTCCAGTTCTCGTATTTCGGACTGTTCCACGTGCTTTCGATGTTCATAATTCTAGGTATCGGCGCAGACGACGTTTTCATATACTACGACACCTGGCGGTCGTCTGCTCTTCAAATTTACCCTTCGCTAGCTCACCGATTTTGTGATGTGTACAAACGCGCCGCCAGCTCGATGTTCGCGACCTCGTTGACTACGATGGTTGCGTTTTTCGTCAGCGCTTTCTCGCCGATGCTTATCGTTCAAACATTCGGCCTTTTTACCGGGTTACTAGTGCTCGTAAATTATCTAACGGTTATAACCTTGTTTCCGATTGCTGTGCTCATATACTGTATATATTTCGAAAAATGTCGCCCTACAACCGCCGGCGCGTCCCCACCCCCTGAAATAGAACACGTCAGTCCTGGCGATTTGTTCGGACAATGTTCTCAAGGGCAAATCATGCACCGCAACAACGCTGTTCTGAATGATGGCAACATTCTTGACAGGAGTAGAAGCGAATCCGACGTCTCAAAAGTAAAATCAAGCGCGAAAACGATATCGATCGGATTAAAAGAATTATACCCCCCGCAAACTAGACCGAATAGACGAAGTGTTGTCACGAATCATGCAGTTTCACCCGATTCGTCAACCATATCGGATCCAGATACCGACTCAAACTCGTCTTCTAAGTCTCAACGAAGTAATAGTGTTTCGGGCACCAGCGTCACCAAGCGATGCTCGAATAGTTGCCTGCTTAAACAAGGGAACTGTTGGACACGATTTCTCCGAGGGCCATTTCTTCGGTTCATTACAAATACATTCAGCCGTTATCTAGTGATGGGATTTTTTGTAACGTTGGTCTGCATAGCCGTTTATCAATGTACCACGATAGAGGTAGACTCGCAGCACGTAAGTTTCTATGGAGGAGGGGGGGGGTAGGGGTAAAACCTTTCTTTCATCTTCGCAACGTGAAGTCATACCTCTCATCTCCGTTTTCAGATTGAAATATTTCGCAAAGACAATAACTATGCAATTGCCAATCGGCTGAGAATCAACGGCTTCCGTCCCAATAACTTCGACAGTAACGTACAAATAAATCTCGTCTGGGGTTTAAAACCGCGTGACATGTCCACGTGTGACTTTCGGAACATCGACGATTTCAAACATTGCAAGGGTGAATACGTGAGCGACGACGAATTTAGCATTTCGTCCGGAGTTAACCAAATGGCAATGTTGGTAAGTTATTAAAGATAAGTCAATATCCAACGATAAGATCCTTATCACCTTGACTTCGGTGATTACTTTTTTCTTACCCCGATAACGTCACTGATCATCAGGTTGGAATGATATTCGCTAATCATAGTTGGGTGTTTATTCCTCAGGAGTTATGCAATAATCTGATGAATATGACGCGGAAAAGAATTACCGATCTTATGATAAGAATTGATTCGCAAACTGGTAAACCCGAAGTGCAATGTTTTATGTACGCCATAAAAGATTTTATGCAGGTAAGAAATTCGCAAGATACCCCGCCATGGTGGCTACGTTTTCGATTTCTCTTAAAGTCCGAATGATTTTTCATCTTTAGAAAGAGAGACAAAAAGCGGAGTACAAATCTGTTCCGGTGACGCAACCGGCCACACCGACCCTACCACCCGATCTGGATCCAGCTATTGCAGCCCTGTTACAAAGCGGACAGGTTACCCCTGAGATGTTGCGCAATTATGGCTACGAAGAATTCATCCCCTATTTGTCAGCGGCGGAGGCAGTCAACAACAACGCGACAATTAATGCTTTGCAACCGTTTCCGAAATACCCACCAGACTGGAACCCCGATTTCCCGATGACGAAAGATAATATGAAAGTTTTGATCGACAATAACCCACAAATATATACGGATCCACTTGATTCAAATTACACGAATTGGTTGGAGGTATGTCCGGAACTGTATATATTTGTAAATAATTGTTGGCCGTGACACATTACAGACGAATTGATGTCTGGGTTTTGGGGAATTCCCTTATTGAGATGAGTAATGTTCTAATTGAGGACAGATAGCGTTGGGATACTGGATCACGAATGGATACACGATGACTAGAACGACCGATTGGTTCACTTATGCCGGCATCCTGGGGGAAGAAAAGTTTTCATACTCATTACCCGTCAGTCTAGTTAACGGTAAAAACAACTTTACTACAATTTACAAGTTTGCCAAGTCCCACAATAGAATAGAATATGAATTCCCGTTGATCATATAAGTCGTTTTTTTTTTAAATCGATATCTTTATCCGTTAAAAACAGGCCAATTCTATGGCACTCGTCTGAAGTACGCGGCGATAGTTGTAAATACGACGTTGGATAGACGTATTGTGAGGTATACTGATGGTCTTCAATACTTTCAACGATGGGAATCCTTCGTCAATGATATGGTTTGTATTCATTCAACGTCATGTACGAAGTATATCTTTAAAATGCAGACAACTCAAAAGCGTCCCCGTTATTTACACAGTCGTTTCTATGAGGTACTATCCGTCAATGTGACAGAATTTGAAACGCTCGTAAAAAATTACATCACTTCTATTTCTAGAATGCAAACATGCCGTCTGGTCTCAATAACGCATTTTTCGTTGTGAATGGCCGAAATATATATCTGCATCTGAAGATGGGGAAGGTAAATGAACAAAATGATACCGTTTGAAAAGCGACACAAAATGGCATCTGTTGATAATGCATGTTTTCATTTAAACATTCCGCGCGACTTGATTTCAGTCGATGGTCTATCAAGCTATTTACGGATTGTGTCTCGGCATCGCTTTGGCCTGCCCCGTGCTCATTATGGGAACTAAGAATATAATCATCGGACTAATGGCGACGTTTACCATCTTGCTGAGCACAACGTGTGTAGTCGGCATGATCCCTGTAGCTGGTTGGAAATTAGGGGTTCGTATATTGCCATTTTTATTCTCGCCATTATATACGGTCATACAAATTCCTCGAAAATATGAGATAATCACGAAAACAATCTAGATGAGACTTGTCTTTCGATCCTGTAATTATGAATTATGGTCCATCATTGGCCTTATAAATCACCTGAAGTCAATTCATTTCGGTCGTCGTTTAGAATAGTAATAGATATTCCTGTAAAAAATCGCTTTTTAGACAATGGTTTCTTTGAATTTGTGCCTCGTAATTGGACTGTCTGTCGATTATACCGTTCACCTGGCGGAGGGATACGCGTACGCGCCTTACGATGACCGCAAGGCAAGGACCTACTTTATGTTCGATGAGGTTGGTTTACCAGTAACAGCCGGGGCAGTCACCACGCTCGGCGCGTCGTTATTCATGCTTTTCGCCGAGATGCAATTTCTCGTGCAATTCGGTTCGTTCATGTTTTGCACTATCGGCTGCTCGTTGCTTTTTTCGTTGACATTTCTCTCGACGATGATGGCGAATATTGGGCCGCAAAGAAACGAAGGTAACGTCACGAAATGGTTTTCGAACTGTCGGAATCGAAAGCTCAATCCACAAGACCGTCCATGAATCACCGCGATCCTCATCATACTATCTGAACTGTTTTTCTACCGTTCGTATTTATTTCAGACAAGCACTTTTGATGTTTTAGATTAAAAATTTACACCTTTATTGAAATGTATGTATACATGTAATCTTGTTTACACAATACAAATTTACGAAAATATATTCAGCAGTCGATCTTGATTATCGGATATTATTTTTGTTGAAAATTGTTCAAATCGTTCTCATTTTTGTGCGGTTTTTCTATTCTTCCCTTCTCCATCTGTACGGTGCAATTTTGTCTGCAATAGAAAAATAATAGCAATAGAGCTGTTAACGTTTCAAATGAAATTCCAATCTATGGGAATATGATCGATTTAAAGCACAAAGCAGTTGTCATTCGCAACCAAACGTTAGAAATTGAATATAGATTGCTCAGAATTTCTTTTTAATATCATCATCTAAATTATAAGGAAAGCTTTCTTGACTTACATATCTTGACTAGGGAAATCGCTCTTTGTGTTTCATCACCGTATGAGCACTGGAAAATCCCCCCTTTCGAAGACTTGAATTCAATGGACACCATCTTCGTGTCGATGCAATTAGGTTTGATCTTTAGCTCGCCAAGTAGTTTATTTGCCGTTACGAATTGTACGTCACAGCCGTAGGTCACTAACTGACCGTTATAGGACCACTGCAGCGGCGACGTAACCGTACTGGATCCAGTACACGTCAGTTTTACGACAGAACCCTTCAAAGCCCTGACTAAAGTCGGAGTGACCACCAAAGGATCTGAAATCGGAATTGAAATTGATAACAGCCGGTTAATTAAAGAAAATAGGCAAACGACGGAAAAGAGTTCTGATATCTTCGTTATTCGAAATCCGTGGAATTTTCTAATTCGCCCGTAAATTTTCATTCATGATACGTCGTATTTTCTGAATGAAATGTTAAACGTTTCACTCACTCATCTGAACATTGAGCTTCTTATGTAAGGCGCCATACTTGCAGGTGTACTGCCCTTCATCAGAGGCCATTAGAGTCGCTATTTTCACGTCCATCAATCGTCCAGGAATACATCGGCCTATGGTGACACGGCTAGAAGAACTCGTCGTATTCACTACTGTGCAATCTTTAACGATCTGAAGTTACCATTACAGGTATTATAATGTAACCGTTATGAATACAAATACGACAGCAAGGGCGGATTTAGGGGGGATGGACCAGTCCACTTCAAAATTTGAATGTGCCTCCAAAAAGGCTGGAAAGTTTTTTTTTGCAAACACGATTCTAACAAGACAAAAAATAAATCCACATGAGCCCTGATAGGGACCAGAAAAATCCCTTTTAGTCCTACATTTTCTGTCGGAGGGCTTCCAGGACCCCTACATTTGGCTTTCCGCGCGCGCATTGCCAAATCTGCCCTTTTCATATCAAATGCCCGTATTCCAACGTTTCAGTGCCACCCCTTTCAAAAACTGCAAGTTCCGCCCTTGGACAGACAGTATATTTGGAATTAACAAACGTACGTACCAAGTCATTTTTGGGTGACCAAAGTTGTAGCTCGTGCTCTTTACTTCCCAACGCACTTCCAACGACCAGACGCGAACAACTAATGTCCAGTCTTCCACCAAGTGCTGGGTTTGGAGTGCGGGACCGGAATCTTAATATACCTGCAAAAAAGTGTCTAATACTTTTATACCTTTTTCAAATTGTTCACATTTCGAGAAAATAGATATACAACTGAAATTTAAAAACTATATATCACTTGAACTTTTAATCTTTAACCTCTTAAGAAAATTCCAACGCACCCACATTGATCTTCACGTTTTCTGACGTTTTCGGTCCAACTTTACACACGTAGTTATCAGAATCGCTCTGACTTGCGTCACTTATTCGAATAGTGACCTTGGATGCGGTGCACGGTTGTCTGATTTCGGCGGTCAAAGCAGCGCCGCATTCGTAAGATTCCATAGTTTGATTTTCTCCCAATCCTCTATGCCATGAGATCGCATACCCATAAAACAGTCTCGTGCACGTCATATCTATGTAGCCACCTTCTGGAATCGTAGCGCTCATCGGATTTACCACAATTCTCTCTACGGAAATAAACATAGATCTTTGCAATGGTTTTGCGATAATTTCAATCTTTTTAGGGGCGGATCCAAGAGGGGTTTTATGGGGTCTTGAGCCCCTGCTTAGTGTTCGAAGATTTTCTGATAGTGTTTTCAATCATACTGATATGATGAAACTGAAAATTGAAATCTTTATCGATTGCTGTTTCGGCGTCTGCCAGAAATTACTGTAGGTAACGCGCAAATTTTTACGAATGAAATTCTTTTCTCTCGCATGCAAAAATTATATCTGAGGAGGCACTGCGCTTGACCCCATCTGCTCAAATTTCTGCACAAATTTCTGGATCGACCCCGTGTACAGATTACTTACGTAGGTCCACAGTTGATATGGCTTTATGTTTGCCGCAATTACAAGAGTAATTTCCGGGTTTGGCGTATCCATCGGTGCCGAAATTAGTGAGTACCAATTCATCCGGTAAGCCTTCAGCACACACAATAAACATGTGGTGGGTTTTTGCAAAGTCTAGCGTATGGCAGTTGTATGTCAACATGGTAGGGCCCGTGGAGCCATCGAGTGGTTCGTATTTCCACATTACGTCATGACCATCGGTAAAACCGTCACATCTAATGTTCAACGATCCTCCATACGGAACTGACGCTATTGAGGGTACGGTAGTTATTGGCCCTGAAAAATATTACATAACGAATGCACACGGTCCTGTTCTTTTTTCTTTCCTTTAGTATTATGATCTACGCGCTCATGTTTATCGTACGTATTGAATGAAACAGGATGTTATGCGTGTATTTGCGTGAGCTTTTGAAAAACGGTCGAACGAAATATGATTCGAAAGGATAGTTTGTGTAAACAGAGCCCTTATCTGACGTATTGTGTCTAGTGTAATTTTATGAGATGAATATCATAAGGGGCCACGTATAATCTATCAATGCTGGGTATTTTGTCGAGAATTTCGTGTGTTTTAATGCTAGATATTGAATAAACCATTTTACAGTTGCTAGCCGCCATTTTGTTAGGGTACTTTTGTCCCGTATTGTTGGGTCATTTTTTTCTCTTTTTTAAAAACTATCCGTGATGTGTATTGTATCATATTTCATCTGTCCATGGATGGATTTTGACAACTTCAGCAACATTCAAACCGCGTGAATCTCTAGTTTTCAGTTATCTAAAAATCATTTCTCAAATTTACACCAATGCGACATGAGAGCGATATAAAAATCGATGGTCAGTTTTTGCCGTGCGCATAGAAATCCAGGGTACTGAAATTTGAAGTTCGTTATTTTCAGAAATAATTTTCTAAAAAATCCAAACATTTCAAGCACTGTACGCATAAACACCCCCTTTAAGGTGAACTTGCTGTTTCGGCTTGCTTTAAGGTGAACCATTTTCACTACACTTGTCTCTACGGAAAATGGTTTTAATTGTTGGTACGAGTATCAGGTTTAAATATTACGGCATTAATACTGTATTCCGTTCTCCGGCGCTAGTTCGTAATGGCTGTAATGGTAGCCGCTTTTACGGCAGGCAGAGGCTTACGTACATGCACCCAAGAAAACCCAAAATATCACTCTTTTGTTGAAAATGCAATCCACAGGTGATAAAAAGTAAAAAGTGACATCTACCATCACAAAAACGCAAGAAGTGTGTGGATTGCATTTACAACAAAAGAGTGATATTTTGTACATACATACATACATACATACTTCATACATACATACATACATACATACATAAATACATACATACATCGAACCAAATTCAAATTCTAGTCTTTCTGAATTTTTTATATCGATAGTATTTGCTAGTGTTTTACTCTACTTACAGACTCTAGGAGAACACAGAACAACTGCAAACAGCTTCCAAATCCACATTATAACAAGTTCTAAAACAAAAACAGAAGTTAGATATGAATGAATTTCAACTAGATACGATGTTTGGTGTAGTATCGATTTAATGTTTATATGTTAGTACGCAGAACACGCACGCGGTGACCATTAAGTTTATACTTACTTATCTCTAAATAATTCTTTACAAATTCGCCGTATCAAAATACGCAAAAACAACTTCACGACGCGGGTTGAACATGGTCGCTCACTGACGCTTCCCCGCAGACTGTCAGCGAGAGTATTTATAGAGTGTATTTACTTTTTATTCTATAGCCGGGTTTTTCTATGCCGATTGTGCTCTTTCCCTTTGTGTATCGTCGCTCTAATTATACCAGCGTTTTTCAGTAACAACAAATGATTTCGATTTATCATCGTTGTAATCCCAACCATGTTCATAATTGATACCGGCAGAATATCTAAATATTGATGACACCACAATCAAGAACATAAAAACTATTTAATAAATAAAAACTATTAAATGAATAAAAACTATAGTAGACAACTTTTATGTTGGTTTTTTTTCACCGAGGGCCCGTAGACAAGTTAACATAAATTCACCCGCATTATAGTAACAAACAACAAAATATTAGGAAAATTAAATAAACCCCCTAGAGGGAAGTTAGAAATTGTGACGTCCCGATGCCTAGATTATTTTGATTGTCTCACTAAACGAAGTGCCTTGCGATCCCGATTGTGCCCGACTCCATATACGGGTTGCTTCCAAAAAGCATAGCTGCGGTCTATACAGAAATATTTTCCTGGTGCTTATCGCATTCAGATTTCTCTGCTTGACCATAAAATATAAGCACTCTTATAGAACTAGGTTAATGAGCGGTATTTTTTCATATCGTCTTTCCGGACGGAGCAGATCGCGGTAAGCCACGGCTAGAATGGTTTTTAAGATGCGATGTTAAGATTGATTTCGCTCACAAATCGAGATTTAAAAAGTATCGACGAATGTTCCATTATTCACGACATTTATGACGATCACCTGCGCAACTGGCATCCGGCCAAAAGCCGAAACCACGTTTTAGTTCTAAGGTTTGTTCTGCAAATGTCCGGAATTTCTTAATGACGTCATCAATTGAATTGAATTGAAGGGAAACCCGGAAATAACGATTAAATTGAAAATTGCGTAAATCAATTAATCTAATAACTAAATTAGCGCTAAAGATGCCAAGAACTCCTCATTTTAGCAGTGACATCAACTTTTGTTCCGAATGTGGTGCAATATTGCCTTTACCTAGCGATGCTGCGAGTGTCACCTGTAACGTGTGCAGCTTTAAAATCGACGTATCAGGTAAATAAATAATAGTCTTCAGATTCGACATTTAATTTATTTGAATAGATCGGTCCGGGAAACCTCTACTCTGAAGACTATCTATTTTAATTCGATTTTTTTTCCAGCGTTCGATGGTCTTGAGATTCACTCGAAGGTCGTTTTCAACGCGCCGAAAGCAAAACTTGCTACCGAATGGGAAGAGCAGTATTCCGGTCCATTGGTGAGCCTCTTCTTCACTTTCACCTGTTTCAGTGATAGCGTCGCTTCCTCGACATTATTGTTACGCATTCATTCTGATTTTAGATTGATCGAAAATGTGCGAAGTGCAACCATGATGGCATGATCTACTCAACCCGTCAAACCAGGTCAGCTGATGAGGGCCAAACTGTATTTTACACTTGTCCTAAATGCAGGTAATTATATCATTTTGTAACCCAGTTACGGGTACACTTCATTGACATAGCATAGATTTTAGAAAGTGCTATTTTGCCAACATCTATATATGATAAACTAATAGAAATAACAATGAAATTATCGTATTATGTATAGGGTTATGGTTTTGATAGGGTTAGGATCTTGAGGGTTAAATTTAGGGTAAGGATTAGGTTGAGGGTCCATTTTAGAGCTAAGGATACTAGGGTTATGGTAAGAGCTAAACATAGTCAATACATTCAATGGGAGTCAACTTGTGTCGGTACATTTACTTCTTTTTGTACGTTAATCGGTATAGGAAAGCTTTGGCGGGTTATTTAAATTTTTGTGGCTGTAGCAAAGCTTTAAATTAAGGCTCAATAAAGGCTATAGATTTTTATCTAACAATAGAAGCCAACCTATCTAATCTGAATTGAATATGATGTTTTATATATGAAATTCGTATGAAGCCGATTTGAACTTCGCAAAGACTTGATTTGTTTTTGAGTTTTGAATAACTAAATTAAATTTGTGCGTTTCAGATTTCAAGAACAAGAATACTCGTGAGAAGTGCTCGCTCGAATCAACCATGAAATAGATGTGTTGTTACATGTTATTTGCATTTATTTTATTTTGTAAAATATTTACACCCCTTATTCAGGGGTCAATAAACGATAATAAATGAGAATGAAATAAAGTGAGTATCATTTTGTGTCGTTTGTCTTTCCGACTTATTGCAGAATCTTATTCAGTGCAGGGTTCATAGTAGTTGGGCTGAGGCAAAGTAAAGCACTTTTAAGCTTTTGGAGACTCGCCATGAACCCTGAGTAGACTCTGTCTACCTCTGGAGTCGATTGCCTTGCGCTATCGCACGCCCCGGACCACACATAACAAATTTTCATACTACGATTACAAATCATCGTGATGACGACCCGTCCCTGCTCCAGCTCCCCCGAATATGCGTTCCTCGATGAGAATTTATTGCTCCCTCCAGATTCGAGGCAAGCGGAGTCTACTCGAGTCCTTTTCCTCATCGAAATTCTTAGGAGCGTCTCCATCCAACGACATGTACAGTGCTGAAAACGTTTAAGTGAAGTTCATATCCCTGGTAAGAGACGGGCAGGCAGTTGCGTCATCTTTTGTAAGGATGGTTTGCGCGACGTTGCTGTTTGTTGCTGTAAGAACTCGGTTGAACGCGAGAACTTTCCTGCAGAGATTCGTGTTTCTTCGATCCTAAAACGACGTTAAAACTGTCCCCCTTGTCGTCGTCCATTCTCTTCAGCTTTGCCTCGATGGCACGGATTTTGGCTTCGGCACTGAAAAACCAATGGTATAACTGAAATGCATTTATGTTCTTTAACTCTTTTCAGTTCAGAAATGAATAACTGGTAGTCAAACCCGCTTAATTCGGATCGGATTTGATTCAGATTATAATCTTATTCGGATATTATCTACGGTAAACCTATACATATAAAAAATACGATGTTTAATTTGGGTTTTTCATGAACCAGATGAATTTCATTAGTCCCAAAAGATCCGAAATAAGCGGCTTATGCTGTAATAACGATAATGATTATGCACCAGATAATAATAATGCAAGTTATCAGATCTATCGACATGGAGTAATGCATTCAATTTTTACCTTGCTGGGTTTAGATTAGTTTTCTTCTCGGTGTAATTTCGATTATTTCCTAATTTAAGTTTCACGGGTTGATCGTACTGCGAAAAGAAAATGTTTAACGAAATACTTTCAGGGTTGTAACGATAATATAAAATCCAACAAAAAAGAAAGTAAAACTAGTCTGAAATGTTTCCTTCAGCCGATATCTAAATCCAACAATTCAACTTTTGAGAAAGTTACAACAAACCTATTCTATATATACAGTTTAAGTCCTTTATAATGCCACTATTAGGACCAATAAAAAAAATGGCATTATAACATAAATAACTTAATTATAACATTATAATTTGGCGTTATAATAATGAAGAATGGTATTTTCCATTAAATTTTAGTAACATTGAGCTTGGAGTAATAATTTTTTGAAATGATTACTCCAAGCATTGAGCAAATTTGTTCTCAGAAAAATGTTTGCATAATGCAAGCAGTGGCATTAAAAAGGATGGTGTTACAACACACCGACTTTTTTTGACTGTTTTTACATCTCATAATTATTGTTGCAACTTTCGTATTCATGAAAATGAATATCAAGATTACAGTTGGACGTCAAATTAAATATTTTTCACATCTTTTATTTCTTATTGGGGGAATATTCCTAATATTTTGAATAGAATACGAGTTCATTGTATATAGAATGAAAAATGTAGAAAATGCGTAGATTGATACGCACTGATTTTGTATCGGCGTTTGCCCATTTCGCAACCAGCCTCTTGTTCATTATCAGCGCACCATTGAGTGCCTTTATCGCCTTTGCCGATTCCTAAAATCAATCAATCAAAAATAATTCATCGATAGATCAATACAAATGATTAAATAATAATGAATAATTGATACGATAATTGAAATTATAGACCAACCTCTTTAGCTTTATAAGTCACGAAACAATAGCCGCGAGGCTTCCCTTTGTCGGGTCCGGCCTTGTGATAAAGATAGTCGAATTTGATTAGTGTTCCGTACTTCTGAAGGGACTTCAACAATACAAATCTGAAAAATAGAGATGATGAGAAAGAATTTAAAGCCAAATTACACAGTACTTTAGAATAAGGAAAAATTGTTCTTCAACGTGAACATTATCAAAAGATTTAACACCTAACAGGTAAAATGCTCATATTACCAACAAAAGCGAAAGATGAGATACTGCTGTGCGGCAAAACTAAGCAAGACATCGAAACAGATAAAAATAGGTCGAAAAGCCTCCTAAAGATCTATCATTTGATGATGATGATGATGATGATGATGATGATGATGATGATGATGATGATGATGATGATGATGATGATGATGATGATGATGATGATGATGATGATGATGATGATGATGATGATGATGATGATGATGATGATGATGATATCGATAAAAACCTGGATTCAATAAAAAGAGACATCAGATGTCAGCGTAGCTGTAGATAATACTCACTCAGTTAGTTTTGCATCGATATTTCCAATCCATATGCGCCGGTCATCTTGTTCCTCAGGGTTTGGATCAAACGGAGGTGGGAGAACTACCTGTAAACAAATTAGTCAAAATATGAATCTTACGGAAAGATACCGAAGAAAAAGACTTCCAAGACTGGTAACTCCTAAAATTTAGCAAAATTTCAGTCAATTTGGATCATCCATTTATTACGTATGCATAGGGGAGTTCAGTGCAATTGCGTACTGCGTAATGCTTAATGTATATGAAAAATGGCCGATTTTGCGTACAGAGGGGGGGGGGTGAAAAGTCAAATTTCATGCTTACATGAATGGTCCTATTCAAATTTTACTAAATTTAAGTAAATTGGCAAGCGACATTCACATTTAAATCAAATTGGATGGCCTAAAAGCCCCAGCCCAGCCCAGTCTCGCAGACCGAGTAGAGGAGGCTCATCTCTCATATGCCTCCAGTAACTTACATTTTCTTCTATATCATCCATCAGACACTAATGAAATGCGTCTTTGGCCGTAGCCCTGAGTAAAAAATTTACAAAATTTGACAATCTATAAAAAATTGTACAACGACCTAGGTATTTGACAGTGGTTCCGTCACCGAAAATCTTTCGATGAGAATAAGGGTAGCTCCGAGAATATCCAAGTTTGGATAATACCCAATTCATTCTTTGGAGTAACCCATTAGTGAGTCGTTCTTTCACCGCTCATCAAGGTCGTAGACTCGAAAAATATTTCTCAGCCACAACAGTGCACAAAATTACAATATATTCCATAATATTTGGGAATTAAAAATTTAAAAACCTTAAATCTATCCCCAGGACGAACTCTTTCTTGACATTAAGTCTTAGAATTCTTGCTTATTCAATGAATGATGATAAGCGTTGGTAGGCGCCTACTGATTACTGCTGCAGGCTTGACCAACAACAAACTGCATTCGCCCATGACGACACTTGCCTCTCAGAGCCTGGTAACTCTCACATCGCAAAAACAAGCCAATACCGCACTGGTCAGATTTCGTTGTCTGGATAAGATTTGTCTACAAAGCCCTCAGCTGCAACATATCCGATTGAAACATGATAAAAATAAAGCGAAAAAAGATAAATCCAAAGGTATGCCATCATTAGGCAAGATTGCTCAGTTGTAGCAAAAGCCTGATATTCTGATAGCATATTGTTTAATTCTTATGCATTCCAGGGAAAAAAGGTGCTAAACTGAATGTTTCCTTGAGCGACGAAGAGATAAACCAAGCGATGAACTATGAACGTTTTACCAGTCAAATGAATGCAGTGACTGATCAGCTGAAACAAGATTACTTAAAACATCTTTCTGTTAGAACAAACGCAGGTATGTTAGGCCTCTATTTATTTTGCTTGAAGTTTGCCCGTTGATGTTTCTAATGCAGTGCACAAACTGATTGCTCACAGAAAATGTAATTTTCTTATGTTTTAGGAGTTTTTGAAAGTCTTCAAATCGTAACTGACGATGGTAAATTTCCTTTGAATCAACTAGCTCAAGTGGTGCAGAAAAACCCAACTCTTCTGTCGGTGAATTTAGGACCTTGTCCGCAGGTACCGCGGGTTACATGGCTTTCAATATCCGAGTAATTTGATGACAAAAAAATGAAAATGTAGCATGTTTATTTCAAAGTTTACTTGAAGTATCTCTTTTTCAATTAAGTATATACCAGCGGTGAAAGATGCGCTTGAAAAATCTGGAATGAACATAAATCCTCAACAAGATGGCAATACACTTTTTATTCCCCTGCCAAAGTAAGTTCTGTCATATTCGACGTAAGCCCAAGTTTAAGATGAAATTTCATCAATGAAGTTATCTCGTCTTGAATTCCTTTCGATCAGGGTAACCAGAGAACATCGCGAATATCTAGTCAAGTCGGCCAAAACTTTATGCGACAAATCGAAGGATAAATTACGCGGGATTTACAACAGTTCCGTGAAAACAGTCAAAAAGAAGAAGGAATTATCCTCAGATCTTCTGCGCAACGTAGAGGAATTGGTAATGAAAACCATAATAAATACCGTTATAGAAGAACAAACAAGGATGAATTTTGATTAATTTTTTGCCTCTATTTCCAGCTTCTGTATGATATGCATAAATATAGTGAACAGTTAGAGAAGATAATGCAAGCTAAACAGGATGAGCTTCTAGGCGGAAAATAACCCAGGCACATATTTTTAGAGATTATTATTATATTAGTCTATTATGCGTGTAAAACTTGATGTGAAGAAATAAAGTGATTTGATATTTCTGATATGTTATGTTATTCATCATTTCTTTCTGCTTTATTTCGAACAAGGGCATCTTGAAATGAATTTTATTCTGAATTCCATGTTATCGCTGTCATGATAACGGAAGTATTGGTAATTGACGTTCCATTGTTCAGCGGGAGTTGTGGATCGCAGATCGGCTTCTGTGCCGTCTAAGTAGCCGATTTCGCCATTGATGGATCCGGCAATCTTCGGTCGCCTTACAGCAAAGTAATCTGGGTAGATACTCAAGTGTTCGAACCAGTAGTTGGGATCCATTGGAAGTATACCGTACGGTGTATTTAGTTTTTTAATTTCGTAATGCAATTTCTGTAAAAAAACAGGGTTTGCAATAGATATCAGACGCTGATTTTGATTTGAAATTGCATTAGAACTCTTACACGCGCCACCTGAGTGGTTATAGACATGTTTTTTTCATCCATTATCGGTTTTTGAAAATACAATCATACCTTTGCCGGGTTCTTCGATCGAATTATCCAACGACAAGTGAATTCATACTCATATCTGTAACCGTCTCCGCTAAACGTTTCGTCAATGACTTTACGAGGAATGCTGAGTGTATAAACATCTTCAACCAATATGATAATGGGCTCTTCGTGGCAGGTTGAATGTTGAATGCTGAACAATGGTACTGAACCTATTTTAAAAAGAATAATGCCGGTAATAAGATATGCCGATAGTTTCAATTTCTTAGAAATATAAAGTTTTTTTAATTTCAAAGAGTCTGTCACAAATAGTGCTACGAAACTCACCAACTGGAGTGAACTGTATGCTGAGCTTATATCCCGCATATCTTTCCAACAGCCATTCGTACGACGGCGGAGAATTGTTTAGTTCGTCGCGTAAATTGCCTTCACTACCGCAATATTTCGGTCGTTCGTTCTTACTGAGATCGGTGTTGTTGGTAATCGACATTTTTCCTGAATCGCAGTTAATGTCATCGATTTTCTCGACAATGAATTTAATTGTCTGAATGAATGAGAGTAAAAATGAAAACGTTCCTTTGGAAATCAATATGAAATAAAAGCAATCAACAGTTGAAAATCACTCGTACATTATTTGGGTTGTTTGCCTTGAATCTCCACTCATTAGGTCTCGGAATTGTCGGGTATTTTGCGAATTCTAAGTTGTATTGCGAGTCAACTTGAATTGGCCTGCCATTATTGTCTTCCGCTGAAATATAATAATTTCGCAATATCATTTGGCACCGGTGTGGGGCTAAAAATTCTCGATTGATGGCGGGTTATATTTGCTTGGCGAGGTGGACGCTGTCATTGATTTAACGTCGAGTACGATCAATGCACATGGAAAACGAATTGTAACCCGATTATTCATTCATTTACCTATTGAGTAGAAGACCACTTTTACGATTCGTATTTGTATATCTGCATCGTTGGCTTCGGGGTCAGTTTCGAATTCGACGGTGAACTCGCGGCCACTTTTTGGGCCAAAGTTCCCCTGACTCGCGGAACCGTTAACGCCGCACATTTCCCACTTTTTGGAGCTCGAGTGATCTTTCTGGATGTTAACATGAGCACGACTACATTCGGAATCGAACGGTAGATTGAACTGCGATATCTTATAATGAATCATCTGGAATGCAAAATAGAAAAATTATGTAAAAATATACATGTATGGTTGGTGGAACGAAGGGAAATGAAATTGTCTAATCATCAGTAGAATCAAAATTGGAATGTCTAGTTCGAACCACAACCAAAACGCAGCTAGAAACTTGTCCGAACGTTGGTAAAATTGATAGGCATCATCTTTGATATTCCCAGCCAGTGCCCACCACCAAAAATAGATACAAAATTGTGGAATATGAGGTGTGAGAAACATATGAGCAGATAGACGCGCACGACAGACGACAGTCAGAGACCGAAATGGTGCATCCACATCTTCATGTGGGTAAAGCCATGTACGCAAGCCAATTTCTAAAGCTAGTTCATGTTTTGTTCAAACGAACAGAAAAAAACAGAAAGTTTATGTCTTACTTGATTTGTATTGCTTGGTCTGATAATCCAGTAACAAAGCGCATTCTTTACAAAGTCAGAGGGGCCTAATTCTAGTTCAAATTTACCCGACGCGGGAATCTCAACAACCTTCAAAAGATCACACGCATCGATGGTGTTTAAACCTGAAACCGTTTAAAAAACAAGATAGATTTCATTTTGCGGGTGCTTGCACGAAACATTTCATTTGGATGCACTTTCAAATGTTAAATTGGCCAAGATTTCTAAGAAAATTACAATTGTCGCGACTTAAAAATTTTGGTTCACTTACCAAAGATAAAAAAGAGAAGCGCAATGCGACAGTTCATCTTCAAACCAGTTTGCAGGATAATAGGCTGCGTGACTACAACATCTCCACTGCAAACCCGCGCGCTAGGAAAATGACTGTTTATTCAAGTGTAAAAATTACTGTGTATTCAAGTGTTGACAACGATTTTGAGTTGTCTTTTTATGTTAACGAATAGTAGCCTCTTTTTTCCGTTTATTCATATGATAGATCCGTTTAAACAGGTGCGCGATTTGCAAATCTTGATTTGCGAATGAATCGGACTTGTGTAAACTGTGCCCACGTGTTTTCTAACAATTCGATCTGAGCCTCGTAGCTGATTTGCCGTAGCCTTATCAAAATCCCAACGGCCGGGTCAAATTGGGAGAAAATCAGCACTGGCAATCATGATTATTCTTTGTAGGGAGTAGAAGGTGAATATTTTGAAGGCTGAAATGGCGGCTACGATTAGGCTACTAAGAATTGAATTAGAATGATCTTTCGATGAATACGACCTGGCAAGGTCATTCCAATTATATTCGTAGAATAAAAAGCCGACAAATCAAAACATGATCGATGCCAGATTCACGCGACTTCGATGAAAATATACTAGTAGGCCTACACCATATCGCGGGATTCGTTCGGTATCTGAGCGGTCATGGCTAGATATTGATTTGTAACAAGTACATGATTTTTGTTGTATCATACGTACATATTTGGGCTTGAATGTCTGCGACTCAATTGGAGTTAAGAAAATAGGTGGGTTTCTAGCCTAATATAGCGATATAGGTTGACCACCATCTCAGTCCAATCCACTTTTTAGCGAACTACTGTCGAGTCCTGAAGAGGCTGTGCGAACCAATTAACCAATTGCATTGCCTTAATATAATCTATAGAAATAGTGGACTCCTGTGTCCTAGGGTATGGGAGCGCCTTCCCGACCCTGGAATATAGAATCCTCAATAATGAAATCTCAATGAAATGTTGTTGACTAGGTTGTCTCTCGTGCAAACTTGCAGATATTTGAGGTTCGTAAGTGTGAGAAGTTCAACGATTTTATATGTGATTCATAATGGACAGTTAATGGACAGTGTGAATAGCTATCAAATTGTTGTTTGTATCCTTGCGATCGATGCGAATAGAGCGATGTTTGTGCTTGCGAGTTGGTTTCAGCGCAATTCAGCGCAAATGATGTTAAGTTAAATATTTATCTACGAATGGTTGATGTTTTTTATTGAAACGACTGGCCAGTTGTTTCAATAAAAAACATCAACCATTCGTAGATGAACAGATATTGTTCTCCTTCAGCTGTAAGAACAAAAACATCCAAAACGATGCAACTTCCGAAAGAGTGAGATTTGCAGGCTTTAGCTCACTCTGTGTTGACAACAAGGATAGACCTAACCTTCAATGGGAAGGCCGTAGGGGTTCGGACTATCGACACCCGCTCTTAACTGCTTGACAGACACTCATTAAACACTTATTAACTGCACTTTCGCTAAGCCTCGTGCCGAGCCTTTTTGAGAGGCAGTTCTATTTCAAGAAAAAAGGCGCTTTCCAGTGATGAGGGCGATTTTTCTCCGTGAAAAGGGGCATTTTCCTACTGAAAAAGGATAGATGTTAAATACGGATGGTCTTTTCGATAACCTCAACTTCAACGACGTCTCAGTTAAATGACTTGGAATTCAATTTTTGGCACTTTTTGAATATATATCATTTTATGATGGATTACTTTTCATTTTCAAAAAACAAATGAAAATTATATCGAAATTTCTAAATCTTGACCCGAATTTTTTTACACTGACTTTTTGAAGGGTACTATGATGCGCGCATGAAAAATGAGAAAAAGTGATATTGAAATTTGACTCATTATTACAAAAAAAGTAATCTAGATGTATAATTCCATCAAACGAAACGACATACATGTCTATTGTTTCTAAAATTTACAAAGATTTACTAAAAATCTGTTCAAATCATAAGCTTTTCAGGCAATAATTTATGTTTAATCGAGACGAGACCGATGCTTATCGATGATTGTATGATCACCAGCGCAAGTTGTTGTACAGCTATTCAAATGAAAAACGACGTGAAGAAGTCAGTTAGATTGATATAGTCTCACTTCGTTTCTACCTTCATCCAATCCAGAGACATGAACGAAATGAAAAAATTCAATTGGGCAAACCGGGGAAAAGAAATTCGACAATGCCGACCCAGTAGGTACCCAAAGCCATGGTGCCTGTGAAAAAGCTGTTCTACTCATAGCTGTCTGAAATAAATTCAGCCAAGTCCGTGCTGTAGCGCGTTTGTGTACCGATTTTGTTTGTACAGAAATCGAGTCGTTTGTTTTTTTCTTGTGTTAAAAGTGTTAAAATTCATCCAATAAAGAATATTAAGAAACAAAGACAAGACGAGAAATAATTCTTGATTTAGTTTTGCATATATTTCCTGTTACTGCATGATATGAATACATAGTGGACAGTCGGAGAAGTTAATGCAAGTAAAACAAGATGAGCTCTAGGTGGAAATAACCCCAACGCACGTTTTAGATATCATCAATAAAGCTTGATGTGAAAAAATTAAGTGATGTAATATTTTTACATGATTGATGTTTGATTCCTAACAAGTGCAAACAGAAGTGAATCTGATTCTCAATTCCTTGTAATCGGCTTTATTTAAACCATTAAATCTATTGCGGAAGTATTGGTAATTGACGTTCCATTGTTTAGCGGGAGATGTTGATCCCAGATCAGCGTCTGTGCCGTCTAAGTTGGTTATTTCGTCCTTGCCGATTAAAATGCTTATTTTGTCGTCGAGGGATCCGGCAATCCTTGGTCGTATCTTGGCGAAATAATCAGGGTAGATACTCATATGTTCGAACCAATAGTTTACACCTATTGGAGTATTACCGTACGGTGTATCAAGACTTTCAATCTCATAATGCAATTTCTGAAAAAAAAACAGCTTCTGCAATAAGAGCAGAACATGAAAATATGCTTTTCTTCTTTCATTGTTCTGCTCATATGGGATACCTTTGCTGGAATCTTCGGTCGAATTATCCAGCGACAAGTGAATCGATCTTTGTAAGTCGTTTCTTCTATAACTTTACGAGGCATTCTCAACGTATAAACATCATCAACAAATATGATCAGTGGCTCTTCTTTGCAGACCGAATGTGACGCTGGTGCTGAACCTTTTTCAACGGAAAGTTTCCGATTGACTCTTTTAGAAATATAAAGAGTAATTCATTTTCAAATAGTCAATTACTTAGATGTTACAAAACTCACCAACTAGAGTTAACAGTATGCTGAGCTCATATCCCTTCTCTCTAAAGAATGACAACTCATACCATGGTGGAAACTTGTTTAGTTTCTCGCGTAAATCGCCTTTATTGCCGCAATATTTCGGTCCGTAATATCCCCAACGCCAGCTTGAGGTGTCGTTGACAATCCCGATGTAATCATCATGATTGCAATTGATGTTACCGATTTTCTCAACATAAAACTTTATTGTCTGAATGAATGAAAATGAAAACAAAAAGGAAAATGTTCCAATTCTAAAAAGTAGCTGTTGAAACACATACATTTTTTGGGTTGTTTGCTTTGAATTTCCACTGAGTAGCTCTCGGAATTGTTGGGTATTTTGCAAATATCAACTTGTATTCAGAGTCTACTCGAATTGGCCAGCCATAATTGTCTTCCGCTGAAATATCATAATTTCGCAATATTATATCAGATTTTCGCCGATATTAAACGTTGGGGATTTAATTATAATTAGATTGTTTAATCATCTACCCATTGAGTAGAAGATCATTTATAGGAAATGGAAACATACTCATTTACCTATTGAGTTGAAGATCACTTTCACGATTCGTTTTTGTACATCTGTATCGTTTACTTCGGGGTCAGTTGCGAATTCGACTGTGAACTCGCGGTCACGTTTTTCATCGAAGTTCCCTCGTGTTGAGCCAACTTCTTCTGTTCCAGCCCCGCACTTTTTCTTATCGGATAAGTCGTATGGATCGTAGGAAGCCGACTCAATCTTAACGTAAGTAGTACACTTGTGAAACAGTGTATTGAACTGTATTATTCTATAATGAATGATCTGAAATGGCAAAACAATTAAACTAATTAAATCAAATTAATTCATGTGGAATGAATCACCGGGAGAACAAGGAGAATCGGAATAATCAATTCACCCGTAAAACCAATGGGCATCCTCTTTTGTTATGTCTGGAACCCAGAACCAAAATATAAATCAAATCGATTTAAGATTGTAAGTGAGCAACCGTCAAACTTGTCGAAATCGTGCTATGTTAATGCTGCATATAGGTCAAAAACTTTCCGTTCGTCAGTATGATAAATAAGCATCGTCGTCGTCATCAGTTAAGCCTCGGACACACTGGGCAATTTCGTCGGCGATTTTATGACCGATTTGATCGCCGACATACCCGGACACACTGGGCGATTTTACAGGCGATTTCGTCGGGCGACGAAATCGCCCAGTGTGTCCGGGCCTTTACACCAACAAGCGCCGCTGTGCCAAGGGGTTGTACTACTCACGATCTGTAGTAATTTGTTCTAGGATTTCAATATCACGTGTCCTATGTTGGGGTTATAATACCAATCACAGAAAGATCACATAACCAGGTTTTTTTTCGGGGTCGTCCTCGCGACCGTTCTGTTGGTCGCAAAGACTCCTGTAGTGCTTTACACGCTGGCGTTTCAGATGGTAGGCGCATCAAATGTCCCAGCCAAAGTTAGTCATCTTCTGGTTATGATTTCATATGCCCAGAAAAAATAGATTAAATCAATACATTGAGGCTGCAGAATGAAGTACAGGAATAAAATGTTGACTGACGGATGACAGCAAACGACGGACAGAAAGTACATGCACCATTGATAATAATCACACGTTCAGTTTCTGATTCTTTCATGTTTTGTTCAAATGTACAAAAAATAAAATTGATCCCTTACTTGATTTATATTTTCGGGTCTGATAACCCAGTGACAGGACGCATTCTTCACAAAGTCAGAGGGGCCTAATTCTAGTACAAATTTCCCTGACGAGGGAACCTCAACAACCTTCATAGGATCACACGCATCGATGGTGTTTAAACCTGAAACCGTTAAAAAAACACATTAAGAAAGATTAATTTCATTTCGCAGGTGCTTGCATGAAACCTTTATTTTGATGGCGATTGAATATGCACAAATTTGAAAAGGAATTTTGAAGATTCCACTATAATTCTTGAACCTGCCACAAACGATATTACAGATTTTCCAATCGCAAGATACGATCAAAGTATCATCACATCTGAAATTTCAATTTACTTACCAAAGATGAGAACGAGAAGCGCTATGTGACAGTTCATCATCTTCAGACCGGTTTGCAGGACGATACGCCGTGTAACTATCTTATCTCCAACGCAATCCGCGCTGAAAATGACCTTTGATTCGAGTGTAAAATTACTGCCTATTCAAGCGTTGTGGTTTTATGATGATAAATAGTAGCTGGTTAGGTCCGTTTATACAGGCGCGCGATTTGCAAACTTAAATTTGCGAATGAATCGTGATCTGTGTAAACACTGTGGCCACTTGTTTTTGAACAAATTCCATGCGAGCCGACAAAAGATCCATCTACATTTGCTTTGAAATCATACTCGAAGCTAGAATTTTTCGATTAGCCCTATCGAAATCCCAATTATTCGAAAAACAACGCACTACCGACACAAGGGTGAGATTTGGCTTGGACCCGATATAAGGAATCATGTAAATATAGCGGTTTTATCATTTTTGAACTATTTGTTTTTCAATAATTAATACCAGTTTTCTTATTGTACACGGCGATTTGTTTCGGCTCCATTGGTGCTCTACATGCGGCTCTCTAAGAAAAATCCACTCTCTACTAAAGGTTTTCGAATTGTGACACCATTAAAGAATAAATTAGGAAACAAAAGAAGATGGAAGATAATATTTCATTTTTGTTTGCGTATATTTCCAGCTACTGCCTAGTACGTATGAACATGATATTCATTGTGACTCCCGCATTTTTACCAGATAGTCGAGTATCGCGGCTACCAGGGCACCCATGGATCCGCACCTGGTGTGAAGTTGTTTTTGTCTCGTGAGGCTATTAGTTGTGTCGAAAATATTTTTCTAAGGTGTGAGTTCATGTGCTTAACATTTTTTGTTTTATGTTAAGTGATATAAAAACGTGGCATAACATATCGGCAATCTTCTAGCTGCCAATACGATCGATCAGTCTTTGGCGTGCACACGTATTTGAGTTGCGGTGTCTGTTCTAAAACTATCATCATTGTCATTTCGAAAATTCATTCGCAACGCAAATTGTATACACAGCAGCGGGTTGACCTGAGAATACAGTAACTGGTCCATATACTCTTCTGTGAACGACCGATTGCTTATGATTTGTTCACGCAATCATCTCAACTTGGGATGATTGCTCGTAGGTTCATGTATGCTCCTATTCGTTGCTTGAATCTTTTGCATAACGACTAGAAATTGTTTATGTAAACATTTGGAAAATTCCATTAAGAAAACAAGAGCAGCTTTTATAGTATCATTAGGTTTATCAAACAGTTGGAGATTAATACGATAAAACAGGATGCTATGATATAAACTTAGATGAAACATTGATTAATAATCTGTTTTTATACTGTGAAGTCATGAAAAACAATCGACCATTTCCAATACACCATTCGTCGTTATTTGGTTCTTGTGGCCTATATCCTAGCCAGTGAATGAAGTGAATTTGATTTTCAATTCTTTATAAACGCCTTTGTTGAAATAATAGCCGGCGTATTGGTAATTGACGTTCCATTGGTCAGCGGGGGTTGTAGATCGAAGATCGGCGTCTGTGCCGTCTAAGTATCCTTTTACGCCGTTGAGGGATCCAGCAATCTTTGGTCTTCTTTTGGTGAAATAGTCCGGGTAGATACTCACGTGTTCGAACCAAAAATCGTTGGAAATCAGGTCTGCTCTGTACGGCGTGTCAAGACTTTCAATGACGTAATTCAGTTTCTAAGGTAGAAAGCAAATAAAATTTTGATTTATCGAAGAGTTATATAAAGGAAATATTAGATTTTTGAAGTAGGAAATCAGAAGTAAGTCTTCGGAGTGCGTGAACGTCCACGGTTCATTCATGTTGAAGAAACGTCAGTTTTTTCCAAATACTGACGACACCAGAATGCTTTATTCTTTTGTTAGGAAATATATATAAAATCATACCTTCGCTGGGTTCTTTGGTCGTATGATCCAACGACAAGTGAATCGATATTCGTGTGTCGTCTCCTGTATAACTTTGCGAGGCATTCTCAACGTATAAACGTCATCAACAAATATGACAAGTGGCTCTTTTTGGCAGGTCGAATGTAACGTCGGCGCTGAACCTTTTAAAAAATGGGATTTTAGAAATCTAAGATTTTGATTCGTTGACGCCGTAAAATCGTGATGAAAGTTTTTAATGCATAACTTAATAACTGAATGCATAACTTGATAACTTAAATGAGAACTGTGTTAGACAATGTGTAATACATTATCAATATCATTGAGGCATCCTCGTCTGCCAGGGTTTGATTGCTGAATCATGTTTGAGTGGCTTGAGGTTCGTTGGGAGGCAATCAAACCCTGGCAAACGAAGATGTATTCTCAAATTAAAAATGACAATTGTGAATATTAGTGTTTATTTTGTAACTAAATTAATTTCATTGACTCATATTTTCTATTTAAATGTCTTATTAATAATGAAGTTTGAAGTGGATGCGCATTACGTAATAATCGAGCTATTTTGCAAGGCATAATTAACGTTTAAGTTAATAAGATAAAAACCCACTATCTACAGATTAAAAGAATTAAAAGGTGTCACACCTTACGATGATCTCTAGGGTGAGATCGAAACGTCGTGTTTATTATATATTTTAGATTGTTCGAATAAATAAATTCTTGATTTTAAATTCTTTTAATCTGTAGATAGTGGGTTTTTATCTTATTATCCGTTCACCACGTTTGAGTGTGGTTATCGTACTACAACGTTTAAGTTAGTTTTCTTATTAATCTGATATTCGTTCAGTTATCTAGAACTTACCAATTACTGTAAATTGTACGCTGAACTTTACCACTGGAAACGATTCGATTTTTCTTTCCAACAGCCATTCGTACGACGGCGGCTTGTTAGTCAGCGCGTCTCGTAGGGCGCCATCTTTCTCGAGATTACCGCAATATTTTGGTCGTTTGTTCCAATGAAGATCGGTGTCGTTCGTAATCGCGATGTAGTCTTCGCCGCATCGTATATCGAGTTTCTCAACTTTGAACTTAAGTTTCTGAATGTAAGTATTTCAAAGATCGTACCAAACATATAGTGTTAACAGAAACCGAAGTTGAATGTAGAATCAGAAAACGGTACGTACATTTTTGGGGTTATTCGCTTTGAATACCCACTGAGCAGTTGTCGGAACCGAGGAGTATTTCTTAATTTCCAACAGGTATTCCGTCTCCACCTGTATTGGTTTCAATGGCCAGCTGTATGGAGACTGATAATTGCGTTCGACTAAAATTCAATGTTGAACGCATCACTTACATTACAATGGAATAGATAAAACTCCGAACGATAGGAACGTAAAATTCCACGAATTGTAAATTGACAAAAAGTTCATAAAAATTAGTAATATTTTAGGTTGGTTACCACTTCCCTGCCCCAGTCTGAAAAGTCTGTATCATTAGAATGCATTTCAAACTGAAGAATTCCTGAATTTCTTTATTCAACTTTTCTTTTATCAACATTTTCAATTGTGGGATCTTACGTCGTTTCTCTCACTAACTATATTACGGGAATTTTCATATCAGCGATTCATAGTACCAAAAGACTTTCGATCTAATTACTATCTGTCCTACTTGTACGAGGCGCTCCTACATTATTACATCATTTTCAACAATGTACGTGTAAGATTTACTGGAATATCAGTTATTATTTACCCATTGCCTTAAATACTACTTTAACTCCGCGATTTTTATCGGTGTCAACTTTAGTGGGATGCGTCTTGAATTCGACTGTGAATTCGCGGCCATTTTTTGAACGGTCGTTTCCTTCGAACGGCAGACGTCGCGTATCGCCGCACATTTTCTGCACGTAGCCCTCGTAGTCCTTGCGTATCAGAACAAAATCCCTTCGACATCTATACGAGTATTTCACATTGAACAGCGATATGTCGTATTGTAGCAGCTAAATATAAGAACGACGCAAAATAATGTTAACAGATTCACTGATGATTAAAAAGCACGTGCGACTAGTTTTGTCAAAAACTTCGGAATGAAATTCCACTTCGTCTTACTTGGTTCGGATTTGATGGTCTGATAATCCAGCGACAGGTCATATTCGGTTTGTAATCAGCGGGCCCAATTTCTAATACGAAACTTTTCGATATGGGCACCGCGACGACCGTCTGGGACCCACATGTAAACAGTGCATCGATGCTACTCAAACCTGCAGCGTGAGAATACTAGATGGAATGCAGATATATTATCAAATTTCATCTAAATATCATCGGATTTGTTTTTCAGAATATTGAAATCGTTATTTTCACGATCGAAAGAATTCGACTGACATAATCATTGAAGTGCAAATGATAAATCTTGATATTCGATTGTCCATGAATAAACTATAGACTTTTCATACAATAATTGCCTATGTTAAGTAAATATAAACTACGAATAAATGTGACAAATAAATCATATCTACAAAAATTGTCGAAATGGAATAAAATATTCGTTACCCAAGATAAGACAGATAAGCGCTATTTGACAGCTCGCCATTGTCTCCAGACAGTTTGTTCATATGTGCAATGCGTATATTCTATTGTTCCTCTTATATGAATGTATACACAATAGATCATGTCAGTAATTGGTATAGGTCCAGTAGTATAATTGCGTTGTAGTTGCTTTGTTTTTGCAATGACCTCAGTAATCACATAGTTGGCGATAAATGGTGATTGGGAAGCTTGTTTATGCGATGACATGACGGTTATTCCAGCCATAAAATGCACATTTTTTTCAAACAATTTCCGACGTGTTTGCGAATAATGACATTTTTTGTTCCATCTTCGTCGTCGCCTGCAATCAAGATTATTTATTGCCTCAACCAATGAAACTACTCGGGACTTATAGAATAAATCTATGAACACCGGGGAATTTTTTAGGCATCGAAGGATTCGGTGTTGGCGATCACGTTCTATTTCTATTTCTTGTTATGCTTTTTGTAACAGTTCAACGATCCCTCATATATGGAGAGTATACATGAAGCGGTATACGCGGATATAGGCCTGTAAAGTATTTACGTAATCACGCCATTAGAAAAATCTGTTTCATATTGAATAGCCATTAACTATTGGTTAGTTGTAGGTCTAAATGCTATTTTCGTATTTCATGATATACGTTGACCGCGAATCTTCGAGTCGAAATAACACTTATGTATCAACTTGCATTGTGAATATGAATATTTTTCCAAACTCTTTCTATCGCTAAATCGAAGACACCGAAACCTGTTTTTTTTTCGCGTCAACTTGTGTTACCGTGAACTCGGGTTCACGGTTCTGTCGCGGCTTCCAACAGTTATCGGCGAGAGGATGGAAACCCACTTATTATCTTTTGCTAATGCACTAATGTCATCCCGAACCGAATGTGGCGAGAACATCCCCTGGGAAAATCTATATTTTGCCGATTTGATACGGAGAATAATAACGCGATGATACGGACGATAATCAATGGTGTGTCGTTCATCCCACACCCATAGTCAACCAACTACTCATCCTGTAAAAAGTTGATTAAAAAGTGTATCTTGTAGAAACCTTGAATTCAACGTGAAGCCCCTATCATGTCATCATCAGCGCCATCTACATGGGTGTCAGATGAAATACGCGATGTGAAAATTCCTTCAAATTTACACTTTTCAATCGTTTACATTTCAGCATCCCATCAGTCATTACAGCTAAAATTCCTCAAGAATGATTATTATGTGTTTATATAACATTATCTATCGTTTAAAACAAAAGCTATTGTGGGCTACACTCGATCATTTCTGCCTTAAAATGCCTGCTATTCGTCGTATTCGATAGACTGAACCGCCAATACAGTCTGAACGTTCAACTATTTTCTCACTTAGAATAGGCTTATACTGAAACTGATTTGAAAAACACGTCATGATGTGAACACCGGGATTCATTTCGACGAGGATTACGCAGTTTTGAACTCAATTTCAACAGCATTAACTCCCCGAACGCAAACCGATCGACACGAGAGACCGTGAAAACAAAACTTAAATCCAACAAAAATATACACCCTAAATTCGCTAAGAATAATTTGTTTATTCCACGATGAAATCGATATGAAACTTTTCCGAAACAAATCTTTACAAAAAAAAAAACACCACTCGAAGTTCAACTCGATATTGAGATAAAGACACGTATTTCGAATACGAGGACAAAGTCCAACAACAGTTTTTTTCCATTGCATTTCGAATCTAGTTTTACTATTACCTAAATTCGAATTTATGGTCTGACATTTGTTTTTAGCTAAAAATTGTTTGTATCTATTCGCGCGTTTCGTGACATTCAGCGGTTTTGTTTTTGATAACCGTGGCGGCAGCGTTCTTCCTGCGTTTTCGCTCGGAAGCTCTGTGTCTGTAACGACCTAAGCTGTACGTCACATAGGCCATCGTTGAGCACATCCCCAGTTCAGCCAATCTGAAAAATATACAAGTGAAAAACTACGTTACTAAGTTATCATTAGGGGGAATATTCGTCTCGAATATTTTCGCCGTATTACAGTCGCCGATCGCCATTAGAGCCCGATACGGAACGAAACGTATTTAGTAGTAACCAAATTACTCTCGAAAGAAACTGGTCGACACCGGTAGCCTGCGATGCCCCTATACCTCTCACAAAATCTAATGTACATATTTATGGGTTGCAATCATCAATCGATCAGACAAATAGACTCGTTGATCACCGCGGCTATAGCCCTATTTACGGCGTGGAAAACCGTTGATGCTTCATTAAGTACGCGTTTGTTTTTAAGTCCACAGGGCTCGACGTGATCGACCAGGAAGGCTACTCCGGTATAACCCCCGAGGAGTAACAAAGCGAAATACAAAAATGTGCATTCCTGACGCATGTACATCAAACACCCGCAGACGAACATTTCAAATTTCGAAAAATAGTCAATTATAATCAATTCTAACGTAATGTCGAGGCAATTCTATGTACTTCAGACACCTTTTATTTTCTGAAATTATACATCAATACTGACATGAGATTTTTCAATGAATTAAGCCATTCGTTCAAGACCGGATTACCGTCAATTGCAACTGATCCCCGAATCCATTTCTTTCATATAGAGATTATACTTAGTAACTAAGTGCGGCCCATTTTGTCGAGGGAAGTCGGCAAATAGAACTGTTTAATATCCGTCTGGAACAGACAGAAGAATCAGCCCCTCGAGTGTATACACGCTTCCTGCTTTAAAACACGCAAACGATGATCGGTTTTGTGGCTTCCGGTTCCCAGGGCTAAACGAGTAAGATATTATAGTTCAAATCGACCGCCATCGTTGAAATTAATCCGTTCTCCCACTAAGCAAGCAGCCGGGATGATATCACGAACGTGACTACAGACCTCGAGTTGGACATTTTTTTTTCAAATCAGGTTAGATGAATAAAGTGGATGGTAATTCTTACATCACTAGTACAATTCAATTGAAAGTGGCGGTTTCAACATTGAATAGAAATCTCCATAACATACTTTCGCTAATTTCTCAGCTATACAACGATTCTTGCCTTATGTTAAAAGGTTTTACAATTCCTAGGACCAAACTAGAAATGAATAAAACCCGCATCGAATGATATAGTTCTTATTGCGTATATCATATAGTCAATATTTTCCCCGTCATCTTTGTTTTCATTTCAAGAGATAATTCAAGAGCGCGTTTTCTAAAACTATGAACATGAAATCGATGAAGAGTCGATAGATCATTGGTGTAATTCTGACAGTTTAATGCGAAGAACTAAGTGACTCTTGAATCGGATTTCCGCACTGCACCGAACTAACACTTCATCTAACGTTGAATCGTCTCGTTCTCGGTGACAACTCTTACAACTGTTCGCAATCGATTCCAGCAAACGTTTAATAATCGTCAAAATGATTTTCGTGCGTCGTTAATCAAGTTCGCGTCGCCCGCTTTTCGTACAGGAGATTTCGATTCCGGCGTTCTCGACGAGTAGTAGATAGGAGAAGATTAATCACGCGGGCACCACGAATCATAAGAAAGTTTTTGACAAGTGTGTTGGCTCGGATTATGAATAACCCGGTTCCATATCGTCATCGATTTCGTTCTTAGAACAATGCGATTGTGAATACGCGATATTTTATCAACACGACCTTCATGAATGGCCCATATCCGAGAGCAAAAATAAAGACAAACATTTTCGAAGACAAACAAATCATCAATTGTTGATAAGAAAGATAACAATTAGATTATCTATTATTTATGTTGGTTTCTCCGCACACTTATGCTGCCCCTTTTCTCTGATAGTGTCAATCAGATGAATCAAATTAGAAATCTGGGTCGGTTTCATATATGAAAAGTTCGAATTTCTTAATACTTGAATGAAAATAAACTAAAAAATTCGATTTCAGAAATCAACTGAAAGTCTAAAATGTGTCGAACGAACTTGAATAGATTCCTGAGCGCTGGGAGCTCGACTCGCCCTTAACACAATTTAGAAAATCTACGTTTCAGGTGACGCGGATTGAGTTTAATGTAAGTGAACCCGATGCTCAATTTAATCAACCTCAGATCCGGTGAAGGATATGTCAATATTGTGTCAACTAAATGAAAAACGTCGCATGCGAAACCCGAGAAGCGCCGGCCCTGTGAAGACCGTTTATAGCCAGGCGCGATTACATACTTTTCCGACGAAATTCTGTTGCGCTTAGAATTTGCTTCTTGCCGTTTTACAAAAGAAAGTCTACATGTATACTTGATATATCAAGGAAATATATATATATTTATAAATATAGATAAATATATCATCTTTATGTAGATTTGATTATAGCAGTAGTCATAGGTATTGGCTGCGATTCTCAGAGGAAAATATAATCAATGTTTTTTCATCAGAACAAGAAGAAAAACAACAACTGTTGAGTTACGTCTATAATAGAAAAGACAAAGACTCGGAAACGCTGCTCCTGTTTTGTGCAAACATCGAAATGAAGTTAACTCCAAATGCGACTGGTTTAAGCGACGTGACTGGAGTTTTAAACAAGCAGTTTTTAATCAAGTGGTTTCCACTAAACGCGTCGCTTTAAATGACAGATACCGAATCTGTATGCATCGAATTTTATTTGTGCCAGGACTTCACGATAGCCAAGAAAGTACTTGATTTCAATCCAAACCAATTATTTCGTTACCGATTTGTGTGGGGAAATTAAACTGCGCTTCGTCCATCAATCTTATCAAAGATACCGCATTCCGACTAGAGGCTCATCATTAGGATTTTAGTGTTTATTTATTGTGATACAAGTTATGCGCTTCTCAAGTCTCCAATTTTCAACGACATACGTACAACGCCTTATATATGGTTATATCAAGAAAATTACTAAATCCTTCTCGAATATTACTGTGCATCCTGCTAAGCAAATAATACTCGCGAATCGACTTATCGTTTTGAGAGTTTACCAAGAATCTTAGTGTCTGATGTACCACAGTTGGTTACACTAGGATCGTAGAGCGACGGAGATCACTGGTGGAGACAACCACTGCCAGTGCTGGGTGAATTTGAGAGACACTTACAATGATTGGTTGTTATCGCCATTTCAAACTGTTAGTTCGAACTCACCAGGATTTCGCGGGCAAAATGGTGTTTCAAATATACAAAACCCGATCCGTGACAACGTTTCGTCACGTGATTCCTAGTTTTGCACAAACCACCATATTGCATATGAGGTAATCAGAGTGCACAGTCACAGTCAGTCAGTCACCAGTCGAGACTCCAACGGTATAAACCCAAGAAGCGCAAAGGTATTTTGAAATGAACTATTTATTTTGAAACTTAAATTGATATAACATTGATTTCATTTCCGAAATTTTTCGAACCGAGGCCTTTTATTTCAGCGAGAAGTTTAAGACAAATGTTTCAGTTCTTTTTTTCAAAATAATGTTAGGTAATTAGCTCATAATGAACCGCCGAGCAAGTATAGTGCGTTTTCACCATTTCTCGCTAATGTATATCTCCGAAATGAATTGACTTTAACAGCCAAATTCCAATGGATTGCATTGGATTGAACACACACATTAATGAATTTCTAAGTTCGAGCATTTCTTAAGGCTTTGAATATAAATCAAATTTCCGGAGGGCACTTGATTCCGGGGGGCACTTGATTCCGGGAGGCACTTTTTTCAACGTTTTCAGCCTATAAATTAATTAAACGCGAAAACTAAACCAGAAACCTTTACGTTATACTTGTTCCCATGGATTAAAGCATATGCATGATCTATTTATTAGGTAAATCAGTCAACTGGCTATTGTGAAATATTGAGCCTCCGGTACAAAGTTCGATATTTTCGTAATACATATTATTCGGGTCGAGTGCGCGTTATACTCTGGTACTTTGGACCAGAACCGCCGAAATGCGGGCAACTTGATATCGCATCTGTGTGCTTCGAGTAGGCGAATATGATATCAACCGTTTTTCTCTATTCGAAATTTGATGCTCCAATAGGGTGGCCTCAATCGCCAAGTTGGTGTTGTGAAAGAAATTTGAAAAATTTGCTTATTCGTTAATTGATTATGTTCAGATCATGATCATGTACGCTAACGTAGGCTAAAACAATCGTACTTGTATAATGACACAGGGTCAAGGGGTTAAATCGGACTAAGTAAATATAGATATCCAAGGTCCGATATAAATTACCAATCTAGTAAGTTCAGATTATCAACGACAATTTGCTATAAACTAACGCGTAAATTATTGACATTTGACTTTCGATTAATCGTGGGCCCGCATTGAGTATTGTAACAGCATCGAATTTCACCAATCTGGTGCTCAATATTCGAACCCAGTTGGTGGCAAGCACGTGAGATCCAATTCCCTCTTTTTGGTCTATAAAACTACAGGCTGTTAAGAGCGCACGTGATTCTTTACGTTCATCTCGTGATTCAGTTTGTATATCCCATGATTTAACGATGCACAGACAAAAAAAGTGTTACACACTTTTGTTTTAGAAAATACCGACTCCTTACATGGCCCGGTATCAAAGTGCGATAGAGTACAAAATACTGTTCATAGATCTTTAAAATCCTCACAATTCATTATTCAAAAACAAGGTGCTGTGTGGGAATTATTCAGAATTCAACTACAGTTTTTGACCAGTGGTCGAAAACAAAAACTCAGATGAGTCTCTTTCGCATCATTGAATCACCGAAAATGGATTTTTTGATTTATTTCTGCCCAATGAACCTTATAAATTTGACCTATTCCAAATATTATTGTCAAGCAATATCATTATCGTTACCCTGGATATGTCCCACTTTCACGATAGAAAGTATAGATAGAAAATTTTCACCACGGCCAAGTAGCACGCTCGAATCACGTGCTCTGTGCGCGTACGCATACATTGAAGAGTTCAATGTTTGATTGCTATGACATTCCGATTTTAGGGTTCCTTCGTATGTTTTGATAATTCGGTCTGCGCGAGCGTGTGTGTGAACGATATTAAGAAATTATGGCTCTACAAATCAGACCCGGGTCCCACTTGGACAAGACGACCCTGACTCAGTATTACACCCTGGAACAACCAGAAGACAAGATCCAGGCTATGTATATATGGATCGATGGAACTGGTGAAGGAATCCGTTGCAAAACAAGAACTCTCGACAGTGAACCAGAAACAATAAATGGTAAGTTCTTATTTTGGAGGTAGTCGATTGTTGATTGTCCAGGCGGCAGCTATTGTAGCGCGGAATTGGCGCTAAGGGGTTTGTGATGTTCAAGTCCTACGAAAATTGAAAATACGTTGATAAGCCGCTTCAGTATTTCTAACTTATTGCAGCTTTCATTTCTCTTGAAGAATCTAAGCCGTCGTTTATCGCGCCTGAGGCCGCATTTCCTGAGCAAAATTATTTCAAAATTTCAAAAAATGTTCTGAGGTTGTCCACTGACCCCATTGTGGGCTTTGCTCGCTTCTTGAATATTATTGATGAATTAAGTTCCACTCCTTTCAAATCTGCATTCCCTAAACCAGGCCACTCTACGCAGCACTATACGGTGGTTTTACTCCAGCTCCTCTGGACACGGACGTCGCATCTATTCGCATAGCCGCATAAATACTAATCTTGGCTGCGTGTTATTTCAGACATTCCGATTTGGAATTTCGATGGGTCTAGCTGTTATTTGGCGGAAGGCTCCAACTCCGATATTTATCTGCATCCGGTGGCTACATTCAGAGATCCATTCCGCCGTGGCAAAAATCTACTCGTACTCTGCGAAACTTACAAATACAACGGACAACCGACCGGTACGTCTGATAAAAAAATCATCAAAAGAAGATAATCTTTCTAATCAAAATTCACAAGTCTCATATTTCCGCGTGTTTCAGCCTAGGAAAACATGATCATTTTCTTTTTTAGAATCGAACAATCGAAAAACGTGTAAAGAAGTAATGGAACGAGCTAAGGAATACGTACCGTGGTTCGGAATCGAACAAGAGTATACGTTATTGGACGTCGACGGTCACCCGTTTGGATGGCCAAAAAATGGCTTTCCCGGACCTCAAGGTATATCATAGACCTCGATCCATCAAATGATATATTATCATCATACATGTTTTATCGCATCTTGTCATCAGAATACGGCATATTTCTCACGATATTTCCCTATTTTCAGGTCCATACTACTGCGCTGTTGGTACCGGTAAAGTATATGGACGAGACATCGTAGAGGCCCACTATCGGGCTTGTCTGTACGCTGGGGTCAAAATCGCCGGCACAAACGCCGAAGTGATGCCAGCTCAGGTAAACAAATAAAAAGCCCATTTCGAATTTTTTTTATTATCACTTTCATTAGTAATTCTCAGTCGTATCGTTGTATTGAAATCGAATTTGTTCCGAACGAAATAACATCTGTTAGCTGTTTTTTAATTCGCTATTTATAGTTATAATAACATACATAGCTTTAGTGTAATGCATACCTGCATCGATAAAATCGTATCGTTCGGAGAAAATTGAATTGTAATGGATATATCGTAATAACAATAGAAATATGCGTCTGAATATAACAATGTATGTATTTCGTCGATATTTCAGTGGGAGTTCCAGGTCGGACCGTGTGAGGGTATCAGTATGGGAGACCACTTGTGGATTGCCCGATTCTTGTTGCACAGAGTCACAGAGGATTTCGGAGTCTGCGCTACGCTGGACCCTAAGCCGATGGAGGGTGATTGGAACGGTGCCGGTGCGCATACGAACTTTTCCACGCTGGCAATGAGAGAAAAGGGTGGCGACAAGTGAGTTAAAATCTACTTCATTTGTCATTTACCCGACTGTATCGAATGTTGATTTATGATTTATATTTTTGCAATTTCTTAGAGTGATTGAAGCAGCTGTTGAACGCTTATCAAAACAACACATGAGACACATTAAAGCCTACGACCCCAATGAGGGAAAAGACAATGAACGCCGCCTAACGGGCGCCCATGAAACTTCTAGTATCCACGATTTCTCGGCTGGTGTCGCTAATCGAGGAACTAGTATCCGTATTCCCCGCCAGGTGATGGACGACAAGTGCGGGTATTTCGAGGATAGACGACCCTCCTCGAACTGCGATCCGTACTCAGTAACCGAAGCCCTCGTCCGAACATGCGTCTTGAACGAATAGACAATAAACTGGAAATACGATCCCAATATGATGCATTCATTTATCGATACGAATTGAATACTAATTTACCACTATCATCCCGTAAGAATCTTAGATAAACTAGATAAACAGACGGATCATTTTGCACTGAAATTGAATTCAAGAAATTGAAGTAAACAATTAAATCATTGTCTCTTTGTGTGTAAATAACAATAAATATATGTGGTAACAAAAATATAGATTTTATCTAAACTGAGCTATGAGACAGAGACTTCATCTAAGATATGACACCACATCTTAGAAAGAGAAATTGCATGTCATTTCGATCTCCTGAAAAGTGAGAAGGCATCGTAGCCAATGTACGCGTACGCGTAAAAAAATGCCGAAGTGACTGGACCAAATGTTGCCATATTTTCATTAAGTTCATGTGTGATTACAGCTATGTTCTGTCAAGAACACCTGGTTTTGCTCTCGAGCCGGCGGTAACCGGAGAGTTAGTGATGGATGGCGTTTCTTTCAGTGGCGACGAACGGTTTATCGAAGCAGTAAATTGACCTCGGATCGAATTATCTTCGTATGATTTTTCGATCAGAGGCCGACGACTCGACGTATCCATGTTTCTGATTGACACGTACTCGGGCGCGCGCCGCCGACGCTGCTGGAAATTTATTTCAATTTTCCGGGTTGTAACATTTACACGTTGCCGGAAATTGTCGTTGAACAGACGATTATCGTGTCTAAATTCTCGGCTGAGAAATAACTCAATTTTCTATCGCTCCTATCACACACACTCACACTCGCTCTAACATCGCTAAGTTGCCGCTCGTTCTCTATCCAGTTTCATAACTGGCAACTGGATTCGTCGACATAGTAATCAATTTCGCCTTGTTCGCCGTTTTCACATTAGTTCTAGTAAATTCCTTGTCCGCACTATGCGGCACTCCTGATTTATAGCGACCAGAAAACACGACGAAGACAAACTGTATCTTTAGTAAAGTTGATTAGGTTAATGTTGTTTTTTATCTTGGATCATGGCAATCAGCTGTCGCGCAGTAGACTTTTTAAGACGGTCAAAAAAAAACTAAAGCCAACGGCATTTCTGGTGAGACGGCATTTGATATTTCAAACTACCAACACAAGGGGTTATATCAATAATATGGTAAGAATGATGATTACAAAAAAGAAACGTGGTGATACAATGTACAGCCATACACACTACGGTCGCGAAAATGTCTGTCGTGCCCTTTTTCGTTTCTTCATAGCCCAAAGTAATAATGGCACATTTAGTCGTCCAAAGAAATTCCAGAAGTAGAAAGAACAGGACACATTTTTACAAGACGAGGCAGATTATTTTGAACAAAAGGGCACACCATTCTTCGGGATCTCGTCTGTATTGCCTGGAAACTACATCTCAATGCAGCACATTTTCTAGAAAGCACTTTGCATCAATACTTAATTTATTGTTTGGAAATTGTACCAAAAAGCAGTAAATTTTTACAAAAATTTCTGACCCCCAGCTCGTTTGTCGTTTGCCATTTTCATAAGCTTTGCTAATCTCAAGAGTGGTCGCTGGGTCCGCCCCTGATATAAAACTTCTTCAAAACAGTTCTCCACCTTCTATGTCTTATGCATAATGAAGATTTCTTTTTCCATTTTTCGGTTTCCGGGCACCGTCATAACACAAAAACGTAAAGAAATGTTTAACAAGTAAGAATAATGTGAACAAATGCAACGGATGTTCATACCCAGTTCTGGTCGAACTTTGTTATGTATACGTTGTCAAATTGGGATCAGATTGAATGTAATGAATTCGACACTCGTCAATAGATCACAGCGGAGAAATAGGAAGCATTTGAATCGAGCTAGCAGCGATCAGAGACGGAATTTACAGTTTTAGCTACGAGGCCGGACATGATCGTATCTCGTAGATCAAGCGTAAGCCGACAATGTGTCTCCGCGCGGTTCCATCATTACTTATTATTGTATCCATTACGATGATTATTCATTGTCGTTTAGTCCACCGCTGGGGACGACATCGCGAGCGAATGAAAAAAAAAACGGCACCAGAATACACACTAAAAACTAGAGTTACCTCAACGGACATGGCAATTACGCAATTGTGTCGATGTCATGAACAATAGGGCGGAATATTCATCACGAAGTTGGTGAGATTGTAACGGTTGCGTCACAAGTTTCGTGTGAGAAAAACTGTAGCCAATCTTGTCATATCGTCTGGTTACAAGATTATCTGCTAATGACGTGGCATTTGTTCGAACTGATGACTCGTGATATACTAGCAAAGCGCAAACCACTTTGTTCCCTACATGTCACCCGAAGATAATGATTTAGATATAGAAGCGTGTTCTTTTTTTTCGTCGTTTGTACACATCTGTTACTGGTGACGGCTTATTTGTTAAGACGCGAAAACGATGCCTTCAAACAGCTGTAAGATTTCCAGTATCCGCACGCTAGATTCGTTTCGCGTTTTCCTATATCTATTGGCATATATACACTGCGACTCGACGCCGAAAAAACTGACTGCACGCACGTCATCAATAAATACAGAAGAACGAAGATGTATATTAAACTGTCAGGAAAAGATGGTTAATTTCCCAGTAGAGCGGACACCACCAATATCCGTCTAATTCGCCGCTGGACGACGAAAAGTATAGAAACCGATCGAGAAGAGCCCTACATTTAGCCACGAGATCGTCATGACAGTTTATTAAAAGATCTCAATGGCGACGGACCACTAGAAACACTAAATTACTACTATTTCTGTCTCCTCAAGAGTCGACAGCCTTTCGATCGCACACATACGCGGTGATATTTTCTGCATTACGATTTACCCGGTGCAGGACGTGGCGATATTTTTCGCACAAACATGCGCAATATTTCGCCGTCCGCATTTATAAATAGGACTCGTTGCGTTTTTAACCATGTGCGAGACCTGTTGCTAACCCGTGGTTCTTATTGCACATGCATAGATTCGCCTGCTGTCGGTTTAGCGGCGTTAGCGGCTCGTGATTTCCCCGGAGAGGCGACACTAGCTACGAACGGCGACGCATCCCGCAAAGTCAAAAAGTTATCTTGGCGTCGGTTAATGTTGAAAGAAGATTCCGATCACGAATTTCGCAATGAATCTGAATTAACAAATGGGAAAACGTTGACGCTTAAATCGTGGCTATAAATCACGAATTTGTCGCCAAATAAGCAAGTGCCTATCTGTATGTATATAGTCTGCTTTCAACGATCGATTTGGGATGTTCCGAACAAAACCTTAAAATCTCTGAGGTCTTAGAAATCCATCGCATCTATCGAATGAATGAGCATCAATATTCCATAACGATATCGCGAAGAATGTTCTTGTCTTTGTCTGACTGGATAGCCGGTTTGAAACTCTTCAATATCAAAAGGAATATCAAGAGGAGCAAAATATGCATGTACATAGAAACATGATTTACCAAAGTGTCTACTTATAATGACGGATATCATTTAGTTAATCCCACGCTGATATAACGAAAAAGATGAAGTACGAAAAGTTTCCTTAAAGCTAATAATTTATTGGTTTGAAGTTTTCGACTGAAACCGGATCTTCCTGAAGATGACTATCAGGTTATAGTCGAAACGTCGAATCAATAAATTATTAGCTTTAAGGAAACCTTCGTATTTCATCGTTTCGTTATATCAGTGTGGGATTTTCTGAACTGAAAGGTCACAATTTTTGCTTTGAAATATAGCGTGTTTCATCAAAACGATAGACATCATTTCAATCAGCGTCTGACTTTTCTATTCGGGGTTGATGTGACAACTATATACGTTAAATCTTTACACTGTATGTGCATTAATGATATAATACCCGGCTCGCGTACTCGAATACAGAGGCTTAGTAAATAACAGACCTGCACGCAACTAATTAATTAATAACCTCCTCCAGATATTCCTCTCCTGTAAGCTGTGGATTACCTCCGTGTCGCCTTTTATCTGAGACAATGCATAATGTTATCCCTGTCATCATCTATAATTCCAATACCCATACAACCCATTTTTTACGGGCTGAAGCATTAAACTCGATATGGCCGAAATGTGTTATCGCGTTGAATAACCGTTTCAAGGTAGTGGCTTAGAATTGAGAAGAGCTACGAACTATTTTTATACCTTAAGTGCAGAAACTTCTTCAACCGTCACCCACAGAACGGTTCGATGACTCGGACCACGAAAAGGATGAAATTTGAATATCGGGAATTAACGTTAATTTGAGCGTATATTTTCTCGGTTTGTCAAACAAAATAAACGAAATGCACATGATACTACATTAAATAATGCGGAAAAATAAGAATACATTTTTCATGAGCAGATATGCCACTTAGAATAAGATCGTCTCGTTGATGATGCCCTGGAGCTTTTGTTGTTAGCGATCAAATGACTTCTTGTCGCGGCGCGTTTTCCATTAAGAAACATCGGCCGACTAAATGAAGCAAATATAGATACTATCGAAGTATTACTTTGATCTAGGCTCGCTCAATTAGCTATATTCTATAGAAAATGAAGTGTGCATCGCGGCGCTGGTGCGAAAATTATATGTAAATTGACGATCTTGTCGGCTAATGAAAAAATGACTTACCGCTGCCGCAAGAACGGCAGCCATTTCCTCAGTCACATGCAACGCGATATCTCAAATAAATATGATCCCCGAGCTACACTGGTGTAAAAACTAGAACCGCGCGGTAACGAATACAAAAAAAAGAGAAGAGAAATAACAAGCCGTGAAGGCTGATTGACTGTACTTTCTTTTTACAACGAAAATAAACATCCGTGAAATGCGTCTAAAACGCGATGGATACCATTAGCAACCTTTGGGAAGGTGCATTAAATGTCAACCGAGTGATGAGGCCAACTACCAACTATCGCTGCATTTCGAATAAAATCATTAACCATTCACGAACGAAAGTCACGCTATCTGCATTTTGAAGGGACCATTTGTCTTTCGGTGTTTATACATATAGCGCAGTGATCGAACGAATGAAAGCTATCTGATGGAGGATCTGAACGCGGCGACCGAGTTTGTCCTGTATACGGATATACGCGAAAGAGATCGATGACTTTTTTCGATTCGCGATTAGCCAACAAAATGTTCTCCGTGATGTATTGAATGTCTTTAATTTCCGAACTGTCGTGTTTTACCATTAACGGTGATTATGTTTGGTTTATCGCGATTGACTGTGAAAACTCAATTTCTGCTATGCAACTCCGGTAGGATGCCGCGCTTTATTCTATGCTATACGGCCTTCAGGCGCTAGTGCCAAATAGAACGACGGAAGCGAACATAATGGTACTTGAGTCGAAGATGGCTTGCTAAGTTACTTTATTGCTGATGAGGACCGACGAGTGTTTTTCTGTCATTACGACGATAGCCGAAGTTGAGCAGACGAATTCCCGAGTATCGCGATTCGTGTTGAATACCGACTGACGTTTAACGAATATTTCGAGAGACTTCAAAACACTACTAGTATACACGTAATCTGTAACACCGCATTTTCAAAAGGAAGACCGGCAGTCGATGACGTAAAACCCAATTCACGATCTAAATCTAATTTAGATAAAACCCATTCTGTGTTTCTTGGTTGCATTTTCATACTAAGTTCATTTCGGGAATAATCACGAAAATTAAGCTGAAATTCTGCGAAAACCTGATTAAGACGTTTTCGTCTTATCTCGGTGAATCCGTTTACGTTTGCTAAATCTACTCAGTAAGCCACGATTTATGTCATTATACGGGCGGAGAAAAAAAGAGTCAACGCAACGCACAAAGTCGTGCTGAATGTCTAGGTTAATTAAGTTACCGGCAACGTGAAGCCGAATTTACATTTGACGCTGACAAAGCTTGTATAGTGACATCCACTTGTAAGCCAACATCAATCACTTTTGCAGGAAATTGCGTAATTAAAATGAGAAAAAAAAATGTATTAGGTCTGAGGCGTGACTCGAAAGCAAAACCTCAGCTTGTGTATAAATGTATACGTAAGAAGATTCACCAGTGACTGCGCGCGGATGTCTTTCAGAATCATTCTCATAAACCGACCGCGTCACCTCGACTAGTACATCCCCTGTATCGTGTGTCTTCGAACAGAGTTTAGATTCTTTCCGATACTTTGCTTTACCCAAAAGTACCATTTCGCATTTTTCGCGAGAATCGATTCCGATGAAATTCTCTTGACGGAACTCGCTCATCCCGACATCAAACAATGTTTCTACCTTTCTCATCGAAATAGCGCTCATTTTTCCATTAAGTCGATCTTGCAATGGCCGCGGCGGTTTCTACCCCGGGGACACGAATGACAAGAAATGCCGGATTAAGGAATAATTGCGGCAACTAGAAATAGACAGGATCAATAGCGCTTCAAATGAGAATCCTCTCTGAAACTCCATATACACGAATAAATCTTTGATAAACGGCCAACCGCGGGGGAAAGCTTACCCCACGATAGATATTAAAAAGAATACGTCTACTAATTTTTGTAGCCTAGCCCATAGGATATGAGAGTATTCAAATGAGAGTTTCATCATATGAAATAATGCCACGAGTGTATGGTTTCAACCCGATACTGCTACCATCGTCCTCGCAGCAGGGATTCATCATTTATTTATCATTATCACTTAAACCTTTTTTTCCAAGAGACTTGAACGTCCATGGTTACTGTACTGTATTTGAAACCCTAATTCGATTGATAACAAAATAGAATTTACACCCTAATATCAAATATCAAACCTTATGATGGCATCAGGAAACTGGAGACACCCTGCCTGAATAGCCTCCGTGTGCAGCTATACCGTGGGAGAGTCTCAGAAAGCCAAGGTCCGAATCTCAACTATGCCAAGGGGAATTGATAAGAACAGTGTAATGGCACATAACATGAACGTATATTGGTAATGATTTGAATTAAACATTTATAAGTCACCATCTCAGCTCATTATCAAATTGAAGCCCACAAGGCGTTCGTAAATTGGAAGCACGAACGACACCAATAAAGTTCAATCTATAATTTATTGCTCAATATTGCAGGCACATTAAGTGTCGTTAGGTTGGCACATCTCAAACACAACGTGTGTGCGCGCCTTACAGAAACTCATAAATATCCATTAAGTCGATTCCTGGTGTTTCCCATAAATGGATTATTACGTCCAATTACCAGTTACAATTTCGTCGGCCGGAACAGCTGACTGGCTTTGTCGGTTTCATTCTCACCAACATGGCGGCTTGTTATCTCTCAAATTAACCAAGATTCCCATTCTACACATGCGTGCGGTACGCTTCCGTCTGCAGGCTACGACTTCCGGTGATGACGTGCGAATTTGCATATACGTATGCAAGTCGTTTTTAACGAGATGTCTTTTAAAATCCTAGATCAACCTAGAGCAGTTTGGCAAATATGCGCGAGAGAAAATATGAAATGCCTCTATGGTGCACCACGAGATGTGTCTGACCTCAGTTAGCTCAAAACTCTAGACGATCAAGAGCAGTTTTGGCAAAATTTTGGCGAATATACCCGAGAAAATATGAAATGCATTTATGTTTTCGATGGTACACCACGAGATGTGTCTGACCTCATTTAACTTAAAACTCTAGACGATCAAGAGCAGTTTTGGCAAAGTTTTGGCGAATATACCCGAGAAAATATGAAATGCATTTCCACGCGATATATCTGACCTCAATAAAGGCAAAAGAGAAGACGCAACTGACTAGCGCTAAATGGCTTGCCAACGTACGCCGCTTATTTTTAATGATTGATGTGTTGCCACTGGACATTCGAATTGGTAGCGTGCCTCAAGGGAAATAACCTTAACGACGCCGATGATAAATTATTTAACCAACTATCAGAAGATTTTGTCTGGAAGCATTACAACACTAGAACTTATCCTAATGGATGTTGACACGAAAAAATAACATCGCGAAAACCGTGTTTCCAGTCTCATTTGTAGTATAAGATTTATCTCGACAGTTCCGATTCTCAAACGGTAATTCAATTTCGGTTTCTTTAGCCGATCCTTTTATTGGTAAATCGTTGCGAACGAATCAAATCAAGATTGACTGCTCGCGCCTTAATTGAACAAAATAGCAGGAGTGGGATTTAATTTATCACTCTGCGGGGTGACCATGGTGACTTTTGGCCGTCCCGAATGCGACGGTATAAATTGTATTTAAGAGTTACGTAATCTCGAGGCTTCTCGGAGCTTTGGTCGATATTTCTTCTGATTATCTATTGAAAAAAGGTCTTGTAGAGATAGATGATCATTACTAACTTACCGAAAGCAAGTGTGGAAGGAATACCAGGGCCACGGGTCTACTTTGTGAGTCTTCGCGAGAACACCGTAAACTCCAAACATGGCGTACAGTTGTAATATACATAGTATGAATTGAAACATAGTTGTTAAATAGCAAATCTTGACTAGCTTATGTAGCATCCGCCCTTGTCGAATACGATAGAAACTAATCGTGCTGCAGGCCGATTCGCTCGTTTTTAAGGCGCAATTTTGTTTAGTTTGTTCGACCCAGGTTTTACTATCATCGGAATGTACGTCGATGCTGTCCTTTCTGGCTTTGAATCGTGGAGATCCGGCCTCCGTGTCGGCCATGTAACCGCCATAATCGACGTTTTCGAGAGCACCAATGTTATCAGCCATTTCATCGTGGACGTTTTCGTTCTCGTCTTGAGGTAACCTTTGAAACGACGTCGAGTTTTCTTGCATTTCGAAACAGTTGTTTATTTGAAAGACGAGCCCTTCGAGTGAACCGTGGGAAGAGGAACGGTGGTCTGCGAACGTAACATTGTCGCCGCCCGCCCGAGCTGAAACCGCACTTTCGGTATTTGCGCTTTTTATATCCGTCGCTGGCGACTTTCGATGATGAGATTGCGGCGCGATGGCGCAGGTTTTGGAAGCGTTGAATTGCGAATTCGCGAAGTCATCGTCCGCGGTATAAACGCTCCCACTTTCCAAACTTGAGCAAACTTCCGATAAAGATGGTGACGTCACGTGAGAGGCCACCGATGCGTCATTATCGTCGCTTGGTTTCAGGCTTTGAGCGGTTTTACTTTTGGAGCCATTGCTGCTTTCTGGTAGAGTCGTATTGAGACTAGACAGCGCACTGTCTTGCGTGGCAGGTTCGGCGACCGGGGAGGACTGCCGATCGATCACCGTTATATTATCTTCCGTCATGATTATTTCTAGTTTGGCGTTGTTTAACAGATTGACCTCTTCCGGTTCCTCGGAAACGTTCCTGGCGCGTTCATCCGCCGATGAATCCTTGTCGATATTGAATCGCGTCACGTGACAAGAAATGATGGATGAATCACTGCACCCAGACGAAGATTCAGTGAAAATACTCAACGTATCTTCCTCGTCATTAGTTATCCGTATTTTCGGTCGTTTCACTCGTTTAATGACTCCGTCTTTACGGAAGGCTTCCGGGTCGTTTCTGAAGTGATTGTACATACTGAGCTGTTTTAGGGCTTTCTGCGTTTCGCTGGTGAACTGCGTTATTTTGAAACCCTTGAATATGAAAATCCCGCACAAAATGAAGCCCCACAATATGAACATACTTTCGGTAACGATGAGCATTAGTTTTAGGGACGTATCCAACGACACAGCTACGTCTATTGATATGACTAGCGAAAAGTGGAAGAATATGAAAATGGAAAGAGCCTGGTAGCTTGGAAATCTCCACGGTCCTAATTTCACCTGTGTTATCCGTAGAAATGCCCACTGCAGCAAACTGAACGCCGATGTCAAACTCGGGTGTCCGACACCGAAAAGAACCATCGAGAATGTTTTCGGTAGTATTTTCGTTGACCAATACGGATCGATAATCAAATAGAAACCGCGACACATTCCGCACACGAGTAACATCGAGTTCAAGGTCACGACGTATTTATGATTACGGCATCTGTTGTGGAGTTTCAAAACGGAAATGAACATCATGATCGCCGTGATCAAGAATAACGAACCGAAACCGTACGTATGAAATCCCCACGCCCAGGTCCATTGCCGTTTGGCTCTGCTCCACGTGGGCACCGGTTCCGCGTACGACACTGGTTTCATCGTATTGAACTCTGATTTACTAAGATTTCCATCCATTACTCGTCGGTTGTGTTTCCGTGCACGCTGCTGCATCGACTCCTTTCAAATTCATCGCGCCATATTTTCCTCACATCTTGTTGGACCATAGAAAGCCGATTTCTGAAAAGACAAAAAAAAACTATTTCGATGTTAAATCTAAATGAACCCGATAAATGTTGAAATATTCCTTGGACGCGAACGTAACTAACTTTCTATCGAGTAAGAGTAAACGATAATGAAAAAAATAAACATATTCCGAGGCACCTTCAATTTCATAGTAGGTTTCGTCGTAACAGTGCGCAATCATGTGCAATTTCCCTCGTCGGATTCCTGTCCAGAATTTCCTCCAGAGATTAGATGCAGATTTAATGACACGCAATCACCCTTTCGTCTCGAAATGGTGCTCCGGTAAAAGTGGATTTTGTCTCGAGAATCAATCAAGAAAAATCCCGTGCACCGTTTACAGGGAAGCCATTTCGGATCAACCGCAAATTGCAACATTCGTTTCACGAATTGTACGTATGTAGATAACTTGGTGAACACAACGACATCATAAAGCAAGATGATTAGCGCTACAAGGTTCAAAATGCTTGTCCGTTGGTTTTTCTATTATACCCATAAACATTGCGGCAGACAAGCGGTGTCGTAAATATCCGAAAATTGCAGCGCAGAAAACAACTAATGATCCATGAATACATAATGTATTAGAACTACCAAGTACCAAGTATCAGAAAGAAAAGCGAATATAAAAACGGAAACGGAATAAATAGGGATCTGACTGAAATATAAAAGAACGTCTCTATGTTTTGAATACTAATTGGCATTCTGTTACCAGACTTGAGTGTTTTGTGTTCGGATCCATGGAAAATGTCTGGAAGAACAGGCTATAAATGTTGAAGGTAGTTGAATTTCAGAAGTGAAATAAAGAAAGGCCTCCGGCATCTTTCCGCTGTAATAACACACGCATTCGTCTGATGTGACTGAAGCCTTTTCGTTTTGATGGTTCACTTTGATTCAATAATCACAGGTCTCTTTGTCTCCCTATCTATCTTGCCCCCTCTCTTCATCGGCTCCGTAAGTCTGATGAGATTTTGAAAAAATGAATTTGAATAAAAAAGCTAGACGAATTAGACGAGTGAATGCTATTTCACGTTGTTCATCAACTTTACACTAAAAGATAGAACACACAGTTCCACGATTAAAAAAAAAGTTTGATTCCCGTGGCAAAAATGAAAATAAAACATTATTTTTCAATTCAAAAATTTTCTAGAATAGATGAAAGCTCCTTAAATTGTAATCACAACCAATGATAAGGTAAACATCCCTTAAATGCCAAGAACGTTTGACAAAACTCACGCGATTCCTTTCAAAGCTATTTAATAAGCCTTGTCATTCCATGTTCAACCGTCATGCGTGCGTATCCGACTACAGTAGGCGGTTTAATTGCATTAAATTAGGCTCGGAAAGCAAATGGTTCATGAAATGCTGACTGGCACATTTTGTTGAGGAAAGAGAACGTCATTTAGTTAAAATCTAAAAGCCACGGTATAATTCCCAGCGCGACGATAAACAAATCAAAACCGTTGAAGTCGCGATGTTTCAAAGATCACAGAAGAAATTGGGTTATCAAATAATTGGCGGATGCTGGCGAAGTAGTCACCGAAGCAGAGTCGCCATTTGCTGTCTGTTTTCTGGGGGAGCATCTTTTTATATCTCACATTTCTATTTAATTGAGTTCTCGCGGGCATACTTCCGGTGTGCGCTACTTTTTTCTAAGAAATGACAGCGCGCGCGACGGGTTCGGAATGATTGAAGCCTCTCTCTACGGTCGCCGATATTGTTATACATAATCAAAGCAGATCTTCAAAAATATGCAACCCTGATTCAGCCATTTCTATTATTGAAAAAAGAATAACGCTATAACTTTTTGCATATCCTTTAAAGCATAGGCTTGGTCCATTTTGGACCGGAAGTGACGATGGTACGGAAATACAAATTATGTTGATTTTTTGGCTTACCCGATTAAGAAAATACTCAATGATGTATATCATTGAGTATTTATATATACACAGCAACGAAAAGTGTTTATCTAAAGGAGATTTTTAGTTAGGGTTTAGAAATGTAGCAGCTCTGCTTAAAGTAATAGCATGTTGTTCAAAATAGATGAAGGAATCTCGGCTTGGGTATTGAAGCCGGATTAATAAGCCTTTTTACAGTTTCCAGGCGCCATTTTTGGATACCCGCTGGGTCCGCATTGTTGAATTTTTTGTCCCTATTTTCCCCCGTTACATTTTCTATTTCGTTCATATCTCGAGATTGGATTAAGATAGAAACAAAGTAAAAATATCGATGAACTAAGCTGGCAATAAACTTTTTTAATGAAATCACTCATTTAAAAAGTTAATGCACTAATGCGCGCTGGTAAAGTTATAAACATTGATATCGTCTTCCCGATAATTAAACTTGAATTACTGCTCATCCCATTCAAAAGTACGTAATTAAGAGAGCTAACTGCATGCATCGGAATTGACTAAATGGTTCCTAATTCTCGTTCGATATTCTGATAACCAGTAATGGTCGTAACTTGTCCTTTTTCTCGCCGAGCAAAACGAAAAGCGTTACGTTCTCATCGGAGGAACCAATAGCGCGACGTTCGCGACGGTAGATTATCAGCCGATGAACGGTTCAATGGTTCTACATCCGATAAAATCAGCGCTATCGACGTCGTCTTCGCATTGAACATCTCGCTTAACACTTCAACGAAAAACTTAAATTCATTTTAACGGTAATGAGATTATCTGGCAGCCGAGAGTGTGAAATTGACGACGTGACAAGAATGGCGGTGTAGCGTAAAAAACGGCATCCGATCTAATGGACTGATAATGGCGCAATATGGCAGCAAACATTAAATAGTTAATGATGGATGATGGTTTAGATTTCGGAATAATGGACTGCAGCGGTGACAGTTCACAAATAATTATGTTTGTTCATGGGCTCTAAAACGATATAGAGTCATTTTAGAGTTAAGTCCATGGTTTGTTGCAGTGGAGAAGGCGACATCTCGAATATTTGCCTAATACTTTACCTAACACAATCATCCGTATGACTTGTTTTTAAGAAAATTAGATAGCATTTCAATAAAACAGATCTTTACTCATTTCGATTGTTATGTCTCATGCATATAGCATCTCAAGTATTGAAACGCACGTAAAGCAATCCAAGGAGAGCCTTTAAAGTAGTTGGGAGCCACGCAAAGGAATGCATTTTGTGCACGCGAACATTCTTTCGATTTCGTGCCATCGTCATAAACCTGGCTATGAAACAATCATTTATCAACTCCAAAAATATGCAGAAAGTATACTTTCAAATAAAGCCAACATCGAATGCATTATGCATTTCACAAAGTACACTTCTGCGGATAAATGATATTTGCTTACCTCGGGGATATTGTATCTTCCGTATTTGAAATATGAAACATGAGAGGAAATATGGCTGCTAGCGTATATGAGCTTTTAATCAGCTATGAACGTTTTTAGCACGACATACATAGCACTCGAATGAACCAGATGGTTACTTCTCAGGTAGAATCCTCTTCGGTGTAGTAATGTCACGTCTACTAGACCGTATCATCTGGTTAGTTCATGAGCTAGAAGGCACAGTTCTGATATCCCGGTTAGTCTTTAAGCAGCGGATGATTAGCCGAATAACCTTTCAAGGCTTCTTTCATGTGTCTTACGGGAACGAACCATGCGTTCGTCGCGATATTCGCGTGGAGATTTGAAAATTGAAGTTGAACTATGTGAACTAAGGGGAAACAATGAAGCTATAAGAGTGTGTAAAAATAGCCTTGAACTGTAACCTTTTCGAAGTTCTGCGAATGATTTCTTTCCAAGGCTTTGTAAAAAAGATTCTCAATTGCCTCCAGAATTCATGAATATCTTTAATATAAATCATCGATAACTACCTTAAGAACTAAACGCATTGCGAAAACATTCGTCGAAGAATTTGTTAAGTGGTTGAAAGTACCGTAATGATAAATTCTGCTAAATCATCAATATCGGTCGCTTACCTGAGCTTTTAAAATCTATAAATCCTATCCCGTTCAGTGTTAGTTGTTATTCTCATCCACGGTCGGATTTCGCTCTGAACCGTTATGATTCTCGATCAGCGATACCGCGAGTAATGACTATTCACACCAGGCAACGACTACAGACTAAAGCTCAACATCAGTAACTCTCTTTACGTCGTCGCCTCTCTCTCTCCCTCCCTCTCTCTCGTCAGTGCGCGCGCGCCTGAATGTGAACGTTCTTCATCTTGTGTATTGCGAGTAAACACAATATTTAGACGCGAGTATCCTCAGATCTCCGATCTCGCGGCGTTGAAATGTCAATTCCCACGGGCGCAGTTTCCGTTTGGTTTATGCTCGTTGAAGTCCCGCTTGATAGCCTGAAATTATATACTCGTGTTTCTGCACTGCTGGTAAATATTTAATGTCTTGTCTGATATATCAGCATCGGTCCACGTCGGGGATAAGTTTACCTCAAACATTGGTATCGAATTATGATTGGATATTGAATAGTCGTGTTTACCTGGAAGCTTTACCGAGGTCAAGTTAAACGAGGGTCTGAAATCGATCGGGTCAATTTATCGATTTATTCGGGTCAATGCATAAGGGGCATAAACCAGAGAAATGGCTCCCGAGAGCAATTTTCAATTTGTGCAATATCTTGGAAACCATCGATTAAGATTCGAAGGATAAGCATTGAGAGTGTAAGATAAAAGTGGACAAATGGCCTTATACAATTCTTTAAGTATCGTCACGGTAGAATGAATATAGATAGAATGACTTGTAATGGACGTGGAGTCAGTATTTTACTCGAACTCAATATTCGGCTGTGTTGAAACGATAGCAGATTAATCTTCATACGAAATGAATTAATTTCGAACGATTGTGATGAATGACTTTTAAAGCGGCCTTAAATTCCTGTTCGCTCGTCGCTATAGTGTTACTTCATTGAATTGTCGGCAATGAACATCAGTCAATGTAAACAGTATATCGAATGACGACCCGTTTTTGCTCAATGCTTTCACTTAATGATTTAAGGTGCCCGAGTTTCGGATCTCCGAAAGAGGACTGCGATGGCGATATTCATAGTTATTCATTTCTAGACATGGTCAATTTATTGCAACATGAGTTCTTAGCGTGCAAATGGGACTTAGATAAACATAGATCAAACGATCCTTGCAGTGGATGTTTCAAACCAGTGAAACCATCCCACCTGATTAAAGCTTTCAACGACTGTCGAAAGATCTTGGTTCCATTTCGATTAATTTCATCGGATAAAAACTGTTGTGGTACTTTTTCAGATGACACGGATTAAAGTGTTCGACAAACCCCAGTGAAACTATAATTTTTAAGATCAATTCCACGAATCATTGGACCTGGGTGTGTCTCGTATCTACCTACAGTGTTTGTTCACGTTTACCAGGATACATTAGAGTCATTTCAATTACAATTTATGTCACAGGAAAGCATTGTTTGAAAATATTTACAAACGAAAATAAAATTGAGAAGGCTTTCTTATATGAGGGCCAAGCGAGAGCCAGGAGGCCACTACAGTTAGATAAAAGGTGTCTGCATAGGTTTTCTTTAACGGACCCGTGGGGCTCATATGAGCGTAACGCGCGTCTGTCGCCATATACCGGTACCTTTTTTATTTCGGATTACTTGAACACGGCCATCTCTCAGGATTTTCTCCGTAATAAACAGACGAGAGTGTCGCATTCACTCGGGGCTATTGACTGCGTCTATCATCCTCGATTTTCGCAGTATCGGTGAAATGTTCCGGTCATTTGTAGTGGGATTATCGGTAAATATACGGTTCCGGTGTGACATTTATGTTTGTATATCGGTCTTGCCGGCAATAACGTGATCTCTGTGTTAACAAGTAAGCTGCAGCGTGGACACATATTGATAGCTCACGGGAACTTGTCGGAGGATTTATGATTTTGTTGTATGGCTTGTCGATCATCAATCTCTTTTACATGTTACAGTATACTCATACTGTTGATCCAGCCTCCTACACGAGAGAATTACCCGAATCGCAATTAACTGCTATGAATCGACGGCGAATACAATAAAGATAATTTCGATTTTTTCCATCCGCGAAGAGTCTATCTGCATATATGCAGCCCGCTTAGCTCTAGAACAAATTTCATTCGGGCGTCTCGAATGACGGACCGATGCTAGCGTCAGATCCGGCACGGTTCAACGGAAGTAAGAAAGGTTATGACCAATCCGCACGCGAAAACAGGTCAAGGACACCCCCCCCCCCCCCCCAAATCGTCGCGGCATCGTGTCAAACGTTCGTTTGCTTAATCTCACATCAGTTGAATTGCCACCAGCGGCAGAGGCTTCACGTCATGCTGACGAGATCAAAAATCAATCGACTTTAATTAACAGCTAATGAAACTAACCTTTATCAAGCACTATCGGTGTTTGTCAGCTAAGCTGCGTGTCTTGATTTACCCAATACTAGCACCTATAACATCAGCAGTGTTGTTGCAGTGTTGCACAGTAGGAATATTCACTCGTTTATCAGCAAAACATCACTACGGCAAAGATATAGGTATGGAAACTAACTTGAAGTTAATTGACGTCTAGAAAAACAACGCAAATAGGCCTATGTACCGATATATTGCTTTATACCGTCCGCATTAAATGACATAATATAAATCACTAGGATCGATAAACTTATTTTGGATTTAAATATATCGATAATTGAATTGAATTGACCGGCAACAAGTCAAGCCCCGATGTATTGATGACGTAGTCCGCATTCTCTCACAAAATAAGTATTGAAATTTTGTCAAATATAAAATAAGATTTATGAAATATATGTAATTACAAAATAAACACCAAAATTAACAATTGTAATCGTTATTTTGAAACGCCAGTATTGATGACGTAGTGCACATCGACTAACAGAGAACCCCTTTATAAATAACGCATACCAGATATCAATGTATATTAGACATTATTGTAACGGTTTAAACGGCGTCAAAAGATTTCAAGAAAAACTGGGAACGATATCTCACTAAAAAAACTAGAAGGTACTTAGAATCAAGAACGGAAGTGACACATTAGCGCACCGCCGCTGCCACTAAAGTAAAACACCCTCGACATAAAAAAAGCTCCGCTGATACGGGGGGCTCCAGATTCAAGCACGAAAGCAACACATTAGCGTCACCGTTCGTGATACGGCATGGAAACCTCGCTAAAAAAAGCCGTCATATCTAATTTACCCGAGGCTTCGAGTATATTCCTAGCTGTCTCCGGTGGTGCCCGTTCAGTCTGCTCGGTCGCCGTTCTCTCTCGCACCAGTCGAGATTCGAAGCGAATTTTTTTCTTGCATATCGACGCCATCGCTGACACTTTTCTGATTGCTCGCCTCTGCCACCGGTCATAAGCAGAAAATGCATCAAGCGTCGGTTTCCCGCAGTCTAGTTATAATATACGAGGTTCGGTTTATTGCCAGATGCCTTTAGATTTTCCTCCTAATATGGCGTCATGACTGTTGTAAATCTTTTTTATCGACGCATTTAAGGTGATAATGACGACGAAGTAACACTGACATATTCGAAGAAATTTCCTTCGTAGTTTTTATTATTCATAAGTTAATTATTAGTTTATGTGACGGTGATAGTTTATTGGCTGAGACACACGATTATCATACAGCGTCTATACGTATCGCGGCATATTTACTTTGACTCCTGGGCCCAGTTGCACAGTCGTGACTTAAGTCCAAAAGTGGTCTTGAATCTTAAGATTGGTCTTAAGTTGTTAGATCGAGTATAGAACAAAGTTGGTTTTATACCAGTCTTAAATCTAAGCCATGACTATGCAACCGGCCCCTGAGCCCATAGCTGCAGTCCTGCTGGGTCCGGTTTCATAAAAAAAGTTCAACTCAAATTTTGGTGTAATTGCTATTGGTTACTTCATTTTTTCAATGTTTCCAACAATTCGAAACTTAACCGTTTTAAGCTTAAACTGGTTTTGTGAAACTAGGGCCTGGGCCCAGTTTCACGAAAAAGTTAAACTCAAATTTTTGGTATAATTGCCATTTATTACTTAACTCATGTTTTCAATGAGGGACAACAATTCAAACTTAATCGTTAAGCATAAACTTTTTCGTGAAACTGGACCCTGAAGAACTTCTGCCATATTTCACGTCGTCCGATTAGCTTCCGCATTTTGTCTAGAATCTATTAAGATCTAATAGATCCAAGAAATATAGCCGTAGTCGTAGTATAAGTCGCTTAAAAAGTTGTTTTCGTCTACCGCGTCCTCCCTCATCTATATGCCATCAGGGCTCTTTATCTAATGAGAGAATCAGGTATATGTATGTTTAGATGTATATAGGTCTCAATCCGCCCGTGTGATGTCGAATAATCACATATCCGCATACAGGCCCGTCAACGAATACCAATTGCTCGCGATTTCGTTCTTCGCGACGAACCGAGCATGAAAATGTACGAACGAAAAAACCTCATCGCATACGACGTCGGCGTTAAACAAAAACCGACATTGGTTATCAATTAATATCGGCGGCGACTGTTCGAGGCAAGCTAATACGGACTATCGCGAAATTAATAGAGTAGGTGGTGGTATACTCGAGTGCGGATCTATAACTATAAGAAAGACGGCTATTACATGATCGTGCGCGGTTGTGAACGCCTTTTGAGGATTCCACGGCGACAAGTTTGTAATATGACCGCGTTTACCCCATATGCGCCGGGAATGGTGAGAGAGAAACTGTTTCAGACAGTCGCATGCCGGTGCAAGGTGACTAACGAGCTTCTCGCAGAGAATTCGCCAGTTCAATTCCCGCATTCGTCGCCCCCGAAACTACTGAGGTTAAATATCTAATATACGCACGTCCATCAGATTTATATTCATTACTTTTTTGAAACATCGATTTATCAACTTGATTAATGTGATTCTGAGATAGATGCTGATAGATGGTTGGAGACGCGAAACGAAAAAAAAATCATACATTTCATTGGGATTAGTCTACGTGAAGTCGTACGCCTAACCACCTCCCAGGCCTAACATATTCGCGCGCACAGTATGCGTTGACGTTTTAGTAAATTCAATTAGTTTGGCTCCGATGGCTCCGAGTCGAGTCAAATCCAGGCCCTGGATACATATAACATGCCGTTGAGATCCTATTTCAATGGGGAAGCGCATGAATGCAATCAGTGACGTCCCTAAAATTATGGCTTTTCACTTCCGGTGAACACGCACTTCCGTTCGCTACACGACAAGACGACACTCGATGAAATTGATTTAAGACGGGCTCCTCGGGCTAAAATGTCTTAACAACCAATTCTGTCGATCGAGAAGAGATGTTATTTTCCTGTGATGTCGCTTCGTGCGCGCGCGTTATCATAATTCCATCATTCTGTCCCGGAGATGATACGTCAGAATCCCGCGTGAAGTAATTGATCTCGATACTCGAAGTAAGAAGACAACTGCAGAAACACCAGCGGGATTCGTCTGCGGGAAAGTATAATAGGATTGTGTGTGAAGAATCGGAATAAAACGTTTGAAGTGTCGATGAAAATGAACGAATATCGATATCTAAAACACGAAAAGGACGACGCTTTAAACAGTTTTCTTATAGATTAGTTATGAAGCATGTCTAGATACCAATAAATGTATTTACAATATCACGGCTTTCACCGCATATGCTAATACAAAAAGTCCATAAAAATTGGTGAAAAATGTCCTGCGTTCAACACCTCGTCGACTAAATTACTGACGAATTTTGTTTAATCAAACCTATTCTACATATAGTTAACATTTATCAAAAATCCGAATTTTCGGTTTTCCTCTAGAAGCTATGGCCAGGAATGATTTACAATATTTTAAGCGTTTCGGCATGATTGAGGGATTTACATTTTTACTTTTTGACGCGACCCATTGCGAAGTTTAACTCGTTGCTATTCCACAAAATAGTGTATATATTCCATTTGGTAAGTATATATTTTTGGTAAGAACATTTTTGAGACTGTAGGGTAATTTTTACAGTCATTAAAAACCGTTCTAATACCAACTTCGTTTTATTATGGTCCATTTTACAACTAAAGACCAATCATAAGATTTCACGACCAATTTTGGACGTAATTCACGACTGTGAATCTTTACTGGGTCCTTTTTCTTTATTGAGCAAATAATGCGTATCTGAAATACACCATAAGGGTGGACATTTCGGAAGCTGTTCGGATACTGTGTGGATTCTAACTCCGCTATCAATGAGTCACCTCATGCAAATTTATCAACGCCTTGGGAGATCTTTATCTCAGATCAAATTGTTGCCTATTTCTTCCACGCTATGGGAGAGGCTGATTTAATTAGGGGATTGAAGCCCATTATTTACCGTATAGAACGTTTATATAAATTGATGGCCAAACGGTTTCTTCTTAATCTTCATTAGGACAGGCGAATTCTTTTGTCGAGAGTGACAGAGTCAATCCTATCCGTCAAATCTAAGCATGGTTTTAAAACGGCAATCTCACGGCCACGGTAAATCCGAGGCTTACAGTATGAGCGCTGGAAAAAAGATTGCCAAGAAAAGCAGTTCTGTTCGATCGCGCGGAGAGCAAGTTGTGACAATGACGTTGATCCTTCGATGGTGGTGACTATCTGCGTATATGGTTATTGGATTTTTCTCCAGGGCTTCTCGGTGTACTTAACAGGTGTAAACTAATTTTACGACGAGAAAAGAAAAGAGAGAATGTCCACTAGATCTTCTTTTATTGGGGTGCATCGGTTCTTCGATACGGGAAGTTTTGGTTTTATCGCAGTCGAAATAACTTGTTATCGCGCAGTACAGACATCCACTAGACTGCTGTGATGTGAACGCACTGTATAATCAATCATTGTCGTCTGCCAACATAACGTGGCCCGTGTTGTCATTCATATAGCTATAAGCCTCGGAAATCCGGTATACCGTATTCGATTTCCAGGTAAAAAAAAATATCAACTCATAATCCGTTTGAATAATTTTTCTGCACGAAACTTCTTCCGAGTCAAGTTGGACTGGAGTTACCACCAGCAAGTCTGGAGAAAGTCCTTCAATCCGAGTCAAACCTAAATTATTCATTCGGCATTGCTTTTATTACTGCCCATTCCGCATGTAATCAACCTCATAGAATTACAGCATTTGCTTGAAGCCGTAGCTCTTGTTGTTTAAAAGGTGATTAATTTACTAGCAATACACAGTTACGAACTGTGTCACTAGGGGTTTCATGTGGATGGGAAATAGGGGAAATTAGATATAGGCAAAAGGTTGCTCATTTCCTCTATTGCGTGGGATAAGAGGCAAAAACTCTATCAGTTACAAATTGGAAATGAACCCGATATCCATCCTGGATGTACTGTCAATAAGCTTGCATTATGACATTTTGTGAAATTCAGATCACCCCAATCTGGCGTCGGAAAGATATTTTCTGATGTTTTCACGGCGCCAATAACAACGACATGAGTTGGCAAAATGTACCACAGATTGAAGTTGCCCGGGTCAACTGCTCAATGTGATTATCCGTTCCTGAACCCGCAAATCCGCAAATCGCTGTTACTGGTGTTAACATAAATGAAATAATTACGTCCGGTTTGAAATGGTCGCCTCGACATACCGCGACCCCACCTTGTCATCGAAGTAGAAAAACTAGCTCCATTCTTATCAAGAAGAGGTCTATTTTTCCATTTGATTAATGTTAACTGTAAAATTGTAACTGCTGTACATGTACATAGAATAGAAATAGCATTACTTAAAAAATAACGGACAATGCGGGGGCTACTTTACGTTACCATTCCAAAACAGGAAGGAGGTAATATCTCTTCACGGTCGTTGAACGTTGATGACGGAAGCAAAGTGATTATAATCAAATCTGAGATTGGTGAAGTGACGTCGGTCGTTAGAACTATACAGCCGACCGATAAATACATCATGAGAAGCTAGAAAGACGAACAAATTCAGAATCAGCCAAGCGTTATGCGATCAGCTGAACCGGTACTAATCCACAAGTGGCTGCACCATCGTTACGACGGCTACAAGATCCGTATCCTTCCGTCTTACAATGCCACGCTCAGCTGACTACACTTTCATTGAACTAGTTGTATAACTAGAATGCATAATCCCGCTGATTCTGTCGAGCAGAGTCTGGGAAACCTAATTTATAGAAGCATGGATCGAGCTGTTCATTCCGTTCGACTGTATTATACTGTTGATGGGTGTTGGTTCGTAGGATGCGGGTATTGTGCAAGTTATACCGTTGTACTGGGGCCAGTTGCACAGTCATAGCTTAGACTTAAGACCAGTCTGAGACCAGTCCGAACTTAAGATGAGTCATAAGATAAGACTTTTTGACTTATTCAAAAGTCAAAATAGATAGACTGGTTGTAGAACCAAAATGGTCTTAGATTGGTCTTAATAAGTCTAAGCCTTGTCTATGGAACTGGGCCCTGTATTACCATAGAAACAATGAAAAAACACTATAATTTCTGACATTTTTCATATATATTTGAAAGTATTATATACAATCATACCTCTGAAATCGGATCGGGACACAAGGATATGTTTACTTTTTCGGTGTAGTTACGAAAAGCCATCGGAGATCTATCTATCCACACGAGTAATCGGAAGGAGCCTTTTGTTTCGAAGCTCATTTACACTCCTACCAGCAATATACGCACGAATAAAGTGCAGATATTTGGTTTCACGAATAACGACTTCTGGTTGTCGCGTTCGTGTTCTCGGAGCCGACAGGGTACAACAGGAAATTGGATGGTACGTTAGTTATTGTAAAACAGTACTGGAGAACTTCTATGGGTGTCAATACGTGCGTAAGAGACTGAATCGAAATACCTAATTAGGTTCGTCTTGGCGACCATCCCCGACCCTGTTGTCTTCTTCCACGAGAATATTACTCTTGACAGAAACTGTAGTATCAAAGTTCGTTCGTTCATCAACTAACCCGAACTGTTTGCGTAAATGGGTTTAACGGGAAATAAACGGCGAAATTTGAACTGTTTTCGTGTAATTTGTCGGTGATCTTTTTCTTGGTTTAAGCCCTAAGAAGAGATCTCAACAGCTTAGACAACAAAATCTCGACGAGTAATCGTTTTCATTAGTCTCGACGACAACTAAGCGGGGAATGATAATGCCAAACCGTTCAAAAAAGCATTTTATCACAAATCACCACGAACAGGCTGACCGGCAACAAAATGGTGCAACAAATCACTGCCCTAATGGAGAGGAAATAGCTGGATTACTTCGGCTAAAAGCATGGCGTGAAAATCTGCATCCCCCATCATCCCTAAGCGACCATCAACGTGTCTAAATCTAGCTTCAGCATTCACATGAGGATTGTATTTTGTCTCATGTCCAATCCACCTTTGATATTTTCATGTTCTTCTAACGGATCGTCCAGACGATGGGCAATTGCACACGGAAAACGAAAGCCTACACATTTCAGTGTCTTTTATTACGATAAACCCGGAAGATATCCCTCTCGTCACCAACATGTGATAAACTCTTCTGGGAAAAAGGATTCATCGTCGTTGCATTAGCTAATGTTGTATTTGAGTCTTCTGGCGCAGAACTGAGCTGAGCATACGAGCCTTTGTCCCATATGCCGAGGACGATACGATAACATGAAATTCTCAATGTTACCGTGGACTACAAGATCATTACCATAAGACTTGCTTCTAAAATTTCAATTGCGGCGACCACAATCTTAGGTTCGAATCCTTGAAAATCGTATGCGGACAAAGCGAAAAGAAGTTAACTTCAATATTGTTTCTATCTATCTACAGTAGCTAAATTATCCTTCATGCAAAAATACCTTACATCAAAATTACAGCACGAACTGAAAACTATTCCACAAGCACCTAGCTTCCTTTTTGATTATAGAAATTCTGAAAACAGCTACTGCGATTTGAATGCAAACACGTGTTGGTTTCCTAGAAACATCATCATCCCCTCCACTTCATTTCATATCATCGCGACAGAAATCCCGTTGTTTCCTGATGTGTTTTTTCCAGTTTTGTTGATGCAGCTTGTACAGTGATTACTCAATGTAGGCGCGTGTTGCCAGTAAAGCGGATTTCCTTTGAGGGTTTTAGTGTTTTTATGAATTCATCATCAGTTGAATATTATAGCACGGCATTTTCTTTTAGCAGTATTTGATGTTCATTCAACTGAAATACGCGATAATACAATGCATCGCATCGGGCCTAGCTATAGCCCCTTCTGATTAAGCAGATATTCTTAAGAATCTACCTTGTTTCCCATATACGCTTCCTTTTACCAGAAAACTGTAACATTACCTGCCGAAAAGATCCCCTATTCAGCTTTGCGTTTAAAAAAAAGTTTCTAAGTGGATTTGGCGCAGCTGTACGGAAAGGAATCTAATTTCGATAGAAAATTGTGAAATCTTTGTCCCCGATGGGTGTCTGGTTATAATTATTTATAGCGAACACCTCGAGGCGTCCTCCATTCGAGCGATTCGGTGCGCGAGCTATCAGCTATCAGTTATCAGTTTGATCGTGGTTAATATCCATCAGTATTTAAGTTGCAGCTTCAGTGCGTGGTTTGACAATCAAGGTTTTATAACGAGTCATACATACATGAACGTGTCACGTGTTCGTCAGACCGTGACATCATTTCCTCGCTGAATTCAACATTTTCATCCAGCGTCGCGTTTTCGGGAGAGCGTTTGAAATCGCGGCGCTGTCAATCGTCAGTCGGTATTACACGGCAAATTATAGATTAAAACCCCCGCGCGCGATCGAAGTTAACGCCAGTCTTGTCGCCTTAGTTGTCAAAATTGAACTTTAATCATACACGAATCAGTACTGATGTGTGACAAGATGATTTGAACGGCGCGTGCGCGTTCACTTTTGTGATACAGACATACATCAATGTTCCTGTCGATTTTAATTGCACTCGCGCCTCCCTCTCTCTCGGGTGTCGTATGTCTTTAAAAAAGCAACGGTGATACGTATAAACATGTACATGGAAATCCCTTCCGATAGAACATGTTTTGTTTTGTGACAATTTAATTAGATAATGGGTTTCTGTCTTAATGTCCGCCGTTTGTGTATGAGCAAGATCCACGTAATGTCATAGTATATTTACGCCCCTGACCCCCTTATCATTATTTTCCGCGATAACATTTCCACAGATAGTGGCAAATTATTGCTAGACCTTTTGTTTCAGGACAGAAAAACTGTTCTAGGTCTCAAAAATGATCCAAATTCTGCTCTTGACGTTGGGCCCCTTAAAAGGTTTTGCGCCTAACTACGCTATTCATTTCATGTTCTATATATATATACACATAGGTCTAGGAAGTTTTGGGGCCCCTTTCTACGTTCCTGGCAGGAGTCATTTATGAGTTTATTCAAAAAACATTGGTTCACGCATTTCTGATGAAGAAGATTAGAAAGGACCACAATGTGCTACTCCACCAAAGTTCGCCGACCATGATAGATAAGATAAGCGAGACTAAAATCTTGAAAAACGAATTTGTTTTATTAAAACTTTCCAACAAAAACAATGAACGTATACAGTTTATGCCGATTCTTGAAGCATGGGATCATTCATTATTTACTTACGCATAAAATTTGAATTTTTACAGTACGCAATTGCACTGACCCCTCCCCCTCCCCTAATGCGTACGTAATAAATGAATGGCCCCCATCCAATTATCCACGGCGACACACTCCAAAATAATTCATACATATCACACTGGCCAGAATATGATATAGCAAAGTCAGTGGCTTATGCCATACAAGTCAGATAAAAGAGAGAAAGGACTAAATCAACATACTAAAGCGAGTATTGAAACGATACATTCATCCATAAGCCAAGCGGCAAAAAATTTGCCTAAATATAAGACCGAGCCAAACATTTAAATGCTAAGATATATCATCTACAGCAAGTAAAATAATTCACATACACATTTCATTGTTAAAGGTCCCCGGTGAAAGTTAAGAATTGGATCAAACGTTACACAAATACTTCATGAGAATGAAATACTTCGACAAGACATGAGAATGAGTTCATTTGATGAGGTTTCTAAGTCGTGCAATATTTTTCGCGCGATGACTTCTATCTTTAAATGGTAATGATCGAGACAGTTCCAGCACAAAACGACGACAGTCGCTAAATGATGGTCATAAAATATGAACAGATGAATAGACAATGTAAACAGACCACCTGTTACACTGCGCTTACATATCTATAGATAACCAGTTCACAATCTAAACACACTGATAATTCAAACACCGGCCGATATCAACTTTATACACCGCGAAAACCATGTTTTAACAAACTCCAATAGACATCGCATTCATAATTCTACTTGGATTCAGCAAATCAGAAAATGAGCCAATCTGAAAAATACATCGTTCATCGAACTATGATCGTTAAGAATGCTTTCAATACATGTACAGTATAACTCGCATAATTCGATTTTCACTTATTTCGGACTTAAATTCCAGTCCCCTCTAGATTATTTCTATTCAAATGAGGGCACATAATTGGGACAAAATTATCCAGTCTGATGTGATTTGAATTAAGCGAATTCTACTGTATTACATATCTAGCAATAATTCGATACGTAGCACAATGAAATTAGCCTCACAAATCTAAAATCCTACAAGCGTTTCGTGGCCAGAAAGGAAAGCTACCGCTGCTGATAATTAAACTATAAATTATCAATCAATGGCGATCAATCGAAATGTAAAAATTTTCTTCTACGCAATTTACTACAAAGTTTAAAATGACTAAATTATGCGATCAGTAATATTTTCATATAGAAATGAATTCAATTAAAACGTCGTAGCGTGACCTGCGTGAAATCGATACGCATTAAAAAGCAGTGATGAAACTCTGAATCGTCGGACACCTGGAAGACTTTAAATATCCTTGAGGAATTCGTTGCATAGTCTGTTTGAACGGCACGTTTTAAGCACACTTTTTCATCGATCACCACAGCGTCCACGGTGGCTGCATAAAGTCATTGGTCGGAATCCCGGTCACGTTTATCGGCATATCAATTATCGCATGAGACATTTTCATCGCTTCTAGAGATTTTTGTATCATCCATCTGAAAATGTGTGGAAGCCATTGAAGCGAGATTGATTCGACAAAATACAAGGTACAGGTAGAGTATATCGCGACGAAAGGAGAAATCCTACCACAACAAACTAACGGGGTTCACGTAGAACTACATTCCAAGTGCTATAGTTTCTATGGTTATCAGACTCAAAATGATTTATCAAAATAAGTTGAACCCACAAATATGCAACCCACTCCACACAATCTCTTTAAGCTCATACTATAATTAAGATTTTATAATTCAGAAAACTATCTTCATTTCACTGATTAAGTAGCAGATATGAAGGCTAAATCAAGCATTTCTTTAAAAAACAATTTTGCATATACATATATTATAGAATATGTCAGGTTCATTGAGTGAGTCTGTGTATCATACCCATTTTTTCCTAACAGAAAGAAAGCCGGTAAATTGCTCTCCCTTTTTGTACCATCGTGGATCATATCGATGTACATATCGTCATTTTTCTCTTCCTTGTCGAATATGATGATAGCCCTCGCGCCGGCGGCCTCGGCTTGTAAACTTTTCGATACGAAGGAACATTCTCTGAATAAGTTGAAAAAAAGAAACATTTTTCAAGAATTTAGACCTTGCCTAACCAACGGCAGTAGAATCGCCTTCAAGCCAAATTATCGCCGAACTCAAAAACAAACATTATTAGAACTGTTGCAACAAACAGAATGTGAATTAACTACCATTTTCTGACAATTAAAATCATCATCTATGTAACTTGAAACAAAAATAACAGGCTCCAACTGATTCCAGTTGGGAGTCGACTAAGTCAGTGTGTGGTCTAGTGTCACGATCAGATATCTTCATATTGGTATCTCCCCATCAGATCAGATTCTAAAAGCTGACCACAGACGATTAGGTAACTAACTAGGAGTCAACTGTATTCATTGTTCAATTCGGCTAAATCCAATTAGGCTAAAAATACTCACCCACGTACAACGAAAGCTATGTTATCTTTAACTATTAAACTATTTGTTATTTCGCCGCAGCCTTGGATCGGTTCAACTGGCACCAAATATATACCATTCATCGTAAAATTCTGCAAAAAAAATACAAATTCAACCGCGGCAGGTGAAATTGAACTATTCCATATGCAGGACTGATTCTGACTGAAAATCCTAATTCAGAAATGCAATCATGGCATTAACATCTGTTAGTCTAAGGCTACTTACTAGAGGTTTACCAAAATCTTTCGCTGGCCGGATTCGATAAAAGTAACTCAAATGTTTAGGGTGAATGAGGTAGAAATAAAGGTCGCTGTCGGGATCGAGGAGATTTTTGGTGACAATCTTTCGGTTATCTACGAGATAGAAGAATGAGATGAGACCCTCATTTCAGGCAATAAAGAGGCATTTGATTTGCATTCAAACGCCCCGGCAAGCGGGGATTTTGATGTTTTCAATCAATCTATCGCTGTTTAAATGCGATGGAGTAAATACAGAATCGAGATTGAATTACCTGCAGTAGATATATTTATAAATTCGAGCACGAACAACATTGCCATAACATATTTAGGAAGATATTTCAGAATCTTCCGAGTGAGAAAGCAGAAACTGCTAAACGTCGTCATTATTGTTGCTCCACACTCAGCGCCGCCGTCCTTTCGTTACCGAAAGATTAACCCTTTATGGGTGAAACCATATAACTGAGAGAAATTAGATGATGCGGTCCTGCAATCATGTACACTCAACTAAAGCTCATTTGAATTAATACCAATGGTTTTATTGTCTTAAATTAACACAATTACATGTGCTACATACTACATGTACAATAATACAACTAAGTCAAATTCGAACCCAACAGATTGTGGGAACGACCTCGAAGCGCGGGAAAAACATAATTTCTTGTTTTTCAGAGATCCCTATTTACTAGTATGAACAATTCGTTGACGAGGACTCAACATAACAGCAGTGAAAATTAATCCAGATGAGAAGTTTTATTTGATATCCAGGTTAATTCAAATCAAAACCTCGGTGTGAGCTCGGGATAAGATCAGTTCATCGGGTGATTGCCCGGTAATCGGTGCCGGAACGTTTACCTCGAAATCGCCGGGCATATTCGTATTTCCTCGCGGTCTATAGTTTACGACGATGGCGTAAATGTTTTTATCTGAATCAGTAATCTGGCAAATACCAACTCCAATTTCGTCCGTCGATTTCCAAATGACTCGACTGAATTGACTTGTTTCTGTAATGAATTTTTTTTAAAAGTTGTTAAATCTAGGTTTTTCACGATAAAATCAATGAAACGATAAAAACTTCCCCGTGCCCTAATATTGAAACATTGGAGAAGGGTTTAAGTCCGTTATTATTCGTTCCGAAAATGGCTGGCGAAGGATATCCTACAGTCGTTTCTCACCTTTGAGATAGCGTGGATGATGGTAGTCAAATTTGTAACGCTCGCTGTACCACAGATGGGTCACCTGCGACCCGGTTGGTGTAGTGCTCTTAGGAACCTGCACAAATGCGATATTCTGGCCATATCCTATACAAATAAAAAAGTACAAAAACTGCATTCAGGAATATAGAATATTGAATATATTGAATATTGAAGTGTTGGTAGGATTTTTGGAATACCCGGTGATTCGCTGTACAGTGGAATACCACGATTGGCAATCTCTTCGGCCCATCTTTGAGCGGAATCGACCAAATCTGTCGCAATTTTGACTTCAGGGCATCCGTGTTTGTGACGAACATAGTTGTGAGCCTGCAGCATCTGCCTCCGAAATTCATTCATACCTGTATCAATTTAATTAGTTTGTGTTGATAGATTTAGGATATACATTTCCGCAGAATTGAGTTGAAAATACATGCTATTGAATATTTGGAAAAAAAGTTTTCGATTAAGTTATTTGTGACGTATCTAAAAGAAGCTTTACGTACATGTGTTCGCACAATGATGATTAGATTCACTAAGATAGTTCTATATTAGCTAAGCTTATAGTAGGCTACTATATACATTTTCCAAAAATACGCCATATATGTATTTTTGTTAGTTTAAAAAAAGTGCAAAATTTTAAAAGAAGATTTTTACCTTTATCTATAAGCCGAAGTGGTAGCGGTATGGTTGTCGGTCGTGTTTCAACTCCCATTTGGACGCGTTATATCCGTGGTTGATGAGAGAAACTGTACGTGTGACTAATGGGATTCTGTTTGAACACGTGTCACCTGAGAGAAAAAGGATATCCTCCACTTCTGGAGATGTTAGTTTAAAATATGAAACGCAAATTTTCTGTCTATGTGTGATATGAAATGGGTTTATCTTGCCGTCCGGTAAACCTCCTGTTTCATAACCGGCAGGTGTGGTGGGTTTGTATGGGACACAAAACTGAAATCAAATCAAAATCAATAGAATCAATCAAGGGAGATTGCTTATTCTAAGATCAAAATTCATTTGTAATGAAATCATGCATTCTATTTTCTTCTCCTAGGAAAAATCATCTCCTATTCACAGGTCATTGCGTAAAATTGTTTCGCCATCGGAATTGCCCAGTCGACCTGCATTTTTTATATACTACTGTTTTGTCAGGTATCCTCTGCCATCGTGAACCGGAAAATTGAAAACAGTACAACCTCGTTATAACGACCTCGGATATATTCGAATATTACCAAAAATTTCATACTGAGGAACCATACGTTCTATCGGTTAAATCGAACATATTTTCTGGCCCCATGAAGCTCGTTGTAAAAAGGTTCCATTGTGGTGCAATGCTGATCCCACTAATCTAGAGTTGTGATCAGCCGGTCATACACTACTCATGGTGACGGCCCTGGTCTTGGGGAGAGGCATTGATGAAATATAGCACGCTGCATTATTGTAATGCTCTTTCCACGAATATTAGTTTTGATTTACAAGTAGTTTTTACTTGTCCCAGAGATGATACTCGAACTGTATCAGATGTCTGTTGGTATACATGTACGTGTATTTCGCAGTCCGTGAAGCGATATTCAGCCAGAAAGTACTCAATCACATCATTCTTAAACTAGAGTTAAATGACGCAATATTGATAATATGCCTACCTTTAATTTTAGCGTTTATTCCTTGAATGATCGCACAGTCGACGATGTCGTTTTAATCATCACAGCGTCGCTACACTGCACGTCTTAATAGCCACATTCCCGAGCGTTTCATAGTGATGATAATATTAATAAAGTTTCATCAACCTTCAACAACCAATCTTCAATATCGACGGCGTATATAAACGAGCTTTAAGAGAGCGCATGGTATTTCATATTATCAACGCGCAATTAAATAAATCGACGACGCTTAACGAATAGCGCGTCACAGGATGGCAGAATGGAATTGGCGAAAATTAATCTAAGAAATATTGACACTGTGGAACTCAAACAGAAGAGCTCGGGATTTTTGTTTTATGTGAATTCTTGTTTGTTTCCGAGACACACAAGTAGAAACTTCCATAAAGAAATATTTCCATTTTTAGCTAATTAGTGTTCATGTTCGGAGATGATTTACAGTACTTAACTTTATTACTCACGATATTTCCTTCCTCACATAATATATATTACATATTGCCATGGTTACTGGTCCTTATTAATTGGTAATGTTTGATTACTAAAAGCTGCATGAATTGAGAATTCTGCATGAGATCATCAGTTCCCTCCAGAATAAAACGTAGAACTATGTTTTCAAAGCTTAATGTTCCATGAACATTGTACATAACAAAAGTAAAATTTGCATTTTTTACGAAATCTTTAAGCACCATTTTATGGTAGCTTGGAAACGGTGGCCTTAGAAACAATCTACGCTATTGAAACACTTGGGAATCGTCGAAATAAATCAAATGCAAATCAGTTTAATGCTGCAAAATGCCAAGTGATCTGAAAACGATAATTCGTCGTTTGGGGATTGATCTGCCAAATGAAACGTGCGAACTACAAAAAGCCAAATACGAAGAAGACATTGACGCATGGAAACGTACATACTCCGATTTAGAAAGAAAATATGTCGATTTAAACGAAGCAAACCTGCTCTGTCAAAATGCTCTTAATGTGACGAAATTAAAGTACGAGGAGGAAAAATGGCAAGTTACAATTTCGAGAAAACAATCGGAAAGATCGAAGGAGCAAGCTAAAGAATATTTAGAGAGATGCGCCGAGTTGGAGAAAGAGTTAGAGTCGATACGTGACGAGAAAGACCGCGATTACGACCGATATTTGCTGGCTGATGATGAAAACACGGAGCTCATGAATAGACTCGAACAAGAATTACAAGAAAGCAAACTCATTAAAGAAGAAGTAAGTCAATGACAGAATACCATAATCAATCATTATAGATGAATACGAGGGTTTCGGCTTTATACTTAAAAACTGATTACCTTAATGCTTTGTATGCAAATGTTTGTAGTTTGAAAACCTGGCATCTTCGGTAAAGCATGAAAATGAACGTGCAAAATCCTGGATTGACGATCAATGCGACCGCGCGAAAGAATCGGTGAAATCTGATTTCATCAAGATCAAAGATGTTATTAAGTTGATGAATGAAATTGATCATTCGTGGCAAGATGGCCTGTGGAATGCGTTAATAGCTACGAAAAATAAATTCGATCGTGACATCGAGGAAGTGCAGTCCGGTTTACAGTCTATACAAACTGAGGTTTGGATGTCACCCGACTTCCTACCGAACGAACGACAAATGAGACGTTTGGCCGACCTCAACGTAAAAATGGCGTTGGATGAAAACGCCGACATTCACACGCAACTTTTACGAACTTTGCAAGAGAACAACGAATTGAGATCGAAAGCAACACGTCTGGAAATTCAGTTGATAACAATTGGGGATTTACTGAAGAGTCGAAATAAACAAGAAGAAAAGGTATGGTTTGATTTGTGAGCCGCTGCCCAGACCGTAATATCGTGTGAACTGGTGATCTTTGATTTTTGATTTTTTTCATGTTCAGGTTGTCTCGTGCAGCACACAAACTGATGTCGACACAGACCTAACAGAGGACTTACAGTCTAGACTCAGAATGTGTCAGCGACAGTTTGATGATGCACAAAAAATGATGGCCAACACAAACGAAGAACATAGACAGGAAACAGCCAAGCTTGAGTCAGATTTGAGAACTAAACAAAATGATCTAGATGAGATGGGGGAAACTTTAGCAGCAAAACATGAAATTGTTGACCATCTGCGTGACGGTAGCAACAAATTGCAAATACGTATTCAAGAACTCGAAACGGAATTAGTCGCAAAGAACGACGAAATTTCTAAAAAGGATTCCGAACATTTGAAATCGATGGAGCATTTGATGGCACAGCATTGCAGCGACGAATGTTCGAAAAACAACGTTGAATATATAAGTGTTGTGGAAAATGATTTGCTAGGTAATCAACGAGAATTATCAGATTGTAAACATCGGTTAGCAAACCTAACATTGGAAATTGCCGAAAAAGATGAAGTCATCGAAAAGGCAAGAACAAGAGAGAAGCAAAACGCTCAGCGGATAGATGAATTTGAACTGACGATTCGGAGACTTAATCTAGACGTGAAAGAGCAAATGGACACGTGTTCGTTACTGGAACGAGATCTCAACGAATCTAATGAGCAACTACAGACGTTAACCGAGAGTCTGCTCAACTCGGAAAAGAAACTACGGTCGTGCATCGACGACCTGGCAGATCTAACTCGTGAAAACGGTCGACTCAAGCAGGATTCACGTGTTAAAGACGACAAGCTTCAGCGACTGGTGCAGGAAAAAGCCGTCGTCGATGATAGGCTCAATGAACAAACGGACGTTGTCGAGTCGTTGCGCCAACTTGTGACGAGTGTACAATGTGAACGTGATCAGCTATCTTCGTTGTTACAAGAAACATGCGCTAATGATAAAACGCATGGTTTAATACAAATTGGCCATCCAATTACTACCAGTATCGGTGAGTTCAATAACAAAATATTATATTCCATATTTGTAAATTTGTTCTTACATTTAATGGTAGAATAGCCACAATCAAACGTGGAGCGAGAACAATATAATAAAACCCCCTAAAAACCATTATCAGGGCACCTGACGATGTTCCCTAGGGTGATCGAAATGTCGTGTCTTTTAATATATTTTTCGATTCAATAAGTTATCGGTTTTGATACTTTTAATCTGTAAATAGTGGGTTTTTATTACATTGGTCTGACGTGTATGTGAATGTATTGCTTCCACATTTCAGCAACACCAATGACATCGGAAGCTAAGAATCAGAAATCTGGAACGCCCGGTAAATCTCTTGACAAGGGATTACGACCATCTTGGCTGAATAACGAAAACAAGACGCACAAATCTACAACGCAACGGGATGTAGATTCTAGCGTACTGCCAGTAATCGGAACGAAAGGACAAGTCACTGATGACAGCTCTGACTGGGAATCGCGAGTTAGTGTTAAACCCCCTTTACCACCTCTGAGACAAAGACGATTATCAGAACCATTATCATCTGAATCAAATGAAACGGGCACGACACCACCGAAATTAAGCCAGATTAAAACGGATATTCCCGATTCAAGAAAGCCAAACCCATCTAGCAATCAATCTAATGAGGACACCGACTTTGTTAATTTGGAATTTGCTAATGCCCTACGCTCAAGAGTTCCTTCAAAAAGGATTTGAGGTCGTACTTAGGTGAATATGTCGTACAGTCGTTTCACGCACATCCAGTAAATATAGTGTACATGAATCGAAATCAACAGTTTTTTTACACTTCTATCTCTTTATATCGTTTATTTACTTACACTTACAAAATGCATGGATATCATCACGGTATCATTCAATGAACATATTTACATCATGTTCTGATAATTCTATCGCCAGAATATCTGACTCGCGACCGATTTCTATTGTCCGTACTAGCGTCTGATTAGTTAATCCACTCCCCTCGAGCCGTTTCAAATTACAGTTTTAAACTAACTGGTTAATTTAGAAAGAATGCTCCTGCATGAAATTCGTATTTTTCAATCGTCGATAGGTTGACCTGGAAACAACGGTTGACTCGAGATGTTGAAATCCCTCGCTTTCTGCCTGAGCGTGGCGATACTCGAGCCGATGACGTAGTTCGCAGGGGGGCTATTCATTGCGCAACTCGAGGCTGACGATACGGGGTTGTAGGCGGCGCTAGGCCACGATGCTAGGAAATCAGGTGACGTCATGACTGGCGCGGTTCTTGCATTGATCGGTTGCTCGAGGATGGCCGTTCCTAGAATCGGAGGAGAATCCTGACGACACAGTCCGTTACCACGCTGAGCAAACATGTTCCTCTCATTCCGACGAAACTTCGCGCGTCGGTTCTGGAACCACACCTAAATACGAACACGAATATACATGTTAGACATAAAACTTGATAGTCTAGTACCTTTTAGCCGTTGTTCCCGATGTAGGGGAACCCGTAAGAACGACTGATATTCAGACTAAGAACTTGATTATTTATGAAACTGAAATTCCTATGAAAAAACGGGTTACCTGTACTCTAGCTTCTGAAAGATTAGTCCGCCGCGCTAGGTCTTCTCTGACGTAAGCATCCGGGTAATGCGTCCTCTCAAATACGTGTTCTAACGCCGACAATTGATTATTGTTAAATGTAGTTCTATTTCGGCGTTGTTTCCTTTGAAGCTTGTCCTTTTCATCTTGGTCATCGATACCTGCAGAATACGAAAGCGAACGTTGAATTTCCCACGATGTTAAACTGAGAACGTATTAGTAGAATAACCACCACACTCAAACGGAAATAAGATAAACACCCACTAAGTACCAATTAGGGGTGAGATCGAAACGTTGTGTTCTTTCAATTTTTTTATTAAATGAATTCTCAATTTAGAAAAAAAAACTTTTTAATTTGTACATAGTGGGTTTTATCTTATAAAACTGAGAACATTTTACAAAAGCAAACAAAATTTTAAGAATTCACGCTTTGTGATCATATCATCGTGTCTCCGCATCTAATTCACAAAAACGATTATGGCTGGTTGCAAAAAATATCTATACTAGGATGGGTATCGTGGCAATGAAAAGAAGGCTAAAACAGTTGTACAGTAATCTAAAAACCAGCCACCAGCAGTGAAACATAGCTGTCACCAGATTCAGCATCAGAGGCACATGGCTCATCCATCAAATAACACTTCACATTGCACGTGGTTCCTTATCACTAAAACTAGACTAGCAGGCTCGAAACACATGGTTCAAAACCCCGGAAAACTTTTAAATAAACAACACAACAATTTATTAGCACTCTCACTGGGAAATTAACTTTTTAAATCTCACCAGCTACGCACTTCTTCCTGCAAAATACTTTTTCGTTTACTTTTGTTTAATATAGTGTACTGATAGTAAATAATAGTGCTATGTTCCCGGCTATGTACATTAGGGCGCGCGTATATGGGTATTTGTTAAATGGCAAATGGAAATTATCTGAACTACACTTAGCACCGGTAAATACGAAAGGTGTGCAGCTAATTTGATCCAAATTGGAGCCTTAATCTGCTCCAAGTGCTTCTAATCATGTAGGTATTAACTACAACACGAGTATTCAGGAATCTTCGCTAAACTGTAATGGGTTATGACATGACGAACAAGTGTAGGCCTACATCGGCCCGACGCCATCTGCCGTTCATAGGCGATGATATCGCTGGCAAGTTCCTGCAGTTACGTAAAATCTCACATCGCTAAAGCAAGTTGATAAAGAAATGAATGAACTCGTTAACATAAATGCTTAAAATTGTGATTCATAAGCTTTAGATGAACCAATATCGACCGACATATATAACCTCAATGACCTGCTCGAAAACGAAAGTCTAATTCAAGGAACAGAAACGTAGGCTGTGAAAGAAAAATGATTCTAACTCATTCGTTCTCTAGAAAAAACAATGAATAACGTTGGGCAGAACAAGCTGTGTGTTGTAGAAGTTGATCAATCATGCTGATCGATGATTTATACTGCGTGCCGTGTCAGAGGTGAATCATTACTATACGTACATATCTTACGTTTTCCATGTAGCCCCTACGTACACCCAAACCTACTCGCTCTAGACCATAGACCCCACTAATCCGACAACCCGAAAATTAAAACAGCAATATATTCATTCGATAAAGCTTTATCTTGAATCATAGATCACCATATCCGTGATAAAACGATAGGAGTAAAATCCCAGAATAAATGAATTGATAACTAAAACGTTTACTTGAAATATCAGAAATACGTCGGGTGGTTTCTACCACCCTTCTTCAGTCTAAAATTACTTGCCAAAAATAATGTTATGAGATATGTCTTGATTATTTCTTTATTCGTAAACTACTATGGACACTATGATGCACAAAATTGTCTCGGTGTAAATTGAATAAAATTCCGTCACGATTCAATGGTGGGATGCGTGCGTGTCGGACGAGTGAGGTGCTGTGCAGACAAGTGTGGTGACTGACAAGAGTATGGCGACGGACTAGTGGGTGTCGGACTAGTGGCGTGTTGGACTAGGGGGTGACGGACAAGTGGGTTGAACAGTTTTAGATAGATTCAGAAGAGCTCATTCCTATAAATGGTCTCCTCGCTATTGTAATGCAATAAAACGACCTATCTTATAGCCAGGGAACGAGATAGCTTCGCTGCAGTGATACGTATGTAAGTGAAATAAAAAAATCTTATATAAATTGTATTGAAAACTATGAGATAAAACACAAGTACCGGGGTTAAGTGGAATAGACGGGCTGTCAGCACGTTTACCGCAGAAATAGAGACCGTTGTCGGGACGAGGCAGGTACTTGTTTATCCCCGTGAATCTATACTGATCAGAGGACTTTCAAGTGTTTCGCCGAGCTGACTCGAGAAATAGCGATGCATCTTGAAAGATCGCGCTGCCAAACAGTATACGGATAACGTCAAAGAAATTCGTGCTTTTCTGAATAATTCTCGGTAAATCTTTTCGACGCAAATCATAACATATTATATGTAAATATCTGTTTACGTTGCAGTCGCTGATGCATAATGTGCTGTTCATGATTGCTTTCACTGTCACGGTACACACCATAGGCGACTTTGAGAGATTTCGAAGATCCTGTAGAGCCAAATGAAGTAATATATGCATTTATGTTTTCGCCCCAGCGAAATAGACACACTTTTTTAATCTTACATTTTTAAATGATTTCGCCAGACTGTGAGAACAGGCTGATGATGATATATTTTATAGAGTTAATGAAGAGCTGTGAGAGAGTTGCGGTGACCCAGATTTTCAGGAAATCTCATTTCCATGTTCAACGCTGTTAAATGGCTGGCACCAGCTGCGCTTGAACCTCACATCTGTCCGGGGGTCAAATCACACACCGAAACAGATACCCCTATACTGCTGCTTCGCCGTTGCGTCGAAGTTCGTAAAAAATCCATTCTCTACACATGGGGTAGTATAAACAGAAAATAGGACCCGCTATGTAACACGCTGAAAGTGCTACCGCGGATTCCTTGTTTATCTCGGTGGCTTTTCGAATCACGTGGTTTTCAAGTCGAGGATCACCAGTGGAATGTTTCACAACTTAGAATTGTCAATAAAAGCCGGTTTACTAAGTAAACTAGGCAGCACATGTGAACATTAATGTGAACGTCATTTTTTCTAGAAGTAAAACGGGAAAACGAAGCCGATGAATGAAACGGCAATACACGTATAGCAAATACGTATAGCATCGAGGGGGAAAATTTTATTGCTAAAAGTATGGATGTTTTATGCGTTCCGTTATAGCCGCCGTTTGGGTGATGAATATACGCTGAAAGATTTGATTGCAATGTATTCGTGTATTTCCAGATAAATGCTTGTAAAATCTATGAACACCACTGGTGTTATCTTCGAGCAACAAGCAACGAGCGTAAGTTTCAACAAACATTCGAGAGATATACCTTAAATTCATTCGCCCAGTTGCTAATATATACCCGGTTATCTCTTTAAGAATCCGTAGATTTCAACTATCGCGATATTTAGCCGAGCGTTGAAGTCGGATAGGTCGAAAAAAATTCAAAATATCGTTTACTCCTTTCGGCTACATTGACGATTCAGTGACCCGCGAATATTTCTAACAATAAATATTGAAATAAAATATATTTTTAGCTTTTTGTTTAGCGATTTGTTACCGGTAAAAAGGCACTGAAAAATTTAGTTTTTATATTTTGTAATCGTACCTATACTAAAGGTCCATATTGGTGTATAGAATAGCTTGCCAGAAATGTCGATTATATTTACCTTGATCTATTGAGAGATCTTGTGATTCGGGGCTTTCCTCCCCGTTAAAACATCGGGAGGGTGTTTGCAGACGATCCTCTTTGACGGACGCGGCAGTTTGATTGTCGATATTGTCGTTATAATCACTTTGTGGACGAATGTGAGAATTAAGTTGGTGATGATGATGATGATTCGGTAAATGATGATGGTGGTGATGATGATGGTTGACAGCCGCGTGAAGTTCGTCGGATTGTTGCTGTTGAACGTGATTTTGTGAGTTAGTCTGGTGCATTTTAAGGTCCAAAATGGAATGGTCCACAGACCTGTGCTGTTGATCTCGTTGCGTACATTCGGCAGTCCCAATCCTCGTAGCGGCGCCTAGACTTCCCGTAGTCGATTCCGAATACATGTCCGAACCATCGAAACAATCCTGCTGTTGATACTGATGATGTCGTTGATCGTTGTTATAGTCCTGGAGGGCTATCAGGTTTTCGACGGTGAAATTCGTCCGGTTTAGTAATCCACTAGTGGCGCAAGTATCAGCTACAAACCCGGCGCTGGCGTGGACCTTTTGCAGCATGCATTGCAACTCCGGCGAAAGTGAAGTGCTGTAACTACTCATGGTGATGAGATGGGAATACGTACGCTGAAATTCCCGCCGTTTGCGCCTCAAGAGGTGAGTACTTGAGCGTAAAAACTTTCCACAACTGTTCACCGTAAATTATTTAGCCGTAAGGAGCGAATACGAGCACATATACGCGGCCGACCTGTCGTCAGTTTGTCTCTTTGATACACACTACTAACTCGCCTTCTAATTAGATTTTACAGACCCGTTCGCAGTGATATAGTATCTCGTTTCTATAAATACTTGCAATGGTTGCGGTGATTGGCTGTTTCGGTACAGAGCGGTCCAGATGCGTCCCGTTGGCGCCGCGTATCTGTGCCAGCGACCAATGCGGCTTCTTTTCTTCGCAGTGTGGGGGCATCTTTATAATGCCAGTGTCACTACATGCCCTCAAGCTACAATGCGTGAATACAATTTTGGGAGAAAGCGGTATTTGACTTATTTGTCATCATCTATTATACATGCTTTAGTGTGAAATGGAAACATCGTGAATAAATTCCCGATTTTAAAACTTTTAAATCTATCTGTATATAGTGGTTTTTATGTGATTTATGCGGTTTGGAGAATATTCTAGTAAATCCTATTTCATTGCATAAAAACACAGCAAAACCAACGATAAAAGTTAGAAAATACGCGTTAACTGTTGTTGTCTAAACTACCTGAAAATAAGCGATAAAAGGATTAAAAGTTCTATCTTTGATTTAAACCTTTTTTGTAAACTAAGGGTGCAGATGTTCTAGGTTAGTATTTGATTTTATGGCTAAATTATTTGAAACGATCCGAATTTGCGAAATCGGTCTAGCTAAATTAAAAAATGGAACGATTCGAAAATATTGATGATATATAATATATAAACAAGCAAAGATAGCATTTGATTGGGTTTTGAATTTTGAGGCGTTCGATTTTTTAAAGAACCACTCAGTATTTTATGCAGAAGATTTTTATGCCAAGTATATATCGGCGAAAAACAAAAACATTTTAGAACGTAGACTTGGAGTCTGCATCGACAACACACAGTTTATCTACAGGGGTCAAATCGACGCCACTTTGTAAAGGGCGGGGTTATCGGAGATAAGTTCTGATGTATTTGTTAAAAATAACCGATCTAGAATCTGTCGTTTCTCATTGGGAAAGAATGTCCCCCGATCAGATGTATCGATAGCTACTCGCCTATAGTACGTTTTCTAATTAAAACTAATAAACAAAACTTCATTCAGTTATTTGCGGTATGCCAGCGCGAGCCGCGCGTTATATTTTCAATCTCATGGGGGGAGATTGAATAGTAAACAACTAAAAAGCCGGGAGAAATATCACGTAACGCCCTTTCATCTTGAGAAAACGACGCAATATCAATGCATGATCTCTATGTGACAACTGCAAAATCATTCACGATTTTGACGAATTTGTTTCAAATAAATAATCATATGCACATGTCCGTAAAACAAGCCATGCTGATTCTGTGTCCGTAAGACGAGCCATACTGATTCTAGATAATGAAATTTTACTTAAAGGTGTTTTAATCCATTGGTCATTTTTATTGTGCAAAATTGTTTGCTAATTCTATTCAATTCCTGCGTTAAATTTCATTCCACATGTATTTTCCTCATAATTCACTATCATGTATGGATGGATGGACGTGCAGCGCACCCCGCCTATACATCCATTGTTTACGAGTTTTAGGACTAAAACCAGATTTTTGTTGCGGGGATTTAAAACCGTTCATCCGCCGCGTGTTCAAACTGTTACATAAACCGGCGCGCAACCGGTCTCAGATTACCGATCGTGAGGCGATGGTTATCATCGCCGGAGAAGGCCCTGTCAGCAGCCGCACGCAGCTCCCATCTGGACCGGCTAATGTTAATCCATCATGACAGCGCAGACTCGCTTCAGTTGCCAGTTCGAGGTACGCTTTATAATTACCGTAATTGGCTAAGACAATGCGGATAACGGGCCGAATGTCGATATCGGGGGTGAACGTTAGATTAATTGCGTGTTTTACTGATTATGTTTAATTCGAACATGTTGTAAATAAGACTGAATATCGTGCTCATCAATTTTGCGGGCGCTAATTTGTTATAAACTTTCACCGGCCGCCATATTTTCACTTCCAGCAAGCGCCGCGGGTTTGTGCTTACATCCCTATAACCATGAATTGACGAATCATTAATTGTGCAAAACCTTTCAGGTGTTTAATATCTCTTTGATTCATTTATTTGTTTTTGCTATAACCTTTTAAAGACCGATAATGAAATATATATAACCACACGTAAATTTGCGTGCAATAAAACGTGATTTTTTAAACTGAAAGAAATCGTGAAAAAAAGTGAAAGTACTGTGAATATTCTAACAGCAGAATAGCGAGCGAAGATTACGACGAAAACTGTCACGCGACAAACAGTATATGAAAAAGTTGACAGCGGACGTCATTTCTTGTAATATAATCGAAGCTCTTTTTATGTATTTGGTCTCAGTGTGTTCCCCGTAAGTGTCTGGGTCAAAGATTCTTATCATATCAAGAATATTCCGTACCGAAACAATGGATTTATTGAGGATGAAAACGCATGAAATAAGCACTAGTGTCAGGGTAAGACTGTGTTCTGCGCTGTCGGATTTTCGTTCTTTCTGTTGCGACATTAATCGTCTGGACTCGCTCGCCGCCTTCAACACGTGCATCAATCTGAACGTTATGTATATCATGCATAACAGAGGTAATGTGTTTTCGAGAGGGTCCTTCACGCATATGACGTACAATTTCAGATAAAAGTTTCTCCCAAAGTCTGATATCAGCTGGCTCCAGTGATCGAAACCGAAGCATTTGGTCTTGCGAAGAAACGGATAATATAGGAACGAGTTTGGCAGCTGCATACAAATAACACCCAGGGTCGTTCCGGATATCGTAGCGTAGGCCTTGCGACGGGTGACGAGTCGTTTAGCTTGCAGCGGCCAACAGACGACGATATATCGATCAATGGCGATCACGAAAACCGCCCAGTCGCTTAACATAACGAAAACGGTTCTGAAATATTGCGAAGCGTAGATGTACAACTTAACCATGTCGTGACTGGTTCTGATCGTTTTGTCAAAAAGTGTAGTAGTGTTGTAAAGTTCTCTGTGATAGTTGAAGATCACATACGAAACGCAGGCAAACCAGTCAAAAACCGCTAATACTCTCAAGTAAAAAATACTCGTGTTTTTCGTAGTTTCTTTGTACAATGTGAGAAATGAGAGCGCGTTTCCGATGACGCCAATAGCGGCTACTGCGCAAGTTGCGGAGGCCATACCTAGGTAGAACGCGTTCGCGCTATGCGGCCGTCCGTACACGGGGTTTCTGCTCATTGTCTTACACCACGGGGGCGGTACGAACACGTCGTCGATTTCCGAAGACGAATTTTCGGAACTCCGATCATTCGCGGAGGAATCGAGCTGCTCCGCGGAGGCGGCGAATTTCGGCATCATGACATGCACGAACGCGGTGATGAATGGAACGAATAACATCTCGCCGGATTGTCTGATTGGACCGCGCGTATAACAACTGTTCGAATTGAAAATGAACTTAGACTATCTTCAGACGTCTCCTATTGGATATGAATTCGATCGATAATGGCATCCAATATCGTATCATCAAGCTACGTAGGAAAATTACCACGTTGTAAATTTCTATGAATCTATCAAGCAATATGTATATTTGAAATATAGCTATTCGCCCATTTTTGACCAGATATATCTGTATATGGTTTTTCTTGTATAGGGTAAAATTATTTCAGTTTCCTTTCGAGTAAATGCTGTTCAGTGACTATCAGCGTTGAGTGACAGTCGGGTTCGAGTCCTGCTCGCTGTGTAGTGTGCGGGCAACACTTTGAAATGACATCCAGTCTTGAGGTTCCAATCTTTCCCGAGATCCGAACGACGTAAAGAAAGATTTAAGAAAACAAAACGACTAGTGGCTGAACATCTTTGGAGTATTAACCAACCTTTTCGCCATCTATCGCCCATTTAGCTTAAGACGCACTAACCACCCTTTATTCTATTCTTCAGTTCGTAGATTTGCATGTACATGTATTTTGCTGTAAAGATTTGATTCTCGTCCGAAAGAAAGATATGCGTGGATAAATGGGTAGATATCTATTATGTAGTTATGCGTGTACATATTTATATGAATACCTAAGAACTCTACGACTTCAGTTTTAGAAGATTGTCAACAATATCCGACGATTATTTTCTCGTTGCACCGATTAGAAATAGCAGGAAATTGCGGATAAATGCACCGATTGTTGCTACAATTTTCGCCACGATGGCATCGATCGCTTTGCGCTTGAAAATTTCGATCGATTCTTGAAGATTATTTCTTTCTGGTGATTATGATGTTTTGAAACTGTTTTCAAACTGCTCGTATCCGATGCATTTCAAGTGATATATTTATATTGAGTATTTATGCTTCGAATCTTTCGGATAGAATAAGGGTTGATTTTGTCGTCTAGGCATTCATTTGGCGAAAGTAAAACTTAATTGAAAAATAATGTTCCACATGTATTTGTATTCCGTAACAGTTAACCTCGCCGGTCCGAGGTAAGCGATAGTCCGAGTTAAGGATGGGAAAATAGCAAGTCACAAAAATGATTTCGTTTTTGTCCGAAAACCAAAAGTCTGTGTTGGTACCATATCCAAGTAAGGCGAGGTTGACTGTATCTAAAAAGTATCAATCATCGATTAGTACAAAATAGTATCCCCATCGTGAGCCACTGTGCAATGATAAATCCCTAAACAGTTTGAATGTCAAATATCGCGACCAAGTTCATCAATGATGTCCAGCGAGTTGTCGATATCGTTGTGAGTTAGAGCAGGGTTGTGTATGACAAACCGAAAGAAGTTGCGTCGCTTCGACGCGTCGCATGGTTGATAACCGACCATCATCGATCCGTCTTTCATCATGGCTTCTTTTACTTTTGGCGGAACCTGAAAAAGATCGAACGAAAGCTTTCATTAAGCTGACCGAAACCGAAAACCTCTTCAGCAGAACGTCGTTTATACAACAAACCTCCTGGGACCTGTTCGTTATAACACATCAAGTATGAAATTATTGAAATTCTATGTTTAATGAACAATAAATCGTTAAGTCCGAAATCGTTTTGCGAAATTAATACTATGTCGATGTGCAAAACAATACCTTATGCATTTCTGCCCACCATTTTTCGTCTCTGTTTTTTCCTCGTAGCCTTCGAGGTATGTACCAAAAACACACAGTTATCGTTTGTGGCTGAAACAGTTAAGATGTTGTAAAATTCCTTCACGATCCAATTTTGATTAACCTGGACGTTATAAAGTTTACTGAAAATAATACCTCTAAGACCAATTCGAACTCTGGCCGGCGACGAACTTCTTGGGCCATATATCTGGAATTGTCTATGGCTTTGTCGATTCTCTTTTCGAAAGCGTTATTTCCACCTGCCTTCCAAGCCAACCAGAATTTAAAAGAATCGATCTTTCGACCGCATTGTATAACCCGGTCTCCGACATTATCGTAGGATACGTCATAGAATTTATCCTGTTGAAACAAGTAACTCGCCTTCGATTCGTGCGTTTCTATGAGCAAGCCCTGTATATAGAAACAACAGTTACAGGGCCGTGGTACGATAACCACACTCAAACGTGGTGAACAGATGATGAGATAAAAATCCACTATTTACAAATTAAAAGAAATCTAAAATCGAGAATTTATTAATTGAAACAATCTAAAATATAAGAACACGACGTTTCGATCTCACACTAGAGATCATCAGGTGTGAGATAGTGACTAAAAACAGGGGTATATATACAGATCTCTAGTGTGAGATCGAAACGTCGTGTTCTTATATTTTAGATTGTTTCAATTAATAAATTCTCGATTTTAGATTTCTTTTAATTTGTAAATAGTGGGTTTTTATCTTATTACAAGGCCGTGTTTGTGTGAAACGCCGAAGAGGAATTCGTATATATATATATATATATAACCTTGTGCTTGGTGAGGAATGCTGAACACTGTAGTGGGATCCCTAGTAGTTTATGTGGATTCCATATAATCGAATCGGCCCTGAAACGAACGACTGACCATGGTTATATTTATTAAAAGAATTATCCAGCAAGAAAACGACAGATCGAAGACGACGTTAACCCTGGAGAGCCTGGGGACAGTTATGGACCCTAATAAGCCGGTCATAAATTCAAGAACAGTTGACTTGAATAGAACCTTAAAAGCCCAATGTTCCATATATGACCTTTTTGGTAAGTAGAAAAATTTGATAAGTATTAAAGGTGATTCTCCGTGAAATAAAAATTAACTTCTTCGACCTAATAACCAATGGTCAGAACGAAGCTTGTGCGTTATCTATCAACAAATTGTGGTCATTATGAAACACCGGATGCACTTTTTCAAATTATGAAGTTTCTCTGTAAATATTTAAGTACTTTAGGCCTGGAATGACCGATTTGGATTTACATACGATTGGGAACTAACTTTTGAATTCCAGCTATAAGGTGTCGATATCTCCCAGAGAACAATAGACTGTTAGCCACGGCTCCGTCAACGTGCATCCATATTTCATATCGGTTTGCGATGTCACCTATTTCGTCAAGGGGGTCTATCGCACCGTAAACCGTCGTACCAGCAGTAGCCACTATTGCCAGGGGAACCTTACCCTAAAATAGTGATGGGAAAACTGTGAACATATACAACATTTTCTGTGAAATTCATGTAAGAACATCGTAAAAATTTTTTGAAAGCTAAATGTCTAGATTTTGTAACACGTAAAGCTATACGATGAAAATAATCGTTGAATTGTTTTACCGATTTGATGACTTTTTCAATCGCTATCTCGAGCTCCGAGACGATCATTCTGCCATTTTCGTCGATTGGAATCTTAATCACGTGGTCTGATCCGATACCAAGAAATGACGCCCCTTTTCCGATTGAATAGTGAGACTATATAGAAACAAGTTGGAAATGATTCAGTCACGCATTAGAAAATATTGATTCAATTCTTAAGATGAATAGAAACTATATGCACCAGAACCCAATGTCGTCTACAATCTTCTACGCTAATTAAGACTGGTTTTAAGTTGTTAGATTGGCTATAAGACCGAGATGGTCTTGGACTGAGCTTAAATCTAACTTAAGCTACGACTGTGCAAATGAGAGTTTTGAATACTTACCGAAACCGAGGTAAAAATGCAAAGATGTGGTAAGCCATTTGATCCGTGTCGTTTGATTTCTGGATATCTTCTATATCGCGCGAGGTTTAAGCCGTACATGTTACCTAATGATCCACCTGATTAATGAGAAAGAAAAACAAAATATACCAAAAGGACCTGCGTATCTAAACGCCGATCTCTAATTTCTGCCTAACATGAGGTGATACACTATAGTTTTTTAAGATTGACTTACCTGGACAAAATGTACCTTCACCGCTGTCGTAACCGATTAGTTTGATGATTTCGTCGAGGACGTAGTTTTCCATTAAAGTAAACACCGGTGATAGTTCGTATGTGGCCCTGCAAAGATCAGGTATTCTGCAGCATATTCTTGGAAATTAGTAAGTTTTTATGTATATGGCTTCTGAATTGGCTATCCTTTGATTAGGCCCTAAACATGGAGGAAGCTACGGCAAGCTGTCCAAAACCCGAGGTACGCTTTTGGAAAATGAATCTTCCTCGTCGTGGGTCGTACGTGGCTTATGGCATTGATTCCAAAGGAAACCTAGAAGGTCTGCCTTTGAAAAATGAATTTTACCCGACCTATAAGCCTACAGGTATACACGTAGGGGTACTAATTACACAGGAAACCTATCGAGCGTATTTCACCACCGCTTCCGTCAAAATACTCCGCATTTTAACGAAAACGAAACCCATCAGTCACAGCCTACTGATAAAATCTTGTGACAAAACAAAAAATTAGTTCAAAAAATGGTTCCGATCTTTCTACACGTGGAATGGGACATGTGAATTGATGAAATAACTGTCATTCTTACATGGACGTGTTCATTGCTTCTGTTAAGAGCGCGCCGGACAACCCATTTATGTCTAGACCTTGAAATAATTGGTTGAAAAATAACCGATGTCCTGGAATACGATACAGAAAATGGCACGTTAAAAAATCCCGATACAATGTTTTCTCTCGGCGTATATACCACAGAGAATGGAATTCGGTTGGGACCTGTTTTGACGCTGTGTTTGACGATCTTACTGACGATCGAGTACAGTTGTTCCTCGTCGCAACCCGCGTCGGTTACTTTAAAATCTATGATCTTCCGAACTTCCTCGGGATCCAAGTACTCTGTCACTTTACTGCAAGTAAAATACGAATCGCATCAAAAATGATAATGGATCCAGATCAATCAAATTCTTGTCGAACCTCATTCCAAATCACCTGTACATATTGATCAAAATAGCTTTTCTAGACCACAATATACCTGCTTTTCGGGTCTTCATATCCGATCACGATAGTTTTCACCATTTCAAGAATGCGACCTAGAAAATGGACAGGGTCGATCACTCCGGATTGAGTATTGACGTTTTGTGTTTTCGTCCCGTATGCGCAGTTTTCGTCCAAACCGTTGATGATGTCATGCGGTTCACCAATTCGGCGAGGTTCAGTGCTATCCGACGACATCGCTGCTAGTACACCTGTAAAAATACAAAAATAGATATCCCCGCTACGGATTTTTTTTCGCTGCAAAACACTCAATGTATATTCTAGAGTTCAGCAGTTTTAACCGTCACGAATTGGTTACGAACAGAAGAAAAGAATACAGAATCCTATGTAAGCATTGATCGGTCCAAATGAAATATATACCTAGGGTATATATGCTAAATCGTTTGTAGCTCGAACACCGAGGTCTTCCTGGTTCTTACCAAACAGGTGAAGATATATTAACGATGATTTAAAAATCCCAATCTTAAAATACCGGTAATCTAGTTTCTGTTTAATGCTTAGGGTTGTTTTGAATTGAGTTATACATACAATTAAGATATCAAATTACTTACAATTTCGATTCCAAAATTATGCAAACGCAGTTTTGAATTGCAGACCCTGTCTAGTGTAGATCCATTGTTTAAACAATCAATCGATTTCAAATTCTAAATGAGGTCAAAGGTGTAAGGAGCAACTTCGTTTCAACGTTTTTTCTATATCGCTTGTGATAACGAATTATGATTGTATACGTACCGGTAGATAGGCACTCCATTTAGTTAAATCGACTGAAGTCCGACATTTCAGATTTCCTTCTGACAATTCGTAATTATGAAACTTATGCAGCTACGTAGAGGCTATCTGGGTCATGTACCCCTTATTGTTGGTCAAGAAGGTCCCATTGCATTCTTGAAGGTGACTACGACAGTACTGGTTCATATGTGGATTTCTACATAGACAGGGAGCCAGTGGGATTGAAAAATCTAATCTAATCTAATCTACATTATGATACATCGCATGCCTTATAGCTAATATAGAACGTATCTATATATCCTAAAACACCCGATTTTAAACTTGGGCTTTTGGCAAAATAGTTATTTTTATGATTAAGAATCGAAAGTGAACGATAATGCGATATTGCCAAATTGCGAGAAAATTGGACTCAACAAACCATGGATGTGTTGAAGTTAACTTACCTCAACCTTGCAGCTTATGGAGGTTGGTGGTTAAATGGCGTTGTTTAGTTACAGCGCCGAGTGAGCCGATCGATGGTTGTTACCGGTACGACTCTCGTGTGTCTGAATGAAAGAAAATAATAGTCCACTTGGTGAAGCACGTTGCGTGTAGACTCTGCATATGCGTTATGCATTCGGTATAGAATATATGTATATGTATTTTGACATGAATAAATCACGGTAGGGAAATTTACAGTTTACAGGGAAATGTCCAAGGGCGAAATTTCTAGGGCGAACTTAGTAGCGTATGACCTGGCTGCCTTTTTAATCCGCCCCTGACTGTCAGTACATTTACAATGATCAGGTGGCGGGATCTGGCTTTTTGTGTTGTGCGAAACTACTGATATACAGGCACACAAATTATATGTGATGCTTTTTTAGATTAATGAGGATAGCAGTATGACACCGACGAAGGCTCGGGAAGTTCCACGTATAAAACTTCCTGCCGACTACATTCAAAGAAGGTCTAGAAATTTTATAGAGACGACAATATGCATATTGAAATCTAAAATCTAGGTTAAAATGTATTCTTTCAATCGGCTCCGACAAAAAGGAGTGAATTTGAAAGACCGGAAAACCGGCCCGCGCGAATGAGAACAACTTCCGAGAAACCAGCAAGTGACGCCGTTGTTTGCGTGAATGGTGAACTAAAAACTAACGACCGAAGCCTTCTCGGCCTCCGTAGCGTTCAGCGGCTAAACATGGTGTAGATTGTTTACTACTTTCGCTGTCATAAACTCTCGATATTCGACTGCGAGCGGACGTTCATATGGAATAAGTTTCGTGATTTCGATGGGATATTGGATATTCTCAGCGTCGATGAGGCGCATTTAATTAACAATCGCTTCTTTGAAGTATGGTAAGTCTAGAAACGCCACAAGTCTACACTCGCCAGTAATTTCGCGAGCAGAAATTTAATTGAAATTTGTTGGATTCAAATTCTTTGATTTATCGAATTTTGTTGCAAATTGTTTTATTTCCTTTATTTCTATTTACACAGTGAGAGACAATTTTTCTAGCAGAAATTCATATTTGAATTTTCATCAATGTTAATAATTCTGATAATCAACTTAGAGAGCTAGGGTAGGCATAATATAGCTTAAACATTTTAGTTAGCACTATCAATTTGAATTAATGTATATAACTAGAGGAGATTCAATATTAATTCAACCTTAAATATATTGATTTTTTTGTTTAACCTATTAGCCTATATTAATTTGTTCACCTGTTCAGACTGACAAGCATTAAACTTACGTAGACACTACCTTTTTGAAGTCCTCAACGTACGCATGTTCAATGACATAGCATTATTAGGCCATAACCTATTGTAAAAATAGAGTAAACCGTTTAGCCGATAAGCTATTCATTTCTATAGGCTAGTAGATATAGCCTAGTTCACAATTGAGTGTGACATGATTATTTTTTAGCTGACAATACATTGAATAATCATTTTTGATGTAGGCCTAAGATTTTTCATTAAACTAGGCCTATAGGAAGTGGATATTTTGTCAATGAAGCATTATTCACTAGTGTAAACGCTATTTATGAGATATAGGCCTACTAATAGAAATAATGATAAAATTATTTTATTTTGGTTTAGGGTCAGGGTTCGATAGGGTTAGACGCTGCACTAGCAACATGCTAGCCCGGGTTCGAATACTGCTCTCTCCGAACTATTTTCTCTTATCCCCTTTCCTTGACTTTGAATTCGGGCACCTTAGAATATAGATTGTCGGCAAAGTAGCGTTAGCAGGAATAATGCAGGGCCGTATGTAGCATTTGAATTTGGGGGGAGGAGAGAAACTCGAAAAAGGGCAATTCTATAGGATTTAACAATTATATTTAGGCTACTAATAGGGCACTTTACCAAAATACCTAGGGCACAACTGCTCCCTGCCCCGCTAAACACGACCCTGTTATGCCGCATCCGCAAATATCACCTGCCTAAAGAAAAAATCTTATGAAATCACTTAGTTTATTAATGCCTTGAAAAAAATCACTCTCTCGGTCTATTGGAGCTGTTATTAAGATGATTGCTGTTTGAGAATGTTTCTAATTAATTAGCCGACGTTGCGAGTTTTCTTTGTCTTTTCTTTCACAGTGAACAGAAACACGGCAGAATGCCTTCGAAAAATCAATATGATTTAGTTCAGGACGACGGCTACGATAGCCGAATACCGTTACACAGCGAAGAAGCCTTTCAACATGGAATTAACTTTCAAGCGAAGGTAGGTTCTCTTTAATTACGGGCTAAAAACAGACTTCCGATCGAGTGGAAATGTCGCCGTGAGAGCGTCTATTGAATCTAGGTGAAATGAAACGTCTTACCTATTAAATAGATAGGACTAGGGGTTCCCGTGACTATTCTCGAGTCTGGTATCGGGAGTTTAAATTCGAAAATGTGAATTCAGTAAATAATCGTATAATGAATTAGGCTGAAGAACAGTGTATGAAATTCCGTGCAACGAATGAGTTGAACAACGAATTAAATACAGAGAGAAAAGTAAAAGCGAAAAAAGAAAATAAAAAAGTGACATATACAAACAACAACAAAAAAGTCATACCTGTTCAAAATCAAACCCCCTGTTTCGCTCCGGGCAGGTGTGGTGGGTTTGTGAGGGACACCAGTCAAAAATATCTAAAATATCGAAATCTACCAATTAGATAGATAACAAGGTCCATCCCTATCTTATGATAATAGAAAATAATGATATAATTAAGAAAGAAATTAAACTGATATTTTACATAAAGATCAGTGAGTAGATACATTCCTAGGTTTATATCACTGTTCGAAAATATCCAAGAAGGTTTTTATGCTGTTCCTTGGATTTTAGATAAAGTCTACAATTTTTTTAACGCAAGTTTGTTTTTAACGCATTGACATTCTCATAGTATCGTTGAAGATGATTATTAGGGTCGAAAAGTTGAAAATAGCCGAAGAACCGCCGTTCGGACTCGTTACAGTAAAATCGGTCTTATTGCAGATAGCTGGAAGTTTGCAACATTGACGTCGGTTTCATTCAGAAAAAAAAAGCCGATTTTAAGTTCTTTCTTTTTTAATAGCCGGCAAATTGAGTGTAGGCGTTATAGGTAGTAATTCAATTCGTAGAATTCTCAGCTACAAGATATCGATAGGTCTTCTCCGGAGGCGGGTTAGTTCTATTGATACGTCTTATTAAGATGGAATCGGCAAGAATCGCTGACTGTGTCGGGACATATTTAAACTCTAAATCATCAAAGTCAATTGACGTGCGGTGATTTCGACGCGCATGTATGGATTGTATCAATTTTCATGATATTCGATAACTTTGATGATGAATGTTTGTATGATGCGTATTGATCGTCACGGTCGCCAGCGGTTTACTAGCTCCGTCGATCACGATCTGATGTCGAAGGTGGAAACGTTTGAAAACACTTCAGCTGGAAACACGTCTTGATAATCTCTGCTTTACATTGTTTAGGCCTAAAACAGGGCCCCTATGACTCCTTGATTCTAATCCTTGAAAACTCCTTCTAATCCTAAAATATTTCTCAAGTTCCTTGAATATACTTGAATTTGAGCAAAATGCCCAAAAGTCCTTGAAAACTCCTTGAATTTTTGAGAAATTGGCAATTAGAAAATTTTTAGGTTTTAGGCCTATTTTACACACAGATTCCACCGAATGAAATGGTTTACTAAGATAAACAGTACCGATTTAGGAGGATTCAACAGTAATTTGGATATGAAAGTGATGCAAACACAGCTCGAAATTTTCTCCTTAAAAAGTCCTTAGATTGTGGAATGACTCATCTGTAGGAACCCTGTAAAAAATGATACCTTGTTTCTCCTAATCGACCAAAGTATCAATATTTTAGCCTTATGAAGGTTATTTCGAAAGGTTTCAGAAAACCTGCCCGAAAATGAGTCTAAACATAGGAAGCGAACTAGTTTAAAAACTCTTAGAGTAAATGTGGAACTTGGTTTCAGGTCTCTTACTGGTAACCCAGTCTAAGGAGTTATAATAGTTCCCGAGTTGAAGATCAGCTTGGTTTGATAGTAGGGCAATGGTTAGGTTGAATTCGATTAAAACTCGTACTTCAAGTCCGAATGTAGGTTTCGATTCAGAATTCATAGGCTATTACTGATATTCATTCATCAGAATTTTGATGGATATATATTCAAATTGTGTCCCATATTACACTCGGCATATATATATGCTACCAGTACTAATCGTGTGTAGACCTTTATGACACTTTGCGATAGATTAATTAAGCCGTTCAGGTCATATTTAATTGCAGTCATATTCCACTGTCTGTTGCATTAAATGAATAGTAAGTTCGTGAACTGTATTCTCGGAATACAGGTCCTAGATGAGATAGCGCGCTCTACAGTCCCCTCGGGCATTTTAGATACATTTTTTACGCGGTACGCTCTTCAGACGATGATCCTACTTTAAGCGCTAAATCATGAACCTCATCTGGCCTCGCTTCAGACTTCGACATGCGAACTGTTATCGTCGAGACAGAATTGACAGTCTAATGATCTTTAAGGATTCATTTGCAACACGCCACTTGACTTTGACAGCCTTGAATCGCGAATTAGTGGAATCGGAATTGATTTCTTTGCCGGAGCTCCATCCCCCGAGGGGAGCGTTCTCGCTCGCGACGGTCTGATACGCTTTTGACCGAATCGCGCGGCATACCAGCGTCTAGATACCAGCTTCTAGATCGTTGCATTGAAGACCGCGTTGTCTAGACACATGCTCGGTGGTCGGTATATTACATAAATGATGAAAACATCACAGTTTCATCCATTGACATTCTCTTCATTTCATACAGAGATAGAGACTCCGCCCGCGTAGGTCGGTCGGTTCCATCCGACTGTACGATCATGGATAAATATATAATTGAAATATCTTTCATACCATTCAACTAGGATAATGCACCAAATTGCTATAATTTTGTGGATGTCTGCATGTATGCGATTCAAGCAAATGGGGGATGAGTAGAGTTTAAGCCAAGTTTTGCTTTCCCCTTGATTTTGATTATTAGAGCCAATTTACCGAAGCCAATTTGCAGACTCAATTGCAACTCAATTGATAGATCGCGGCTGAATTATTATATGTATTATCCATTAACTGTTGTTACTTATAATCATGCGAATGAATGAATCCGATTCGTACGAATCCTCGGTTCCTTGAAAACTCCTACAAAATGAAAAATGTTTTGAATGGTGCTCGAAACTCCTCTAATTTGAGCAAAATGTCCAAAACTCTTTTAATTTTGTGAAATTGTAATCGGTATGAAAATATTTTGGTTTTTTTTCAAGATTAGGCCTAGTTAGTAGTTGAAGGCCTAGTGAGTAGTTGAAGGCCTTAAGACCAATCTAATTAGACTTACGCCTAGATCTATTGGCATTTTTGGAAGATTCTACGTTAATTTAAAACCGCCTTTAAGTCGTGAAAAACTATACTGCGCACCTCTAGCACTGTTCCACCTCCGTGATGATGTTACCAATGATGTTACCAACGACTTTTAATCATTTGAAGTTGATCAGAATTCGGAGCGTATATAAAAGTTTTCATCGCGTGCGTGACCCGTTACTCTCGTTTACGAGCTGCAGCACGTTTAAACGACGTGATAACAAGGTTGCCTGCACCTGAACCAATCCGCTCTCGGATGATAAAAATACAATGGCGTATCGGTTTCTGTCATCGCAATCTGTACTTACAACTACACAGGCTATAAACACGACCACAACTACTCAAACTGTTTGCTTTATTGTCCAGTGGTCAACAGCAGGTTACATTTGCAGGGCTCTCTGTTCCCGCATCCGGATTACTTATTAGAACCGGAGGGTTTTTTGATAAAACGATGCTTCGCGAACTCCAGCGTCCCAGGTCATTAAGACGAGTAATACTAAATCCGGCGTCAATATACCGATCTGATTAGAATTCGACTATCCGAATGTAACACGCTTTTTAAAAGCGAATCTTATATCGCGGCTTAACGGGATTGATAAATTGATTATATCTTGGTGCGTTGAGGGTCTTGATTTAATTCCCCCGTTTCTATATCGAGGCCAGGGATACAATTTTTAATTCCTCCTAAGTATATGTCATGGATGTGGTAACGAGTTTATATGTCCATGGTTATGTATAGTATCTTGAGAGGGTATCATGATTAGAACTAGTCTTGCTCGTAAATTCTTTATCATATCTGATAGAAGGCTTCAAATTGCAAACTAGTTTGTACCTTGACATTGATCTCCAGTAGGCCTATGTAGGGTTCCTGCAGATCAGGGAATTTAGAAATTCAAATTCCCTGCATGGAAACCAGGGAATCTGGGAATTTTTTCATGGAAATCAGGGAATTCTGAGATTGAACATTCTTGGTCTTGAACTGCTGGTGAAATGAAATTAATTTTACAAGTTGAATGTCTCTGCTTAATAGTTCGTGCAAATTTATTGAATTCAGTTAATCGGCATTTCGAAATTATTGCAATAAATGCGAAGCCCCATTGAACAACTGTGTATACAGGCTGTGTTCTAAATCAATAAACCTCTTATGCTCTCGGTTATTGAAGCCAACTGAACGTGTTGATCGTCTTCTTCTGAATTTCTGATTTAATACCCGAGAGTAATTAAAGACGAAATCGAATTATTAACGGGATCGTGTACAGTTTAACTGCTGTTGTCGTAGAATCCGGACGTCGTTCTTCAGTTGCGCAATCCTCTTGAAACCAAGAAGCAGTAAAGTTAAATGTTTCAGTAGGCGATCGGAGGCCTACTTTCGTGACGCACCCCGAAGGGCATTTTTGCTCATTGAAAAGACTTATTGATTTGGAAATGCATTATCAGGGTTCACATTTGAAAATTCATGGATGTGTTAGATGCATTTACGGCATATCCAAAAAACATTTTTTGTCCTACCAATTATGCAAGATAAGATCAAAATTTCTTATAATAAAGTAAGTGAAGATTACATTCACTCCATTGGTAACGGATCAATTTAGAATGGACTTTTCGCTGGGTGTGAACACTTAAGTCCATTCTAATTTCGAACGGACTAAATTTAGAGTGTAAAATGTAAAAGCAAGGTCTATAAATGATCCTTGTAGGTCATGAAAAGTTTTGAAATGGGAATGGTTGAGTTCAAAGCCTCGGATATATCATGGAATGGCTTCTAAAATTCTTAAATCATGGTCAGGGTCTTTGAATGGCATCGGACTTACCACGCGACTGTACAGCTATATACTGTGAACGCGGCTATGAATTCTGCAGCGCCGCGCGCACGTGTCCTCGTGAACAAACCTTCGGTGGTCGATGTGTCAATTTGTCCGGCTCAGCAGCCATCGGCTTGGTCTACGCGGTATTGACACAAATGTTATGGGGATTAGACCACTCGCTGTTAACCAATCACCTCATCAAATAACCAGCTCTTCGTCATCGATCGCGTTTGCTCGTTTGCTCACGTTTGATACGGCCGTTGATGCGATTGCGCATTTTTTTGCCATTCGTACCTTACTCGTTTAATTGCTGCCTCGCGAGGAGGCGCCAGTAATTTCCCTATAGGTTAAAAATGCCACGTTGCGTGGCGAGATTTCTCGGCCCTGTGGTGTTCTGATGGTGTAGAGGTTTCAGAGGGCAGTTATTGAATTGAAATAAGATATTGAGATAGGTTTGGCGGAATTTGTACAAGAAAAATGATAAAAATTTGAAAAGTCCTCGAGTTAGTGAGTTGAAATGGATAGCTTTTTAATAACCGTGATAGAATGACACAAAATATATAATCAGACAAGGCTTAGAACCAAGAACACCTCAAACAGGGAGGCCACTTACCTGGAAATCAGGGTAAAGTCAGGGAAATTTTCTTTTCTTTAGAAGTCAGGGGATTTTCTTTTAAAAAGATGGAAATCCGGGAAAGTCAGGGAAGTTCGTCGAGATTGATAGATTGCACCTTAGATTCCATCATAAAGCGGGGGGTGGGGGGGGGAGAAACAATGTATGTGTTAGGGAAAGGAAAATAGTTGGCAGAAAAGAAGCAATCTTTTGTTGAATACGTCTTAAATACGTGTTTCTGCTCACAGTTTTCAAACTTCTCTTTGATGTCGGTTGTCTTGATGGTGATGATGATGATCCGTTGATGGTTGAGTTTATCGCAAATAAATTCTCGCTGAAAATGATTCTACTTAAAGAGGCGGCGACGAACGATTTTCCTAGTCGCGACGACGACTCTTGACTGCTTTAATTAAAGTTGTCGCGAGTCTCTCGAAAATTGCTAACACGTTCTCGTTCGTAGGAAAAAAAACGTCGTAATTTCAAGGATTCGAGCTGAAATCGACGATACGTCAAATAAGCCGCGTTGAAATTACGTTTTTTAAAAACTTTCTTTATTTAGTTCATCGCAATTTAGGATGGACTAAGTGTTCACACTAGTGAAATGCGTTCCTAATTAGTCCATTCCATCCTAGAAAAAAACAGAACCTCGTCCATTCTGAATTTTATTAGAATGGACCATTTTTTTGTTTCAATAGAAACGTACTTAATGTACATTATGTCATCGATATATATATAGATAGTAAGCGATTTTTTTTCAAGGCTTCAATAATCTCTCAATTGAGTTTTCTGGTTTTGTCTGTCAATCATTGCGATTGACAGGGTTGTGTCTAGCTGGACCAGTGATTACAGCCGATTTAAGAATGCGTGTCAATGCAAGGCATCGTTTCGGTCCGGTCCAAATAAAACGGAATAACTAGTAATAGATAGCCTGATATTTTCTGGTCCGAAGTAAATATTTTCGTGCTCTTTTTCCGTATGTCTTCCATACGACCACTCGCGAAAAAATGCCCGTCTTAACGGAGGCCATCGCCGGTCAGCCGGAGACAGATCCTCAGTCAATCATAGCATCGCAAAAAGTAGTCGAGTGGCGAAATCCTGCCATCTTAAAGACGTTTAAAGGGAGGGAGATGTCATCATGAATTTCTCGCGGATATAACAGTCATCGGTCGGTAATTGAGGCGTTTGAGGCTTTTTTTATACGTTTCTATATTGGTTCTGTGTAACGAGGCAATGTTTGCCGAACGATCGCCTGCCTGTCCGTCCGTCCGTCTGTCGAGATTGCTGCTAAACGACGGCGGCCGATGCCCGGAAGCTATCAGACGTTGTGTGCGCGGATGAATTTGATGCGCGATTAATGTGATTGAGCATTTTCCGCGCCGGTCATATTACTCGGCGCGGCGGTATACTGCGGCGCGCGACGCCCGGTGGTTAAATGCGCCCGCGGGCGGTGGTGATATTTCTCTGTCCGTCAATACGATTGATCGTCAAATGATTTTCGGCGTCTGCTGAAACAAGTCGATTTTCCCTGTCATGTATATTATAGAAGCCTCTTGAATTGTTACGTCTTTATCATCCCCCAGCAGAGATTCGAATCTGATAGCATCGAGATTGCCACCATACAAAACCGTGCCACACTAGACCGGCAGCGCATGTACACGCATTCTGATGACCTCATCATTAGCCAATCTGAAATCCAGTTTTATTTTAGCCTGGGTTTTATCCAGTATTGTGTATCCAGGAAATTTGCCTCAGCGGGCAATCTCATGGCAAACCTGCGTACCCGCTCTAGTGCCGCTAATATGCCATCAGGGTCGAATCCCTGCCCGGGAGGATGCGTCTTTAGCGGCGAGATGGCTAATTTGTATCCCAGTTGACAAGTAGCCCTCCTTAATAAGACATCAAGCGCTTAAAGCGGCTACGCGGTAATCCTTATGAAGAGGTGCGCTTATACTCTGATATGCATCCAGTACAGTGCCGCGATAAGCTGCTTACCTTACTTGTGTATGTATATATATAAATACATACTCAAATGATATTACGTCATATGTTTATATTTGATGTTTAAAGCCCTTTTAATAAGCGACTCCCGCGGGGGATGCTGCCACTGGCGGCGGCTCATTTTATCAGCGGATGTCTCGTAGAAAACGAAGTCGCCATAAAACGGATTAATTCGGCGCAGCGAGAATCCGTTATCGGGGAGCGAGGGAAAAACCGGCAGCCGACGACGCAATTATTCATACTGTGTGTACAATGCTTGTTTATAGCTGCATGCTGATACGACAGAATAGCTATGTTTTTGAAGTCGTCTTCGCGCTACGTTGTTATTCGGGACGTTCTAGATTTTGGCCGTTACAAAATACGTCGGACCAGTGGTTCGTACTAGCGAAAAGTCTGTTCTAAAAAGAACGGACCAATTTGCATTGACCAGGAACGCCAATCCAGGTCTGTTGTTAATGTTAGTGAATAGAAACTTTGCTCTAAAACCCTTTCTTTCAGTTTTAACCAATTTATACCCTACAGTGCTGGGGATAATTTGGAAAATATTGAATGCAGTATATATTGCATCTACACCGCAGTGCGGTGTCTTGTTAGTTACTAATGATTTACTATTTGAAAGGGTGCTGCTATCTTTTATTAGAGATGAAAACTGATTACTAATTACTATTAATAGTATAACTAATTACTATACACTCTATACACTGTAATGCAGTGTAGTAGGAAAGTCCATCACCGACTTATACATCGCACTGCGGTGTAGACACCCTGAAAGGCCTTTGGATCAGCTTTATGTTGCAGAGGACTAGTGATAACTTAGCGAGTGGACAGCATGGATTTGGTCTGTTCTGGATTGGTCCATTCTAGCTGCACGACCAAAATGAGACCGGACTAACTAGCGACAGCTTGAAAGCGGCTTATGGGAGATGCCATATGTCGCTTGCGATCATTACAAAAAATAGTCTGTCATTTACCACTAATAGCTACTAATCACAAAGATCGATAAGCTGAAATGGCCGGTGTGTAAATATAGACGAATACTCGATTACCTTTTGCAAAAAATATCTCTTGTGAATAATGAGTCTTCGATTTTTACCCATAAATTGGGATTACGTTTTTTTTTTTTTTGGTTCCTGGGCTCCTGTGATTCTTGTTCTCTTTATGTGTCATGTCTTACAACTCTTTTGCTTAGGTAATAGTGGGTCGATCCTGATGAACATTGGGTATCAGTACAATGTAAGTATGGGGGTTTAGATGTGCAGTGCAAAGAATGGGCCCAGTGCGCCACCTAGCGGCAGAACTAGGCGCTAAAAGCTGGGGCCAGATTCACAGACTGGTATTAACTTAAACCCGGGGGCTAACTTTTCATTTTTAACTAATTCATTTTCAATTTAGTCATCACCCAGTGTAAAGGCAATACCAGTCTATAAAACCGGGCCCTGGTTTTCAGCGACATGACCTCATAACTGGACGGGGTCGAAATTCAAAAAGTTGTCTTTACAAAATTCAGCTATTGGCCCTAAATACAACATATCCGAAAATGCACGGTCATTTCGGAGTTCGAGTCTGAGCCCGAGAACCATTAAGTCACCCGTGCTTTGTTTTTAACGTTTTCTACCTTTGTGTACCATCATTTTTTCTAAAACTTTTTCCCAACGCTACAAGTTTCTAATGCAACACGTCACACACGTGTCTCATGTGTAATCCAGTTCTCTTTGTTGTTAATTAAATTTCCGTTCGCCCGTCGACGATAGCAGCGAGAAAACGCGAGAGATGACGTATCAAGAGGTCGTCGCGATCGCAATCAATCAGGCAGTAAACCGCCCGAATGTTTCTGAAAATCCGGCGAAATCGCCGCGTATTTTCGGGCAGACGCGCGTTTGATCTCTTTTCGTTTATATCGACGACAACGGGTACCGGTTTTGCCGCTGCGTCTCGCGGTATTCATTTGATTAATTATCCGGCGGTCTTTTTCCTGCCTCGTCTTTGACGAGAGACGACGACGACGACGAAGGTTGCCAATTAAACGTTTGTCGTTTGTTTGCCGATTGACGAGCAGGTTGCCGATGATGAAACTCCGCTCGGCGGCGATGCTTTATTACGTTAATTATCGAACCTAAATTAGATTTTTCAAGAGGCCAAAGTTCTCTCGGATGCTTTGATGTAAGCATCTCGTTGTTACAGATTATAGACACGAGCGTTTTGAACCGGGCCAACGGTTCACACCGGTGCCAAATGGGTCTGTGCCTGTTTGATAGATTTGGCCCAACATGCTAATACGGACAAGGCCTGTGCCAAATTTTAGCACAGAGGTTGAATTATTCCATGGTTCTGGAAGTGACTCAACCTCACTTGCCACAGCATCATTATGATCAAATATGTTTAATTTTTAAGTGATTAATGTGTGAACTTGCTCCTTAATTAGGCACGGGCAAAGTTTAACTTGAGTCGGGTCATGGCCAGTTGACCGGAGCTAAATTGTTGGCTTATGATCGCGATTCATCTAACCACGGCTGAAATGGTCAGCGATGAAGCCGAGGCTGATTTTAAAAAATGCCATCAGAAGGTTTTAGTTCACAGATAACCCTTCACATATTTGAATTCGCCTCGATTTGCGTTGGCAGTTTCAGACCAGCGCCCGCAGTTTATCAAGAACAAAAACGGACAAGTTTTATTGCATGGAACGAAAAATAGTTTTCTTCGTAACATTGATTGGCATCGGGTAATTACGTATCCGCTAAACTGTACGGGCATAAATCCTCGTTCAATCCCGTCTACAGGGTTTCTGACCACTGACTAATCTCGGCCATTATCTCGCGGAAAAGAATCGCAATCTTGCAGCGATCGTTTATCGGGGCGATCAATTCATATTCATTAGTCCGTCTGTCGACGGCGTTTCCCCGCGGTGGTCTGTGGCGGTCCGTGGTCCGAAGACGCAAAGTAGACACTCACGTTCAAGTTCAAATCTAATTCACGGAAAACATGACCGGCTATGTACAGAGATTAAGAGAGAAAAACTAACATTAAAATTCATAATTTTTAAACAAGCACAATTATAAAAAGAGGGAGAAAAGTAGCTTTCTGTGCGGGCCAAGCAAGGCTGCTATCACGCGAGCAAACAAAAGGTGAGAGTTGATCATTTTCGTAAATTTCAGTTTATATGAGTCGACTCGTTCGGCTTCTGTCACCACGCGCGTGTATTGACGTTTACCGGTGGTTTCGTCGTCGTCATATGTACATGTTTATCGAGCCAACAATAGCGACATGTTTATCCTGCACGCGATTATGTTTATCCTGCACGCGATTATGTTTTCACTAGAATTCTACTTAATCCGATTAACATCATCGTGACGAGCCTGGCGATTATTCTAAGACGAAGTCGCGACGATGATCATGACGACGTGGGCGACTTAACGAACGACGCGCAAATTGAGACTAAAAAATCGCGATGACTTATCCGAACTAATCTGTATTCTTAAAAAGTCGAGTCTCGCTCTACGTAAAGAGGATGGGCACTTCCCGTTAATCCGCGATCGCGCCGAGATGATTAGGCCCAGGTCAAATCGGGCCAGATCAGAACTGAGTCAAATTTGGTCGGCGCCTGATAAGAGAGCGCACTCACTCGATACTAGACAATGCTTAAACAAAGCACAAAGTGAGACACTTCCGGAACCAGTTGCAATTCAAATGCCCCATGCTAAAATTTGGCTCGGTCTTCGTCCGATATTTTCGATCAGGGCAAATTTGGCCCGGATAAAACAGGCGTGGCCTAATCTGACATGGGCGAAATTCATGGCACGTCATTTTAGTATGGCAAGTCGCTTATTTGGCGAGTCATTTTACCCGAAATAATTTTAATATAAAAAAAAAATTTTAGCTTTCAATTCATTTATCGTGTGGCAGTTTACTGTTAAACGCTAGTAAGATTGCGGCCTTAGACCGCTGACGAAAGTGACCAGGTATTAATAGACAAGAATCCGACTGAGTTGATTTCTGGATTAATCGCGTTTGATGGGGCGGTCGTTGCATTTGATTTACGCGTGTGATTCTCGCCATACTACGCAATAATAGCGATTTGAGCATACGACGCTTTATCTTCTATTACGCAGCAGCAGCAGCAGCAGCGACCGGGCTGAATCTATCCGTCCATCTATCGACTTCAATCCTCGCTAATTGGTTACATTGTGACCGGCTATCGCCGTGATCGTTCGCGTCCGATCGCGACGCGGTTAATGGAGCCGGCGTCGTAGCGCACGCGGCTATCGTTTAAAACGGCCGATTTATTCGCGTCCGAGCGATATCGAAAACGAAAAAAAAAAAACATGATCGATTCGACAGCTACGTCTGCGGGACGCGGATAGATGAAGTCCGTTGTCATCCATTTTCGGCTTGTCAGTTTTTATTATATAAACGTCCGAATGGCGTCTGCCGAACTGAATACATACGCTATAATTGCGTATTGGATATAAGCTATAATGAAGCATCTGATAAGAGGAGTTCGGTGTAAAATGCAAATGAATTATGAATGATGCTGAATGTTCAACGTTGAGAATGGAAAACTGTTTGCCGAACGATACTTAGATAACGACTTTTTTCTCGTCGTCTCATTCGTCTTTGTATTTGTGGAAAGATTTTTTTCATTTGAATAAGAACTGATCCCATTTATCACGTGCCACATTCACGCTTTGTTATTTAGAATGCCCCATTTTGGGACGGACCAATTTAGACCGACAAAAATGACCGGTGGAACGGATCTAGACCGGCCTTTTTTGTCGGTCTTAATTGATTCATTCTAACATGGAATGAATTTTGTAACTGACTATTTCTCTGTGTGTGAGTAGAGGCTTTGCATGCCCAGCTATCGCATTGTTGCATCAAGCCGGACGAAGTCATGACATCTGATTAAAAACATGTGTGAGCGCGCTGCATTGATTTGGTCCGTTGAAGGTACTGACCAAGTTAGAATGGACTAACTAACTAGCAATAATGGATGCTATATCCGAGAATTCGCGTTGAGAAGGTGAAAATGTTCTGAGTTGTTGGATTAAAAGTGGTCCTATAATGATAGACCATATCCGGTTATGCGTAACTGGTAGAATCCATATCGTAGTTAGTCGCCATGTCGAGGGTCTCCGTCCGGTAGCCGTCGATTGCCAGCTGTCTCGGTTTATGAGTTCGTTCGATTCCGTTTCGAACTTCAATTTCAACAATTGAAATTTGAATACACGCGTCTCGTCGTCATCACCGACGGCAACCGGGGGGCCGCTTTGATTTCCCAGCGGATATACGAACACTGCGTTGATAGATGGATCAAAGCTTTCCGACCGATTCGCGCGAACCGACTCTGGCGCGAACGAACGCCCGGCTCTCGCTCGTTAAAGCGTTGATCGAGTTGAGATTAATGTTTCACAAACGCGGAGTTCGATTGTTCCCAACAAATTTATCGACTTATATTTCGAGCCCGCAGAGGCATCGGGTTTTTCGTCGGGGGGGGGGGGGAGGGGTAGGGAATCACCGTAGCTCTTGTATCATCAGATGATGTTATTATAAGTTGTTGTAAGCGTTCGCAGTGTCTGCATCTAAAGCTTCTTACCTGCATAAACTTTCTTTTAAGCCACACAATAACTCTGGTTTTTTTTTTTTGCTTTGAGTAAGCTGGAGATTATACACCTCTTCCTGTGTGCGATATACCTGAGATACTTTTCTCGTTCTTCGACGTTGTCATTTGATGGAGACGGTTACGCGGTTAACAGTTAGAATTTGAGTTAGGAAATACGGTTCAGTTGTAAATATCGAGCTTATAGAAAAAAGTTTAGTTGAAAATGATCCTCCCCCTGTTTTGAAATTGTTGGCATCGAAACTCGACACGGTATGAAATCCTGCCCCAGTGCGCAGCTTAGATGATGTCATTGTTAGCCAATCAGATATCCTGTTTTTTTCTATTTATATCCAGTTTTTCCCTTTATATCCGTGAGATTTGCCTCAGCAACTATACAACGAGCAATCTGATTGGTGCGGCAAGTTTTTGCGAGTCAAACCTGCGCATGTACCTGTGCACCTGGTGTAGTGTAGCAGGGTTTTGTACCATGGCGAGTCTCAATGCCATCAGGTTCAAAACCCTGCCATACTAAGCCCGAGTGTGCAGGCACATGCACAGCTTAGATGATGTCATTATTAGCCAATCAAAAACCTCATTTATTTAGCGCAGGTTTTTCCATTTAAAGTTTTTCCGTGAAATTTGCCTCTTTGTACAACCGGCAATCTAATTTGTGGCAAACCTGGGTCCAGATTTTATAGCGCTATTTGGTTCATTTCTTGTTTGATTCATATTCAGTTAGACAGATCACTTATTTTTCTATGTATTTGATGTATATATGAAGATCATTATTTTTATTCACAGTTCTATGGTCATGAGAATGTCCTCAAGTCAGATCTACGCCACATCACTTCAGCTTTGGTAGGGCAGCATGATGACACGTTCAATTCTTATTCGATGCATGTTTATATCGCCCTCTGTTGGCAATTATGAATAACGCACTTCTGCAGCTTTTTTAGTTTTTAGTTGATAGGCGTGTTTTGTCACGGCGACGAACTTAACGTTTGATTTTCTGGCTTTTAGTTTATTTATTTAAAGTTGATTATGTTTATGAAACATAGGAATGTACTATTCAGAGCTACCGGGTCGCCTTAATTCTTCAATCACAGATTGGAAGTAGTCGAGATCAATTGCCCAGAGTTCTGAAGCATGTGGGAGGGTAATGTAGACTACCTACTCACTTAACCCTGCAGGGATAGTTTTATCGAATTTATGAGAAATTTGTCACAGTTTCTCACAAATTCCATACATTACGCTGTTGGCTAACGATTCTACCCGAGGGTTACCTTAGTACCCTTATAGACTGTATAGCACGAGTAGTTTAGTTGCCCTTTACAAAAAAAAACCGAACGTTTCCGTCGCTGTTTTGCTTACGTTCTTAAACTAAACAATTCTCGGAATAATCTTCTTTTCGCGCTCGTGTTTTCTGCTATTGTTGGCTTCGTATGACATCATTACCGCCACTACAGCGCGCAACGCAAGTGTTGCATATTCTCCCCCCCCTCGAGGCAAGCAACTCATTCTCTATTTACGGGCGAATAACTTGATTACGGAAAAAATTATCGATGAAAAAAATGGGTGAACGCCGTTGCATTAGGTACTTGCCGGCGCGAGGTTTAGCTATCGCAGGTGCCGATGTATTACGAATCCGTCTGAGATGGAGATAGACCGGAGAGATTGGTCAGTAATCTATTTACTCAGTTGATGGGTCTCGTGTCCGCAGCAAGTGACTGGAATACAATTCATCGCATCAATGAATGTGACGAAGCATCGGTCCGTACCATTATATCATGGGTTCGCTGTTATATTTTCTAATGAAGGTATTGTATATGGTGTATACATTCCGCGGAATGGTGTGAAAAGGTATCAGGAATAGTAAACTTAATGCTTGTACATTTCACACCACGCGGTAGTACAACTGTTTTGTGTAGTGCCCGGCGCATACAAGGCAAGGAAACGCTGAATCAAACATATTTCATCTCGGATACATAATTGTTTCCTAAAACAATGTTTCTCGGTTCTCGTAGACGTAAACGACGCCGAGCAACACTCGGAAACATGTTTCTGTTTCCTGTATCCTGTAAACCTGTTGTTTACTAGCAGCCGGTAATATGTGAGAAATTCTCCCAATTCTAGATATTGTCAGCGATTTTCTCCGATAAAGAAAAATTGCATCACTCCTTCTATTGCTTCTCGGAATGAATCCATAGACAACTTCCCTCTCTGCCTGCTAGACCATAATAACGATGTCTGGCCATTTCATCGCATTATGCGGAAGTGGATAAAGAACTTGACTCTCCTTCGGCTGGAAATGCAAACCCAATTCGTGAAGCGCAGTATAGCTGATGGTCTAGTTACCGGTGTTGACAGTACCCTCGCGGGTTTAAGTAGAATATGTTCAACTGGTTAGATCTAAGTTGTTTTTAGCTGGTAGATCACTCTTATCTCATTTTTCAGTGCACAAGTGCTGCTCGTCTATCAGCTAAGAGGTAACAGTTATCCCGACTGGGGTCGAGATCTACCGAAACATGCCTGAAGGATACTCGTAACCCTGGTTTTAATAAGCTCATGGTTCTGGTCGAGCTAATGTCCTTTGTCTTAAAGGTTGCACCAGCTAATCATCTCTTGTCTTAGCAATATTTTTCTTCGATATAGAGACGTCGTACATGTGAGTTTCGTCGATGACGGACGGACACGCAGACAAAAACGATTGCACTCGTGTTGACTAAAAGGCTCATTTGTACATGATCTGCTTAGACGCTTCGATGTTGTTATTACCACGAGACTCGGACATGCCGGTTGTTCGAGATAAAATCACACGTTCTCGTCCTAAAAAAGTCTCCGCTGTCACTTAATCTACCAACACAGCCACATCCGCCGCTGCAGGGTTTAAGGTGTCAAGTGCTAGACCGTGAACATAGGCATTGATCACATAGTAATTTATCAGCAAGAGCTTTTCCAGTATCAGTGTGGCGAGCGCTTCTGGGGGTGGTTAAATGTACTGATTTTAGTACACTTTCTGTATGTTGGATTTGAGGAAAGTCTTAAGTTTTTAAAAGATTCCACCCTAGTCTGTTGAATAACAAACATACCACTATAGTGCATCTACACTGTGGTGCGGTGTATCATTTAGTTACTAATATTTCATTATGTTTGACAGATGCGGCCATCTTGTAATAGAGATTGAAATTAATTGAAAATAATTACTATTTACATCAATACACCACGATGCGGTGTACTAGCAAAGTCATCATCAATTTATACACCGCATGTATTGATGTGTTGATGCACTAAAAGGGTTATCAGCTAGTTTAACTATTAGTTTCAGCACAATACCTATATTACGCACATTAGCATCTGAGATCTGAAACACTGCCAAGATTTACTTCTGAAAATGAGCCTTAATGCGTATCGTTTTTCTTTTTCAACCAAAATAGCGTGGTCTTATTTGAAGTCATTACACGAACTCTACCCCTTGAAAACGACAAATGGCAATTGGAATTGTTACACGTATCAATCATTCTTCCTTTATTTTCTTCGAAGTCGATCGTCGAACCCATAAAATTCATGGCATCAGTCGATTCAGCATTAATGAATTGCTGGTTAAAAGCATTTTTGCTGCCGAATGGCCACATTTATCTCGGCGCGAACAAATATATACATAAGCGCACGAATGGCAACTAGACAAACACCATCTCTTTGGGATGTTGGTCGTTATTTTCTGTCAGGATAAATAGTCGCTATATTGATGGACGATGTTCCGTTATCGGTAAGCGTTAAAAATCGATTGAGGTTTTTTTTCGCGGCGAACTTTCCGTGGCAGCCAGTTATGATAGGCAACTGACGAACGAATTGCGAGATATAAAACTTCGAGAGCTCTCTTGACATTTAGCTATTTTATTCAGCTATTAGAGATGCGTGCAGAGGTTCTCAGTATCGTAAGTAAATGTTGATTGTAGTTTCTAGCTCTCTTAGGACACTTTCAGCTCGTGTATAGGTTGTTAACGCGGGTACGTTCTTCAAGGCTAAGCGAGCTGTTTCAAGGGCAGTGTTTACTGCTTCCTGCTTCTGACGTGTATATCAACATACTTCCCACGAATTTAGATAATGAAGCCGAATTTAGATAATGAAGCCGTAATTAGTGGCGGATACCTACGCTAATTAAAAATGCTAAGCAGGTATGAGTAATATATTCACCTTGAACTATATGAGGTCACTTTCCTGGTAAGGTTAGATAACTGAAGCAAAACTCAGTCGCGCTGAAAGATCTGATCCGATCGGGTCAGATCTTACGCGACCTGAGTCTTTGAGTGACCTTTCCAGGAGCAGATCTAGGAAGTCTGGAGGCCAGGATCCATAATAAAGATAAGGCATTACTAGGGTGAAGCAGCCATGTCAAAGGCCGTAGTGAGGTCCCGCCAGGGATAGATATTCTAAGATATTCTTGAAGAAATCCGTCCAATTTCTGAGAGACAATTTCCAAAAGGATGAACATCAAATTTTGCAGGTTTAACGATCTCTGTCATGACGAAAAGTGCGACTGCGATGGGAAGACAGGTGTCCCTGTGGTCACCCTTAAAACTAATCCTGCTTTCTTTAAGAAAACAAGGCCACGCTTTGCGTCCTGTGTTTATACAGATAAAGCTTCGATCGACATTACAAACCGCTCGAAGCCGTCTGGTTCGTAGCCTGATTTAACCGGTGAATGATGTTAAACACGGAATAAGTACGTCTTGTCGTGACATGGCTGAACATGAGGGACTATTACCGCTTGCGAGCGTGTTACGTGTAATAAACCGTAAATGTCTTATAAGTTAATTAGTGGCTTGTCAAATCCGATTACTCTCTCCGTCTAGCTAGCATCAATGCTGTTGCACCTCTAACATACGCAACCGCGTGGAAATTACCAGAGGCGCCATGCCAAAGTGTTTCTTTTTAATAGTGCATTTAACCGTGGACTTTCGTTTTAGAGTCCATGATTTAACACTGTCGTTGCATGTTGTTTTTGAAGCCCAGTGCAGGGAAGCAAGGAAACAGGAAACAGAAACATGTTTCTGCGCATTTCCCTATGCCGTTTGCACTAACGAGAAATGATAAATGAGAAACATGGCTTTTGCGATATCAAACATGTTTGATCCGTTATACTACGTTTCCATGTTTCCTTACATGAATCCATCAAGGGAAAACGAGTTAGCGCGGTGGTTTTTATCGAGTTTCACGGACGCAAACAAAAGCGCAAACGTTTCATTTATTCGTCGGTAATAAAGTGAAAAATGACTCTGCAGATGCTGTTACGCAATATTCGAACACGACCGCCGCGCTTCGAAATTACCGATTCGACGTAGAGCTCGGCGCTCCTCTACCGCTCAACAACTACGTCGATTTATCACGAGATTTATCTCTGTTAGAACTGCAAGAGAGAGAGAGAGAGAGAGAGGCGCCTAAATGTTTGACGAATATTCGCTGCGATGAAACGCTTGTTTTGCGGGTGACGAATGTTTTCGTGTTGCGTCGTCGGGGATGAACGTCGTGGTAATCATTGACGACGTACTGGATGAGATTTATGTTATCGTAGAGAACGATGTTGCGCCGTTATTAAAGTCGGCGAATGTTTTCGACGAGCTCGTTCGGAACGAATGCCATTAATCGCGCGTCTTCGAAAAATACCGAATCCCGATTTATTTCCTATTAAACTGAGGCCGTTATGTTGTTACTGTTTATAGCCGCGATTACGTGGGGATGATTTGGCCCGGGCCAAATTGGCGCGGATCAGGCTTGATCATATTTGGCCTGTGCTTAATTAGAGAGCGCGCTCACACGTAAATCGCTCACTCGATACTTAACAATGCTTTTATTAAACAACGTTGGTACCAGTTGTAGTTTTTTAAACGCAATCATTTGTCCCAAGCTAAAATTCGGCTCGGGTCTGGTCCGACGTTGTAGCCACACAGGCTTGGGCCCATTTGGCACCCGTGTGAACAGTTTTGCCGGGCCAAATTTGGTACGGGCTAAAAATGCTTAAATGTGTAATGACGGTTATATGTCATCGGGGATGGAGTGGAAATATTTCATGTAATCGTCGTAACAATATAACAATTTCGTCCACTCGTGAGCTGAAAATGTCAAGTTGTCTGCGTAACTTTCTTCCGAGTTTTGAACATCGTTTCAATTATTCAAGACGTTCGTAGGATTGCCTGATACGTGGAAAGGAAAACAGAAAATTAGCCAGATGCCGTAAAACGGTAGCTACGACATCTAAGACAGACCGTCGTGCGTAGCAGCGGCAACATCTAGATAGAGCTAAATGACGATTTCTTAAGAAATTGTAATCAGCATCGAGCTCATGAGAGATATGAGCCGCGATTGCAGGAGCAATTTTTCCTGTGCCAAATCAGGCCCGAAACAACTATTCGCACAGGGGCCAAATGGACCCTAGCCCGGCCAGGCTCAAGCCAAATTCTAGCACGGTTCCGGAAATGACTTGCGTTGTTTAGCATCGAGTAGTTTATGTGTGAACGGGCCAAGTTTGACTCTTACGGGCCAAGTTTGTCTCAGGACTGATCTCCGTGCCAATTCGGCCCTGGCCAAATCATCTCCATGCAATCGCGGCTACGATGTCCTTTCCTTTATAAATACAGTAACGGGTAGATGAGAACAGATTCTCCCGAGGACTATCAGTTCATCATATGAGATATGACTACAGACATTGATTTCGATATTGTATACGAACTAGAACTGGCGGAGTACTCACTGGTGCCCGCTCGAGACAAACGCCGTACTGATTGCTTTATTTAGTATTCAAGCCGTATAGCGCGCGGAGTGCATTTTTGCGCGGGGAATTTCCTAGTCGCGTACCCTACGGAGCGATCAAATCGTCTCGTAATCAAACCGATAGATCATTTCAATACGCAGTTAAAGCGTCGTCTGACAGCGACAGCAATTCGTTGAAATATCGCTTCGAAATAGGGGAGAAAAAATTTTTTCGAAAATTAGACGCGTTTCTTCGCGTGGCGACGACCAATTGAGTCGATTCGTTGAAAATAGCGTGTCTCTCGCGATTTGATCCTTTCATCTGCTGTAATAGATGAAATTTATACCAGTTAGTCTTCTTCGTCTAGAAAAAGATGCTGATTCATTCATATACCTTATATGTTCTTATGGGATTTGGAAGGTTTTGGAAAATGGGTAAAACTGCTTTTTCCCAGGCCCTGGAAAATCAATGGAAATGTTGTTATAATTCCTCAAATGGTAAAGGTACGGAAAGCAAGAAAATGATCCTGAAATAAAATGTCCTTCTTTTTTCGAATTTTAGGCTATTACACCTAGATGTCTTACTACGAACATATCTGATAACAAAACACTTTGTGAAACACTTTTATGGAAACACTTTGTTGATGGGACTGACAATCGGCACATATTTTACTTTGAATGGGCTTACATTGCTTGTTCTAGGTTGGTGCTGTGTAAATTAGGGCATGGAGAAAACGTTTCTGGATATTATATGGAAAAGTTATGGAAAATGAGATCGTGAAGTCCTACGAAATCTTCTTATTCTTGCACCCTGATTTCTGCTCTCATCTCTCTCTCTCTCCTCTCAGAATTTACCGAAGTATGAAAATTATTTGTTACCGGGCTATTTGTAAACAGTGTTAAGCGTGAAACCTGTGAATTGCCTGGTAAATATGCTTTCCTTATCTCTGCTACAAACCGTAGGGTATGCCCGAGCTCTTCATGTTTACACTGTCATCTTTGATAGCTTGCATCATCAGAACTGCGAACACTGCCGGTTATCAGAGCGACTTAGCACTTTGTAAACTAGACAACCACCATTTTCCTTCGGCCATGGTCAATTTTTTTTTGGGGGGGGGGGAGAACATCGCGATCCACGTTCATTATTTATGCGCAGACATGAAGAACCGCGAAAGTGAATTAAGCGTCAAGTACCATAGAAAATAATGGATATTTACACAAGCGCACGATGGTTTGATGCTTTTCAATTAACTGTCAGGAAAGCTATATCTCGAAGCTCTTCGATATTTGATGGAACGATCTCTATGAATCGCGGTGAATCGGAATTGATAACCGAATCGCCGAAATCGAGTCGAAGCGGACACCTGTGAACTGCGTGTCCACTGGGACCATTGTATTTTAGAGGCCCCAGTGAAAGGTTGATTAATGGCGGACATGGCAGTATCAGTGAACTCATAATAATGATGATAGTATTTCTTTATCTCCTTTTTACAATAGATTTCATACAATTTCATTCATACAGCAGTGGATGTTTGGTTAAAAGGGGAAAGGACAGTGGGCAACCAGGACGCTGTGCTCGAGTGGAGGCCCACTGCCCAAAGCAGTTAAAACTGGAATTTCCCTATCATCTCTGATTTTGATCCTCATTTTTATCAGACATATTTTTCAATGTTTAATATATCAATTTCTGCAATCAAAAATCAGTTTCAGGGCCTCCTCTTTTTGCTATATGACTTCAGTGATATATGTTTGTTTCGTTTTTTCTTGCAGTATATCGGAACGTTGGATGTACCAAGACCGAGCAGTAGAGTTGAAATTGTGGCCGCCATGAGACGCATTCGGGTAAGCATCCAAATTCATAGATTCATATTGTTTCGCGGGCTTCCGTGAGACCCTTATTCTCGTACTGTCCGTCTATATGTGTGTGTCTGTTTCAGCTACTTAGCTTTGTTAATAGTGTGTCAATCTTGATGAAACTTGGGTACCAGAACAATGTTAGTATGGGGGTCTAGTAATTCAGTGTAAAGAGTGGTCCCAGTGCGCCACCTAGCGGCAGAACTAGACACTAAAAAATCTGTATCTCGGCGACATGACCTTGAAAATGACCTCGTAACTGAGGAACGGGGTCAAAAAAGTTGTCCTTACAAAATTTAGCTCTTGGTCCTAGATGCAACATATCCAAAATGCAATAGGAACTAATGCTTGGCAATTGCAGCGTTAGAGTTTGTGCCCATGAACCGTTGTGGCCTATGGCTTGTAATTACTTAAACTAAATGTGCTAAGAAAACTCTTAAATTCAACATGATTTAGTACACATGTAGTACATCGAGCTGTTTAGAAAAACAGCCAGTACTTCAAACATGTAAACAACGTAAATCTGTTAAGACCCGGTGTTAGAGCTTATCCGTGAAGCAACTGCTCGTAAAAAAGAATTAAGCGGGTATAGTATTTACGAAGTGGTTGCGGCGCAAGCGGTAACTTGAGATTTCTGGCGCACCACAGCGTTATGCCGCGCGCGAGATTTTATCCGTACCCAATAGCGGGTATCCGCGTGTGTTTAAAACAATAGTTCGTATTAGTTTTCGATTGATCGCTTGCTTTATACCGTCTCACTGGGGGCGTAAAGATATTCGAGTTTCGTTCGTGTTTTCGGATCGGGATAATCCGTTTATCTGATATTCGGTAATCTCTTTGTGAGATTACTTTTTTCGGCGCGTGTTTCCCGACGCTCGCAACGGGAACGGCCTCGGAGAATTCGTCGACGGAATTATTGTCGTATCAGCATCAAATACCATTAGATGTTGCGGCAGGTGTCTGCTGGTTTATTGTTGCATTCCCCATGGAACTCTATACATTTAGGCGAAGATGGGGATTGTAGTTGGGTGTACTGAGCTTATCGCTGTCACATTTACCACTCTCTTCCCTTCCATCCTCAACTCCTATTTTTTGCAATTCTCGGATTGTCACGCTTCACGGAGCTATAGCTCCTCACTGTATGCGGCTAGACTAATATATACTACTGGTTCATCAGAACCAAGAAACTGTTTAAGAATTCGAACCAAGAAACTATCTAGACATAAGCTGCAATCGCACGCAGACGTTTCGTCCCTGGTCAAACAGGCCAGAACCAAACCTGAGTCATATTTTGAGAGCACGTATGTACAGCTTAAGTTACTTAAATGTTATCAAAATGATGCTGTTGTAAAGTGAGGTGAATCACTTCCAGAACCAACTAGCATTCACATGACTAGCTTACCCGTCTAAACAATTTGGCACGGGCCTGGTCCCATGGTTAAATTTGGCTCATGTCAAACAGGTGCGGACCCGGTTTTGGCACCAGCGTGGCCACAAATTTGGCCAGGGACAAAATTCTATGCTCATATGATCACAGCCCACCTCTTATGGAGCTAGCTGTTTCATGAGGATGACGAAGAGACTGGTCAGACGATTAAACGAAGAAATCACGTAGACGTCGGTAAGTTCATGGATATTTCTGCGAGTGTGAACAACGTGATATTCAACAATCTGATAAAACTACACGATGAAAGCAAGCGGAGGAAATGAGGTTGTGAAGGTTTCGAGTAATCGCGCCGAATGAATGACTCTCGAAGTAGTCGACGACGAGCAGGAGAAAGAACTAAAGACATACGTACCTAATAATATCTCGCACCTAACCATTACGCATGATAGTTCTCATCTCGGTTCACTTGCTTCGTGTTTACCTACGACGGTTGGAGCATCGATAACCAAATAATGCAATATTTATATCAGCACGGATACTGTTTATTTCTCATTGTATTGAATGTATTGGATGAATATTGACTGTATTTACAGATAGAGTTCTCGGTTCTTACAACGCAAACGTTTGTATTGAACGTCGTTGTCAACATCATCATCTTCATCCCGGGCGGCGACTGAACGCGTGGTTTATTTCGTGAATAATGCATCGATGTATTCGGTTCCTTCCTTCGGCTTCTCTTGGATTGAGTAGTTTGTTATATTCTGTGGAAACCGATGGAGAAATTGATATGGCCGGTTAGTTTGAGGAAGCGGAGATGGTGATAGATTTGTGGCCTCTAGCTGAGATTCATTAGGCGCAAGGTTCGGCCATGTTGTTCTGTTGAATTTAGCATACATTCATGGTTTGGGTCATGTATCTACCACAGTATTTATAGTGAGTGAACGATGGAATAATTGCCCCATCGCATTCAAAAAGTTTGGCTTGTCAATTCAGTATGCTTTTGGGTCCTTATGAAGAACATCTTTGACAACTGGTTTATTTCCAGGGTGGGTGGGCTGTGCCACCTGTATTTTCCTAAACATGACAACTACCTCATACACCTATAATAACCCCTGGATGCGTAGTTATTTATGCAATATTGCCACACAAAACTGCACCAACCTGCTCTACTGAAGATGTCAGTCATTGAATTCTGAGGTATATGTCAGGGCAATCATTGATTGCACCGATTTGAACGCCTTCATCGAGCCTAACTTTTCTTCAAGCCATTCTTGCGTGCTCGTCCATTTTCTCGTTTACTGGTTTTTAAATCGCAGCCTTGAGATATAATCATTAATTCCTCACCGCGAGTTATTCATTAAATCCTAGCCCCCAGACTCGCAGAATGCGGTCTAGAACCGGTGCAGGTACCAGGTTTTTTGTATATTGACCTCACACCTAAAAAAAGCCAACGGCCGGATTTGTTTTCATCTTTGGTGGCTGCACGTTTTTTTCCGCCGGGGATACGTGCGTTTTTTTTCCCATCTCGGGGATACGTGCGTTCGTGGCGATGCTATCGATTGCTCGCGTCGATGATGGATTGGTGGCATTCATGATCTTGTGGTTGAGCAGTCACTTAGTCGTTGGTCTACGGATTTATGACAAAGCAGTCATGCGTGACATCGCAAATATATCATGTTTCATCAATCGGATATGACTACGCGATGTGCTGATGACGATTGTTTTTCTTTGATCATATTTACTTATTCATTCCCTAAAAGACTGTTTTTGTTTATCGTTTTTACATTAATCGGTGTAATTAAAGAACTGTCATCCATGAAATTATTTTAAAGACGCTTCGACGGATTGTCTCGATGTTCAATTTGTACATGTATCTACCCTAGACACATCTGCAGGGCAAAAAGTAGCGCTTTCATTATCAGGAATGGCTGACTGGTGGCCATCTTTGTTGGTCAAAATCAGCACTTAATACTTTTTTAGCTTTAATATCTAGTTGCTACTGAAAATCAATAAAAAACTTGAAATTCGACTTATTTGCTTCCCTAACTAAACATTTAGCAACACCTATTAATTGAATCATGGTCTCTAACACGATTTGAATTCTAGGTTTATATCCTCTACTTGTAGTTAGTTATACTTAAAGAGTCTGGAGTCTTTATCAGTTTGTTCCGTCGTTGTTTCGACGTTGCTTTACTCGAGATTGATTTGTTGGGTAACTAACGTTCCCATTAAATTTCTGCCGGGGATTACTCGTCGATTACCGGTCGATTACCGATTTTAGTCGTTGAAACAGGTGCATTATTTATTAGCAATAAGACGCTTAACAAGCGCGATCTTAAAATTTCAATTCAACCATCTCGATTGAAATTCTAATCCGACAAGACTTAGGAAACGCTTTCTAACGTTTTGTCTATTAGGATAATTACTAGAAATCCAGATTTTTCGCAATGAAATTCAATCATCTTTTACCGAATATAGCTATAAATGAATTCTCTATTTCATGGCAACTGTTAGGAAATATGAATTGTCGCCGATCGCAATTCCACGCGATTACCAATTGACAAGCGAATTGAAGGCAGAATTCAGATGAATCTATTTTGATTTGTGAGTTCAGTTTCAGTTGTAAGGTTTGTATTACTCGTTAACGAGATTCTGAAAAGAATCTCTCGTCAATGCCGGGCGCCGCTGAGTAGAAACGACGTTTCCGTGTTCCTCGTTCGCGCAGCGGTGTTCGTCGGCAGCTTCGCGATTGTTTACTCTTCGCTCCTCTACCGGCAATGACGAGGCTTGCAGAACGGGCGCTTCCAAACCCGACGAGTCTTCGATGTTTACCTAGCGATCACCAATTATTGCTTCAAACACGGCAGCAACTCTGAACCGGCCAAGTGAGAAATGATGTCTACTCCGGTGACGAGTCTTCTCGCGATTCTTTTTCGCTCTCTATATTGCTATTTACTGCACCATTTTCTTTTTCCAGTGCATTAGATTCCAATTACACGGGACAAGTCGGTTTTTGAAGTGAATCCGCTTCGATCTGTCTCTTAAGTTGATGCATTCGCACAAAATTGAATACATTTATATTTCCATTAAACGCTGGAACCTTGCTTCGGACGCGGAAGCTTTGAACTTGAAGCTGCACTCAAAAACCCTGGAACGCTTCAGAACGTTTCCCAACGCCGTTCTCGTGTTCCATTCTGTCCAAGAAATATCCTTTTACGTTCTCCGAACACTTGCGACAAACAAGTGTTCTAGTTTTGCATTCCAGAGGTGTTCCAACGTTTTGAGAGTGTAGTACGCGGAATGAACTTCACGGGACCAGAAAATCTGTTCGTTTTAACTGATAGGTAATAACCGTAATATCCAATATGGGATTTTCCTATTTGGGACAAAATTCTAGGTTTGTAATAACTGATAAATTGTTAAATCCGAGGTCGTTATAACAAGGTTTCATTTTATACAGTGAAATTGTTACTGATGAAAAAAGCACGTAAACGCTTATGTAATGCACTCAAATTCAAATATTTACATCCTCAGTGTATTTCCCCGGTGAATAGCGCCACTAATAAGTCTGTCTACACAATTAAATAACGGGACAACATCATTAATAAGATAATAATTACATTTATTTGGAGCCAGTCATTTATATCATGTTTATAATTGAAACATAATTTGATGTAGCCGGCGGTGATGTCCTAAATGAAAATAACGAATATATATGAGTTGATGCAGTAAATGCGTATTTTGGTCGAATTAAAAATGTACATTAGTAAAGTATTGGTAATAAGCCTTTTTACAGTTTCCAGGCGCCATTTTTTTGGGTACCCGCCGGGTCCGCATCGTTGAATTTTTTGTCCCTATTTTTCTCCGGTTTGATTTTTTTATTTCGTTCATATCTCTGGATTTGATTAAGATAGAAACAAAGTAAAAATATCCATGAACTCGGCTGGTGCATTTTTGACCAGTGCCAAATCAGGTCCGGAACAACTCCCCACATGGGTGCCGAATTTGGCTGAAAAAAATGTTGGCACGGGCCAAGTTGTTTTGTGTGATCGTGGCTGATACATCCATTTTTAATTGATCGCGTATTCGGTTTTTTACGCGAAAGGTTAAACGCCGGCATCATAAAAGTCGAATCACGGGATTCCTCACTCGAATCCCGATTGATATTCTATATGATTAATTAGCCATTAAACAGATACCGATGCCGTGTTGATGTTATCGTAGAAAGACGGTTACCCCTATAAAATCAATATAGAGATCAATGATATTGAAGAAACTATCAGTTTTACGTCAGGGCGAAGGAAGCGGCATAAATAATCCTTTACAACGATCTTGATGACTATTTTCCTCTCCTTTTTATGGCCGTATGAAAACCTCTTGTATCAATCTTCTAAGGTTTTTTGTTTTTGATATCTTAACACTCCTTAACAAGGTGATTCCTATCATCTCCGTTGCGCACCTACAAATGTTCTGTTTCAAATGACTCGATGCTTTGTGAGGGTTTTATTACGAATAAGGTCGTTTTTACGGGGGGGGGGGGGGGCACGTTGCAGGAATGTCTTTTGTAAGCTTTGTATGTTATAATCTCATTTACTTTGTCTTTGATTACGTTATGTCATTCATGTTCATGTTCGCGCGCATGCGTGTGGTGAACAGTGGCTTCTTTTGCCGCTGGCTTCTTTTTCGCGTCGAGTAGATAGGGCAGGTTTAAAAAAACCCCGTCGAATTTCCGCCGCACCAAACGCAATTCGCTTTTCTCTCTTCATCCATATAGATCTTATGATGTGCCGTTCAGTTCATTATGCACAAAGTCCTAATTTTTCCCAAGCGAGTTTTAAATTGATAATTGTCTTCGACAGACTCCGACTGCGGCGAACTCCCCGGTGACATTATTCCACTTATCTGCCGCGCGTTACTTATCCGTGGCATGTGGTCAGATGTTTATATACAAATTCACTCGTTAGTCCGTAGATAATCGACTAAACTCTCGAAGAGGATGACACAAGTTGTCCATCGGGTGATAAGAGATTCATCAGTACTTTCAATATGAACTTTCATCTCCTTAATGGACTGCAGCGTAGTGGCTGCGCGTCGTCTTCTAACCTCGATAAACCGTCTTCTCTATAAACCATGTACAATGACAACGGCAGTCATTACTTTGCGAACAGTAGTCTTTATCGTTTCCAGTTCAGATCACTCGAAGTAGATTCTTAATCTAAATAATTCTCGTGTCGCGCCGGTAGGAACGACGACGGCAGCGACGTGGGGTATGAAGCATGTATAATTCACTATATTGAATTAAAAATCTCTGCCCGTCTCTCTTTCTACCCTTTTTCTTTCTCCCTCCCTCTTTCTTCCTTTCTCTCTACACACCTTACTTCAATAGGCCGGCGCTGTGACACAACTTTTTAAACGGCTATATGAGCGTTTCTACCCGGCAGCAACTAAAGATCGACTTATTTCGTCGCTGCCTGCGCCTCTGATTTCTGTTTAGTTTTAACGTTAGTGCTCTTGTAACCAGTATCGGCTTCAACGTCGGGTATTTGGGGCGTATTCCACGACGAGTTCTTTTTCATCTCAATAAAGAATTATCCCTCTTATTCTTTCGATTGACGATTTGATTTGAATTTCGTGTCCCTTACAAACCCCGCCGGAAACGAAACGCGTAGTTTGATTTCGAAATTGGAAATGTGCATAGCTTGTAAATCGTTCTGATAATCGACTGAAAAACGCCGATGAACCTCAAACAGAAATGGTATAATTAATGTTTCTCATATACATTATCATAATAACTGCCATTTAGCTGATTTCGTTACCGATAAATCGCAGCATCTAGAAGACTTCTGATTCCCCATCCGTCTCTATCTTTGCGCCGTTCTCGTGACTCTGCGTAATAAAACCGAGATTGATATTCCCGCTTGTAGTTCGTATGATGTCGTTTTAATGTCCCGGATGGCACGCCGTATAACATCGAATATCATGTATCGTCGCATCGTGTTCATCATATACGACGATATCAAAAACCAAACCGTCTTTTAGATAGACCAAACGTCTGACTGGTGTAATGACTTCGACTTTAAATATGGTCGGTAAGACGATGTAAATGATATACATCTTGAACAGTTTAACCCTTTCGGTGCTGACTAATTGATACCTGAGAGTGCTGGAGATAAATTGAAAAACCTTGAAATGCGGCATATATTGCATCTACACTGCAGTGCGGTGTATTGTTACTCACTAATATTACTCTATGTTTGACAAGTGCTGCCATTTTTCTATAGGGATGAAAACTAATTGATACACTGCGATGTGGTGTACTTACAAAGTTCATCACCGATCTATACACCGCACTGCAGTGTCGACACACTGAAAGGGTTAATGATCAAAAGAATGATTGTATTCGGCGAAGTCACATCTGCTTAGAGTATATATTCTTATAAAAACTGTCGTTTCTGAGAAAAAGTTGACTTCTATGAAAGATTTCATTGAGTTGATGAATACGCGGCTTATGACGAGTATCATAAAGTTTTCCCGAATGACTGGTAATAACAGACAAGTCTTATATTTACGTTTGCGGGGTAACGAACTGATCGTTGGAGTTCATTTCCCCATTATTTGAAGCATACAAGTACGATTTCTATGAGTAATTTAGCTTAAGCGTCTACGACATCAAGAGATGCCTGGACATGTCTACGTTACTTCTTTGAAATGTCTTCGTACATAAAACCCATTTAACTCAGACTTGGTGGTGCGAATGAATCAATAATCCTCTGTGGAGTTTTTTCTTTTTTTTTTCAAGAAAACATTGTTTCGCGTGAAGTAGTTTCGAGTACGAATTAAGCTCTACTTAGTAACCGCCTTGGTTTTACCGCTGAGGCAGGTGGCCTTTAAGATCTTCATCTTCCTCGAAACAAAAGCACCCGTTCACCTTTTACTGATCTTATTGATATATTCATGTTGACGGAAATGTCAGGGGTTGAGGTTCTATTCATCGGTCGGTCCGACGAGACAGCAAGTTTTGCACTCGGTCGCTATGAATCTCTTTGATGAAAAGTTAAAAAGTTTCGTGCTTTTTTATTCGCTTCGCAAATTCATCGTTTGAAGGCTATATAACGACTGCTGCAATTGCGTATTCGTTAAAATTATCTTCGGACTCGACGTTTTCGACTTTTTCCTAGACTCTGAAACAAGAGTGTCAGCGAAGACGTTTTCAAGAATCGTATCCGAAGTAATAACGAGAAATTGTAACATGCCGCGGTAAAAGAATGCTCTCCGATGAAAACTGTAGGGCCTTTAAAACAACAATATTTTCTCTCCCGCCGGCGTCTATACTTTACGCATTTTTCCGATCGCTGAAAGCATTCCGCTGATGTGAATCGATGTCGAGTAAATATTGTTTTATGTAATTGCTCCCGATATACAAATATGATGAGACATTGTCGGTATTAGATTTGATGAACTGATAAACGTATTAATAATGAAAACAAAAAGTTGATCCAACGCCCGGGAACGTGTGCGTTTCTCTCTCAGGCTGTACGAATATTCACCACTTCAAACATTACGAGTGAAAGATAAATCTCGATTCTCTTCGAAATGCTTAATTCATAAGAAAATCTGTGTATTAACCCTTTCATTGCCGAATGATTAATACCCTAATGCTGGAGACAATTTGAAAATTTGAAAAAATTCCACTAGAGATAAAAGCTTATTTCTGATAAGATCATTACGCTGGGATGTGATGAACTAACATAGATTTATACATCGCACTGCAGTGTAGATACACTGAAAGAATGGAAAAAATGGTTTATGGAATTGAAAATCAGTGAAATGTAGAGGCAGGTAGTACTTTATAGATAATTTAGTTTTTTTCTAAGGTACTAGCTACTAATGTGTAGTATCTCCATCAGCTATATGAGTGGAATAATGGAAAGAAAGCGGTTGTCATGATAATTCTACTTAGTTCAAGTTTTGATATAATTTCTTCCCATCTATTCAGTTTTATGATTTTGTAATTTAGAAAAAAAATCATCTTATAAGATCATGAAATTCTATATGTGTAGATAACGGAATGCGATTATGTAAAAAAGATGTTTTGGCGAACATACCTACGTAATATTTTTAAGTCATAAGAGCATTTCCTGAAATAGATATGGCTGTGCATTTAAGATATGATGGGATAACTGATTATTCAATCATGAATTGTCACTTGCAATTTACGTGACATATCACGCGAAATTGCCTGCCTCACTGCCCCGCGCTCGCCTGCCTGCCTGCCTGCGCTGGCGTTGTTTGCGAAGATTTCATCAAGTTAATTTCATGATTATGGATTTTTTAAAGTTCTTTCTTCGACGACGTTGGCGGCGTGTGTTGTGTGTACGGTGCGCACGAAGAAACGAACTAGTCCGCCGTGGAAATATGAATGACGGTGTGGAGAAATTCCTCTTCGTGATTACCGCAACTTACACCGACTGCGAGTTCATCGAATGACACGTTGTACAAGCGAGAGCGCTGGGCGTTCTTCTAATGAATGCATATTGATGGATTTATACGCTTGATTGAATTAGGTTTTCCCTTCTATTCGGCTCTTATTACGGATTAGACAATATTCAGTATTCGTGATCATCATCATCGCGATTGTAGTTGATTATCGCATGTATCTCGTTCATTTGTGTCCAGTTCGTACCGGAAAACCTCAACCATTAACATATTCAATAGTTATGACATCGAGTTCGTGGACTACATTTTCTTTTGTCTTAACTGCTGCTGCATTCACACTATCATGAGCATGGACATACTTTACTATTTGACTGTACCCGGAGGTACCAATCGAGAATGGACCAAATCGATGCTGTGTATTCACCAGGCCTATGCCAAGGGGGGTTTGGGGGAAGCAAAACGAACCCCCTACAATTTTCAAAATGTCGGCATAAGAAATTCGCACTAAGATTTTGAGAAATTTGGATACAATAATCATGAACTGCCCCTCGAAAAAGCTTCACTCAGATTTTCAAATCAGCTGTTATCACTGGCCCAGCAATATGCAACAATGTGATAGGCAGCTCAATCAAAGTTTCTACTCACCGATTCTAGAATTTAGATTGAACTTGCATCGGCCTATTCGGTCAGTCAATATTGGTCCGTTACAAAATGGGCCAATTTAGCGTATGGACATATAAACTAGACCTATAAACTTGTTAGTATAAACGCTTGGAATGGACTAGATTTAGATCAGTTTTGATAACGTTATGCGGTAATCTGGTACTAGCCGAGGATTCAACCCATGAATCCTTGATGCTCGAACCACTCTTAGCCACTACAAGCTTCGAACAAACTGAGAACGTTATAAATTCATCCATAAATGATTTCCTAGTTGGAACATCGATGTTCATCAAAAAAGATTCATGTTCCATAACATGTAATTAAGATAGCAATCATCTCCAGCCGCTTTCATATTGTGTCCGTAGATAATCTGACTCTATTGATCATTTGATACGTTATTTTGTACACAATTACTTCAACGATTTTATCCGAATATTCATGCATACTTATAACACGAACGCCAACCTTCCTGGTACATCGTAGTTCAAATGACTTTCCTGGAAAATCACTCTGTCGCCGATAGAACTAATGATTGGATTTTTTTGTTGAAACCATCCCAATCCGAACGAGCTAAATTTAGTATTCCGCGTATAATTATCTATGTTGTTGCAGGTATGGGCGCGATGGCTTGTAAATCACCGCCAGCGTATTAAGATCGGACAAGTGAATTTTGATGACGGGCTTTTCGTTTTTCGCCCGCGTTAGTTAATCAGGTTATTTTCCAGTGTAATTGACGAAACACTCGGAGGCAGATGAGAGCAGATAAAAGCGCATGTATGATTAGGTAATTACACGCGACAATGCCTCGTAGGAAATCATTTTTCAGTTGGTTTGACGACGACGTTATACGCGATTGTACCGCTCGTTAAAATCACGTACGAGTTTCCGTGAAATGAGCTCCGACAAAATCACATCATCATCCGACGTCCGGTGCCCGGCTTCCTTCTCTCGTCTCACTCTTTCATCATACCTCTACATCCCTCTCATTCCTTACCTGTCATTCCTTACCAGTCATTCCTTACCTCTCATTAGTTACGTCTCATTCCTTACGTCTCATTCTCACCTGTCATTCCTTACCTGTCATTCCTTACCTGTCATTCCTAATGTCTCATTCCTTACGTCTCATTCCTTACCTCTCATTCCTTACGTCTCCTTCCTTTCCTCTCATTCCTTACCTCTCATTCCTTACCTCTCATTCCTTACTCTCTTTCCTTATGTTTGATTCCTTACGTGTCATTCCTTTCGTCTCTTTCCTTCTCTCTTCTCTTTCCAACTCTGCCCTTTAAAGCCTAACGCACTCGACACAGGGAAGTACCGAATTAAACATGTTTGATTACAGGTGTTTCTCATTTCTCGTGCACGCAACGCAGAGAAACACAAAATCAAGGAATTTTGATCACGGAAACCATGTTTCTTGTTTCTTGTGAATGCAGACGACACAGAGAAACACAAAATTAAGGATGCTTGATCACGGAAACAATGTTTCTTGTTTCTCTTAAATGCAGACGACACAGAGAAACACAAAATTAAGGATTTTTCATCTCGGAAACCATATTTCTTATTTCTCATAAATGTGCACAACATAGAAACACAGAATTATGGATATCTGATCTTGGAATTATTGTTTCCCAAAACCATTTTTTTTTTTTGAAAATGTACACCACATACGGAAACACTCGGAAACATGTTTCCTTCTCCTGTATCCAATGTTTCCCTGCATCAAACTCGCTTTCCAAATATCTCTCCAACTTTCTATATCTTTTAATATTCAATTTTCTATCTCAAGGCCTCGTTCACTTCGCTCTCATTCGATTCATCTTCGGAATAAAATTTGAAGTCGCGGTGATCAACGACATTGTATTCTTTCCATTCGTTTTAAAGCCCGCGGGACGTCGTTCGCAAATATATGCAAAAATTTAATTTCGTTCGACGCCCGAAGCCGAGAGATCGCGACGAACGCGAAGCGATATTCGAAAATACGAAAAAAAAGGCCGACAATTGACGCTAACGCGTGGATGACATTCCGTCGATAGTTAACGAGCGACGATTCAGATCGACCGACTTCCGATTGTGTCGTATCGCGCATTTCTAAAATACCGAGCCCCGCATCGTCGACGCACTCATCGAACTCCCTATCAATCGAAAAACATAATTAAAGCTTAAGAGGAAGTGTACGAATTTTCTCTCGCTTGTTGATATGCCGGATGCCAGAGGTCCATCGTCATTTGTCTGATGATAATAACTGCGTTTATCTATTTTGGGTATTGAAGTTACCCCTAGGCATAAATCGTTATCAATAGTCGGATAAGTAACAGTAGCAATTATCAGACGCTGAGTGCTAATGACAGTAATCTCTAGAAATGTTGCCCACGGTTACAGTATTAACCTATTATGAAATCAGATCCTTAAGTGCAACCATGATTTACAATTGATCATAAGTATCTGTGGGCCTTGAAATTGGGTTTTATCCGAAAAAAATATTCATTTTTGAAATAGATATGTAGAACTTCTGGCGAATATTAATAGCCGTGATCACACGCAGATTACTCGGCCCTAGCAGATTTGCCATGGGTTAGGCCCGAGTCATATTTGGTCTGTGTCTAATTAGAGAGAGCGCATTCACGCTTAAACCATTCACTCGATACTAAACAATGCTTGAACAAAGCGAAGTGAATCAAATCACTTCCAGCACCAGTTCACACGAACCATTATGACCAATAGGAATTTGGGTAGGGCCAAACAGGCACGGGTCCATTTGGCACCCTTGTGAACAGTTGCTTTGGGCCGAAAGTGCTCAAGTGATCGCGGCTAATGAAATATAATGTTCCGGATTGCCATATCAGGATGAGATTCACAATTCGCTTTTTAACCGATGGCATCCTGGCAATTTCCGCATTGACCTGGCCATTAGCTGATTAAAAAGCCTGATCGGTATTCAGCGATCGTAATATCGCGCGCCGGTGGCGCTTGTACGTGTTCTACGTACCCGACACGACTCGGCCCTGCGATCCATCGGGAGATGATGACCCACCGCTGTTTAACCATCGTGACATCAGCATCGTCCTGCGATTGAACTTCCAGTCACCTTTTTACGACGCTCATGAAACCGCTCGCTCGTAAAACTAGTGGGACATTTACAACTGCCGCTGATGCGCCGTGAACGTGGAAAGCAATCTTTATTCATATGATTTTATGTCCACGTCTAATGAGGACCTTGTATTTACATATTTACTTGTGTATATTTTTGTTACGGTACTTTGTTTTGTTTTGTTGTATGAATGCGAGCATTAAGCGGCCTTTCTGGCTAGGCCTGTGTAGATTGTATATATGTTAACCTTTTCTATGCAAATATATATATATTGAATTGAATTGAATTGAATCCCTACCAATGAAAAAGATGGTTCAACCACGTCTCAACTCAGGACACAAATGAATGTACTGATTGTTAAAACTGATCGCAAGACCAATCAAAAGCCAATCGTACATATACTATTTTTTACGATGCTCGGAATGTATCTTACGTTACCTGAGTGCACTCATGACCGATCGTAAGTTCGCAGCCAATGAACAGCGATGTTACATCACATGACTTAACCCTTTCAGTGCTGACTAATTAATACCCTATAGTGCTGGAGATAATTTGAAAATTTTTAGAAATTCCACCCTAGTGTGTTGAATAATGGGAATACCACTATAATGCGTCTACACCGCGGCGCGGTGTATCGTAAGTTACTAATATTTCTATGTTTGACGGGTGCTGCCATTTTTCAAGAGAGATAATTACCAACTACATCAATACACCGCATTGCAGTGTACTAGAAAAATCTATCACTGATTTAAACACTGCACTGTGGTGTAGTCGCACTGAAAGGGTTAAGCGTTCGGTTCAAAACGATCGTGGATCTAGGGTGACCTGAGCGTAGCTAAGATCCGACAAAAGAATCTTAGCCGAATCGACGATTCGACCTCGCGATGCGACATGAGTGTCCTGAGGATCGGATCCGAGTTAGACTTTACGTTATCATCTTTTTTCGTTTTTGCGCTATCGGAAATCCGGCGACGGATTGAAAAGAATCGGCGGCTAATGAAAAATTCATGACCGCGATTGAAGGCAGTGTGTGTTCGAATGATTGAGTTGTCTTGTTTCTCTCTAGCGCACGTTCGTTCGTTCATTCCCTTCGCTCTTAAGCGTCGTTATTGAAAAATTGTCAAAATCGATGCGAAAAATGAATGACGACTTGAGAACGTCGCCGCACGCTCTACCGCGCGGTCGCATGGCTTGATTATGAAAATTATGTAAGTTTTCAGAATTTCAAAATCTAGAACGATCTGCAATGTCTGAAAGCTGTCTGATATGATTAAGTGAATCGCGCTTTCTCAAAAGCATGCATGTGACAGTGATACCGGATTTTGAATTCAATGAAGTCGTATTCGGATTTGAATATCCATAAAGAACTAACAGATTCTTGATTCGTTTATCTATTTTATCATCTATTTTATCATGGGAACCCCCCCCCTGTTAGGCATAAGGACAAGCTGTTTAACCACTGGCCAAGACAGACAGTTGTATTGGTGTACTGGTTAGCACACTTGCTTACCACACTTGAGACCTAGGTTCGATTCCTGGTCTCCTTACTATTGGAATACAGTCAGAACAACGAATGATCTACTGGCTCTAAAAAACATTTTCGGACTTAGTCTTTCGTTATCATTGTCTCTCTATATTATCACCAAAACACCGGATATTTATCAATGGTGTCAGGGAATTTCCTTTTCTTTAAAAAGAAAGTCCGGGAATGAAAAAGTTTGGTTACGTCTGTTAGGAATATAGGACAAGCTGTATAACCACTGACCAAGTGGACTAGTTCTATTGGTCTACTGGTTTTTGCTTTCTACTTACGAGACCTGGTTTCGATCCCCGTTGAGTGCGCGTAATATCACTGTCACTTCTCTTAATCGTTACACCCCTTCTCAAGACACAAACCAAAGCAAATCAATGATAGTGCTTAAGATAGCGACCTGAATAAAATGAGCGATGATCGATTTTGAAACAGTTATGAGTTTAAGATGCCCGTTCTAATTTGTTGAACGAAACGCTTTTTACGATCAAATTCGTAGTCGGATTTGGGATTTGTTTTGAGTTATGTTTTGTCATTCTGCGTTCGTCCGACTGACATTTCACAGCTATAAGCCACAAATGAGGTGTGACTTCAGGTTTAAACGCTGATTCGTTAATGATGTCGCGAATGATGGATGTATTACTGTGTAAGCTGCTGATCGTAAGCTGTTATTTACCGCTCTCCATCGACAAATCTCTTCCTCCGCAGACACGCGATAAACGAAGTCCTGACCGGAGCAATTTGAATTTCGCAGGTGAAATCATCTTGTTACCGGTGGTGCTGCTCGGATGCTGATCACGGAAACGAATCAACATCGCAGCGGTGCGCGGTGTAATTACTCCCTAATGAGACGTACCTATCAAACGGACTGAGACCCGGGCTCCGTAATCAAACAACGATTGGCTTTAACGTCATTGTTAATTGCGATCACAACAACATGAAACCGATACTTATCATCGTTATCGCATTCAGAGGTTCATTAATATTGCACGTAATTATCATATAATTAGTATTCGTATCATTACGCCTATTTCACACCCGATTTGATCGTATTCGATTATGTTCGCGGATGTGACCTGGAAATTTCCTTATATTTTATCCCGGTATTTCTTTTGGTAGCAATATATCATAAAACAAATCAGCTAGCTTTACGAGCAACACGGGTCCTAACGATCAGACTTACAGACTTACATGGCGATGAAAGAGTCTTAGTTGTTTCGATAACTTCTTGAATATGTGTTGTAAATTGTTAGCAGATACCTGCTCGTAAATTCAGTACATCGGATCCCATCATGTCGTAGCGTTGAAATTGATATGAAAAATGTGAAAAATTCTTAATGTTGGAATTTCTTTGAAAAATCCGGAAATATGAAAATTTAGATGAAGATGTGAATTTTTACGTAAATTCATTTGTAGAACAGTTTTCTGCGGAACCTCAAAGGGCACTTATGCATGTATCTTTTCTACTCCTCTGCATTAATTTTTCGGAACTTGGAGTCACAGACTGTGATGCCTTCGATTTTCGTCATCGCAGTAACTAAACACTGTTTTCGCCATTCTAAGAGCCAAGGCTACAGTTTCCAGCTAACTCTCAAATTGCTGCAAATAATATTCGTATTTCAAAAAAAACTTCAATGCCTGAAATCCAGGTCGCTCGGAAAGTTTTACTAGATACATCAAATCAAACTCACCCCCTGATATCAATCTACTTATAAAACAGTTTATCTCGTCTTGTACGGCTTCAATCACATTATTATTTGATGGTATTACCTAGTGTGTGTTTTATTGCCAATGAGGGGGTTGTTATTCACTCTGGTTATTGCTCTGAATTATTGACTGTATCTTGTTCCATTCACACTACCATCATCTACCCGGTGCATGTACTATTTGCTTCCACTGCGTAAATAACCATTTTTATCAAACTCTTACTCGACTTTTCTTTATTGGAGAAGTTTATGTATTTTTCAGGCTAACCTGGAAATCAGGGAAAAGTGGTGGAATTAGAATTACGACTATTAGATCTAATGATCTACTGGCTCTAGAAAACATTTTCGGACTTTGTCTTTCGTTATCATTGTCTCTCTATATTTTCACCACAAAACCTGATATTTTGATTTATCAATAGTGTCAGGTAATTTTCTTTGAAAAAAATTAGGAATAAAAAAGTCGGGTAATTTTGCTAAAATGCTAAAAATCTGGGGAGAGTCAGGTTGAGATTGCTAGATCACACGTAAAATCAAAAGTTTCCGTAAGTCTTGCTTATTTGACTGTGTTAATTGATCGGATTCTTAGCAGATGAAGTCATGGAAAACAACGTGCATGTCAAGGAGTAGTCAAGGAAAAAGATGAATCAAATATATAAAAAGTGGCCTCACTGAATCAAAACTTTCGACTATATTTACGGCGATAAAGTGCTTTTTGTTGCCGCTAGAAGTGCCAAGGGTCTGTTTGAGTAGTCGTATCTAAATTGACTTCTCTAATACGACCGTCGTTTTTGCACTTAAACTTCCTTGTGATAAATTCGATTTTTCAGATCTATTTCTATTTCCCGATTTCTATTTCGTGGTTGACAATAATTCAAAAAGATTACAAAACGAGTAGTTGAACTCGTGATAAGTTTTACGATGGTAAGTAACGATGAATCGCCTTGGGAAAGTTTTCCGATGGTAAGTAACGATGAATCGCCTTGGGAAACTACTTCGGGGGGGGGGTAGGGGGGAAGTTTGTGTCTCGTGTATCGTAAATAGAATTTGCGAAGGTTTTCGCGGTTCGATGTCGCGTCGTTAAATACGCGCTCATTACGACGCAAACAGACGACGCATCAGAAATCAGGGAGAACGCGCAAACTGACTTTGACGGTAACGACGCCGAAATTGAAAAGCAATTTTCGAGATCGACGCGCGGTCGGTGTTCGGAATTATCGTAATTTCGCTCGGTAATTCATCGAATCGTCGACGGTCGTAAACTGATTGCGAAACCCGAACACATCGTAACAATGACGCGAAGTAATTCAGTTTCGTACTCGTAAACGAAGGATGCTCCGGGTTGAGCGGCGAGCGCCGTATTCATCCGTCAACACGACTCCGTTTGAAGGGAATGAAATAGCCGCTCGTGTTTCGCGCTAAATGTCAGTTCCTATAACCATGGACTCTCGAGTACATGCTATAACCAAGCGAACGATCCTCAAAAACAAAATGGCCGCTTTTTCAACTGCGGAAATTAGGGTCTAGTGGTTAAGGGTAGGGTTAGGGTATGTATCATTATCAGGTGGTTGGTTCGTACCTGTGGACCAGAACCAAATCAATGCAGTGCATAGGCATACAATTTTAAACGGGCTAAAAAAATGGACCTTTCACGAGTGTCTGTTCTAAATTGAAACGGACAACAGTGTTATCCATGTGCTGGAATTTTTAAGGGGCTGCATTCATTGTTGAGTGTATGAAATCACGGCTGCTGAACTAGCAAGGTTTTCAATCGCCCCTAAAACATAGACAGAAAATAGAGTCCCTAACTTAGGTGTAATCGTCTATTCTCCATTAGCTCAATATATTTCAAAGAAATTATCATCGTCGATAGAATATTTGATATCCATTCTGGTAGGAGCAGCTGATATTTGATGAGGGGTACCTCATTTTCAGAGGGGTTGAATTTAGAATGAAAGGGGTGGCCGCCCCTCTAAAATATGTTGCGGAGAACATGGGACTAAGTTTAGAATGTAGAGTGTATTGTGAACGTGTTTGATGATCTAAGTGACCGCTCTCATCGTGGACATGTATGTCCGTGTTCTAATCAATCCTGTGTTCACACGCAGGTGCATTTGTTTAGAGCAGACCGTATTCAAACATAGAAAAAGGTCGTTGTTTGTAATTTCGTTTATGTCGCATGCAACAGCCTCTAAATCGCGTAAACCATTGTCATCAGTTTGTTTAAAAAAAAGCCAGTGAAAGTTTTTTTCGGATACCACAACATAACACGAAAAAGAGAACGCTACAGTATATCGAACAGTAGCGTGTTGTGTCTCTATTCAACGAACACCGTTTTATCATTTGTCGTACAGCGAGTGAAGCACAACCGGCGCGGTAACACATCGTATCGCATTTAGTCTTCATTTCGTCTGGCGATAATTGCCTGAAAGTCATTCGTAATTTTACTGCGCTTTCATTAACGACTTTGCGGCCGATGAATTCAATCAGTTTCGAGCGAGCGTTTTGAAAAGAAATGCAGCTTATTACGTCTGGAGAAACAGTGATTAAACGTTCATTCGATTCTGCTCGTTTTCCCTAATTACTTGTTGATTGCCGATTGAATTTGTGCTGATGGCGTTTCGCCGCTTAATGGCTCACATCAGTCTTACGACTTCAGGAGTCGTTTGCCCGACTATTTGCAGAATTAATGGGCGGGTTCCTAGTCAGAAATCCGACTGGACTGAAGGAGTGTCAAGTCGTAAGCTTTGTCTGCCGAGACTACATGAATTATTTCCAATTCATTTTCGATTTAAAGTTATTCATGAGGAGCGGCTCCACCGTTCTCGGATTAGTGGGCAAGACCAAAATTTGATTAATTAATTATTGGACATAGACCGTAAACAAATGTATATTTTTTATCTTATTTGACTACAAAATAATTCTTCGAAAAAGATGAAATACAATATAAAATAGAACTTTGAACTCAAGAATTAGAAAGATTTCTCATAAGCAATGCCCTTGCTCCGAACAATCTCCAGTTTTCAAGGTAAACCACTTTGCCCATGGGCAATTCATTTTCTCATTTCCTCTATCTTTGTTGACTAATCTAATTATCTTAATGAATATATAAATCAAGATTATCACGTTTACGTGAGAGCTGTCTCTGAGTGCCGGTTAGTGTTACATCACGATGGCTAATTCACGGGAATCGTTTTTTCGTCAAGAGACTCCATTATCCGCCATTTAGTGTGTACACAATATTGCCTGTGTGTTAGCGTACACACCGGTTTCTTTGCATTAACAAGCCGTTTATTTGTTAAAAGCATCGTCGATTGTACCTTGGGCGTCTCGGGCTGCTTTATTCGACGACGAAAAACCATTAAATCCCGCTGTCGACGGTTCTCGTGATTAAGAAGTCCGCGCAACTGTCAATTAGCCTCGGCTCTCCGCAGAGACGCAACTTCGCCGCTTGCCACGGGTGTGTTTTTGCGAGGTAAATTTAATTGTTTTCCGGCGCCCGGGTAACCGGGGTGATTTCGCCGTCACTCGTGAGGACGCGCGCGCGTGCACGACGACGGGAATAAACCGAATTGATTCTTTTTGCGGAAAATGGCCGCGGGACTCGGTTTGGTCTTATGGGAATTTAATTTCTTGTCGCGTGGAATGTATTGTACATGAGGGATGAATGCGTAATTAAGGTTGTCGCGATACGGACAAATTGTTGCCTGCAGTAAAGAACGCCAGCCTCTGATTGCAGTCATTCGGAAGTAGTTTTTCTGCGGCTTGTCGTCTGATAATCTCATGATGTTGTGCTACTGCTGCTGTCCACTTTGAAAATTGCCTTTTCTTTCCAACATCTGGGCCTTTTGTTTCAAATATTCATCTTCAACTGGAACATTAAAGCCATGATCATGCGGAGATGATTTGGCACAGGATCTGGAGTAAAATTTGGCCTGTATTAGAGAGTGCGTTCACACGTAATCCATTCACTCGATACTAAACAATGCTTAAACAAAACGAAGTGAACCAGTTGCAATTCACATGCAACAATAAATATGGCTCAGGCCTGGTCCGACCTTTTTGTTAGGGCCAATTCTGGGCCGTCTGGCCATTTGACACCCGTGTGAACAGTTGTTCCGGGCAAAAAAATGCTTGTGTGATTCCAATGTCAGATTTTCTGTTGATCTGCGATGTTGAAGAATAAACATCACAAAATTGAAGATGAACATATGAGAGTGGCGACATTTTGACTGAATTTTGACTGAGCCATTTTCAAGATGTTCAGTTTTATAAATGGCCCACAGCAATTGAGTCAAAGTGTCACTTCTCTCCTAGTTTTCCTTCAATATTATAGGTTTTTCGTTCATTTGTTTCAATTATAGACAGTCACTTGACAATGGAAACCATCTTCAATGTTTCTGTTGGTAGAACATCTTAGAACGTACTGTAGATATGTTTATGCATATATGGTTGTTCTTCTGACGTTAACCGGTTACTGGAAACCGAGAGCAATGACCATGATTCATGCGATATAATGCCGGCACAGAGAAGTGGTCGCCAGTGTCAACAGATGCATCGAGTTACACTTCGTTCTTTCGCGTTATTTTTGTTTATGCTTATGAATACGACTACCGACTGGAAACTCCATCAATTCTTAATCAGATGCTGAACAATTCTCTCCCAGGCAAACGTGACAAAACGTTTTCGTCGTAGAATCCTATCTTCTCTACTGCAATAGCTGCGTAATAATAACCGGCGTTAAAAACCGCCATTCAGACGGTTAATTTTACACACACGCGCGTGGCGCGTGGAATCGTTCTCATCGGCGGAGACTTTTTTCAAGGAATCGAAGAAAGTTATTCTCGCTCTGTCACGTCGAGATTAGTGTTATCGACTTTTCGCAGCGAACGTGAAACATTGGCATTCATGCGATCAATTGCAGTCAATCGACTGTCAAACGGATTTCCTTACCTGTCATTTAACCGCGCGGCATCTCGACGGTTAGAGGCTGAAAACTGTAGACGCATCAATTGTCGCGGCGAAGTCCTTATTACCGGCGGAGATTCTTCTCATGATATTCGATGATTGAAGAAGTGGGCAACTTTTCCCCCTGTACAATTATGTATTTCTTGAAAACTCAGCGTATCAATTACTGGTTCTAACTACTGTGGCAATTTTTTCATGGTATATTCACTAGGAGGTATACGACCTGTCGGGCGATGTGGTCAGCCTCTCCCCAGAGAACTTATATTCTTCGTGAGCACTTTGTCAGCAATCACTGGCTTTCCAATTAACCATATTTCTTCCAATAGAAAATATTTTCTATGAGTACCCTCGAAAGCTTCAGCCATCAAAGCTCCAGAGCCAATCACTAATTGAGCCCCGGATTGGATTACTATGGCCCCCAAAGGGACAACTTACATTCATCATTACATCAAGTGCTGTTCCCTGATATTAGGTATACATAACTATTTCTTGCTTCTTTACTTTATCTTGTACTTACATAATCTTAATCAGTCTGAGAAATGCCGCTTGCAGCTGATGGAGCTGCTGAGATCCCGGATAAAACCAGATAAAGCCCTTCGGCTTCATTATCGGGAATGCCGAAGTTTTATCAGCGACGATGAATTGTTGTTTTTTTCTAACAGATACATGTAACGAAAGCTACTTGCGCAAAAAATGGCTTAAGTATAGATGTTCGGCTCGAGAGGCGGTATATCCGCGGTTGAACTATTTCAACCAGACTCGACTATATACTCTTCAGTAGGTGGTTAATTGATGAGAACAACTTGCCTCCAGAGAATCAGGATTCTTCAGCAGCAATAATGCTACAGCGCGTACACCTATCCATCTTATTTCTACCTTTCATCGAGAGGGAGAAAGTTATAAATCATTTCCACTCGGGTAATTTGTAAGCTATCGTTCCGACGTCTCACAGGATTTCAGATATCACGGAATTGTAACGATATTGTCATTGTTTTCTGTGTAGACGATGTTGTGTATTCCTTGAGTGTTTGCCACTGATTGAGTTTGCCAATGGTAGAATTTGCCACTGGTTTAGTTTGCCACTGGTTGAGTTTGCCACTGATTGAGTTTGCCAATGGTAGAATTTGCAACTGGTTGAGTTTGCCACTGGTTTAGTTTGCCAATGGTAGAATTTGCCACTGGTTGAGTTTGCCAATGGTAGAATTTGCCACTGGTTGAGTTTGCCAATGGTTGAGTTTGCCAAGGGTGGAATTTGCCACTGGTTGAGTTTGCCACTGATTGAGTTTGCCAATGGTAGAATTTGCCACTGGTTGAGTTTGCCAATGGTGGAATTTGCCACTGGTTGAGTTTGCCTTATATTCAAATACATAATAACTTCATTGATTATAGATATTATGTAATTTATATCATATTATTCATTGTCGACAATATTAAGCAATATATGTGTGCTATTTTTCAAGGCGTTGATAAACTTTCAATTAAGTTTTCTTGTTCACATTGAGTTAGGGCTTTATCTCTTTATAATTTAAAGTTACTCATTTTTGATTTATTGCTTGAATGTAACAGAAGAATTGAATCATACTAATTATTGCTTTAGATTTTTTTAAATTTCATTTAAAAGTCGTTCGAACGTCGCGTAAACCCTTTAATAATTCAGTCCGCGTGTTTATCCATTGCAGTACGAGTTCAAGGCGAAAGCGATCAAAAAGAAGAAGGTGACTTTAGCAGTTTCCACGTCCGGAGTGAAAGTCATCTTGCAGAAAAAGAAAAAGGTAAGAAGCAGCTTCGCGCAATGGAAAAAGAAGACAATCTTCTACTGGATGATTTCACACACACTCACATAGGTCCAACTTCATTAATCTGGGCATCCGATACCTTATAGTTTGCATCAATTTCCTTTTTCAACAATTCCATAAAGAGTATGCGCTTCTAATTCCTTGACGTCGTGCATAAACGCTTGCTCCTCGCTTTAGAAGAGACTTCCCTTCGATTGATCCATGGTTTTCATGTTCGATTTAAAACTTGAAAGCGTGTCATCGTTCGCGTTCTTCAAAAACAACTTTTAATGAGGAGTTGAACGAGTCCTCGATTGAGTAGATGTTTCGCGTGTTGCCGTTAAATCCGCGCTCATAAAAAGCGATTCTCAAAACCGGCGTAATATCCTACTCGAAGAACGACGTCGTTAATTCGACGCCTGGTAAAAAGCCTTCTGTTTCCCTAGCGTCTTTTACTGAATTCGTGAATATTTTCAGGATATGTTTTATTACTTGTTTGGGCGAAGCCTTGCCCGGCAGGTAAGCTATTATACAAGACTTTGCTTTCAGCGAATATTTATCTTCCTTCGATATCGATTGCCTAATTGTCCATTAGCATTTTGTCCCTTTGGCTTTTTCCGTCGCTGAACAAATATTATTGGGTACCACCACGCGACCTTTCGATTTTACGAAACGTATTATTAATTTTCAACAGCTTCTATCTTTATCCGAAAACGTGGAGTGCCTTCCCGAGTCGCGTCTATAGATTTAAAAAAGAACTACATTTGAATTCCATCGATAAGCCAGAAAGCGAAAGCCGCATTGATTTCGAGAATAAAAGTTTCGAAGCGTTCTCAAACCTCCATTGACCTGCTACAATTTAAAAACACGAAAAATCTATCATAAGCAGAAGATGTTTTCTATTTTCTATTGAGCAGATGCGCGGTGCTGTGTGGTAAAGATAGCTTTATCGAATTATTCAAAAAGCATTTTATGCGAGAAATAGAGCTTTTTTATGCGCTGAAGTGAAAGTAACTGACAATTTTCATTTTGATTCTAATGTGATTCGTGGAGTTGTAAATGCATTTATATACGTGAGCACGTTATCACAATGTCATTCAATATCCAGTAAGAGTTTTCAGCAGTTCTTCAGAAAATGAAAACAGACTTTTCAGAGGCCCATTATATACACATAGCAGAAAATCATCAAGTATTTCATATATCGGGAAATGTATTCCATACCTGTGGTGCTATATTTCAAAGACTTAACCCTTTCAGTGCGTTTACACCACAACAAAGTGTATAAATCGGTGATGGACTTTGCTAGTACGCCGCACCATGGTGTATTGATGTTATTAGAAATTAGTTCTAATCTCTATTGAAAGATGGCAGCACCTGTCAAACATGGGGTAATGTTAGTAACTAATGATACGATGTACTATAGCGGTATACCTGTTATTCAACGCGCTGCGGTGGAATTTTTTTAAATTTTCAAATCATCTCCAGCACTTTCGCGTATTGATGTCAGCACTGAAAGGGCATCCTGAACAGTGAGGTATCGAATGGTATAAATTCGACTCAATGAAGTCCTTCAAGCACTGAGTGAAATATGAAGGTGTTTTGGCTTCGTTTCTTAAGATTAAACCATATTCAGCCAACAAATATTATCATCGCGTGCTGCTTCGAAAACTGCAACTCTGCGATTATAATGTCAATTCATTAAAACGAGTAACGCTGTTACTTATGAAATTTTTATGCTAGCGTCATTACAAAGCAGAAGCAAGAGGCCAATTTTGACGAACATCCCAAAAGGCACTTCGATGTCCAAAGAGGCAATATTAAGGGCACGACCGCACTGAAATGCACCAACTATCTTTGTTGAAAAAATGAAAAAGGGCACTCAAAAATATTTGATGGACTCGTACGATTCCCCCTGGATCCGCCCCGGCACAGATACTATTCTATTCTAGTTATTCATCGTTCATTATCCGGTCTGTATCGAGTATATATTCATACAACGATCATTCTGATCGAATTTAACAGCGATCGATAATTCAGTACTTCAGCCGGCACTTTAGTCTGTTTTACCAGCGCTGGTGATCGGTCTCTCATCGTTCGTAGGCAATAAAAATCCCCTATAAACGTATCGCTTTTTAATATAAGTCAGTCGAGTGAATCGAGTGAATCGGCACGAGTGAATCGGAGCGTATATTGTGTAATGAAAATCACTGTAGCCACTTCAACGTCTGTTAGACAGATACGCGTGGAGCCGCGATCGTGCGGAGATGATTTGGCCCGGGCCAAATTGGCACGGATCGGGTCCCGAATCAAATTTGTCCCGTGCCTAATTAGAAAATCTGGCACGGCCCATTTGGTACCCGCGCGAATGTTTGGCAAAAAAATGCTCATCCGATCGCGGCTATATTATATCAGTTGATTTTTGTCTCTACTCGAAATGAAATCGGACCCGCTCGAAATCGTGAGCAGTCTAATCTCGTCTCCGTTCAGAGAATACTCCCTCACCCTCTCTTCTTGTCTGGTTATCAGGGATAGATTCCATAAATTACGCTTCGCTGCCCCTTTACGTTTGATAACATCGCGTAACGGGTATTTCGGAATATATCACGTTTCTCTAGTAGGAAACAACGTGTAACGTTGTTAGATTAATCTGTATTTTTTTTTCAAAGATGAGCTTTACTTTTTACTTACAAGCTGCGTATATTATCTTCTATTTCAGATCTACCTGATGGTAAAATCATCTATATATCTATATACTCGTATTTCTGGTTGTATTTAATCTTTATCGATAATCTGAAATTTTCTGTTGCGACCCCCTCCCCCACCCCCAATGAAAAGCCAATTAATTGTATCACATCGTTTTCAAGTTGCCACGCAACACTGATTTCTGTCGATTGGACTGGCGTTTCGCGCTTACGTGGTTTTATTACCTTCTATTTTGATTTTGAAAGTAATTAACTGCTTTTTATCGATGTAATTTGAAATCACAATCGGGCGATAAATAGATATTTTCCCAGTTCCTAGTGTCGTGTTCACAATCATATATGAATAATTCAGTTCTATTGTATAATGATTTCATTACCTGTAATTGGCGAATGATTTATATCAATTAGTTCTTTGTAGAATCGGTCGTTCATTTTAAATCAAATTTTTGTGGTCATAATCGAGATTGTTAGATCATTTTTAAGTTCAGTTCACCGAATTCGTTTCTACATAATATTTCCTCGCTATTTTTCGATGGACAGAATCGAAGCGTTGTGTTGCGAATTAGGCGGTCACGCGACCACCATGCCTGTGATGCTTATCGCCGTGCTTATCTGGGCTGTCCAAGCTATCCTGGCGGGATAAGTGTGGACATGAGAGCGATGTCGGTGGTCAGACGTATTGGCAGGAGGCATTGGTATCGCGTACAGTCACACTAGTTCACCAAAATTAGATGATATTATACTATTGCGCACATAGACTCAGATGCACGAATTGCTTCTATAAATTATATGTCGTCACGATATTTTTGTCGCACCCCGACGAACGAACGCATATACAATTTGGTAATTAAACTCGTTGATCATGGGGGGATAATTACTGGTATGTGCGTATTAGAGAAATACATCTAGGTTAACGTGTGGGTTTAGTCATCTTCCTCTTAATTGGCTCAGGAAAAAAAAACATGAATTATTTATATAATTCGTATTCGGTGATTAATGAAAAAGAAGTCGGCCAATGACAGCAGTTGGCTTCTTGGCTTCTTGAAAACTTTCGCAGGGGTCTTATGTTCGCCGCAATCAAAACCATTGAAAATGAACCAATAAATAATAATAATAATAATAATAATAATATATTTTCTTATATAGCGCATATCTATAAAATAATCGATATAAAACGCAGTACAAAGAAACTGTTAAAATCACTAAGTATACATGCGTAATAAAACAATACAGAATAGGTTTGGCTAAAAAGGTCTTAAGATTACCTTTAAAAATATCAACGGATGCACTTAAACTAACCTGACTGCGAAATCAAATGACTATTTAGTGTTAAACTTTTGATAAATAAATAGAACCCTTCGAGCTCTTCTTTACTTCATTAGGTTTTTGTTGTGTTTCGTCGTGTTAAAAATTCTTTTTTCGATTATTTTTGCAGAGAAATCAAACGTGGCAATGGGATGAAAGTAAACTGCTAGTCATGGAGCATCCTATTTACCGGTACGTGTGAACTGAACTTACGTCACATTGTCGCCGTTTTTAAGTATTAATCGTTTCTCGGAAATACGACCAGTTTCGCCATTTACGACTGAAATCCCGTCGAAGAAGACAGAATCGGATTTCATGCCGAATCGAGTTTACAGCCTTAATGTTCTTATGCATTATGAATTGGCTTTTTCTGCCTGTAATAGGATTGTCCGAGATTAACCGCTCGATTCGATAATCTCGTGATTCGTCATTCTTTTCATTTCTTTTTTTTTTTTATTTTCGTATCGCGCAGGATATTCTATGTGTCTCACGATTCACAGGATTTGAAGATATTCAGTTACATCGCCCGCGATCAGTCCAGCAACGTATTCAAATGCAACGTTTTCAAAGCGTTCAAGAAGGTAATCCGTATTTTAAGTTTTAGTATCGAATGAATAAAAGATGAACTACGAAGATATTCAAACCGACAAACTTTGCGGAAAATTTTTCTGTATAAATCTGTATTCAAGATGTCGTTAAACGTTTTACAGAGTCACGCGATGCGACTTGTGAGAACTATAGGACAAGCGTTCGAAGTTTGTCACACTCTTACGCTGAATCTGAATGGAAAAGGCGACGGAGAGACGGAACAGACTATAACAGCAGACCAGCCTAAAGGTGAGCGCGAGGTCTTCGTAAATTGCTTTATGATCTGTGTTTGCTACGACGGGTTTGAGCGTCTGCTGATCTGCAGCAGACGACAATTTCATTCATGCAGCGTCTGCAATACGGAAACCCGTTTGTGCATTCTCATTTTCACTACTTTATCTGCCATCTATCCGAACTGTGTGATAACTGTTCTCGTTTATATTCTCTTACAGAGAAAGCATCTCCCGATAGTAATTACGAATCGGAGCCGACTCCGACTCAAGAGGATAAAAGTATTTCTGCTCAAACCGAAGAAGCATTTAAACAAGCGCAGCAACTGTTGAACCAAGTTCAACAGGCTAAACCACAGGTATATTCCTAAAACGAAACGGCGACATTTCACAGTCAAACCATGTATTCAAATCATTAGCCACAATCATTGTGTCCGATTGATCCTTGTGATCTCTACGTGTAGCCCGCATTTTCTTGTACATTTTTTCACCGTTTATTATATAATAATGTTGTATTAATGTGACAAACAAATGAAAATAAATACTACAACAAAATACAATCACACAAGCATTTTTGCCCGGGCTGAATTGGGCGTCCTTACTAAGCCCGGCCAAACTTTAGCTCTGGTCAAATTATTGCGTGTGAATTGCAACTGGAGTGACTCACTTCGCTTTAAGTATTATTATGTTTAAGTATTGTTTAATATCGAGTGGTGGTTTGTGTGTGAACGCGCTTTCTAATTATGCACGGGCCAAATTTGATTTGGCTCTGATCCGTGCCAATTTGGCCCGGGTCAGATCGTCTCCGTGTGATCGCGGCTATTTTCAATCAGTGAAAATATTTTATCTTATAGGTTGCGGCAGGAACGATTAGTTCACCACTCGGTTCACCTGAGCTCTTGTGCGACATACTGCCGAATGGAACGACTCCTTTGAGCACACATCATCAAATGCAGCTGATGCGGCACCAATTAGATCAACAGGTACAGCAGACGCAGGTCGCGATTGCGCAGGTGCATCTGCTGAAGGACCAGCTAGCCGCGGAAGCTGCGGCCAGAATCGAAGCGCAGGTAAGTGAAAACATCGATTTTTATGGAAATTCGCGCGCGTTGTGAATTAGCACCGAACTTAATTTTTTATGTCGGATTTGTTTCAAGGCTCGTATACATCAACTCATGTTGAATAATCGCGAACTGTTAGAAACGATTAATACGCTCGTCGGGAAGTTACAAGAGCTGGAATTGAAGGTGAATGGCACGATCCCGTCCGCAGACATGTTACTACGCATGCCAGCACAGGTCTGTATTACTGTTAAAAATTATAACGCTCACACAGTCTGAAGAGTAACATCTCACAAATTATATATATTCTAAACATCACAGTCTGATGTAACGTGTGAAAATTGCTCGTAATCAATACAGCTGAAGCTTCCTTCCTAACGTTCAAATGCTGATATTGCTCTCTATAGGAGTCGGAATTGCCTCTGTTTTCGGAGGGCACCATATCGCGTGTCTATTCGAATCGACATCGTCGACCGAGACCATTTTCAACGGTAAAAACGCATGGAGTCGAGTTATCCACATTCATACCGCAACTAACAACTTAACAATCGTATTTATAGATCCAGTATCGAAATTGACTTGGCGTTTATTTGCATAAGTTGTAGGCTTGAATTTTACTGAAATCGAATAATCCCTGAGTCAGAGAGCTGGTCATATTATACTCAAATGAACTAACCTTAATTTAATGCTTTCATCAACTGAAACTGAAATATCTACTTCACTTATATCTGTATGCCATAACCATAAGCGCATGGATATAAAGACGCAAGCTTTTTTCTCAAAATGTTCTTCATTTTTACCAAAAATTGTATTTTTGATTTTCGTAATCGCACTTGCGTTGACTATACATGTATGTAACAAAACTGCGTTTATAAAATTACCACCAGCAACAAATTACAACAAAGCAAAACAGCATGATTCTCACTGCACTAACTATGATCAAAAATACGTAAAGAGTATATGTATTTTTTCTCAGATTTGTTTTTTTCAGGTCGGCCTTGAATATTTTCCTGAGGCTCTGTCAATAGTGAAGAATGAATATATTATCATTAAAAACAACCTTTCTATTTATTCCAACAGATACCGGTTTTACCTGATCCGACGACTCCGCAAGCCTCGACGGTCACGCTGCCCGAGTTCCCCGATGTCGAAGCTAGTCACATGGCGACCATACCGGAACGCCAGGCGATGTTCGAAAACACGAACACTAAACAGGAAACGTCCGACTCACCGGACAGCGGCCATCGCGAAATGTCGTCCGATAGTTTGTCGTTCAGTTTACCGGGTCCGGATTCGACCGCTCAGAATACTCACCTCAATCGACAGGGATTAAGTTTGATGGATATGAGTAACAATAATCAGTCGGAAGGTAACAATAATACTCATCATTTGTGGTTGCGATCGAACAGTCATAAAGATACGCAGCAAGCGAACGCTGCCTCGGTGTCTGCCGTCGAAAATTCGAATCCTTTCTATAAGCACGCCTCCCCGTTGAGCTCGATACCGACCTGGCGCCACAACCTGGCCGAGCTAAAACCCATCGAACAAACTGTCGAATCGGAGAATCCATCGCCAGCCTACCAGTGGAAAGTGATAACGCCGCTGTCTATGCACGACGCGACCGGTAATCGGTTAGATTTGAACGTCGCTCCAAAGTTAGACCCGCCGCCGCGTGTCAAACGCAGCAGTTCGCGTTCGCCGAAAACGGCGCGCGAAACCTCGACGACCGACTCGAATCGCAACTCGTACAACTCGAGTTCGTCGGGCAGCGGAAACGAGTCGCACAGTCCGTTTTACGGTTGTAAATTTCAACCGCGCACCGGCCTGAACCAGAACGAACTGAGCGTGAACACGTCGCTTCGTACGGGCGGTAGTATCAGCAGTTCGCCGAACCCGAGTCCGCGCACGTCGTTGACGGCCGACAACGAACGACAAGAGGAAAACATGAACGTCATCAACGAATCCTCTTCTCCAAATCTCGGCTTGAGCAGCGAGCAGTTGAAAAATAAACTACGAATCAGTTTTTCCGACGACGAAGCCATGGTTTCCCTCCCACCCGATAATGCTCATGTCCAGGACAAGCCTTGAAGAATACTCCATCTCAATGAGCATAACAGACCTGGGTACGACTAGAGGGTAGTTTCTAGACCTCAACTACTGGAACTCCCAAAAAAATAAAATACTGTCAAATAATTTCTAATTCTATGATTTTTTATGTGAAATTACTCTGAATTTTGTTGCAGACTACTGCGATTAAAGATGTCGGGTACCCAGGTCTGGCATTAAAATGTCGACATTGATTAACTGTCTCAAAGCATAATCTAACAGGAGATTCACCCATCATCATTTTCAATAATACTCTAGAAACTAAGAATTTCAGTTAAAAGCATGAGATTTATCTTAATTCCAGTGCGTAACATTTGTTTCTTTTTAAGATAAACTGTAAAAAGATACTTTTTATTTCATTTCTCTTTTCGTTCATACGAGAACTTCTCTTTTTTCCAAGCAGAAGTTTAAGTTCAGGTTCATAGAAGTCTTTCGTATTGTTTTATTAGTACGAATTTTAATTTTTCGACTTAAAAGGGCTACTTATGAATAGAATTTCAATCTTTTCGTCAGATGTATAAAGATCATCGCGAAAAAAACAACCGAAAACTTATGTACATTTCACCAGATGTAATATATGTAAAAGTGTTTTTCATTCGTTAACTATTTGCATGGTTGCATTGTGCATCGTGTTATTTTGTATAGAAAAGCTCTGAGCGAAGTTGATATAGTGATGAAAACTGTTTAAAGAAACTGTTGAAAGTATAAGTTAATACATGTACCGGTATACGTCGATTATAAATTTGAAGCTATAGTATTATGATATAACCTTCTATTACCCAAGTATTGTGTATAGAATCCTTTTGTATTCGAACCAAAGAATAAAATTTATCATTTCCGAGTTGAATTAACCCTAGGTCTTGGGCTTTACAATCTCTAGATCGTAACGTTGGATATCCCGGATGGATAGAAAGGTTCGTCGTACACTTCAGGGCAACAGGAATTCCAGTTTTCCAGGTGAAAAATAAAAAATTCCAGGAATCATGTAATTTCTCTAGTCGAGGGTCCCAGGGTATGTTTTAGTGTGGAAGCACATCTTTCCGATGAAGTAGGTGACAGAGTTAGATAGATTAGAACCATAGAAATATGCATTCAGGTGGGACAGGCTTTCCTTATGCGATGAGTAGTTACTTTCTGTCAATACAGGGTCTGTGTGTTGCCACACAGAAATTCCATTTCTATACATGTGTGTAGCAAGCTTCAAAGCCAATTCAACTTTATGGTCCCGAGGGTCCAACTAATGCATCCTCAATACTCCTGTGTGTTCAAAAAGGAAATTAGAATAAGTTTTACCCAAAAAAAAAGTTTCGAAATAGAAAATTGATTTATATAAAACTTTCATTTATTTACAAATATTTACAAAAATGTCGATGAAAAACCGGTTGCTGCTGATGAAAATTGGTATTAGCGACAAGTGCCACAAGTTCACCACTCCATTCCATGTTAGTACAAACTATCTCATGTTGTTTTTAATCCACCATCACTTATCAATCAGAGTACCCTTAGGACGCATTTTCTTCGCATCTTCCTCAGCCTGCGAATAGAAATGAACGATTATTTCGCTTACGTTGTATTGAAAATTGCCCTAAAACATTTTAGTTTCTTTTCAAGGAATTTTGATTTACCTGTTCGAGTAACTTTCGCTTGCTGAGACCTTTCCTTATGAGCTGTTTCTCGATAACACGTGCGTTAGCTGCGTATGAATCGGCTATTTCTTTCTGTTGTTCGGGGAAGAAAGAGTTTTTCAACATTACACGAAAAGTTAAAAACATTACGTGAATATTGGACTGAAGATCGAATAAACTTACGGCTTCTATTTCCTCTTCTTCCTCGTCCACCGTCGAAACTGTAACAGAACTGAATTTACCCATATTTTTCGTATGTTTCGTTAACGTGACCTGAAAACAAAGAAAACATTAACTAACATTGATTTCAAGATGTAAGAATAAGAAAATCCAAAACCAGGGTGGCCACTTTTATTTATGACTAGCACATGCACATTGTTTTCCCTGACTTGATCTGCTAAGAATCCAATTAATTAATTACACAGTCAAGTACAAATAAGTAAGACATAGATGGTACACCAGGGTTCCCACGGGTTGGCCATAATCATTTTCCATATCGAGATTATAAATTTCATACCACTAAGTTATACATCGCCAACCTGGAGGATTTTCACCAGGGGGAGGGGAGATATTTGCCTTTTATGTGACTTCTCACTGCTCCTTCAACCATATTACTAACATCAAATAATCTAGCAATCTTTTTTGAAGAAAAGAAATTTTGCCGACTTTCCTCGACTTCCAGTTAAGTGGGCACCCTGAAAATTAACATAATTATAAAGAATAAGAATGTACTTGCCTTTTTAGGTTTAGCCGCGACTTGCCCGTAAAGACTGGCTTTAGCATTTCCTTCAGCCGATAGTTTCAAAGCCCCGTCGACGATGAACGTAACAGTTGCTGCTTTCTCTTTGTGCTGATAGAAGATCCACAGGCCACATCTACAATCAAGAAACAACCAGAACACAATGAAAAACTAGAAACAGTTGTCAGACGTTCGCATGAACTGAATCAAAAGGAAAGATTCAAGATATAATGTACTCACTTCTTGCATTTCTTCCTGAATTGCCGTTCAATTCCTTCCGGTCTAAAAAGGGAGATGATCGTTCAAATATTTTAAAATACTTTGGATTGTTAATCTAATCCTGTGAAATAGTATACAATGGAACCTCATTATAAGAAACTCGGATACAATGATTCATCGGATGATATAACAAAAATATAGAATTTCGTCCCAAGTGAGAAAATTTAATCAATTTCGTAAACTGAATATAACGACAATGAAGTTCGTACTAACGAGAGTCCACTGTAAATGAAAAATTCTAAGTAATAAAACCAAGAAAATTGGGACTTAGATACACAAGCATAACCTTAAACCCTAAACCCTAGAGCCACTGGACACTCTTCTCTCACCCTCTAGACACTAAACCCTCATTTTCTGGTGTTGAAAAAGCCACCATTTTATTTCAACAGCATTTAGATTTACCTACGAAGGTGGACCGTGTCACCAATATCAAATGTTAATTTGTGCGCATGTTTTGAACGGTCTATAACTCTGGCGTCGTCTCTTCTTCTCATCGGCAATTTCTCAAGCGGGCAATCTGTGAAAATACGAGATAATGAGAGCAGCCAAGACGGATCATCATCATATCCCTCCCAAGGGGCTTGTAGGCCTATTTGAAGTTTGTGGGTATCAATATCCCTCGTATAAATATACATAGTACCAGGGATACTGGATGATCTAAGCTACAGTTAACAGGTCGGTCAACCCCCGAAATTCAATTACGAGCCCCTGGCCCTGTCTGTGATTTCAAAAAAGAGTTTGACTGACTCACCTAAAATACAGCTCATCTGACCACACAAACAATAATAGACGTAAAGAGGTTTTTCTCCCTGATATTCTTCTTGATCTCTCGTGTCTGTACATACGACACTGCGTGATACAACTTTAGGCATTGCTTTGATCGGTTTTGATCGCAAAAAGTATCCTAAATGTTGTCCAGATTAATTGTCTCGCTCGACGACCTTGGGCCCTTTATTACTCGCATGCCAGAGTTAGCAAAATCCTTGTCAGTTTAGTTCACATATTCGACGCTTAAGGCAGTATTCCAGCAGCACTTGACGGTCAAAATTTGGCGCACCGGAATGCCCCGCATTTCGTGAAACCGTACTGGCACTAAATTGCTGCTATCCTATCCTTTTATGAATTGTAATATTTCGCCAATAAAGAATCAGTATTTTCTATAAACGAGGCAAACAGGCAGCGTTCTTGGTTAGATGTAGAATAATACGTCTTCAGTCTTATCCGCGTCAACTGTGACTGAACAATCCCAAAGAAACTGTTCTTATCCGAAAAAATTCATTGAAATGACTAAACCACAACTCGGCTGTTTACTTACAGCAACATCAAGTGGTCCAGGGGTGCCATCAGTGTTTATTGTATTAAAGAAAGGCAAGTCCAGCAAGAGTCATTTAAACTTAAGGAGTCCGACAATAGAACATGGATTTTACGACAAAAGAAGAACACGGCTTTAGGGTACTAAAAAAAAGAAATTTCACTTTGTACTGATGCAGTGTACGGTATCGTTTCCCACATGCCACATTAGGAGTATCTGCGTCCGATTTTTACCGACAAGTGCTGCCTCTATATATAACATAAGCGGTGAATATGTGAACTAACCTATTCCTCGCATGCCAAAGGTAGACTACCCCGTCGGATTTAGTTCGCATAATCGCCGTCAATGTAATATTTGGGGGCTGCACGTTAGGGTTTTTAAGTTGCTATACAGATTTTGACACGAGATTTAGAGTTTGATGAATTGCCACACCTCACCAAAACCAAACAACTTTTTTTCGTATTATGTTGTGTGCAAATATGGAGCGGTCCGATTCGTTATTCAGATGGATAAATCTTTCGCACTGGCCTCCACAAAATGAAAAACAAAATTTCTCAATTTTCTTGGTATGAAAACTCTTTATTGATCTATTTACAAGACGATATTGATTTTATTATCAACCTCGATAAATATACGACACAGTTCCGCTATAAGAATTCGGCAATGGTGCTTTTAAAAACATATTTCGTCACCGAAAAATTCAGTTTCGTGAAGTATTGAAATTCCGACTTTCAAAAGTGACAAAAACAAATTCATCCATGTTCGTAGTTGAAGGTGCTGTTGCGTCGCGTTGTTGCGAAATTGAAGTTGTACTATTGAGGCTTATAAGAATTAGTACAATATTTCAAACAATAACAGTACGTTAGTAAATTGATACTTGGAGCCGTTTATTTGCGACCGAATCGCAGAGTTTGCATGCGTACACCACCGCCATTTTGTTGTCGTTGTCTCATATTTGAAAGCATATCTGCTAGTGCCGAAACTGACAGACTTCCAGCGCGTTTTCTATAATCTGAAATGACGAACAAACCCTCTAAACTTTTCAAAGTGACCTTCAAAAAGTCAGTGTCAAATGATTTTGGTCAAGATTTTTCGAAATTTGAATACAATTTCTATGATGCCTTTTGGAAAATGAATAAGTAATCCATTCTGAAATGATTTATGTACCCGGGCACTTCATATATTTTAGATGTCTTTTTTTTCAATAGGAAAGTGCCGCTTTTCACTGTGAAAAAGTGCCATTTTTCTTGAAATAGAACTTCCCCTCAAAAAGCGAAGCGACCAGAAATACGGACGAAACGAATAGATCATTTGACTTACTTTTATCGTCCAACAGACCCATTTCTTTCGCCAGTTCTTTTTTCTCTTCCTCGTCGTCTACATTCCGGAATCGAAGATGCTTCAGAAATAAATCTCCTATACCTAGGATTAAACCAAAAAAGAAATACACGAATTAACCACGGGGGCCTAAAATTGCGTAGTCTACAACATGTGCAGCGGATGAGGCATCTTTACCTGCTTTATTATTTGCTCTGCGGTCGGGTATTTCTGGATCGTTTGACGACGCGCATTCCTTCTTCCTTTTTTCAGCAGGATACGCGGCGATGAGTATGATACTGGCGATGACCAGCAATAGCTGCATATATTGACGATAATAGGTCATGATCGCTGTCTGAAAATAACGGAAGATGGCAAATATATTTTCGTAGAATTCTCAATATTTTTGACTAACTTATGAAATCGTCGATATCGTTGTTTTTCAATGAACTCGATAACAAACTCTCAGAATATATCACATGTTAGCAACTATGAACTGTCACCCAACCTTTTATCTGAAGTCTATGCCAAGGAAATTTGGTAGTGGGAAAAATGTAAGTTACACAAAAAAAGAAAAGCCTTTCAAAAAAATGGTAAAATCTCATATAACTAAAAAGATGTAATGTGGTCTTTTTGGGTGAATCAACTCTCCGGTCAAATACATCCATTTGCCGACCGACCAAGCGCTCCCCATACCATCTCAATTGACGCATACGAATACGTCTTAATTGTGAAAAAAATTACCGACGATCCACGAAGTTTTTCTAATTGTTTCATTGAAAGTCGTCGGTTCCGTGCGCTACACGACAACAACGCGAGCGTCGCAGAGAGAAGCGCCTTCAGCAAAACATTCATATCGAAACTGGCATCAGAGAGCAGCTAACGTCATAAACAATAGTTCATTAAACGGCTTTATCGGTGATATTTGATTAGATTAGTGTCACTGGATCTGGGTTCTCTCGAACGATCCATTTTCTCGTAATCCATACGTAAGACGGCGTACTACGTACTGGGCTTTTCCGTGTATGGATTGGGAAATGTTGTGGAAAGACGTTTTCCGCCCGAAAAAAATCGAGGCCGTTGATCAAGCGGATTTGTTTTGACGTACTCATTTTCCGTATTTTTAAAGTCGATGTGAATTCTATAAAAATGTCTATGGTTTATGAAATTCGTCAATACGGGAATGCGAATATCTAAGCGTATCTGACTCACTAGGTGCGCCGTAGTATTGGTAGCTAATTTATTCAATTTACAGATTAGGGAAATGCTTATCATAGTTTTTAGTCCCACCATGCACTCCAAAAAGAATTTCCGAGCCACAGAGTACATAGCGCGCATTGAAGATACTTCCGTGTAAGACGTAAGACACGGAATTTAATAAGATTGTTTAATAGCAATTATCTGTCTAAGGGAGACCCGCTATAGAAACGAGAAACTAATTTGACGAAGATGATCAGCACTACGGCACTAAATCCGAAATATCCGCGATAAACAATCTATTACATCGCCGCGTTTTAAAACTGTAAGTTTGAAAATATCGTGTGCGTCAAGCGATCGAATCTAATTCACCATAAAATAACCCACTGATAAGAAGTTCTAGTGCTCGGATAAGATCAAATTTTCTTCAGAGGTGTTCTCGTAATTGACATGTTCTGGTTTGACGACGACATTACATTTCAGGCGATATTAAAAAGATAACAGGCGACGGAGGATACTGCAGCAGTCCTATCCGCGTTCGACTTCATATCAAACGCCTGCTATGCCGAAAAAAGACATCTCGACTGAAAGTGTATTTGATAAAATATTCGATGTTGATTTGTCAGTTAGTTCTGAAGAGCGAACAATGATTCAAAATGTGGTACAGGTCGTACGTATACAGTATGATCAGATTATGTTTAGAATAAAAGGGGTGTGAAGAGTAGTTGTCATTAACTAATAGACCTGAGAGGATCTGATGTTTCATCACTATTACCCTTTGAAGATGGGTGACGTAGGTGTTGTCGTTTTCATTTCAGTTGTCGGTGACCTCTGTTGATTAGTTAAATAACTGATAGTTCTATATGCGACACTCTGGGCGTATCTGCTTTAACTAATTTACTCCTGAGATTAAGTCTCTCATGATGGGTGCATATTTGTTAACAAGTCTGTCTCTGTGGCTTAACCAGAAGAAACTCTCGAGTCCAAACCTTATATACGCTCGTAAGATTTGGGATTTTTCGTGTCGTATACTCTCACTCGGGACCTCGGGGAATATTTAATGATTTAATGCAACGATCTCGACGAAAGACATGAATTGTGGATCCCTTTGTAAAACTCGTGTCTACGTCGTTCAGAACAATAGATGAAAATGTTGCTAAAACTTATCCTTTTGTGTTCGTTTTGTCGTTTTTTAATTGACATTAATCGGAATGTTTACACGATGTTCGCAATTGACGATAAAAAAACCGCCATGATCAAAGCAGACGATTTCTTTTTCGAATCGACTACGGGCTTCATGGCCTTCAGCAACATTCATCATTTGAAATGAGTGATTTAACGAATATTTCTGGAAAAAAAATTCAAATGAAATAGAAAAGATTGAAAGACAGCTGCCAAAGGCGCGAGCTTTGTTCCGTTCTAATTTTGGGTGGAGTCAAAAGCACTTAACCGCACAAAAAATTGAAATTTGCCTCAAAATACTTTGACTTAAAGCGATAAAAATCAAGTCTTATTAAAGATATAAAAACAGTATTCAAAAATATTGATTTGAGGAAAATTTTGCAGCGTGTCTGTAAAAATTACAATCATGCTATTTAAGGGAACACAAAACGACCAGTTGTCTTGCTGCAGAGTAAAAAGTCCCAAACGGTTTTGTAGATATGAGCATTTTCTTCGTGCAACACGACTGTTCAACTGAGCATTCTGGCATAGCGGTTCTCTAAGTAGGGGGCCATATCGACAGGATCGTAATGAACGTGAATGTCTATTTAGGATGGCGCGAATATAGAAAGGATTTCTCGCAGTTAGCGTAAGTGCTTTGTGGACACTTCGACGCGATCCAATCTCAAAAGTCATCGAACTTACAGATAGACGACCGCCAAGACGACGTAGATGGACATGTAGTATAATTGCCGGCGCGTACCCAGAGTTATATAATCCAGGATAAGGGGAGTATGCCGAGTATGTTTAATCCTGGTTTATATCTCGGACTTCAAGGTATTCATTGAAAGGACTCTTCACGTTATAGTCGAGAGAAATCCCACAATAATAGAGAGATGTTAAATTTTAGTAGTATAGACGAGAATGTGATTAGAACAACGTTTCGGCTAAAACCTATTGGCCATCATCAGGCGTACTGATACAAGATAGATTAACAAGAGTGTGAGCGATTGATTGGAGTGAGTGATTTAAAAAGTTGAATATAGATTTAAGTAATTTGAAATGAAGATAGGAAAACAATAATAGAGTACAGGGTAAGCAATAGCAAACGGCAAAACTAGGGGTAATAAATCAAGTTGAGGTAACTCAACACAAACCCTAAATTTGTTAATCTCGTGTTATTTTTAAAGGCGTCAATAAACTTCGAGTTAGTTTTCTTGTTTATCTTTGTTTTAATGGCATCCTCGACGTCAAGATGTTATCAAAATGCTTAAATTACGATTCTGTTCTCCGATATCTACACCAATCAAGGGGCGGACCCAGAGTCCGGGGTCCCCCACCCTTTTCTGACCAAGTGCCCTTTTGAAAATCCATGGTACCGGTGTTGATCTAATATGCACTAAAATCGCATAAAAATGTATCTACATTTTCAAAATGTTTTGGTGGATGTTCAGACCCCGACAAGCACCTCGCGCCTGTAGCACTCGCCGGGACGCCCGCCTCGACTATAGAGTGCCCTTTTCATGCAAGGTGAACCCCTTTCTTTCTTTTAGCCTGTAACCGCCCCGTTTCACAAACGGGAATTAAGCCCCTAATACGGGTTGATTACCTTATTCTAATTAAAAGTTAACCAAAGTTCGTGAAACCGGGCCCTGGGTCCAGCTGCGACTTCAGTGAGCAGCTTGACTGACAATACGACGTCACTATGGCGCGCTGTGACGTTACGACGCATGTAACCTCAGTTCGTAATCCAAACGCCATTAGAAATTAATCTAAACTCCTTTTTTTCGTTCAGATTAAAAGTAGCTTTCCGTGGAAATCTCTTTTATAGAAAATCGAAGGAAGATGTAGCGGAAATTATCTTTCGTTGCGCCACCGCCGGCCTGCTGGGCGTTGTAAAATAAGATATGGTTTATTGTGATAAGGGTTTTTTATGACCGAATGCTCGGTATCGACAATCAAAGGATGCGCCAGAATCCAGAATTACCAGTCCGTTTATTGTATCTGACCATAGAGCGGTATCTCGTGGGATAATAAGATTACCGCCGGTTTATTTGTTTATAACCAAACATAGCAAGGATTATTATATATAACATGGTTAATAAAACGCCAACCGTCGCAAAAAGCAGCTGAAACGTCGAAAATTATCAGATATCTGGAAAAGAATTGGTCATACGATCTGGGAATGAATGTTCGTAGTTTCCAGAAAAAAAAACGTTTTAGCGCAGGTATGCTATTAAACGTGATTGAATAACGCGAATAGACGCGCAACACAGGACTGGGGTTATTGTCTTTGTTTAGAGTAGCCGATTACCCAAAAAACGTAAAACGTATAACAGCGCCAATTCATCTCCCATATTTTCTATCTAATGGGCAGCAAGCTTTTCTGCGATCAAATATTATTATCAAGCGAACAATATTTCATGCTCGTTGGTATTCAATCATTTCTTATTGAAGTGCTCTGACATTTCTACCAGTCTTGGCTTAATCGGCTCAACTAATCGAAAAATCCAAATCAAATATTTTTTCACATTTCTTATTCAAGTTTTAAGAGAAAAAAAGCGATCAGTTATAAGAAACAATTCTCATTCACTCATTCACCTCATTGACTCATTCACCTGATGAAGCTTCTATTCATCAGAAGCGAAAGCTCGTGCGTCTAAATAAATAGTTAACCTATACAGTACTACTCTTCTCGTTACTTATTTTAAACCTGGTTAACACGTCTACTCTACGAATATCAAGAAACAATGTTAGAATGTCAGCGATGAGAAAATGTGTACTTACGTTATGAGTGTTTTGTATGAGTCGTCTGGATATCCGCAGTTCCCGATGTAGTTTTCTCGAAGTTTCAGGCGCTCACTAACGAAGTCAGGATAGAGTGGCACTCTTAGTCTTTATGTTGCGGTTTTGACGCGCCAAAGGAGAGACACTTTCAAGTGCTGTGACGTATTCATAGAACTCAGCCGATGACACTGCGCATGCTCGGCACTGCAAGATCCTACGCCTTTCGATTTCAAAGGCGACAAAAGTGAATTAGATTTTAATTAGGGATGTTCCGATGTGTTTCTCCGCGAATTTCACCTTCAACAAGGTTTTTTCGGCAAAGTGCCGCATTTCGCAAATGAATCATTCATACGCTGAGTGTATGACACATTGCGTGGTGGTGTTACTTGTCAAATTAATCAAATATCTTTAACTTTTCCCCCGACCTTGTCTCAGAAAGTGCAAAAAAGTTTTTTTTGCGGGCAGTATGCGCTGCATAATAGTCTGAATTTATATTCTATTTTCACAAATTTGTTCGTATATGTTTAATTTCTCTTTCATAAAGGAATGATAAGGATTTTTGAAATTTTGAGAATATGGATTGAATAGTTAAGAACAAGAGTGATAAAGGGCCGGGAATTGTCATTAGCTTAATTACTTATGTTGTATTAATTAGTACCGTCGACATATACCAGTGATACTAGGAAACCCATCCGAAATGATACGTGTATATCCGTTCACGGTCTCTCCGGGACTAATTAGAACCCCCACAATAAGCAGTAAAGTATATCATTATAAATTCGTGTTATGGCGTGTTTATTCCTTGTTGGTATTAAACTATATCAGTTGTATTTCTATGGAAAATTTTTTTTCTGGTCGTTGAACAAACGTTCACGTATCAAATAAAATCTAACGATCAATCCAATTATGTTAATTGAATTGTATCTTTCTTGTACATGACACCTCTGTTGTCTTTCGTGGACTCTAAAACGTTTCAGAGTCTCGTTTTAGAGTCCGTCATCCGTACAGATGTTTTTCAAATGAGATATGGCGCAATTGGTGACCTTTCGAACTATTGTTTTAGCGCGAAAGCGAGTTCGATAGGATATCAGTGCATTGATGCGCGAAATGGCTCTGTTGTTCTAATTCAAATGTCGCTGCAGGATTCTGTAAAACTAGACGGGTTTCGTGCGCATTGAGGAAGTTATTTTGTTCAGTCACCGTATAAGACATGTTATATTCCCGATGAATCTTCGAAAACAAATACAATACCTGGAAAGAATTGTGAAACAACGAACATTCTAAAGAAAAATCTGCGTGAATTTCAAAGTATATATGAGCGTTTTGTTAAATGGCCATCGTCGTGAGTTTGAAGTTGGTTTTTCGCGTCAGGACACGCAGTCGAGAGCGAGCTCGGCGAAAAAGCGTTTCGTGCGACACACGTTCTTTCAAAATAAGACAAAAGCGACTCCGAACTGCGCATTTGATTTTGCGGTATCTTTGGGCGATTTGGAATGGTTTTCAACGGATTGCGACTAATATTACAGCTAATACTTCAGCATCACTCGTGAGCCTGGAAGTGATGCTTGAATTGAACAGGCTGCTTTTAGCGGCTACGGACTCGTCGAGTAGGTGACGCCACGTAATCACATTATTACTAACTATTAGCAGAACGGCTCGGTGGTACAGATATTACCCGCTTTTGTTCACTCGCTTTCAACTAACTCTATTTGCCTTTCTGGGAATATAAACTGCTTAATGCCTTCAGTTCGAGCATTAGCGATATTAGCACCGCGTGCGGCATTTTCGCGTGCGCTTTCCACGCGAAATAGAAACAGGCCCGTGCCGAGGGGTAGCGAACGAACCCCCTAAAATTTTCAAGGCGCCCTTCTGAATATCAGTGACAAAAAGTTCTGGTCGAGATTTTTCGAAAGTTGGATAAGATTTGTATGTTGTTTTTTTTTAATGAAAAGTTATCCATTCGCAAATGATTTACATCAAATACTCATATTTAAGATCTGTCCTTTTTCAATAGGGAAAGTTCCTCTTTTCACGGTGAAAAAATGTCCCTTCTCCTGAATCAGAACTGCCCCTCAGAAAAGCTCAGCATGGGCCTGAGAAAAGATGAATAGCTTTTTCATTTTGATTTTGAACATGACTTTATTCGTGTTTCGCGGTAACAATGTGTCTAACATGGTGCACCCATCAGGCTAACGCGACTCCGGATGCCCGCAGCGAGGGCGCGTCTCGAAAAATGTATAATTCCGAAGACATATAATTACCAAAACCACGCCATGCCATTTCTGATCTTCAATAAGAATCTACAAATATATAAGTTCGATATTTTTTCGAACGTGTCGACTTAAATATTCTCCAGATTACACCGTGCTATTATGGATCGACGTGAACCATACTGTTCAGAAAATAGACAATTAAGAAAATATCCACGGATGCAAAAATTAAAAAAGAAATAAAGCCGACATCATAATGTCATTTAACATAATCCTCAAATGTTAACCGATTGGAGAAGAACAAACTGTATGTATTTCATAACGGCGATCCAGTGGATTATCAAAATGTAAATGAGGGGTATTTCTCTCTTCTCTCACTTGACAGATCGACTTGAATATTCTAACAATGATTGCTTAAGACCCAAATCACCCTGATTTTAACGAGCCTATCGATGTTTAACGACGATTTCGTTACGGAGTTTATTTAACGTATGCAGATTTGTTTATCGAGTCCGATACAGTCTAGTGAACTTAATACCGCGAGTTCTAGGCTGAAATACCCGGCGTACGATGTCCAAATGGTCGATCATTACCGACCTGGGAATAGCGACGTGTCTTCACATGTCTGTTATGTGTGTCTTTTGTCGGATTTTAATGATGCCAGGTACTGGCGGTTTGGTGGCTAGTATTTTCCCGCGGGTCTACTCAACTGGACACTGAACGAACCAAGTTCTCTATAAAACTCGATCAACCGGATTTACGATTCCAATAACGATTTCCGACGCGAAGAAATCGGTGAATTCTGGGAGACGATGCTTAATACCCCGCAATCTGAACCGCCTTCCGGGTGTATGCTGCTGTTTTGTATTTCCTGAACACTTATTCGCCTTCTTAGTTCAGCTATACCCGATCCCCCATATTAAGTACATTTTAAAATTTGCATAAACAGAATATATCGCAAATATGATTATATGTAGCTTCAGTTGAACCCACAACTGCTGAACTACGATTGGTAGAACACTATATCCGTGTTGACGCGATGAGGAGAGAATCCCACAATGATAATAAAAAGTCCGAAAATGAAACTTCGAGATAGTAGTTTATTTTAACGTTTCGACTATATCCTAATAGTCATCTTCAGGAATAATCCTATTATTAGCCTCATTATTCCTGAAAATGACTATTAGGATATAGTCGAAACGTTGAAATAAACTACTATCTCGAAGTTTCATTTTCGGACTTTTTATTATCATTGTGGGATCCTTTCCTCAACTGCTGAACTAATTCGCGGAGTCACGATTTGTAAAATGAAACAACATTCTTTCAGAATTGAAGCATTGATATTAAAATGTAGTTTTCATGATTAACGTCTACTCGACACGACGATCTAATGATGGTTTTCTACGGACTGATCCAGGAGGAGAGTGCAGGGGGGCAAATATGTCAAGTATGTCAAGTAATTGCCCAGAAATTTTACGGGAATATGAAAAATATTAAACTGATACCTAAAAGATTATAATTACATGAGCTTGTTCTTCCGATGAGCTTTTCGGGTGCCCTTATAATATGATAAGCCCTACTTGGGGGGGGGTGCACAGACCCTAGATCCACCCCTGAGTAGGAGTGTTCAGATGCAAAAATTGGGTGACGTTGTTGCATTGAGAGATTTTCATGGACAGTGAATCCCGTGCAAATTGATGATTTCCTAACGCCCAATATTTTCACGATAAGAAAAAAAAATTAAAAGGAATAAGACAACAAAATTGTTTCTACAATATGAGTGTATTTGTCATACCCAGTACCGGTGACCAATAATACTGTGAACCCGCCCGTATGTCGTCTGTAAGCAAGCGCGCAGTTTTATTGAATTGGCGTCGATGTCGAAATAGTATTAGAATCAAACAAATGGAGGAGAGATACCACGTCAGGACTCAAATCGAGTAAATGATATATCAAATAGATTTTGTTAACTTGGTTATCGTAGCAAAGTCGATGAAAATGTCAGCGCCTTTGTTTGCCGGTTTAAGGCAATCTGGTTTGCCGTCAATCAGTATTCAACAGTCATACCCGTTCGCCTTTGCTCTTTAATGGCTACCGTGCATACCACCATTAACACGCGATTTATAATTCATGGGGCGAGTTTGAAGCCAACCACTACATGAAACGGGCTTGTCAAACGTACCCCCACTTCACAACAGTTATTGCCAGTAAATAAAAACCACAACTGTCACCAAAATTCACAGTATCATCACCTGCGTTTTGCTTGTTCGGAACATTAAATACAAGCTACGTTGTTTTGCAGATTTCTCTTTTCTTAATCAGAAAAGAAGGTTATTCTCGCCTATCGATTTAATTAAAGAAGGGTACAAATAATAAAGAATTTCTATTTTCGATACTGAAAGCCCACGACGCAAACAAAACACGGAAACAGGAGAAACATGTTTCCGAGCGTTTCCCTATGTCGTGCGCGTTTACGGGAAACGTGGTTTTGGGAAACAATATTTCCGAGATCAAACATGTTTGTTTCCATTTTTATGTGTTTCCCTGTTTTCTGCGTCGTGTGCGATGGGTTCATTGAGAGAAAAAAATCGATAAGACATGATACTATAAACTATTCATCTTTACCGATACTAAACTGTTTACCAATTCTGTACAATGGCATTAGTAAAACGCACAGAATACCAGTGGCAAAAATCAACAGTTTTTTCCCGTAACTCAGCGAAAATAGAAACTAAAACGTGGTTTATTATCGGTAATTATTTTATTTCTTAACAAATTGCTACATATTACGACAAGCTCGCTTGTTCGTGGGGAAGATTATTGCAGATATTCCGATTTCACACGGACAGAAAAATACAGGACAAGTACAGCGTTGACGGTAATTGTATCCCGGTGTTTAAGTCTTGTCTTTCATCGGGAATATTGACAAAGATGACGTTACATTGCGGCGTGATACACGAACCTATACGATATGTATGACATTTCACTGATTTCGCCTTTAAAATCAGAATACGTTTACTCGAATACAGATATCGTGCACAGGGAAGTGTGTCGCGAGCGAGAAATGTGGCGTTGATCTTTGACAAAGTATCATGAATAATATACTTGTTTGTTTTTAAGAAAGAAAAGTGGGTTTTTTTCTCGGCGAAAGTACCATTGACAAAAAGGGGTGAAAATCAGTGGATCGAGGAAAAACGCAACAGCTGCAGACAGAAAGAAAAAAAACATTTCTCTTTGATCTACGGTAACATTACGATAGGTACGACGACAGCGAAATTATTCCGTATTCGTGTGAAATCTTACAATATCACCGCATCGCTTTCAAAAATGTTTTAGGATTTAGACATTTTAAAATGTTTTAACGCCGTCGAATATGGAAGGTTTCCTATAAAACGTAATGCGTTCTTGTAGAAAATGATTCGAATTTTGAAATGCGTATTCTCTCAACCAATTCGTCAAATAACGCAATGCATTCGGTTATGCGGGCATCAATATCTGCCTGGCGCAGAAAACAGAGACATTTTTTGCAGTTTTTTCGTAGGAACTGTAAAATAATGAAATTTTTGATAAAAATGATTTTTTCTTCAAGATGATCAATAGATAGATAAAAAAATGATGATAGACGAATTCCTGTGATAAAGAATATGACGTCATTAACGTTTTCAATGTTTCTGAGACCCTTTCTTACGGTATGTGGTCATCTATGCGTACCTAACTACCGATATCGGCTTGCAAGGATGGTGGCGGAGTTCTACAATCAGACACGACTGCGGATATCAAATAACCACTGGATCAAATATCGTCCTGTTCTCATATACTTCAAATAACCCGTCTTGTGATGTCTATGATATTTCGCATCTGTTTGCTGAATTTCCTTCGCTATCCAAGCACCGAGTATATCAAGGACACGTATTCTCGCTTCTCATCCGTCAAAACTTTACGGTGGAGACTTTCGAATTTCACTTTCCGTCGTGTATACGCGCGAATGTTTACTGTTACGATAGTAAATACTGCGAAGATTTTTATCATTACGAAAGCCGTTTGGTTTGGAGACGTCCGATTAAAAAAAATGTCTGCATGTTTTTCCTCTCAATAATGTATACGCGCGAACATTTACTAATAGAATATCGATACTGCGATGTCTTCTATCATTACGAAAGCATCTTAGTGACATACGATTCTTTAACAAAAATTGTCTGCCTGTTTTTACTTCGAAGGCGTTGAACGGAAAAATGGATGCGGGAGAGATTTTTTCAGTTAAGGAGCCGTCGATTTGTCGAACGTGTTAAAGTCGACCGATGGATGTTTGTAAAACATCACACTCGTTGAAACATAAGAAGCAGAAACAATACTTGAAATCAATGGTTTTATTTAATTACTAATTTACCGTCGAGATGACGCCCTTCACAAATGTTTACCGAGCAAATCACAGTTGTTCGATCAACATTTGCTTTTATTTCCTCGTTGTTTGTATGAACTGTTGTCCGAAATGAATTCTCTAAAGCCGGCAGATTACATGTTTGTGACGATTTTTGCAAAAAAATATGGCAGATTCTTAATAAACTATGAATGACTTCCTTCATTTGAAATATCTTCCTTCATATATATTTTGATTGATCCTCTTGCGATAGGGCGTATCATTTCCAGGTGCGGGTACAGACGGCAACCACTTGGGCATTTTTTCATCCGCTAGGTAAAAAGGGCACATTCAGTCGTCCCAATCAATCCCAAAGGTAGAAAAGGGCACATTTTTACAAGACGAGGCAGAAATTCTAAACAAAACGGCAGATTCAGTCGATTCCAAAAAAAATTAAGAAAGGACACTTAGACGGCTCGAAGTAGAAAATGAGTCATTTTCACAAGACGATCTGGCTGACAAATTTCAACAAAAAGGCACAAGTCACCATTCTTCCGGATTCCATCTTTATTGTCTGGAAACTACAACTCAATACAGCAAGTTATCTAAAACAACTTTGCATCAGGACTTCCTTTATTGCTTTTTCAAAGACCCCTCGTTTGTCTTGGATTAAGCCCTTTTCTATCGTCAACACTGGTCACTGGATTCGCCCCCCGAATTCCTAGATGTCGTGATATTCCACTTCAAATGGGTCTCTTAGTCTCTTAAAACTATGGACTCTAAACTTTAAATTCCATGCTAAAACTTAACTCCTCGTCACAAAAGTAAACCACGACAATCATCATACACAGAACAAATGAAATTACTCATACATCTTTTATTCTATCAGAGATTTCCAAAACTTCCATAAAAACTATAAATGTATGCGTAGGACGGATTTCTTTTTTAAATAAGACACTATCAACAAAAACATTTCATTTGGACGGAATCAATTAATCTTAAAATATATAGATACGATATGAAATTAAATAATTAGGAAAAAACAAATCCATCAGAGAATCATGAATTGATTGGTTTTCTTGATTATCGACAACCTACAACATCACGTTAAACATTTTAGATTTTCACAATCGACAAACAATATAGTTTTGACATTCAAATATATGCAGTTGTTCGAAAAACGAACTTATATTATGTATTTTCATATATAAGCAAGAAAAGGCAAGTCTACAATAATCGAGAACTTAACTGTAGAATATAAGCATATATATTATTACTAAAGTAATTGCTGTAGTTTTGTCGAACTTGGTTTATCACAGATTGTTTATATTTACATTCAATGAAATGATCTAATACACGGTCTACAAATATTACTTCTTTTTCACGTGTTTAGTTGACGCCTGACGAGACCCGGCCCCAGTCCGAGACGGCCCGCGCGATTTATCACCCCTCTGCCCCGAGTCGTGTTTATCGTCTTTAGCGTCGTCTTTCGAATCGGATTTTTGGTCTATTTTCAGCGGATCTGCTCCGAACATTTGCCGTTCAAGGGCTCGGATTTTCTCCATCGCCGAAATGAGCTCGTTCTCCATACTGCGCGCTTTGTCTTCAGCCAACTGGGCTCGCTCCTCGGCAGCCCTGAAATTTGAAATAGATCAATAAATCAATGATGAACTCATTCAGATTACACTAACATAGATCGAAGGACTGAAGAAAAACTTCTTGATCAAAGGACTTACACAAAACCCAGGGAAACACGGAAACAACCATGTCAAATCTAGGAAAAATTGTTACCAAAACCATGTTTCTTGTTTCTCATAAACGCACACAACACGGGGAAACACTCAGAAACATGAGGTTCTGTCTCCCATTTCCCTGCGTCGTGTTACATTAGGCTTAAGACTTACACGAGTTGGTTTTGTAGGGTTTGCACGGTAGCTAATGCTTCGTAAGCCTTCTCCGTATCGGGAGGAACGATATCTTCGGAACTCATTCTGTGTTCAGTCGGGGGTGGTGCGCCGTCCGGATCTTGTTGCAAATCGGCGAAATGTGTATTCGAATCGTGGCCGATTTTTTCGAGCTTTTCCTCTTCGACAACTTCCGCAGCTGCAGCTTGATCCGTTTCTTCTGTCGGATCGGTTTCGACCGTTTCGATAGGGACAGACACCTGAGCGAAGAATACAAAAACGATGATATACCGTTAAACCTCCTGGAAAAGTTTTTCACCGGAACCGAATGAAATGAAGAAATTCTCACCATTTCAGCAGTTGTTTTCGAGGTTTCAGGTTCGGGGCCGTCATACACCGACGAAACGCCGACTACTTCTTCGTGATCTTCTTCTTTCTGAATGTCCTCTTCTTCAGCAACCGTCGGCTATGCAAATATTGTAAGAAATTGTACCAAGTCAAACAGTAAATTCTAACGCAAACTCTTCATTAAAACCGATGGCTTACCTCGACTGATTCGATCGGTTTTTCAATCGGAACTGTAACAGATGATAGATCAGTATTTTGTCTGTCGGCCTCTGATTTAATCATCGTTGAAGATCTGCTTTTAAAATGTATAACTTCGCCGGTGAGTTCGTTTAACAGTAACATAGCTGTGTCGATCCACTCGTCGCACTCGTTCTGAAAATGAAAATATTCATAAAATACGATCTTTTCACAAAAACTCAACCGAGTGTAATGTTGCTCAACACTTACTTGTGTCCTCTGTAAATCTTTAAACTCGAGATCGGCGTTTTCTTCTTGCAAATCAAGTTTTCTCTGCATTTCAGCGCGGACTACATTTTCACAGCAACTTTTTAAAAAGAAATGCAGTGAAGCGATTGGTTTAAAGTGGAATTTTCACATTTTTCAAATTAAAATTTTCAAAATATGAACATTTAAAACATAGACTATTGTGAGGAACAGCAGCAAACTGTAGAGTTGGCACAAATAGTTTGGTTTTAATGCACACATGAAAGTTGAGACTCAAAACTAATTTGGATGGAAATGCGACCTACAGAATATATCAGACTAGGGACTGTCAGGAGAACAAGCCAATGGAATAACCAATTTGAAAACTGATAACAACTTACATGGCTAGGTAGCGAGTAAAATTGTCCAATCGTTCAAACAACGTATGAGCATTGTTCGTCAGTTCAGTGATGCTCGATGCACCGAGTAAAACCATCTCCTTAGCCTCGGCGGAATTTTCCTCGCGATCGGGAGCTATGTGCAACAACATATGTACCATCCATTTCACCATTTCCGTATGTAAACTAGACACCTGTATGAAAACGAATTAACACCAGATAGAAAAAATATGACGAAGAATCAAGAAAGGATAGATTTTAGTGCCGAGTGTAGAATTCGAACCTGTTCAGTGAGTTTGGCATCTTCACTATCAATTCCATTAGTGGCAGACGAAACCCAACGTTGAGTAATTTTCACGGCGTCAAAGTACTCCACACTGAAACCAAAACCCAATAGAATGAATCAAATAGTCAACTATCGATATGTATCGTAGATGATCGGATTAGAATAATGACGATAGGTAAATGTGATTTGTAAATAAATATGATGGCAACCTTTCAATCTCACTGAAATAAAACAAGATCATTAGATATCATGTGATGTATTGAAAACTACAACATTCTTGGGGACCTTATCACATGTTTAAGACAAACCCAAAATGATTCAAACATAACTTATATATACATGTAGAAAGCAGAAGCGATATTTCTAAGGACGGAATAAGTAACGACACCAATTTCAGAGAGTAAGCATTACGAAGGGAGGGTTTCTATACTAGTTCCTGAAAGGAGATTATATATGATAACATGCAGTGATAGGAATAGGCAGGATTACACACAATAGTTCAAAGTCAACTGAACTACATTTTCTACTTGTAAAACCTCAACCAGATAGATCCAAGATATAAATAGGTTTATAAAGCTGGCTTCATGAAAGGAAGCCAAATCCGTTTGAAAATTCTATTTGATATTAGATATTAGGCAGGAGTCTAGATGGTAGTAGTAGATTTAAGTATGGGTACCTTCGATCGTAGCCAGGAGGTGGCTTTACGCTAGCGCTTGAACTGAAATGAATACATAATTATTAAAGATCTGATATATCTAAGAGCAACGTATTCTTTCTTCCTTTTGAGCAATAAAACTGAAATTACACATATTATTACAGCGTAGAACAAATATGTACATACAGTTAAAAAGATTTTTCTGCAGACGTAAAAAATGAACTGCTAAAAATAAATACTATCGTTAACCGCAACCCAATTTTAACGATTACATACTAAAAACATGGTACATTGAAAAATAGTAACAGACCATGCAATTCACCACCATCAAAGCACACTACATATACCTACATTTTTAAATTCTAATCTGAAAGCAATGCGCTGCAATCATTATGCAAGGATTAATCTTTGGAAAGATGCCATTTCAATAATGCAGGCAACCTAAAAGCTTCCAGATAAATAACATAAAACACATAGGCTTCGACAACACCGTACATCTGGATGAGCGACGACTGACTACGCAATAGAGACTAACTACACGTATTCAACGAGTTTCAAAAGTTCGAATCGAAAATATGTTTGTTTAAAACGTGTAGTTAATATCAGCAGGCGGGGAGAGGGGAGAGGAACAGCTAACCACCGTCATGCTATATGTATGGAAGAAGCGTAGACTGTAGAGCACTGTATAATATTTGTATACCTGTCGGCATCCATTAAACGTTGCTTCTTATCCACTATTATCAATCTGGACAAAGAAGATTTATGATGACTTAAATATATTACCAATCATTAATTGAAATATGAAACGATATTTTACAAAAACCATCATGAATTTAAAATGGAAACAAGAACTAAAAAATATGGATTAACCAGTAACCATGGATTATTAGTATCAAAAGCAAAATATAAGTGTAATAGCTACACTGGAGAAACAAAAATAAGTAGATTTGCGTATATGAATGTATATGCTTGCGATAAACAGGGTCGTAATAGAGCATAAACGATAAATGAGTAAGCCTGAAATAAGATGTAACTGAAATTTTAGTAGGGGGGTAAGAAGCAGTTAGTGGTGATAACCAGTATACCTTCGTTTTTTAGGTTTATCCGTTTCGAGCGGTAAGACCTCATCCTCGGGAATCCCTTGCAGTTTCGCTTGTTCCCTAAATTGTAATGTTTAATGACAACTTTCATAAAGCAAACGAAATGAAACTAACGCGAATAACATATTTCATGACAAACTGATATACAGAACCACAGCCCTAGAATTAGAAGTAAAGTTGGTTGTCCTTTTTAATGTTCAGACATAAAACATGAAACAGGTAAATTTAACGAATTAATCATTACTTACTGTCTATGTTTTTTCTCTGCTTCCCTGTCCTCTTCTTTTTGAGTTGTTCCGATGTATGTTTCTGTTTCGTTGATGCTGGCGACCCATTCTTCGATCAGCTGATAAAATCTCATCCATTCCATGTCGGGCAACGGGTTGGAGCCGTGGAGCATCGTGTTCAGTTTGTTGTCCCATGTTTCAATTATGTTGTGCAATTGAATGATACCTCGAGCCACACCTTTATAATATAGAATTCAGCATTACCGGTGATTGAACGTGATTATTTAATTAGAAAAGATACAATCATTTGATTGTAATTTCATTAAATGTTTTTACTCCGATTATTAACAATTTCTATGAGCAATGATTTCGGTATTTGTATGTCCTACTTTATTGCGTATGAAGTATCTTGAATCATCGATTAGAAAAATTGTCAATGCGATAAATACCATTTTCTCCAGTGAGTCTGATCTGATATTGCGTCAACAGATCATCGATCTCTGAATTCATGTGCATCATATTATCGTGGTCGGGGTACGGCGAGCCGTCTTCTCCTCGATGTCTGTTAAACACGATCAAACCGCAATCGGTCCAACCTTCGACTTCTTTGCGAATGTTTTCGAGAGTTTCTTGCTGCGTCAACATTATGTCACCTCCGAACTGTTCGACCGCTTGTCCGATTGACTACAAAGATTAGGAGCTCGTCATTTTTTTTTCAAACTGATGAAATACAACCGGCTGCACAAAACAAATACAGCCAACCAAATGAAACAAAACCTCCCTCTAGATACAAACCTCTTCCCATTGTTTGATGGTGTTGAAATACTCTGTCACTTTGTCATTGTCGGGTACATGATGCATACAACCATCTTCATCTCTGCGAAAGAAACAATTATTTAGCAACAACACAAGTAAAATTCATTGAAAGTTTTTCCTGTATCTAAGCAATCGAATACAACACTAACATGTGAGTTTGTTCGAAATCCTCGCGCAGAGCCGACATGCTATCTCGAACTTTATGCAGCGAGACTTTCATTTCTTCATCGCGCTGTTTCATGCCGAAATTGAACCCTTCGATGAGATCGCGCCAGGTGTCGACGTGTGTTTGTAACCGGGTTAACACTTCGGTATCCTGATCGCTCAATACAATCACGAAATGATTGCCTAATTTCTGCCAAGCCTTTTCGCTGACGTGGAGTCTTTGAGCAGTTTGTAAGTTTCGCTCAGCTGTAACCTGAAAATTCATGGCAGCAGTAAACCATTAGACCATATGCAATAAGTGAACAAAACTTGGAGAAGATCCAGCTTTCTATGGATGTTCCTGATGATAATTTACATATAAGCTATGCCTTGAAATATTCACCTTTAAGGCCAGACAGTAAGCTGCTGTGCTCCACAATTCCTTCTCATCAGTCAGAAGATTCACCTGATTTTCCAATCTCATTCTCTGCAGTTCGTAAAGTTCATGATATTCGGACAGTAGGCTGGAGTTACGTTTCGATTCCTCTAGGGCAGCGCTTAACTGCAAAAATACGGTACATGAGAATATCATCGAATGTTTTCATATGACTTCAGACAGACCTCAGTAAGTAATTCGAAATCAAACTTACATCTTCTTGCGCCATTTGACATTCTTTTGTTACTTTTCTATCATGTTCCTTGACATTGATCAGTTCACTGTAATGAAACAACATCACCTTCAGCATCAGATAGGCTTAAAAAACGCTACGCTTAGTAATGAATAGAAAGCTGACTTACTTGGTAAGAATACCAATTGTGTTTTTGAAACGCATCAGTTCTTCAGTTAGTCTCCTGTCTAAAGCTCTTTGGGCCATCACTTCTTCGTGTAAACTACAACATAGAAATTGCACATCAGGCACCAGTGTTCAAAATGGGATTTTCTTAAATCGATTCAATCTAATCTAATTAATCGCTCTCTTACCTTTTAACTTGCAGCGGAATCCTGTTCAGAAGATCAGAATATTTATTCCTTAAATTTGCGAGTAGTTCACCCCTGTCGATACAATCTACGCTGATCTGTCTGATTATTTCATGGAATACAACGTTGTAGATGTCTTGTTCCATTTTTATCAATTCTAGCAGTTGGTGCATCTATAAAATAAATCCGTGTACACTTAGATCTCCTACTAGAACCAAATATACTGGCATTTTAACTGGATTATACCTGTGTTTCGCCTTCCACGAGTACATCGGAAACTCGCGCATCGAGTTTATTCAACATTTCTTCCATAGTTTTCTTCAGTTGGACAACTTCATTGCGACTGACCGGAACCCTGAAAAACAATACACACCATTTAACATTTTTCCAAGCATATTCAAAATATTTCTAACAGGTTATTTTCACTGAATATAATTGGTGAAGTCGGTTAGAATAAAAACACGACCATAAGAGAATAATGTTAGCATTGTATTGATTTTGTTGTTGACAATCCATGGTGGGTTCGAATTGAAGAAAATAACTTACATGGAAGGGAAAACCACCAGATGTTTCTCGTGGTCAGTTGCTTGGATTGCGTACTTTCTGTAATGGAATCATAGATACTAAGTCCAGAAAATCATTTAGGATGAATAAATTGACGGATAGTGCATTACTTACTCTTCATTAAACTCAAGTCCCATTACTCCTTTATTCTTTACGATATGATATTCTTCCGGTATCAATGTGTCCGGCAACTGTAGAGACTGAATATAAATTCCGTATTTTCTTATAAGTATATCTTTATAAAAACATAGTTTGCACCTAATTATCGAACTGAATTGTACATACTGGTTTCGATTGTTTATCCTTTTGAGCCTCATTTCGTTGAGCACTAGCGTCATACAAGCCAGGTTTTTCAATCGGTTTGTTCTTATTCGGCGGTACATCGTACAAGAATGAAATGTCCCTGAAAAGATTGATAGTTTTTGGTCAAATTTTACATGTTTAAAGGGTCCAATTCTTGTTTAGGGTCCAATTAGTTCATTTCAGGTGATTCAACTAGATTTGAATTTCAATGCACAATGATTCTAGATATTAAAATCTCTTACTTTCCAGCTCCACAGATGCAAACTGTATTCTCAGTCAAATGTTTAAAGCGTTCCCTCCTCTTCGGATGGCTCCATACATTAGCCGGAGGTTTCCTGGATGCAACCTACAAACATTATATATCCAAAATAAAACCATTGCGACTGATAAAGTAGATAATACCAAAAACTAATATCATCGAACATACATTAGTAGTTGCAAGATTTCTATATCGCGATGGAGGTCCCAAAATTTCCCCGCGAGTTGTCGGTTGAGTAAGAGCCTTGAGTACATCTTCAGGTATAAAGTCACTTTGTAAAGACGTCGGCAAAGGCTTCGTCGTGTCTAAATCTTGTTGTTTCAGCGCAGGTAACGCAACTAAGATTCAGAAACGTAAAAGAAAAGATTGTTATCCACGCTGCGTAATTTTTTGAATTCTTGAGTTCCAAGTTCCACCGTTGTGAGTTAAGATTTGAATGACGATTAACTCATTGAAAATAAACTAATTTCAACTCTAATTCACAACTGTGGTTTGTGGAACTGATTCCAGTTGTTATGTTTAAGATCGTCAGTACCTGTTGCGGAATTGGTTGCACTTCTGCTGTTAGATTTAGGAGTTGAAGGTTGTGAGACCCGAGATTGAGATGAGCTCTGTATAGAGCTATAATGCACGCTTACTTCAGCAGTTGACATATTTTTGTATTTTGGTTGATTTTTCAATCAACTCTAAAAAAAAGTAAAACTGGTTGTTCAGTTGAGTTGTTGCCGGATGATTATTTCATTCTCTCCTCAAATTATCTCTACCCTGGAGAAGAAGAACGAAATCAATTTGATGAGACAGAAAGGTCGACGGCGTGATACGTGACAATGAATTGAAATCGGAGATGAAGAAGATCAGAAGCGAGAGGAACAAAAAGTTTTGCAAAATTTATGAAAACTCACAAACCCGGAAGTAAATGACAGATCCACCATATTGTTTATTGTCGCCAAGGACACTGATGCCGGACCGGACTGAGAACCGGACTAAAATTCGGTACCCGTGATCCGATTAGCTCTGATTCCGAATCCGACTTCATCGTTTACTTTGAACATTTCAAGATGGCCGCGCCCATGAAAATGCAAGATTTGCCCGAAAACGTGAAAAACCTGTTAAAAGACCACCCTTCATTAGAATTGATAACATCGGATGGAAAGGTAAATTAAAGACCTCGATGAAACCAGCTTTAGGGAAGTAAATGTTGTTCTATCCGTGCTAGATTAATCAGTGTTTACAGTGAAAAGCCATGAACACTTCTCAAATTCAAATCAAATATATTGAAACATGGGCAATTTCAACCTAACCGATTTAGACAGAAATTATTGAATATTTACAGTTGAAATGTCACTACACAGGACACGAAATGAATGTCAATGTCGCCGCAATTGAAACGTACGTTAAAGGCAGAAAATACAAGAAGGCCGCGGCCATAGCAGCAATAGAGAAATACAAGCCTCATATAGTACCTAGTGGTAAAAAGGGTCGTGAGTAAGTGTCAATCTCTGGTTTTAAAAAACTTAGAAAATGAAAGCGTAGTTAGTAACCTGTCTGTGGTTAAGTTTCACGATTGGATGAGGCCCTATTTTAAGCCCATCTGATTTTACCACTAACAATTATGTAACTAACTAAGGAAAGTGAGGATTATAAGCAAGGTTGGATTCTACTTATTACACATTCCAATCAGTTATGGTCCTTGGAAAAATGACCACTTGTGTGCTTCAGTTGAACATGAGTTTTGTTGATTGATTTGATTTATTCAATTTTCAGGTCTCAATTATTCTGTACTCTAACCCTCAGACACCTGAATAAAGAACCAGGGCATTTAGAACGTCATGTCAATGGAAAACGATATAAAAGGGCGCTTGCCAGATGTAAGAAGTTGAAACATAATCGCATAGATTTTTAACTTGAATTAGCTGTTGACCGTTTTGCTGCATTTTTGTAGGGAAAGAATGTCAAGAAAAGGGAATTGAATTCAAACCAAGAACCGGCAATACACCGAAGTCCGTGCCCGGTGTTGAATCCAACAAAGAAGTACCAAATAACGATTCTGGTGATGAAAAAAATCAGGATCACATCGATGATATGAGTGACCTTTATCCAGGTATCTATTTTAAAATTCAAACCTTGTTTTAACAAACTTCGATAGACGTCAAATATGCTTCATTTCTCTTCATCAAATCATCTCGATTTTAATGTTTTCTTCAGAAGCTGATTTTCAGCAAGAAGATGGCAGCGATGATGATGGTGATGATGATGATGACATGGATACTACGGACGATTCGGATTTCGAATTCGAAGACCTCGAACCGGAGATACACGCAAATAACGGCAACAGCAAAAATAACTCAGTCAAAAGAGAAGCATCCGAGGTATACATTAACAGAAATACTGTTTTGTATGGACATGCATCTGGTAATGTGGCTTGATCTATTACCGATTTGTTTTTTTTTTTTTAGGACGAAGAGGTGGTTACCACGAAACCCAAGAAATTCCAGAAAAAGAATAAGACCACGAAATTAAAATCAAATCAGACTTGACCAATTTGTAATGATAAATGATTCAAATAAATTTTGAAATATCATTTTAATCGGTGTCTTTAATTAGCAAGAGGAAAACTGTTCAATTTATTCAAAACCTCTAAATTCAAAGCATGCTGTACTATAGACCGCCATCCAACACCAATCTTTGGCTATTTTTTTGGGTAGAGCTTGGCACAGGATTTTTTAGTCTCGATACTCCTATTATTCATGCACATCATCCAATTACGCAGAATAATATGCCTATGCCTATAAGCCTAAAATAAAGAATTTTAATTTTGGCCAAAAAGTAACACCGTCTAAATCTTCGTTTTTTTGCATGCCTACCTCATGGATGAACAATCAGACGGCAGCAAAATTTCAACCGCCATCTACGTAACTGGCTTCCCTCTCTTCTGATATGACAAACGAAGAAACGAACTAGTGAAAATGACGATATATATTTCATTTCTGATGACGTAGTTTATTTTACACTTGGAAACGATCTCCTCTCTATTCAATTAATTATTATTATCATATTTACATACACATGTATTCCCTGCATACTGTATTTCACGAATCACTAAAACAATCATCGATGAAAAGAAAAAAAAATACACGCGCCGCTCACCGACCACTAAACTCAATCTCAAAAGCATGAAATATCAACTCAAACCTTATAAATACATTGTTACGAAATAAATGTGCCAATTAACATGGAGCCGTTTTCCTGAACTGGTTCCATTGACGGTTGAGACTATTAGTAAGTATACATACATATATATATATATATATAGATATATATTGGTTATACATTTATTCTCGTTGCCGCCTTCAAACTACCGTAAGAAGCCTTTCGGGGAGTAGAAAAATAAATCTTTTCCGCAACCGAAATTCACAACACGGGGCATCGGAGTAACAAGCATCGTACGTACACGGTAAAAACCCGCTTAATCCGTATCTTTAAGCAGGAATCTGATTCAAATGACGGCTACACTATTACAATATGTACAGTCGAATTCGGTTAAGTCATCATAGTTGGGACGATCATTACGTTGATGACTTATCCAAATTACAACTAAGAATTAGTAATTGAATAAATACAAAGTCATCCCTGGGAAGAAGTGACATCCGAGCTACTGAACTTAGTGCTTACGATTGTCTATCAGGCCAGATATTTGCGCGGAGAGACGCTATGTGGATAAGCAGTACACCTAAAGTTTTGTAGGGATTTGACATCCCGGACCCAGCTCCACGGTTTTGAGTTCAGATTTGAATCTGACTTATAGAAAATGAACTTATTTCAACTCAGACTTAACGCTAACTCGCAACTGTGGAACTGGATCCCGGAGTCAAAAACTCTCGCGCTCCACTTTTTAAACCTACACTTATACCGTAGATCAATAAGCAATGCAATTCAAATATGGATTTACATCGTGATCCGGATTAAGAGGATTCTACCGTGTACATTGTATATATCGGTAATCACTGCAATTCGTTTTTGACTAGCAATTCAACATTACTTGTGACTAACTAACTACAACCATTTATACATATAAATCATTATTCAGAATTGCGATAATTGCTGTTCTAACTGATCAGTTGGCGATAAGGTCGTTGTAAACAGATAGATGAATTCAATCAATCAACAGTTTTTCTTTAATAAATCGAGATCAAATGAAAATTACAGTATAATAGTCTATATACTACATATATGTGTAACAGTTCCGCGAGTACCGAGTCGAGTTAAAACAAGATCGTCTTCGTAACTCTACAAGTCAAATCATAACTCAAAAGAGCAGAATCCAGACATAAGGGTCTAGAATAGATGGAATTACTACTGCTTGTGTACGTGCACTGCAGCAACGGAAAACTTCTCGGAAATTCTCATCTGTGTACCGGCAAGAAAGGACGACCCCATACAGACTGTGTATTACCTAAATTTTGCATCATCATGTCTGCATAACAAACACCTGGTAATAAAGCATCTAACTCGTGAATCAAAAACAAACTGAAGTAACTTGAAAGAAATGTTTTCAAATCTTTTGTCTACGGTAAGTAACATTCAGAAAGAATTAAGAATGATACCTTGTAGGATGATTTTTTATCCCTGAATCAAAACAATTTTTTTTTGCTTTTTTTTCGACAGGCATGGCACAAAATGATGCGATCGTTTCGCGAGAAAAATGCAAGAAGACGTTGAAAATACCGCGCTCCAATTCCACGACGCGATAACTATGTTCTAAAACCATCGCTAGCTTCACAACGGGGGAAATCTCATGAAATCTTAAGAGACAGCCATTAATATGACATATACATTGATAATAGAAATTAAAAAAAAAAAAAAAAATCGAAACTCAGCATTTCAATCATCATGCGATATACATTCATTCTAACACTCATTCGCGTAATCATTTCAATTCAAACACATTTCCTCGGCCGCGATATGCACTTAATCATTTTTAATTATTCCATCGCTTTTCACTCTTAATTAAATAGAATTATAACTCAATCGCCAAATTCAGAAGTGAACAGTAAAAAAAATATATATATATATTTTCATCATCGATTCGATCGGTAGATATAAATATGGCGGAAACGATGCTTCTTTTTCGAGCGAAAAAAAAAAAATGAAACGAACAAACCGAATACGTTTTTTTTTTCGACGATACAAATTAAGTGATGGATGATATAATATAATATAATAGCAAAATCTATCCTTTTTTTTAAGTACAAATGGTGTGTAATAACTATGAACATGACGACATCGGCAAGAAAATCGACACAACACCACTAGATCAATCAGTTAATTATACACACACACACACGAAACGATGTTAACATATACATTTTTTCGCAAGTGTTAGAAAGTGATTATCTGAATGCAGCGCGCAAACGCCACGATAGTAAAATGCATTCTCGTGAATTCAGTTTCGATTACCTACAACAGCGTATATGTATTTACAGAAAACTCTGCTCGCAAAAACCCAACCAGATGAGCCGTCGGCTGTGCGCACCGGTAATTAAGGCTAAATCCGTTCAAATTATTCTTCGTTACGGGTGAAAAAAATGATTCTTTTATATCCGTTCGTAAATATCTGATCTAAGGATAAATAATTAACGAAGAAATGAGAATACCTCGCGTTTGATATTTTGAGGTACGAAATAGGGCCAAATAAAATAGACATCCGTTGATATATGGGTTTTTTTAGGTAGCGTCAATGAACAAGTAATTAAAAGGATATATATATATATATATATTTTATTGTTATCATTGACATCAATTAGAAAATACTGATTTATATGAAATGCATTTTTTGTTGCTCGAGGCATATTTCGTAGAGGCTTTTTTTTGGCTACAAACGAACGCAGTCATACACTATGAAGCGGTGGTGGACGAATATGCATGAAATTAAAACAGTTCTACACCGGATGAAACAACATTATAGGATTCAAAAATGAAAAAATTTTTCAATCTGATATGAGGAATGAACTCGAGTTCGCATTAACTAAAATGCACCACTTTTGACACGAACGAGTAACCTTATCATTTTTCGTCGTCTATCAAATAATCCTCATTTCTAAAATAGCCACGAGGAGCACAGTTTCTTTTTTGGGGGAGGGGGAAATCAAACCAAATATTTATCATCGATACTCCGACACCAATTAATAAATGTAAATTACAAAACACGAAGAAGCAAATCAACGAACGAAAAAAAAAAAAAACGACCGACAAGTTTGTACCAAACATAGCACCGAGTTTGCCTTATACACGCACACACACACACACACACACACACACACAGACATATACGTACAAATATTCATCATCGTTATACATCGTATTCATCATCGAGTTAGATAGGGAAAAATTTAAACTTTCAAGACTCAAGACTACAATTATAAATGCAAATTTGTTCACAGTTTTTTTTCTTTTTCAAGTATTTCGAGCGTGACAACATCTCTCGTTAAGTCGTCACCATCGCCTACACAGATAATATGTACATATATATTACTTATACATATACCGTAGTGCTATAATATAAGCATACACGGTCAGGACACGATCATTTGTAAAACGGAAGAGCCATACAGCTTCAACGAATACCAACTATTCAATTGCATTTGCATAAAGTCTACGCGCGACAATTTCGTCACAAATAAATTCAATTTCTCGTTATTCTATTTTTTTGGCGATAAAAACTATCTGCATTTTCCAAAGATTTGCACCAAATTAGTGCTGTTTCGAGGGCAGATAAGGTTTTTAATAGACCATTGCTGGTGATCTAGAGTTTCCCATCGACTAAGTTCGAAGTGTACATTGATATGCATGATATATATGAGCTAGGTCGCCATCTAGTGTCTATGAGAAACTCGAAACGATTTACGGCAGATTTACAAAAAAGCGATTTGTCCGATTCGAAGAACGACATCCAGCCGAAAGTGAGCTCAATTCATAAATAAACGCATTTTATCACAGGCTTTCTGCTCAATTCAGTTTACAAATAAATTACAAGCGAAATCTAGATTTTAGCCAACTGGTTATCGGTGATTTTCGAGTCGAGATTTTCTCGGTTTCATTCATTTTTCGAGCTTGCGAGGGTCGATTTAAGTAAGAGCAGTACGTTGCCTTTACGCCGCGGAGTTCGCGATGAGTTTTTTAAGTACGACAGGTAGATGATGACTACCATGCTGACTGACCGACTGACACGGGTTGTATATATTGATCTGCACCGATTGTTCCATAAATAATTTTTTTTTGATATCCTATACGGGGAGCGTATTGTTAAAGCATCTCTTCGAACGAAGCCATCAATTCGCTCTGAGCGTTCATGTCGATACGATTCACTTGCTGCAAAGATACGAAAAGAAAAGACGTTCAGTCACTTCACGGTCGTTCGCGCCATAACTTCAATTAATTCAATTTCTAAAATCCGTGCAATGTTAGAGCAGTGAAATACCAAGGCCAAGAGATCAAAAGAAAGTTTGCCAATGATAATAATTTGTTTAGTAGAGTAATTTGTTACAAAATCACCCGATTTCAATATAAGAGTATGGACTTTCACCAAGCCTTCTCATAATCAAATCATATACAGTTGTAGTCTTGATAACAAGATTGTCGTGAATAACTAATCATCATTTAAGTTCATGAATGAAACAGGCTCAATGAATGAACATGCAATCTCTCAACTACAGGGTGCTTCAATAATATGTGATACACCTGTCAATGTCCAGAGAATCAATTGAAACACAGCCACGCGTGAAGAAAGCGCGACCACAATTACGCGGCGCATGGAATGGACATCCGATACTTAATTAATTCTTAACGAGATTTCTAAGATAGCCTCCTAATTATCAAGAAATTACGAACGAAAGCTGGTATTTCACACATCTGTAGAGTAATAACAGCTACGAACAGATGAAGTGTAATATAGATTCGACAGTGTGTGATACGCACCGCAGCTCGACGTCGTCGTTCCTGTTCTCTCAATCGGTCCCGTTCTTTCTGAGCCTGTATCGGATCCGGTCGTTGTGTTTGTTGTTGTGTTTGTTGTTGTTGTTGAGTCGGTTGCGTTTTGAGTTGTTGTTGCTGTTGCATTTGAGCGCGACGCGCACGATCCAGAGCCTCTTCCTCTTCTCGTTCCCTGAGTCGTTCCTGTTCAGCTCGGATTCGTTCGCGTTCGATCTGTTCCCTTTGAGCGCGGCGTAAATCCGCCTGCTCGCGTTGAGCTCGTTCCTAAACAAACAGTTTTTGTTTGCATTAAAAAACTTTTTATCTTCCCTAAGTGTTTTAATTGATATTTTTACACATAACTTCCTTATTTTCAAGTAACCAATTCTCAATTACTTCATGTCCCCCACCTCCCAATGAAATAAGAAATATCTTATTTTCAAATGACACATTCATTTTTCACGAATCACGTATTGACGAAGTAATGGGTGGTCAATAGCATATCCGAATTCCCAGAGTTTTCCAGGTTTTTGGAAACATTCATCAAATACAGTTTTTTTTTCTAAGTTTCCCAAATTTCCCAGGTTTTCCAGGTCAATGGCTGTCCTGTGCTTTATATTTCCAAATCCCCCTATCGCAATCATCGAACTCTAACCCCACACTGCGTTAAGTATTAGTTAGCTTGCTTACTCGCTCTTCCTTTTCCTTAGCTGCCTTTTTAAACTGTTCAAAACTATTCATTGCTGTAGTTTTGCGCTGAGCACTCCCTGATTGTCCGGTTTGTTGACTGCCAAGGTTTGCGAGACTTGACCAACTGTTCATATTTCTTATTTTGACGTCCTGCAAACGGAAACAATCCCTCGTAACATGTTTAGCAAGACAGACACTCAATGAAATAAATGAGGTAGAGCTTCGCAATGCGTCGCCAGTACTCGATCGGTTAAATGAATGAAATTACCTTTTTTTGAGTTGCGTTTGAGGTTTCTGGTTTTCTCAGATTAACAGCAGTAGATGATTGCGATGAAGATGTGCCGAAGATTACGCCGACACCACTGGATGCTAGAATATTATATAAGAGAATATCAGTACCTCTACCCTGCAATGCGGTGTATAATCCAATCTATATTGCCTGTACCCGCCCCACGGTGTATGGTGCATCCACATCTAATTGCTAATTAGTTTAAATCTCTAGACGGATGGTAACACTGACCAAATATTGTGGAATATTAGTAAACTACCAATACACCACAATGGTATGTCCCTTTTGTTTATACGCTGCAGTGCGGTGGAATTTTTCTAACTATCTCCGGTTATATAGGGTAGCAAACTGTCAGTTGCTAAATAATTAACATGTACACTCATGACGAAATCTGTTCAGAAGAGTTCAGTCTAGATAGTTGAAATACTTACAAACAGTAGCACCAGGCGGCGCTGGTTTTGGACTAGGTTTCGGACTATTGGAATCGTCAACGGACATCCGATGAAGCGAGTCTCGACGATCGATCGCAGACGGCGTCGTCGATATCGGCACGGGCGTCGCCGGCGGTTCCAGCTTCGGCTCAACGAACGCAGCAGGCGGCGTCGTGGTTGCCATGGAGATCAGTGGAGGTGGAGAGGTGGGTGGTTTTACTGATGTGAGCAGCGTGGATAATGTCGAACTGGAATTTGTATTAACGTTACTACTGACCGGCGCAGGCGGCTGGGGCAAAGATTGCTGAGGTGCTGGCAAGACTGGTGAAGTTGATACTACTGTAAGCGGAAATAAATATTATTTTTATTATCTATTACCAGGTATATTGCGCTAGTTCCACATTCATAACATTTCAGGGTGGCAACTTTTTTGTTATTTGCTTTTCCCCCCGACATGAACGGCAAGTTGTTTTGCCTGATTTGATCTGCTACAGAATCCAAACAATTAGCGAAATCAAACATGTAAAACATGCACAGAAACTATTCAATACATGTGTTCTTACGCAAATTCCCCTGACTTTAAAAAAAAATGAAATCCCAAGATACCCAGGTAAGTGGATGCTTTTAATTTTACTTCTTTAAATTTGAAATGAATATCAGTCAATACAAAATTCTACTATCGGTACTACAAATAAACTTATCTCTACACTGAAGACGCAGACCTACCTGGTGGTTTTGGTTGAGGTTTGGCAGTTGCTGTGGCTGTAGGCCGACTAGGTTGTGCAGGTAATACGTGGCCCATTGATCTCGTAGGAGTAGGTGGAAGAGAAGTGTCGACGGCGGCGACCGGATCGACGGCCATCGGTTCCGGCGCCGGTTGTTGTTTTTTGTTCGCCGCCGTTACAGCCGCGGCCGCGCCTTTTTTACGACTACGGGCAGGAGATCGTCTCGGACTAGTCTTTAAAAATCAATAACAAATTCCCATTAGCATCGACCACTATCCCCTCATCTATCCTGCTGGATACTTCAAAACTAAGTCGAATCGCGGGGGGCGATTTGTCTTCTCAAAGTCAGTAGACTATTGCCTTAGATTTACCCATGACCAGTACAAGATATTACAAATTTTCTTATTCCAATTCATCACAACAACTCACCCCTGCTCCCAACTACCCCGAAATTTGTGTATCGCTAACCAGACCACCTCAGTGCCTCACTTTGTAGTAGTTTTCAGCACAAATAACAGTAACTTGACATCAAAACTAATCATTTAATGGAAAATGAACTAGAAATCATTCCCATTTTGAGAGCATTTTGATAATTTTGGTAGTGATTGAGCTGTCAAGAGAGTAGTCAATACTTCTCTCAAATAGTAATAGTTGTCAGGTATGTGTACCGGTAACTCAAGAGAGAATTTATTCAGCGCATGCAGAGTCTACCATTTAGAAGATTGAACAGAAAAACCAATCGCGGATCAAAATCTTACGAATGCACTTTTAAAAACCAAATATTTCAGAATAGCCCCCCCGACGCGACTCTCCTCTCTTTATACTCACCCTATTAGTAATTACTGGTGGCGGCGCTTGAACAGCTTCTGGGTTAGATTGTTGTAGAAGGGGTGGAGGAATAGGAGCTATGTTCACTGACGCTGCTGATGATGCATTTTCAGTGTGAGCAGTGGTCTTATTATTTTCAGGTAATTTAGACTTCGCTTCTGGAAAACAAATTGCGGGACATTGGTGACTAACTGCTCTTCTCGTCAAGTGGGTCATCGGGACAAGTGACTTAAATATGAAATAGAGTAGACTAGAGGAAATAAGGTCACGGATTATTTGAATGATTATTTTTCATATTTCTGCGAACATCCCAGACTTCGTAATCCTCATTGTTATCAGCCTTGAATCCTCTATCACACAGCCACCTTCAGTCAGCATAGCTCAGCAGATCATAATCCAACGCAAAAATTGAAAGACGGCAACTTCCTAAGCTCCAGAAAGCGACAAGATGATCTCACTTGCTCGATAATGGTCGTAATCAGCATTTTGAGACGACCCCCCTCCAATAGGTCCAAAATGGATTATCAAATCGTTACCTTCGTACGAGCAAGTAAGATCAAGCGAACTGCATTCTATCTACACGGGCCTTTCCATTCTGAAGATCACATTCACTGTAAATCAAATGCAAACCATTTCCCAACAAAATGTTCACAACAAGTTTTTACATGAATTCAAAATCAAAAGGTTCAAGCTATCACAGATTTCGAGAACACTGTCCTAAATTTTTTTTTGTCCAGTCGTGTGTGATCATAGCCATAAACCTAATATTCCGTTTTTGAATTATGTTTACATCTAGTTTACAGTTTACGTTTTGTACCGAAAAGTTGGTCCTTATCATTGTAGAATGTGTTTTTGGCCCGGTGTAGTAGTAGCATGCATGCACGCACATTCGCACTCCTGACAAAAGAAATGAAGACGTTGAATTTATTTAGCATGGACACAAAAATTTTTATTATGACATAGAGAGAAGAGAGGAGCACTGTCTGTATTTATCGTATGTACAACAACAGTCTTTTTTTTTCCGGTTTTTCTTACGTACGCGGGACACTTATCAACTGATGAAACCAGTGACTAGGAGCATCTCTATTAGAATAACGTTATCATCGTATATACAAAAGTAAAAATCGAATACAAAAATTCTATTTGTTTTTTTTTTTTTCGTTTTTCTCTCCACTGAATTGTTACTAGTCTCACGGTTCCGATCAAGCGTCACAGTCGCGGCGACGACGGCCACAAAATGTTTTTTTTTTTTAAACGAAGAAGACAGAACTTAGGCCAGGAGTGCGATGTGTACACGTGAATGACGATGATGCAAGTAAGGCCAGCTTTAAAACGAAATTTTCGTGATTTCGGGTAACTGGGCCGATAACGTAGATCGTGCGGCCGACCCGACCCGACCCGGCCGGGCGGAGCGTTCGAAAAACGCTCTGAACTGAGCCCAACGCGAAACTACCGGTGATAACTACTCGGGTCATCGGAGATCGGATTTTAAATACAGTTCACAACCCTCACGCATATACAGACATTTACAAGCACTCACTGCTAACTGCTTATCGGTACAAAAATAAATCTTCATGCGTTTGTTCCATCTATTGATAAACCTTAGCGCCATACACCCATACACACTCATACACATGATTATTATAATTATATATTTATATATATATACACGTACACCAGCCAAAAAATCTAAAAAGCTGGCCTCGCTTGGTAAAAACACATTCTGCACTCATAGGCCAAGATAAAAATCACTCGAGTCCATCGAAACAAAATCATCAAACAATCCGTTTTCAAAAACCGAGTTCGACGAATTTTTCGCGTCGACGATACGTGAAGTAGAATTTTGATTGTCTTTATAATTGAATTTAAGAGAAGAATAAGAACAGATCGAATCGAGTAATTTTGTTTCGGACTGAAATGATGGAAAAATTTCACAGTCAAGCGCACTTTCCGACCACTGGGCAAAACAAACGCGGCAAATACATCATCACAATTCAACGAGGCTTTAAACGATTTTTCAAAAACCGAAAGACGTATTTGTCGTATCGTCGAGCGCAATGGTCATTCGAAAGCGCGCGGTCTTCATTAAGATAAATTTTGTCGCTTACGAGACTGCGGACCTATAGGAAATACCAGAATTTCTGAACTTGCAAGCGATATTTCCGATAGACCGACAGCTTCATTTAAAATGCCATAATGTACTACAATATATATATATATATATATCTATATATTGCGTAATCGTAACTTTCGTAGGAGTAAAAAAAAAACAGTATATTTTTTTCCCTTTTTCTAAGATTTCGAAGATATTTCTACCCCCAACAGATGTGAATCTATGTCCATGAAACTTCTATTATATCGCGGTATATGAATTGGATACACTGATGAACTGCAGACAGTCGATACGAATTCGAATGAATGATGATTAAAATGAATATTGTGTAGATGAATGAAATGAATTTCTATGAAATGTTTTTTTACAAATTTGTTTAGGGTACAATAAATAACGAGTTCGACGTCTAACACTTTTTCCATATTTAATTACTTTTTTTTTTAAACATCGTTTTCTCAAATGTTTCACTCTTTATATAAAATAATACACGTGCGATAAAACATTCTTTTTTTTACATCCTATCTATACAGCTTTTTTATAATTCCCCGAAACAGAAATTTTCTACGCTCGCAAATGCATATTCTGGATACACCTTTTTTTTCAACCGACAACGCGGATTTTCCTTCTTTTTATACTTTAAACCCCATATTCATCAAAAATAATCGGCAATAACAGTTGGAATCATGATTTCACGGAACAGTTTCGATCGAGATTTACACGACGATCAGCGGATCAAACTACCCGGGCATTCATCGATACAAATCATGAAGTAATACTTGAAATCAATAAGACATTTATCAATCATCCATTTTTTGTTATAAAATACTCGCAAAACCAATTGCTCGAAGGCAGGCACAAAATACTAATAAGGAGCGATCAATTTCACCACCAAAATTTCGAGTCTTCCGAACGCGACGCCTAAACTAGGCACATTAGAAATAATGAGAACAGTGGAACCAGGTTATAACAAATTATCCATTGGAATAATTTATCCAAGTTCATAGCTTCAGACCAGACTACCCGATATCTCTAATTGTAGTACTAAAGTTTATCCGACTTCAATTGAAAATGAACAGGAAATTATTCCGATTTCGAGAGTATCTTATGGGAGTAATTGATCCCTCGAAAAAGAACCCGCAAATATTTTCAAAGACTTTCTTCACGCATGCTTCTAGCAAACATTCCATCAGACATTGAATGGATGTACGTATAACTAACTCATTGTTGTAACAAGGTTCCACTTCGGATCATATTCGTTCGACCCTAAAATTTATTACAACTCAACATAATGCAGTAGTACATCGGTTCATTTCTCGCACTTTTACATTTTCGCTTTAAAACATGATCAAAATTGCGCGAACTGCCATCAAAATTTTCGAAATAAACCAAAAACGAATAATTTTCGCATTCGAATTAACTAAATCAGAACAGAGGAACGATGATTTTTTTCATCGGAAAATTTGAAATTTCAACATATCTACGATTCGGCGAAAAAATTTGTATGCAGTTGTTAATGAAATACTAAATGACAAAACGCAAGAAATGAATCGCTATCGATCGCAGATTAAGCCCTTAAACAATGGAAGGCTACTTCAATTACACGATTATCACAGCAGAAGACACGACACTATTCCACTGCTATTCGGCCATGACGCCGTACACCTGACCCTGACACCAGGTGGCCGTGACCAGCACTGCTTTTGTTTTCTCCTTTTCATTTCGTTTTTTTTTTGTTGGCGAAACGAAATGAAACGACAGACAGACAGACAGAGAGACCGTGTTTTTTTTTTTTTCTGAAAATGATTAGGGATCTAACCTGATTCCGAATCACTCGTATCTGACGTATCGCTCGAACTGCTATCACTGCTGCTGTCGCTGTCCGACGAACTACTGCTGCTGGCGCTCAGACGACTGTGACCGCCGACGACGTCAACGTGCGAACTTTCTTCTGAAATCAACATACGCGCGATTAAACAACGAACAACGAAAGAAACGTTCGATGCCGACCTCTGCAAACATGGCTCCCATGTAGTTACATGAATTAAAAATTGGTGATTTTTCCATCTTCCCCAATGGAAATAGGGCCCTCAAGAAAATGAACAGATACCGATATCACTTGGTTATCGGGTTATGGCAATTTTCAAAAGAAAAATTGAAGAAAGTAGCCGTCGGTAAATGAATTTCCAATTTCCCTGATTCGACGAAATTCGATCAAATTCCCAAATTAGTTTCAAACGGTGAAATAATCAAAATTCCCAAGTTTTTTTTTACCAAGTACTAAGGCCGGGAACCATGCAAGCGAGGCAGTCGCGAAAAATATCTCGACGATTGATATCAGAACTCGAACGATACCTTTTTTCGTTGAGGTTTGTTTTTTAGTGCTGCCTCCTAATTGTCCGGTCACGTCTTGTAATCGTTTCTCTAATTCTTGTTTCTTCTCTTTTTGTAGCTCTTGTTTCGATTTGCCCGGTGTGTTTCTCTTGGCTGGAAAATAAAGCGCCAGGTTCACGTGAATTGTTACGCACTTTTTCGATAACGATAATGTTTGCGCTTTTTTCCGAATACTTACAATAAAACTTTTTCTTTTTCAGACAGGACATCACATACGCTTCCAGCTCCCTAAGGGTCGATGGTTTCAGTGTTTCGAAGTCTATCTCAATTTCATCAGGATTGGAATCTCGTAGGGACGGTTCACGGGACTGGATAATGTGTACAACCCGTCCTAACTTATCACCTATAAAAATACAGCGATAGATATTACAATCAACGAACTCGACAACTCGACGTGGAATGGAGTGTAACACGAGAGCGACAGCGCGCGAGTTCAGCTGTTCTTAATGACCTTATAATCCTAATAGATCAATAATCAATTTCTAACGCAAACACATCGAGAAAATCTGCGCGAGCACAACTCTCCAAGCGAAAATAAACAGTGATAAATGGTTACCTTGCATTTCGAAACGGATAAAAAAACCTTTTTATTATTCAATTTCCTTCTTTGAGTGTGTGCGTGCGCGAGTGCAGAGATTCCATTCGACATATTTGCGATTAATGATTTGAAAAGGGGGCGGGTAGGGGTCATCAGAGAAGCCCAATGATCATACCAGCCGATGATAACTCGTAATCGCATTTCAAGCGACAGAACGTCGTTATCCACGCGGTTTTACGAGTTACACAATCAGTGGTCAGATGACACGCATGATTTGGTACAAACTCATCATTTAACTCTTGCAGCTTGGATAACAACGGTGACCAGAACGGGGGGATCGGGGCATCGAAAAAAAAAAAACATCGATCCACATTGTTGAAAATAAAACATCGAAATTGACATTTAAAACGTCTGACTCGTCGCTATAATTACGTGTATATATGCCCTTTTTATTCATATTATAAAATAGATATAATTCAGTCTGAATTCACGACCGAAATAAACACATATTCACTGATTATTAAACGAACATTAACAATAGAATAAATATTTTCACTCCCATTGACTAGAACGAAACTATAACAGACTGCGCTCAAGTTAGATCGATATCTTAAATTTATTTTGCCGACAATGAGGAAATTCAAACTGAATGAATATCGTCCGGAATTTCGACGAATTTTCGTGGTTCATAAGATCAGACTTGAGCAGAGTCTATCGTATATACAAATCCGAAGCCGGCGTTAAATTCGCAAATCCGCCACGAGGCGAATAAGCGAATAGAAATTACCGCTCGACTCCCGATGACTAGAAATACACTGTTATATATATATATATCGATTAATAATTCAATAATAATCCGCCGGTGCGTTTAGTAAAATCCGTCATTTTTTTTTTAAACAAACTCCCGGATGGTCTCACCTGGCAGTTTGTTGATGTCTAAACTAAGTTGCCGTTTTTCGTCGTATGTCATGGGCTTCGCATTGTCCTCGTCCTCGCTGTCGAAAGCCGGCGTCGCCGTTTTGTTCTTTTTCGACGTTTTACTGTTCGACCGCTGTCGTTTGACGGTCGAACCGGAAGGCGTTTTCGGCGTCTTTGCGTTCGCTTTCGTTTTATTCGGCGCGGCGCCCGATTTCGCCGCTTTAGGCGTCTCTAACACAAGCGCGGGTACCGACGGCGATATAACGTTCGAACCGAGGACGGGCGCCGCAGCCGCGACCGCCGCTCCGGACGGCGTCGGTATCGACGGCAACGCGGACGTCGGCGCCGTGTACGCCGTCGTCGACGGCAATGTCGCCACGGGAGCGATCGGCTCCACTTTTTTATCCTTATCGTTATTTCGATCAGTCCGAGATTCCCGCTTTTTCTTTTTACGTTTTTGTTTTTCACGACTTTTAGCTAAATGTTCCTGCGTTAATTGACCTAATTGTTCCTGAACCGCTTTGAGCTGAAAATAAACAATACATTTCTCGTATCAATCTCTGATACAGGCAGTGACCAGATTGGGTCGACGCGCAGCAAATAAAAAAGTCCCTTATTTTCTAAATAATATATTGATAAAACCTCTTCACAAAATCTGTCAAAAAATCGAAATCAAAATCTTTCACAATTCAGTTGTTAGTTTTCTCGAATAAATATATGAAAGATCAAAGAACGCAGTATTTCTAAGAACAAATAATAATCGCATACAATTCTAGGATCGCCACACATCAGGGAAATGAGAATGTTTCAGAGAAGTCCAAAGATCATTCCGTCGGAATTCAAACACAGGATCAGTTTACAGCCGGCAAAACGTCGGCAGAAAACGTCAACCGGTGCCGAAACCCGGGGTCAGATGACACGCATGATTATAGGCACAACCTCATCATTATCATAATCACGAACAAAACCCTTTCTATCGAATTAACCCTCGACGTCACGAATAGAGAAATCAAGTAATATTCTTCCTACCTGCTCTTGCAATTCGCGCAGACGTTTTTCGCGTTCGGCTTCGCTGTCGTCCGAATCGCTCGAATCCGACATCTCCGAGTTTTCGCTGTCGCTGTAGTCGCCCTTCATGCGCTCGTTCTCCGAGACGAGCGGTTCGTCCGGCATCCGAGCGTACCGTAACTCGAACACATCCTAAAACAATCAATCAACTTCGTTATAATCATGTCACAAGGCTTTACACGTATCTATTGTATAAGTTCGATCTCAAACCTATAGAAAACCCCTTTCAGTGCATTTCACACACAATACGGCGTATAATGGACAAGCCATACAGTGCTGCCATCTGTTGAACAGTTAATATACATTTGGAAAGATGGCAGCACCAGTCAAACATTTCAAACTCTTAGGCAGGTTTCCGATTGTACTCCGAATTTGTATTTCCGGAATAGGACCTCTCTACCAGCCTGGTTATAGCTGATTTACAGATTGAGCATATCTGGAACAGGTTGAGTAAATTCTGGTCGAAACAAACGCACCAGAAGAGAATTCGGCAGAGACCAATTGTAACCTGCCTCAGTAACTACGCATACACTGTGCCATGGGGCAGATAGGTGTAATATCGAGGTGCTTCATACACTATACACCAGATTGTGATATCTTTATTTTCTTAAGGCAAAGGAGCATCAGAGTATGGAAACGATTAAAATATACGTGTACCTGTAATTTTTTAGCCATCGCCACAACGTCGCTATCGGGAGGATTATATCGGTAACAATTCGTAAATATTAATCGTACATCTTCGGCGAAATCGTTCGCCATCCTATATTCACGCGTTTCCATCTTCGTCTAAAAATTACACACGTCGTTAATCTCTAAATTCTACTAGTATTTCTTTCACAACAGGGTTCATACTGATCAGGGAATCTCAAATGTCTCAAGAATATCTAAGATTTTCTTTGAAAATTGACATTTTAAGACATCCTCAGTTTCTTCTTAAAGGGGTTCCTCAAGTCAGCGAGAACCGCACATCAAAAATTCCATGATTTTCAAGATAAGTCAGAATACCAGAAATTCCCTTGAGGGAAAATTAAATTCAGGGCTCCAAGTTTTTTCCCTGATCCGTAAGAATCCTGTTAGTTAACTAGAAATATTCAAATTCGACTCCTACCTTTATTGTGCCCAGATCCATCGGTTTCTTAATAATTTCATGGTAATCGTTTAAGCCGAGTAGAGACGCGTCGACCGGTTTATAAAAAGGCCACGCGTAACCCTGTAAATCACACGAGGAGAATAGCTATAATTTCTCTACCCAATTCACAACACTTTTTCTTTCACAGGGATTCCACTTTACACCGATTCATCCCAGTTATCGCCGATTTTTTTCCATGTTATAATTCCACCCAAGTAAATCCCGAGGAATTCCTTGTTTTCGAATGTCAGAATTTATTCATTCTTCATGAATCCCGTATTGAAAACATATCCAAATTCCCTTATTTCCAGGTTTTTAATGGCAAAATCTGTCAAATTCTCAGAGTTCTCACTGATTTTTCTAATTGCCCGTGTTTGCCGGGTGAGTGGCCACCCTGTTTCCTTAAGAGACAACAATAAAACTTACAGCATGTTTCTTGGCGTACAATTCCTTCAGCAAGACGTTACAGTATTTCATTTGCTCGCCCATCTTGCCCTTTTTGCTTTTCGTACTATGCTGCGCCTGGTCGTCGGGTAGGTCTTTCTTCGGACGTTTGATCGGACGACTGCTCTCGCGTCGGTTCTGAACTTTCACCGGCGTCGCCTCGTCGAACGACGGGAAGTCGTACGGCGACGGCGTTACGGACGTCGTCTGAGTCGGAGGTAGTACCATCGTTTTACCGCCGACCGGGTCCGCTTTACGCTTCACTCCTTTTTTCGTCTAATTGATATATTAAATTCAGAAACAATATTTGAAATTGTCCTCAATTTCACACAAGGGGTCCGAGCGTCGTAATCAGCCTTCGAGACAAACAGCTAATTTAAGGTACTGGGCCCAGTTTCACAAAAAAGTTTAACTCTTAAATCGATTTAATTCCTTCGTTAATTCAGTTTATCTTAAATCGATTGAGGCCTTAATCCTTTTTGTGAAACTGGGCCCTGGGAATATATATACTCTTTCACAATCCAGACGATAGAAATCACTCAATGATTAGTCCTATACAATCATTCACAGGAGTCTAGCATTTGCAGTAAGTAACAATGGTGACAGCTGTTAGTCTGACGGCTCTTGTGAAAGCTCCTGTTACAACGGGAGCTTGAAGAATGAACTGGTTTCAGCTTACAGCAGACCAGAATTCTTTGAGTATCCCTTCATAGTATTTATCAGCACGAATGACAGTATTTAGACATCGAAAACAGTAGTATAGTCGAAAATGCATCAGAATTCATTTTGATTTTAATTTTTAATTACTCATTTTGAGTAAATTGAAAATAATTTGAGCTCTTGGTAGTAATGGTATTGAGGAGAGTATTATAGTAAGATCTAGTACTTACAGGGGTCGGCACAACGATTGCTGAATCCGATGAAGCGACTGTCGACGACGACGCGTTAGTCGCGGCAATCGGCACCGGTATAACCGCCGGAGGGGGCGGCGGAGGCGGAGAAGGCGTCGGCGCCATCTGATTGGCCACGGCAGCTGCTGCAGCAACTGCTGCTGCGCGTTGGCCTTGACCTTGATTTTGACGTGCAGCTGCTGCTTTCACCGTTTTCTTTTGAGCCGGTATCACTTCGATTTCTTCAGGCGGCATCAACGACGCTTTCTGTAAGAATATCTTCTCCAACGTCTGCGCCATCAGACAAATATCCTGAAAATATACAAAACCAACCACTGTACATACTCAGGGTCCCATCTAAGCACTTGTCCTCCGATTGCCAGGGGCAAGTATATTCTCATCAGGGCATGTAAGTTATCATTATCACTTGTCCCCCGGGCTAGTGCAATTTTATGTCACAAAGCTTTTTTCCCACTCGATACAACGGATGATAGTGCCACCAATCGAACTGCCTGTGTAGAGCAGGTAGCTTTTGGAGGGGGCAAGCGAAATTTCAGATATGCTTGCCCCCCCCCCCCGGGCAAGTGGCTGTCATTCCTTAGATTGGACCCTGCATACAATACCGACATTGACTTTATTATCAAACCTGCTTAATCCAGATTTTGGTCTAATCCAGACGATATTTGCAGTCCATTTGTTCATTAATATTACGGGAAAATGAATCTTAATCCAAGTTAACGTAAACCGGATGGATTTCGTAGTTGGTCCCGAATGATCCGAATTAAGCAGGTTCTTCTGTATCGTAACGCATTTAGCTGCCATGCTGATCATACGATGCTACCTACAGTAGCTACTACCGCCAGATATTTCATAGCAGACAATAGAGCTATACTACGGTCGTCCATTGTTCATTGAGAATAAACATTTTGTTCAAATTGAAGAATCTACCTAGATAACTCGTAGGCGGTAGCTAACGTGCTTGATGGGCTATCTTAATTGTTTAGTTTCGTAGTTATTGAGGATGTTTAAGTTTCAAAGCTTTCGTGTTCAAAATATATGAAATAAGCTTAATTCAAATGCATAATGCTATTCGTTATATTATCTTACTCAACAAAACAGTAACACTGATAATTACATTGACATTAACCCATGAAAAGGATCAGCTAACTTTTTAAAACGGGGGATGATTTTCAGAGGGCGATACGAAAATGCTTGGGGCTACTGCAAATGGTTGACTTTTATCATACACATTCTAATCACATAAGCCTACCTCTCCAGGTTTGTTGTAGATGTAACAGTTCGTAAACATCATATTGAACTCTTCGAGGCATTCCTTTGCGCTGTAGTAGTAATTCGTTTCCAAGCGTTTTTTGATCGTGCCGAGATCCATCGGGTGTTTAACGATCTTGTGATAATCCTACAATTATTACGTTAACGAACGATGTTACAGATATCAGTTAAATCGGTATCACGCTACTCTAGGAACACCATCGGAGTCATTTTTATGGTTTTCGAAATAGGGATAATTTTGATTCGACGTCTCTCACGAACCGATGCTAGGAATGAAACAGGAGGGTATAGGGGTCATTCATTTATTATGTATGCATTAGGGGAGGGGGGTCAGTGCAATTGCGTACTGTTATGCTTAATGTATATGAAAAAATGGCCGATTTTGCGTACAGAGGGGGGTTGAAAAATTCGAATTTTATGCGTACGTAATAAATGAATGATCCCATATGTAATTGATAATGAAGCTGAACGGAACTTACAGGTAAATTGAGTCTCTGCGCATCGACTGGCTGATGGAACGGCCACGCGAACTGATGTTTCCATACACCTTTCATGACAGTTCTACACAGATATTGCAACTGGTTCGTGTTTCGGCCTCTTTTCGACGGTCCGTTCTTGCCTTTACTGTTGTTAGTTTCAGCAGTGGTGGAATTGGCACTGCCATCGTCACTCGCCGATCCGTTCTGTAAAGATGACTGTAGGTCAGAGAAATGTTATTGATTACCGATTGTATTAGCGATCTCGCGAAAACTACGACGCTTAAAACTCGAGAACAATAATCAGAAGCTTCTCACTCGGCCATCAACCCAACTAACCTTTGCAGTGTCCGGACAAGTTCTGCCTAATTTTTTACAGACGAGACAGGCATCATTCTGAAAAAGTTCGACGATAAAACATTAACATCGAAGATCAGTTTCGAATTGATTTCGCGCAAAAAAACGACTTTTAAATCGATACTTACTGAATCACCGTCATCAGTAGTAGCACCGTTCCTACAAGATCAAAATCAAAAGCGTGAATTATTGAAAATTTTCGAGTTAATGGGTCTTTGAAACTGTAATAAATAGCTTTTCCTCCGTCAACAGCTACTAGGACCACAACTCTATCTGTACTATTTTTGGGGCCCAAACTGACCGATTTCCAAAATCTGGGAAAATCACATTATAGTCCTATCTGACCGACAATTTTTCCAAAAAGCATTTAAATTCACCTATACCATCATAAGTACACTTCAGATTCCATAGTAATCTACCAAGTTCGATAATTTCAAACTCGACATAATTCAGAACTCAGGCGACAAGAAGGTCGTCATTTCGGCAAAATAGAAATTTTCAAAAACGATACAAAAAATTTCAAATGACGACAATAGTAAAATGTAGTATCAGATGCGATCATTGTTTCGTCCACCGCTCGTCGAGGGGGGTCGAAAATGGGATAAAATTTTGAGAATTGAAATCCGCAGCGGCCAGGGTAATCAGCCTGTAAGCATCAATTTTATAACTTTCCCATTGAAATGAATGAAAATAAACTGATCAACTAAATGCTGTACACCATTGGGAACATACATCGATAGTAGGAATCAGCATCTGCCTTCAACTAACCCAGAAAATCGGTCCAAAAAAGAGACTGGCATCATGGCTGCTGCCGATAATTAACGACGTACTACGCGTTTGAGCAGCAAATTTAAACGGGGGAAAACGAACCTTTCGTGATGCAATTCAGCAATTAAAGACATTGGTTTATAGGGAGGCAGACTTGGAGCGCTTAAGGGACGTACAATTTCGATTTGAAAACGTATACGAGAAGCGTAAACGATCAGAAATGTGGGACACTTTCAACGTTGCATACGAGGGCACCTTCACAATGGCGGCTGAGCGAGCATTGGATTTTTAATCGGCGATTTTAACGCTAAAATAGCCACAATACATTAAAAGGTTGAAACAGTACCCTGCAGCAACGTCCTGCGCATATTGCTTGTAGCCTTGCAGTGCCGGATGGGTCTTCGTATCCATTTTGATGCAGGATTCGGCCGGAACATTACCGGCCCTGATACCCTGTAATGGCTTCCGCGAGCTTGTCGATTGAGCTTTTATACTCGCTTTTGAAAACGACGATCTCTCATTGGTCGATTCAGGTCACATGGTTTCGTAGTACCCCGAGTTTTAGGAATTGGGCCCAAATTACCCTCTAGTTTTACTATTTAGGGTCGGGGTACGTAAGATAATGTCCTATCCTTTCGGCTTATGCGCGATAAGGGGAAATTTTTGCCGGCTAAAGATGCGAAATAGCGGCATTTGTTGAGACGCGACAGAAAATTACGCCAACAACCTGTGACTCAGCGTCGCGATAATGAGTTCTGATTGGTCAATAGAAACCACGTGAACGAGATTTTGGCATTACATTTTTCGAGATATACATGTAAATAAATGCCATAATAGCTCACGATTTTAATATCCCTATATTGAGATAATCAATTGATTTTGAAAATGCTATTTTTATATGGTAGGGCGATTTCCCGCGATTTTTGAAAGAGAACTGAGATCGCCGGCTCCATACACCACCGGGGTTCGAATCCAAACCACCTTTCACTTTTAGAGCACACGCCATATGAAAGAATTAAATCATAGACGCATATTTAGTTCGATATTCAATTTAGATCGAGACACTAACACAACTTAGGTCTAGTGTACTGAACACTTAATCTCGGATCGAGCTTACAATCGCGAGAAACCGCGAGAACATAAATTATTGAGTCTAGCGCATGCGTACAAGCTCTTAAATCTGGCACTTTCCGGTTGAGCTTTTTAGTACAAAATTTATTTGTTGAGCTCCGATTAAGGAATATATCTCGCGATTGCAGGCAAGTTCAGCAATCAAATCATTAATTCCTATTGCTGAAGATTGTATCCTATGAATCGGAAATGATTGTAATTCAATGAATCGTCCTTAAAAGCCTTTCTGAATCAGAAATCTGTTCGACTTCATGAGAAAATAGTCTGCAATTAAATCGCTAAGATTCGTGGTTTCTTCCTAAAAAAAGTCATCGTTGTATTCCTATGGGACCCTTGAATTCGTATACTATTCGTACTGATATTCTGATTTGTTCAGCCCCACTTATCCCTTTCATTTATTTTTTGTAGAAACGTGAAATAACTGTTGACATAACTTTTAAATAATAACTGTAGATTTAAAAGTGATAATCTGTGTAGTAGATAGATAGGTGTACTGTCACTTCACAATCTCAGTCACAGAAGAGCAAACATGTCTTCAGAACAAGAGCCTCAAAGAATGAAAGAAATGGAAGATAAATCGTTGCCAGCATCTGGCCAGACTCATCAACAAACGCCAACCACCATTCCATCATCAAACTCGTCAACAACTAAATCGCAATCTCAACCACTGGTTAGTATTGAAACTTATCTTCGTACATTTGAGAATGAAGAATGTTTTTGGTTACTGATTTTACTTATACATGTATTATTGATTTCAGAAACCAAACTATACCCTAAAGTTTACATTAGCTGGGCATACAAAATCGGTTTCGTCCGTTAAATTCAGTCCCAACGGCGAGTGGTTGGCCAGTTCAGGTAAAAACGCTATCAACTTCTATTTCAGGTAAAATCTTTAGAAAAATCTAACCTTGAACTTTAGAAAATTAAAGTAAGATTTTCTGCATGTTTTACAGCTGCTGACAAACTGATCAAAATTTGGGGTGCTTACGATGGCAAGTTTGAAAAAACGATAAGCGGACACAAAATGGTAACTGTTATTCCGTAGATAGAAATTTCTTCATTTTCCTTGCTAGTGTTCTGATTGTGAGGTATTGATTTTTGTGTAAATTCTGATTTTAGGGTATATCTGATGTAGCATGGTCTACCGATAGTAAATATTTGGTCAGTGCTTCCGATGATAAAACGCTCAAAATCTGGGAACTAGCTGCGGTGAGTGAGTCTGATACATAAAACTGAATGTTTTATAAGATTGGAGCCTACCTAAATTTGGAGACGTTGACACGTTCACTGCCGAATGAGTAGTTCCAGTTTTAGGATTATTTCTTACAGAGCGTCATCATGAATTTCATTGTTTTTTATGTCGTTTCAGGGAAAATGTTTGAAAACACTGAAGGGACATAGCAATTATGTTTTCTGTTGCAACTTTAATCCTCAGTCCAATCTCATAGTGTCTGGTTCGGTGAGTGAAATATCTATCTCTTATTTTATCCATTTTGAAATCATTTGCGCGTCGAACATCCCCTGGAAAGTTATCAACGGCAATATTCTTTTTCAGTTCGATGAAAGCGTTCGAATATGGGACGTTAAGACCGGGAAGTGTTTGAAGACGCTGCCGGCGCACTCGGATCCGGTCACAGCGGTTCATTTCAATAGAGACGGTTCACTCATCGTTTCCAGTAGTTACGATGGCCTTTGGTAAGTTTTCACTTCACCGCGAGTTCCGATTACAATCCTCGGCGAAATATCGTTAATCTCGAACTGTCTAATTCGTCGTTTCAGTCGTATCTGGGATACCGCTTCTGGACAATGTCTCAAAACACTTATCGGTAAGCGTTTGATATATGAAAAATCACAGCCAGCATTCTACATGCTTTAAGTAAAGAAATACTACTCCTTTTTGATTTGGATTAACACCACCTATATACTTAACTTAGAAATTCATTTGTATAGTATTGAATATAGATTTATAAGATATAGAATTATTGACGTTGTGTGCAGATCAAAAACTTAATAAGTTAATAAAACTTTATAACGTTGGCTAATTTATTGGAATTAGTTTTAGTGTGACTTTAGCCAATCAAAAACTTTAAAGCAGTCCGAGAGTAATTAGCTAGAATGAGTTCACTTTGTCTAATTAATTTGAAGTAAATATCTGCGTTACTTTAAGATTAAAAAGATTTAATTTGGGGGGCAATTGTCCCGATACCCTCGTTTTTCGCTACATATTCAGTAAAATATCTAATTTTTCAGATGACGATAATCCTCCCGTTTCGTTCGTCAAATTCTCGCCGAACGGAAAGTATATACTCGCCGCGACGTTAGACAAGTAAGTTCGATTCTTATGTTTCGGTTTCTATTTCACGTCTTACCGTTTTAAATCTAATCGAATCACTCGCGTTGAACTTGTAGCACGCTGAAGTTATGGGATTACAGCAAAGGCAAATGTTTGAAAACTTACACTGGCCATAAAAATGAAAAGTATTGTATCTTCGCAAATTTCTCGGTTACTGGAGGCAAGGTAAGATTACGCGGATTTCTTTGAATATATTAATTAGTAGACACGAGATGTTTTATTGGAGAAATTGATATTTTCAGTGGATCGTGTCCGGATCTGAAGACAACATGGTTTATATCTGGAATCTACAAACTAAAGAGATCGTGCAAACATTACAAGGCCATACAGGTAGATAGAACTTTGTGTGGCATGTCAGATTGACTTAAGATATTTAAGTTTGAAAAATTATGAAAAATTTGAAAATAGCGTGTTAAAATATTGTGATCCCTTTTTATGCCATAAGCCCTGTAGCTCACAATTTATAATATGCACAATGTTTAAAGTTTTGAAAGTTCATTTTTTTTAAAATTATTTTGATATTGAAAAAACATGAAATTAAGTGCAAAATCCTGGTACTTGTTGTGATAAAAAGCCAATGGTAAGGATGTGATGAATATGAAAAATTCTCGAGCTCATCAATCTAAGCCCTGGTATGGTGAAATAATTCTGCGCGGATCTCTTTTGTGCTCAGTGTTTTTAACGTTGAATCAATATTTTCAGATGTTGTTTTGTGCTGCGCGTGTCATCCGACAGAAAATCTAATCGCTTCCGCCGCTTTAGAAAACGATAAGACGATAAAACTATGGAAAAGCGACATTTGAACGTGTAACGATTTTCGCACGTATATATCGAAATAATCGCGATCGCGAAAAAAACTTCCATGCGGAGATAGGCATTTATCTGAATTGTGTTTCAGTACATTAACTGCCCCGGTATGCGAGACTCGGATATATTAATTTTCAATCATACCCCTCAGCGTCTATGATGTCAAGTTAACCGTAATGGCAATTGTCGGTCTATACCAAAATTACTCGATCAATCGGATGTTTGATCATGTTGTAATCTTCGACGAAGATGTTTGTATTTGAAATAAGTTGCGTTTAGTATCTCATTTTAAGACATCAAATGTTTTGCAAATGAAAGTTTTTCATTAAAAGAGTCGACTGAGATCTACTGGTATGTTAGTTGTGAAAGTAGTCACAGTTTTCTCCAATTAGACTCCGGCGTAATCAGTTATTCTACTTTAAACCAATTTTTGGAACCGTCTGTAAATAAGTTCTGTAAATAAGCACACGATATTTGTTACGATTTGCACGCTACGTGTAGAAAGCGACCTACGAATGTATATTACAAATTTTTGTAAGGAAGGGAATTGAATATTTTTTCTTCGTAAATAAAATGAAAAATCATTCACACTTTTGTGTTATTTTTTTGCTCTCGTCTGTAGTTTGAAGTAAGGACCAGGCAGTGGAACCTGGAACTTTGCTTAATCTCATCCACTGACTGAGAAAAGTGGATCCGCTCAATCTATCTATGAATGTGAATAGAAACTGAATAACTTGAAACAACCGTTAAAATTTACCAATTATACATTTATTCAATTCTAATTAAACATAAGATAACCCTAAAAGGCATTGAGACATTAAATATTAGAGTGAGCATCACTTAAGACAGCACCCGCTAAAATAGTATTGTAGCAACAGCGTACCCGCAATTATCCGCAAACCTCAAATTGTTCGCATAAATTTTGAATCTAATCACAAAAATTTAGTTCATTTCCAATTCAAATGATCATTAGTTGTTGGATTGAAGACATTGGGCCGAACAGTGGCAGATAACCATCAGTTGATAACATTGAAATCTCAAGAAATCTGAGCATTTAATGACGATTAATCTATGAGTATTTTCAGTTTCTGTGCGCTCCAAATGTAAAAATATAAAATCGGCATTCGTTCATCGATGGATGATGAAATCCCACGTACTTTTCCAAAGCATCGACTTAAGTTCAGCGGCGTCGAAATCTTGTAAACCATAACTAAATGCGGCGAACTGAGTAAAACTATACAATACAGCTGACAACCAAGCTAAAACTAGACCAATATATAACTGACGACACCAATTACACCTGAAATAAATGTACAAATTGATGTGCTGTAATAGCCGAGACCCAGGTAAATATCATGGGCGGATCCAGAGGCCAGTTTTGAAGGATTTGTCATTTGTCACATTCCAAAAGGTTGATGTCCAAAAAGGTGATATGAAGTATACTCCTGCACTGAAATGCACCAACTATCTTTGTTGACAAAATGAAATAGGGCATTCAAGAAAATTGATGGACTTATACAAGTCTCACAATCCCTGGATCTACCCCTGGGGTTCATTACAGGCATTAAAAGCAACAAATTGAAAAAGTATTTTTCAAAGCCTTGAGCAGTGAATTTGAGGCCTTTGTGAAATGGAAGTGACATTCAGACAAGTTCCCTCCAGACTGTCAACTATAAGAGAATATGCATATACCCGGTGATATCAGTTTAAGTTTCAGAACAATTGAGGACTTCACATAAGGACTGTAATTACCGAGTTGCGAATCGAGGAAATCTAAAGTCCAAAAACCAAACTTACCACAACGATAAATAAGCCTGTTCAGCAGCTACAGCTAGGAATAATATCTTATACAGCACAGCCGGTAAATAATGGTAGAGGAAGTAAGTACTTTCAACGATTAGGAATGGAACATAATGCAGCACGTATCCTCCGAGTAACAGTTCACCCATAAACAACCACCTCTGCCAGACCTCTGTACAACAGAAAAAGACATTCCAATCAATAAATTTCCGGAACAGAATCGACTGAATGGAGTTTGAGATTTTACCTTCAGTTACAACATTTATCGACCTTCTTCGAGCTAGAGTTAGTGAAATGAAGATGATCGCGTAAAACACAAAGAATTCTAGAAACGTATACCATATTACTATATTTCCCAGTAAATGTATCTGGGCCTACAAAAGAGAAGTGAATTTTCACAATCTTTACAAAAAATATACCTGGTTTCGTGTAAAAGAATCTAGTTAGCAGAAGCTTGCACTTACGTTACTATTTGGACTGATCCAATAGGCAATATTACGATCCATTGTGGGCCATTGAGTGGGATCAGAGCTGTATTTGTGTTCCATTTGTTGATCAATCTTGGACGTTAACATTTTTATCTGCAGTCACATTATAATACAAATTTATGAGTACGTACACTTCAACGACGATGAATTTTTCGTTATTTGTTGCCGAAAACTTGCCTGCAGTTCCCAGAATTTCTGGAAGAAGCTGAGTTTAGCCGGTTCGAGCGGTATCATCTCCGACTCCGCCAACTCTTTTTCTCTTTGTTTCTGATCGGGCGCCCTCGTATAACGATGTTCTTCCACGTTCCAAACGGTCATGTCTTGTTGAACGATGTGATCTGTAGCCACTTCGAACTGATGGTACCCCCACGCAGGCAGCTGTTTTCCCGTCAATTTCAACGCCTGCTTCGTTTCGACGTGTATCAAACGAATTTGCGACTGTATCGTTTTCCACTCATCTCCTTCAACATCTCGATTAACGATTTCCTGGAAACATTTCCAAAATCAAATGAAAACTGGTTTTGCCTAACTTGATCTGCTGAGAGTACAATCAATTAACACAGTCAAATACATAAAACATAAATGGAAACTGTTTGATTTTATACAAGATTTAGCAATCTAAATAAATTTCCCTGACTTTCAACTTTCTTTTACAAAATTCCCTGATTATTCCCCGACTTATTCTGAGAAAAGAAAATTCCCCAACTATTCCTGGACTTATTTAAAGAAATGAAAATTCCCTGACTTTTCCCTGATTTCTAGGTAAGTCTAGGTCCACCCTGTATCAGAAATTAGTGGTCATAGCAGAGGCGATTTCAGTACTTACCACAGTCCATAGATTATACGATGGAGCGGATATGTTGTGATCGATATAGCACGTGACCTCCTGGTGTCGAGGTGACAGAGGAGCGGCGACATCGTGACTGTTCAACACACGACTAGTCATACCATGAACCAATTGAACAACATCGCCGTGTTTCACGGGCAGTGGAGGTTCATCAACGCTAATGTTACTCCTTTTATCAGAAAAAAAATGTACACAACATCCATATTAACTGAATGATAATATCCATGATAAAGTAAGACTTATCAGACTTAAGACAGAGGTATAAAACTATTTCTATATTTCAATTTACTCCTTAGTCCATTTACAATTGAAGGATTTTACATTTTATCAACATTAACTACACTCGACCTTTCTGCAATCAGTCAAATTGGGAGCAACAGAACTTGTCGCAACAGAAGATGTCACAGTAAAGAGAAGCATTTCAAGAAACAGAGAAATTTCATTACGTCTTTATCTACTTCCCGAATTATTGTTACGTGCCGTACAAATCCTTTTATTTGCTAGTTCAAGAAAAAGCAGTACGAATCTACTGTACCTTTCCGGTTGTTTGACAATCCACCAGTTGAACACGTCTTTGAACGAATAACACGTAACTTGTTGCTGATGACTGCTACCTCGTCCATCGGGGTAACGTATTGGATATAGATGGTTGTGGGAATGTAACCAGCACGGTGTTTTAAACGTGTGACGCAACGTTATCTGAGAGCCGTACGCCACGTACAATGGCTGTCCTTTTGTTATCGAAGCCAGACCACCCTTGAAATACAAAACTTGTTAAATCAAATAAAGAATTAGAACACGACGATTGTTCGGATTTTCTAACCAACTTAGTTCAGTTTCAAATTTTGCAGAAATTCCTAACTTATCTTACCTCTAAACTGGCCTGAAATGCACTCGTCATGATTTTATCCGTCGGTCCAGCTTTTTTCAGAATAGATAAATGCGCAAAAAATATAACTAGATACACGACTGTTGGTAGAATGACTAGAGTTAGAACACGCGCCGTAACGTGCTTCACTAGAGTGATCTGAAATGAAAGCCATCTTTTTTCATCCTCACAGCTTCTACTTGTAACGCAGCTGGAATAAATCCTTAATACTTACATCGGATATTGTCTTATCGGCTAACAGCTTCCACTGGTCACGTAGAATGAATGTATAACACAATCCAATAGTCATAGCACCGATATATTTAATCCTGGAATTCAATCATACTGATTTTTCAAAACAGCTCGTTTTTCATCTTGTTAGAGTCATAAGGATGCTAAGTAAACTCACGAAAAAGTCATCGCCGATGAAATTCCGAGTAGTGTCAGACACATCCACCAGGGGGTCGAAAACGGCCGGTTAGAATTATTGAGAAATCTCAGCATCATCATAATCGTAAAGGCGCAAAAAAATACGAGGATGCCTTCGATCAAAATGAATCGCGACTCGGTGAGGAAGGAATTTTCTGAAAATCAAAAAAATCCGATGAAGCAACTATTGAGAATTACCGTTGGAACCTGAGTATTGAAGTGAGCTTAAGCATACCGCAAAGAACAAGAAGCCCGGCTAAACCTGCTGTCCATCTGGAGGTTCCAAATTCAACCATAATCTGATAAACAACCGGAATCAGTAGACTACCAAACAACGCAGGTATGAATCTCATCTGCCAGACTGGAATACTGTCCGGATAATCTGAGAAATAGAATGAAAATCAAAATCAAACAGAAGAGAGATTTTCATTGGAAAAATAGTCCAAAACTTGACTTTGATTTAATTTCATAATTGCATATTTTCATAGTAACGCTGTTTATATGATAAGCATCCTACCAGCTCCAACTCCATCAAAGGGAGTATAACCATCAAATCCAGTCATATATCCTGAAATAAGGAGAAATATGAAAGGTCTTGATCCAATATGTAATGTAACGGATCAATTACCGGTATTTGAGATGAATTTTACCTGCAATGCTAAGGATCATTTTCCCAAAAGGAGGATGGATATCAACGAAGAATGTCTCATTCATATATAACGCGATGTAGCGTACGTAGTGAAGTTCATCAAATCTATTTGTAAAATATAAAAAATAAAATGACAGCTCAAATTACCAAAAGGTACCAAGGCCCTGGTTTCGTAGTTCTTCAATCTATAACTTGAGAGTTTCTGTTAATTAACTTTAGGTATGCAGATTTATCATTCAAAATCAGGTCCTGATATCTATGTGCCTATAATCAAGGTAATGAATAACACCTACACGACAGCTTTGGGCCAATCTAATCTCCACGTTCTTGTTATAAGAGCAAATACAAATAAGGCGCATTGCAACCAGTCGATTTCAGTATTCACTGTAAATGGTTTCGGCCAGTGGTGGGTTCTCGTCATTGTTCGGCTATTCTGGTGGTTGTGATCCAGATTATTAGTGATGGTTAAGTCATTTCTGTCAGCGGCTCCATCTCCCTGCAATATTGATTAAAACCATGAATGAGTGAATATCCATTTCAGAGTGGATTTCACAGCAACAGCAATTCTCATTCAAAACTCTAAATTGTTATAACATTGGAAATGAAACGATTTTAAGTCTATATCGAAATATAACTGAAATTCATGAAACTGGATCCATAGTTTATATAATTTAAGACAAAAGAGGTAACTCTAGCAGCAGGGCAGGGGCCCTGCAGCAAGAAAACCCAGAGGCAGAGGAGATTTTTACGGATTTTATCCCCTCTCTCTCACCTGGGCCCTTTCTGAAGTGAGGGAATCCTTCGTGTCTATAACTTTTTCATTGTCATGATCTGGTGCTTGTCCTGATTGTTGTTGAAAAACATTTTTTGAAGAAAGGGTTGGTCTAACATTAGTAGATCTTTCTCCATCGACTTCTGCCAACTTCTTTCCAGCAGTCGAGACTGACATTATTTCTTCTCGACGTTTACTTTACCGTACGTTGTTAATTTTGGTATTACACAAAAAAAGCTCACATAAGATGTTAATGATTTCTATTATTTTTTTTATTTCTCTCTGTAACATGTATGTATGTATAAATGTCAGTCACAAACAGTGCAATTGTTTATACTGAATAAATATTTGAATTGAATTGAATATGATTAACCACACTTAGTTTTTGCCTTTTTGTCCCCTCCTCCTTCATTTTTAAAATGAATCACAACATCAAATCTATAATAAAATCCAATCTATTCTATTCTATTCTATTCTATCTATTCTTGTTCTTAACTTGCAAATAAAATAATTGAATTGAATTCTCCACAGTTACAAACAATCGCGCGAACGAGAAACTATAGAGGTAAAACACGGGTTAGGATTTTGCCAACAATTACCAAATGTTGGTCAGCGGCCTAAGCCTAGTTATTGACAAAAGAAGTTAGAATTTCTCAGGGTGCAAAACTGAAATAGAAATAGAAAAGTAATGAGAGGAATGAAGTTTAGGCCTACTTAATAGTAGCCCCCAAGGGTACAAGAAATTTTTGACTAAAAGACCGTGACGGCAAAAAACAATGCCGCGGCCGGCCCGGAGCGAGCGGAGGCGGGCCGCTCTCGAGGGGTTGGGCCCGACTGAGCAGCTACTAGTAGCCTGTGGTTTAGTTTAACGGTCGAATATTTTCACAAACCCATCAGATTATAAAAGCTTACCACTAAACGATTCTCTACTAAGAGTCCCCGGGGACCGAGTTCGCGAACGGACCCGCGGCTTCCTTTGCGGACGGCATTATTGTTTTTCTTGGTGTTCCTCGGTGATTCAAATTGTATGCTCGTCATTGTATTGTCTTTTGTACTGTTTTGTATCAATGTAGATATTTTGTTGCATGTCATGTCCTCTCAGCGGTAACATTTGTATTATATGGAGAGCAATAAGGCCGGTTAAGTTCAATGTTGATATGTAGATTGCATGTCATGTGCTCTGCGGTAACATTTGTATTATACGGAGCAATAAGGCCGGTTAAGTTCAAGTTCATCTTCGGCTTTCCGTAGATATTTCATTGCATGTCATGTCCTCTCAGCGGTAACATTTGTATTATATGGACTCCAATAAGGCCGGTTAAGTTCAAGTTCATCTTCGGCGTTCCGTAGATTCTGAGAGTTGAAAAATGTCGATAGGTAAACCGACTCGGGGCATCACTCAAGCAAGGGGATAAGATTCGAACCTTCCAATGACGGTGACAGACCGACTTGTTACATATCGACACGCCTACCCCGGAATTTCTTCTGTAGAAAGCTAGGTGACACGATTCGCAGTGTCTAGGCACAACTCATCTCTAACTCGGCCACTGAAGCAACAGCTATCTAGTTGGTCACCCATGACCAGATGATCGACCGAAAGTTAATCCAAATGAATCAATATGTGAAAATATTAGTTTTTGCTTTTTTATTTTGATCCTTTTCAAATAGCATGAAGCTGTTTCTGTGAGATAATGTAATCGAACCAGACTGATTCTATTGATCTGGCGTAGAGCTCTATCCAATTACAAATAAGTTGCAGGTCGGTCCTTAAACAGAACGCGCTCGCTGCGTATAATCGCATTAATTCGTCGTCACACACGGCAAATATAATAGTAAATCACGAAATCACCGGTGCTGCCTAGGTAATGAGAAAGTCATTTAACTTCTCGAAAACACGGACTCAACGACCGACGTGTATCCATTCGACACGGTTGCTTTGTTCGATCAGATATTGGACATGAGAGATTTCATATCCGGATCGACTCGGCTCTAGACGCTGTTGCAGAGGTCAAACGACATCAAACATCTTATCAACGATGAAACAGCACGCGAGCAAATACTCTAGTAATAATAAACGGAGTTCCTGATTAACTTCTGATCGACGTCCAGCATCGATATAGACTTGACACAGAACGCGCAGGTAAGTTTCATTGCACAGGTTTTCTAAGAATTTACATCTATCACTATCTATAACACTTCTGGGCACGAACTAAAACACTTCTCTATACATTTCTGATACAATTTTGACATTTTATCGAAGAATTCTGAACTAAGATTGGTTTTATCTGCTAATATTTCTGTTTTCTCCATAATCCATTGCATTTGTCTCAATTTTTGCTTTTGTCTCAATTTAAGAATCATGTCGAATAATCAAAGGCTAGCTGCAGGCAAGCAGCAGGAATTCGTTGACCGAGAATTTCGGGTTCCTCCGTCGAGTGGCCGGCCCGAAACTCCGGCATGTAAACTGCGTCCTGGTCAGGCGGAATACTACGCCGCTAGGAGGGCCAAAACTGCGCAGAGAAACAATCAGCCAGATGCGGGTGACAAAACCTTCAGCGAAGAGACGACGACAGAAAACACGAATGAAGAAACTCGAAACAAAACTACGTTTAGCGATCGGCAAAAGATGATGGATGATTTAGAATTACTATAAGTTCGAGGGTAAACGGAATTCTATAGGCTCTCTTAAATCACGAGTAGTGGTTTAACGACTAGAAGAGTTTCCAATACGCCACAAATCCAATCTGATACAAACGTCGGAAGAAATTGTTCGAATTGTCAACATTTATTGCTATTTCAACGGCAAACAGACAAAATACAGTGTATTAGTTGATTCATTCTCATTCGGTAAATACGCGACGGTCATCGAAGGATTAATAATAATATTCAGCTCAACCGTGGACATATAAAGTAGACTTTAAACATCCATAGTTTAATAAAGAAACATCACAGTTCGATTCACAGCGATCATATCAACACTTTATCAACAATAATAAGTCGGAATACATATTAACTCGACATCTCATTTAAACTATGGTGCATCTTACCTTTTAAATATATATATCATATATAAATATATATTATTATAATTGTCATGCAAATCATGGAGTCCGTTTTATGGACAGGGTATTTCATAAACCTTAAGATCAAAGGTGACAACGAGAAATTATGGTAATAACTTTGATATGTTCCGCTGGTCTATAAAACCTAGCTCTGCAGTAGGCCTACCGATAATACGGTACACAATGAATACGTTCATTGATTATTATATACATGTATTCTCTTGTTAATTGGAACCTGATTACCCTACTTTGATTATAATACAGGACAATATGCTCATGATAGACGAATCAACTGAATTCATCAAATACTGAAAGAGAAATTTATACATCGATACCATTTTTATATGAATGATAGAAAATATAGACGATAAATCAAAAACGTCAGCTATTAAGTATAAAGGCTGCCAAAATACGTGATTGTGCGCAAACACAAGACGTGATTGTGACGCGAAGATAATCAATATCGGAATGAAATAATAGACAGTAAAACCCAGTTCAAATCCGCATCTGTGCGATTTTGATTTTTATCTTATTCAGACATCACTTTCAATCAAACTTCCCAGAATGAATAGATTCGATCGGGTTTTACCGTATGCGGAGATAGTGTAAGTGGACGGTAGTGGACATAGCGTTAAATACAAACCTGCTAATACAAGTTCATTATAAATATATATATATATATATCTATCGTAGTATGAATCTCCTCAGACACTATTAGGTCAATAGTATAAATATAAATAATACTTAAGTGCATGCAAAATAACACAGATTCCTGGTTTTTATTTACAAGCAGTTACAAACATAATTACTGATATTGTTATATTCATAACTTTCCGAACAGAGGCTATAAATGAACTTCATAGATCCGGGGAATCGATATCGAATATGATTCTCTCACATCTGCAGATTTACGATCAAAATCCTGGTTCCACAGTTTCCACGATCATGAATATTTATCTAACAATCTGGTATCAATTGACAACGAAACAAATCAAAATGCGTTTAGACTGGTGTTAAAGCTAAAGCGTTGACCGCGCACGCACGACTGGGCGTGGATATTCTGCAAAAATTGAAGATTGAAATCTCGAATTCATTCCCCTGAAGCGTCTCGCACAATGAAATAGTCCCTAATTTTTACACATTCGATCATGACGTAATTGAATTAAGACGACGTTTCGATCATGACGTAATTGAATTAAGACGACGTGGCAACAAAAATTTTTGAGTAATGCGTACCATATACGGCGGTGATGAATGAATACATGCAGACGAATTAACTTTGCAATTAAGCCAGTTTCTAGCATAAATTGCGCATACATATTTTATCAATGGCAGACACGGTATTCACCTAAACACAAAAATCAGCAGCATTGCTATCGCACATTAGTGAAGGCACTTATCACATACATACATACATACACGATATATCTTCACGTGTGCATGAAATCACATGATCATTTCTATCTATGAAGTATAAATATACCCGAGCTTCCAACACCGATAGTACTAACCAGTAATACTATAAATATAGATGGTTGATTATATGAATACATTTCTTCAGTTTTGGCTAGTCTCACGCATGACCATTCGACATTTACAGAAATTAAAAATAAGTTTCCTCAATTGTCTAGTCCTATACACAATCAAGTTCCAAAACTCGGCTATGGGGAAAAATTGAGCGGTTTGTAACTTCAAATCACTACATCCTCAATATTCAGGGGCGGATCTAGGAATATTGGAAATTCCGGGGTCCAGAAAAAAAAAGTCATAGAAAACTAGCGGGGACTCCCCTCGGTCGTAGATATTTCATGAGGAAATACATCTGAAAATATGCAATTTCTGAAAGGATGAGTGTCAAATTTGCAGTTTTTAATTATCCTTGTCTTGCCAAAAAGGGCAACCTCAGTGGGAAAGCAGGGGTCCTGACCCGGAAACCACCCCCTAAATCCGCCCCTGATATTATCATGAACCCAAGTGAATTCTAGAAGATTGCTTTTCTTGGACAAAGCACAGCGGAGATATTCTTCATGTATCATCGGGTACTTCGTAAGTGAACACTAATATATACTACAGTCGGGTAAACAGTCCCCGGTTTAAATCACAGAAAGACACACAGTGAACTCTAAGTACAGCTATTCAACAGTGTTCAGTTGGTGTCCTTCTATCTAGTTTATAGTCATTTCATGCTTATATCGAGGTTTATATCATTTAGCCATCTTTCTCCGCCTCTTTTTCAGTCGCTTTCGGTTTCTTGTTTTTCTTGCCGAGAATTCTCATCAGCTCCTTCGACATGTAGTACGGTTTCTCGGGCGAGCCGTCATGTCGCTCCAAATCTTCCACTGAAATTATGGAAAAAACCCATACCATTAAACTGTCACTCCGAATAAAAGTTCCTGTTTTCAATTCAAATCAATTTCCATGAAAATAATAATGTAGTGAAACCAACTCAATTTGAACAGGTTTAAACTGGATGTTGATCTTATGTCAGGTTCCGGTTCCACAGTTGTGAGTTAGAGTTAACTCTTGAGTTGAAATCAGTTCATTTTCGATGTTCTAACTCAAAGAGACAAATTAAACTCAGAACTATGAACTGGATCCCGTATATCAAACGGGATGAATTTGGTTTTTCCCAAATGAGCCAAATTAAGCTGGTTCTACTGTAGTATCGTAGTACTTACGGAAACATAAGAATAAAGTATCCACTCCCATGTTATAAACACTGAAGAAGCAGGCGGCTATAATGTATGATCCAATAGCGATTACCTAGAAAATCCAAACATATTATTCGAACACTAAAATGCTAAAATGATTTCCTACTCAGTACCAACTGGTTCATATTACCTTGGAAGAATGATATGTAAATAGCTTAAACGATTCCAAGATATTATTACATCATGAGGAAATTTAGTAAAATATTAGCTCACTGACCCACTACTAACCACAGCTTTCTACAAGTTGAGTTTGAGGTACCGATTAAGAACCAACAAATAAGGAAGGATGAAATAAGGTCACACAGAATGTTTTGGTCTTGTGGCTTTTCAAGCGTAAAGCATCAATGTTTAAATTCAATTTACAATCTAGATCCAATTCCACAGCAATGGGGAAAACTGGGGAGGTTATAATCACCGATAGTTCATTTTCATTATTCAACTTTGAGGAGGAATTTGTATTCGTAACTGTGCGGAACTGGCTCTGCGCGAAGCATAGGTTGTACTTACGATAACTGGGACTAGGTTGTACTGTAGGTTAGGCGAATAATTACTGATAAACGGAATTCGCCCGTCGAAGAAGAAAAACGCAGCTACAGCTGAAAACACATGCAAAATACATAGATAAATCAACGCATGCGAATTTGAATAATTTTCACAGATTCTGGGGGATTGTTCACACATAGCATAAGCAGGATAAATATATTTTCATACATATAACCGAAGCATTTCTCATCTATGACAACACTGAATTTTCTAGAATTCATTTTGTGTCCACTAATACTGCTTTCTATAAGATCGGATGCGCAAATTTTGTGAGTGCATTATCTGCGAAGCAAGAGTCGATTCTAATCAATTATTCACACCATGCAACCAACAAACCATGCTCCAAAACTTTTGGGTATAATAAAATCGGGATTATCTACATCACAAGACTCGTCTAAATGAGGATCAGGTGCCGACAACAATGCTATTACTTACAACGATAATGCCCGCAGGATTTTTTAGATTATCAATTACCGACGAGACAAACTCATATTTTTTTAATGTCCCTTGCAACAGCATAAACAAACAAGCTGTACGTGAGAAAATAATATAAACACGACTAGTGGTGAACTTTGTGCTCGATAAAATATACATTTCTGAATGCTGACACTGTGTGAAAACAACAGAATAGGGCCGTTTGTGCGATTCTAGAAAAACCACTGAAAAACTTAAGATTTTTACAATGTTGATAATCTTTAAGAATTTAGGATTAAATCATAAAAATTCAGACTTCTAGGTTCGTGTTTAACTTACTTGTAGCTCCGACCACTACTAGCTTCGCGATGAATATGACAAAATCGGTCACTTTGTCAATAACCACAACCCTGAAAATTGACACAAAATTAAATGTAGGACAAAATGCTCAAATAAATACTTTGTATCGCATAATTACATTCTTTATAGAAACAACCGTCAGCAACACAAACCTTACAATATTCCTCAAAATCAAAAAGAATGCATTCTTTGCTGACGTACAAAAGTTTTTACCATATACCGCAATCTGAAGTAGGAAGATTATTGCATATGAAAAATGTGAATAAAATGTGGTTTTTTTCATTCTTGACAACCAACTTTTATTTTTTTCATTTTTTCGTTCAACTTGACTTACCAAGATGTACGCATTCTTATTGAGGAATTTCATGAACTTCTCAAGACACCAGAAGAAACATTTCAAACACCTAAAATCAAATATGGCACGTTAATTTAAAAGAACTTTTATCGCGACTGCGATAAAAAAAATGTCAAAATTGTACACTTACTTCAAGAAAAACTTTGCGACTGGATTTTCCGAGCCTTTCAGCTTATGATCAAGGTATTCAAGCATTGCACGTATCAATTGAATAATTGCGATAATCAATGAACCAAACGCAATAGAGCCGAGATGGTATCTATAAACGGTTAAGAAAAGTTTTCAACGTGGAACGAATCATTAGAATTATCTGGTACTTTAGATCTGTGATATTTTATCCGTCCTACCGAATACATCTCCAAAATGATGCGGAGAGAGGGAACGCGGGGATATCGGCTGGTTTCGAGAATGCCCAGTAATACGAGGCGAATGCTCCGGCTAAAGTCATCTGACCTAATGCGACGACGAAATTCATCAACCAGAACAACATGAACAGATTGTAGATTTGTAGATAAATCGTGTACCTAAAATACAGTTCGATACCAAGTATAACGATATAATCATGACTGAATGATTTGAGGCCATGTATCAATGCGGGTACTTAGTAGACTCTGCCTTATACGGTAAGGTGTAGCCTGAAAGATTTCCGAAATCAAGAATCAGACAAATTGAAAGATTCTGATCACCTAGTTCTCACATTATACTCATGATTCTGTATATAAAGACTATGTAAAGTTATGATAATCATTCTCATTCCAGGATGCAATAAAGATTGTACATATAAGGTGTAAATGCCTTGTTGTTCCTGATGGATGGAATCCTGTACCGCTGGTGTAAATGCTAGTTCCCCAGCCAGCCTGCCGATACAACAACCAGCCGGTTACATAGGCATAGCATTTTTCATATATGTGTCAAAATCTTATTCTGATTCTGTTTAAATATATCCACACATTATTTTTGGCAGGCAGAGATGTGTAAATATTTTTTACTGTCTTGAGTCAGGACTAGAATCACAACATCATTTACAAATGGAAAAATTAGTCAAGCCAAATTAGTTAGTTACTGGTAGGTTTTTTTTAAGAAAATTTAATTGAACAGATTTCAACATACTCATTTCCGCCGTATTTCACAAAATGACAAAACTTCAGCTGCGATGAATTTGCTGGCTAAAATGTAAGTAAAAGCACATTTTCTTTAGACTACCGACAAACTGGAAAATAGTCATCAGACATCCGTGTCTAAACCCGATACATACTAGTGTGGAACAATCGATCAAGTCGAATACAGGATTTCCTGATGAATTAGTAGTCGTGACGTTTGCTTTAGATTGAGCTTTACCAGACGACGCCAAGAATATCGTTATCGCTCCCCACAAGCCAAAAACTCCGAGTTGAAGGACAAATGGGAACAACGGCCACAATAAAGTGAACATCATGTTACCAACAGCTCTGAAATTATCGTAATAGACAAATAAGAACAGAAAAAGTTTGTAAATGGCTTCCTATGTTAAGTACTTAATTTCTAAACTAGGATTCATCAAGAGAATTTGCTTTTATTTCTAAAACCATATGTTCATACATTTACCACATAAAACCAAATATTTCATTTACATGCAATATGTTTAAATCTAATCGCTGCTTCTAATTCAGATTTTGTTTCTCAACATGCTAGGTGACACACCAATGAAAGCAACATTGCTAAAGGTTTAGTTTCATGTGTACCGGTACTTGAATTTATTTCAGAAGAACAAAGGCTACATATTTCTATAGTTCTGCAGTATGCAACATCTGTTTTAAACATTTTTTTAAAGGTGGGTAAACAAGTGATCATTTTGTTGGAAACAAAACTGTTCCCATCTTGAATCTATCAGGAAGTTGACTGTCATGAACAACATCTTATGCCAGTAAGATTTCTGTGGTTTAGGAAAATTTAGTCATTGAATTAAGTTGAAAATTCATGCTTCCATATATAATATCGATCAAAGCTAACCATTCATAACATGTAGAAATAAACATGCGAAAATGATCGAACACGTTGTATTTGAAATGTACACATACATCGTACAAAGACAAACATGGTGGAAAAGCCTCAAAATGAGACTCCTAGAAGTTTATCAGTGTGGTCGGACAAACGATGTTCTTTCTGTCGGACATGTATACATGGTATCTGTTTTAAAGCATAAACATCCAAAAAAGATTTTAACGAAAGAAACTAGACATTTCATGAATATACGGATCTCTCACCTGTCTGGATAGGGATATGAAATTACTCTGAACAGAAATATCAAATAAATAATGAACGACTGTAAGCTCCGCAACTACTCAAGGGTGTTACATCAAGTAAACTAAAATAGGGTTGTCAAGCACTTCGTACAAAGTATGCGCGAATATGTACAAAAAGCCTACCAAAGGATAAAATCATAATACAAATAGGTATTTCAGATAATGACCATCATGTGCCGCTGATGTGTAAAAAGTGAAAACCAAGTAAGAGATAATTATTTGAAGTTGGATATAGAAAGAGGACATTAAAACTTGATTTCAGGGGTTTGGAGTTATTTTTCGACCAGGAATTGGTGGTATTATACTAGAACCGGTTTTACAGACTGGTATTACCTTTAACCCAGGGGCTCACTCAATAGAAAGTGAATTGAATTAGCCCCAGGTTAAAGGTAATACCAATCTTTAAAACCAGCTGTTGTATTTCAGAGAGATTACAGATGATATGTGTGTGCGATATTTTTCTACTCACTTGCTCGTTTCCTTAATAATAGAAATAGCAATTCGAATACGGTTGCGTAAAATCAAAAGAATCAACAAAACGATTCCCAAAATCACAGCACAGATGATTCCTGAAAAACGAAAAAGCGAAATAATTAACGATCGTTATCGAAATCATTATCAAATCCAAGCTAATCCAGTTAAAAGTACTGGATCCAGTTCCTCAGTTGTGAGTTCAGATTTGATTACGGAGTTAATTGTAACTCACAACTGTGGAACTGGAGCCAGAAGACTAACCAATAGCTAACCAGGTTTCTTGTCGCGCCGCATAGTACGATAGATTCAATTTAAACTCGAGGGCTCCCTGCGAACCGACAGAGTCCTTCAGTCGAACATATTCCTTGAAACCATAATACGTTCCTGTTGGTGAAAAGAACAATAACTCACCCAGGATCAGCGAAAGAAAACTTTATATAGATATAAAAGTTTGCAATGAACTTACCGAACGCGAAAAGCGCGATGAACAAGATAAGCGACAACCAAACCATGACTCCAGCGATCCACCTCATAATCAGAATCCAAATTAAAGCAATTATTGCAGATATGACGAGTCCACTGTAAAAAAGAATATGAGAAGAATATCAAATATCTGTATCAATTCAGCTAATACACTGATAATGACAGATAGGGTCGAATTCGTTAGAGTTAGAACCTACACTATAAGCATCCACCAGGAAGCTTCAAGATCAGCTAACACTGACTGAGCTACATCCATAGCGCTCATCATTATCGCCAGATACCTAAAAGAACATCAAACTCAAATTATAAACTGATACACTTACAACGCTTATATTTGTTTCATCGAGAAATGCTCACTTTGATCCTTGTTCGAGCTCACTACCAGTGATAGTTTCATTATTAGGACCGGTCAGGGTAAAGTTTTGGTTGCCGACCTGGCTGACGAGTTTTTGCGTTTTGTTCAGCAAAGTGGTAAATATCGCCGGCACACATCGACCAACCACTGAAACAGAGAACACTCACGAATGATACATAGGTTATAGCCGGAGTTCCACAGTTGAGTTACAATATTTTTAAGCGAAATGATACTAGAATTTTTGAAATTCGAAATTAAAAATTTTTGAATAATAATTGATATTGATTTACGTACTTGGTACACTTTTAACAGTATATCCAGCGCACAATTTATCTTGAACCAGCTGTGTCAAAGACTGTATGAAATATAGAAAAAACAGAACAGTGTGAATAACAACGCAAATTTTTATGATAAACAACCCTAGAGCATTGTCATAATAACTTCTTGAGTTTCATACTCTATTTCGCTGTCATCTGGTAAATCTCTTTCAAATCCATGCATTTCCCGTCGTATTCATATTTTGTATCGGTTGATTCGCCGATGATTGCATTCAGCAATCGCTTACCTTCGACGAATATTGCGCCGATTTCGGATCCACGTCGTACAAACAGATTAAATTGTTTCGATTGTTTGTCACCTCGTCTTGTATAAAGGTCCAATAATTCGTAGGGCACGATTTCACGCACACCTAGAAAAGACGGAAAATGAGAAATCACATCAGAATTAATGGCCCGGTGTTCGGCAGTTTATCGATGATCGTGCCATAAGCCACGATCATAGCGAAATTTATATATTATGGGCTTGTAAATATCACTTAAATAATATTGTATGTATATGTTAGACATTGTATTACTTCTCTCTCTCCTTTTATAATTTTTCTTTTATTGCACATCTTTTTTGTTTTTTGTCTGTTAGTTGTTATTGTTGTTTTTCTTCATTCACAATCTTATATTTTGGATTTATGATGAATAAATCGAAATTTAAATTAGGGAGGCGATTTTGCCCGCGTTAAACTAGCCGGGATTAGATGCGAGTTATGCCATGCCCATGCCCAATGAGTGCATTCATGTACAAATCACTCAACACTCGTTATAGAAATATACTATCAAAATGATACTATGGCAAGCAAGTCAAGCCACTTAGCGTTCATATGGAATAATGTGACCTGGGCCTGGTCTGACGTTGTTTACCCTGTGTTAAACAGGCACAGGCTCATTTAACACCTGGTATGGACCAAATACAACCCAGGTCAAAAACACTTGTGTTATCGCGGCGTTACCTGAGGTGTAGGACATCCGTTGATCGCGACCGCCGGACCCATACGGGCACAAGCCAATAAATCGAAGAAAAACAAATTCGGCCGATCTCTGAAATTCAAGAAAACCGTAACAGACATTGAAGAAACCGCAAGAGGTTTATACAGTATCGAAGCTGAAATTTAGTACGAAACTCACGTAAACTTGCCAGTACCACAAATATTGCCCTCAGAGTCAGTCGGGTACAGTAACATTTTTGGGTCTCCCCTGCTGAATGCTGAAAGCGAAACAATGAATTCTTAATCATCCAATTTTTGAAAATGATAAATCGATGAATTTATTTCAACGCCACGACATTTAACATGCGACTAATTAAGGAAAATATCTTACTGTTTTCTGCAAAGCTTTACTATTTTTATGTTTTATGAAAGCCGTTATCACATGGAAACGATTTGAATGGGGTTAAAATGGCCGGTGTTTTGGGTCGGGCGAGATGAGGCCCATGTCAAACAGGTACAGACCCTTTGGGCGCCAGTGTAAATGGTAGGCCCGGGTAAAAACCCTCATGTGATCGTGGCTACAAATTACCAAATATGGAGTTGTTCAAATTGGTGGTCGTGGTGGTGGCTACAACAGCATTAGGCCAGTCACTGATTGCAGCCAAACTTACCGAGGAATGCTACTGCTACCAAACCCAAAATGAACACAAAAAATAAAAGGCAGCAAATAATATCTGTGCATGATCTAAAAGCAAAAGAGGATAAAGAAAAGATGTATAAATAATGCTTTGACTATCGGGAGTCTACTGGAAATGACCGGTATCGACTGGTGTCAACCTGGTACTGACCGGTCGAATAATGCGTGCAATACTCTGATACCCACTATGTGTTCCCACCACAAAAACTAAACAAAATACATCTTTCTACGTATTGTGTTGATTTACCACAAAACACCAAAATACTGACACGGCAAACCAGCTACTAAAAATTCTGGGGGAGGGGAATTGCATGCAAGTAATACATATTTGAGCTAAGGGAACATTAACTACAACTTATGATGGTGGACTGAAACGAGTCTAATTCATAAATCACAAGTGTAGTCCATCACGGAAACAACATTGCAATGTAGTTTTGGTCTCGTGGGACGCAAATTTCGAATCGGTGCGATAGTTTTAACGTAAGTAAGCGGATAATGACTCTGTGACAAAATGGATGCAACTTTGATCAACCGACCGTGAACCTTGGGAGGACGTATTCTAAAGTGAGATTTATTCATCGATATAAAGATGATAAGATCGGCTTTTTTCAGAGAGCAGTTTTCAAAGCAGTGTTAGCTCGTCGAGAAATTGGCAACCCAAAAAAGTTTATCAGTATGCAGTAACTACTGGTTTAGTCGACAGGTTAGTGAGTCTCCTGTTGAAGCATATACGTACATAGTACCGGTACAGGCATATAATACATGTTATGTAACGACATGTTCAGCCTATGTTGAAATGGAAAAAATCGATTTCATACGATTTTTATGTTGAACTCAAGCATCACTTGTGTCTAGACTATAGACAAATACAGAGTTCAATGTGAACATATGTGGAGTGGACTTTCATTTTTCAGAAACTGTTCAATGGGTATTAATGTGTTAAATGGGTAATTTGTCCCCAGGAACGATTTGAACCTGATGGCATCGTTAGACTCAGCCACGACATGACACGAAACTCTGACCACACTAGACCGGGTGCGCAGGTATATGCACAGATTTACCGCAAAAAAACTTGCAGTACCAATCAGATTGCCCGTTGTATAATCGCTGAGGCAGATTTCAAGGAAAAACTATAAATGGAAAAACCCGGGCTAAAATAAAACAGGATATCTGATTGTCTAATAGTGAGGCTAGTGTGGCAGGGTTTCGTACGGTGGTGGCAAGTCTCAATGCCATCAGGTTCGAATTCCTGCCAGGGGAGGATGTACACTAGGATGAACATAACACTGCTTTGAGAGGCTTTGAGAGAATGAAGCATATAAAAAGAGGATGAAAACATAATAGATTTGCTTTTTTTAATGATAAAGTACCAATGCCAGCAATTGCGGCCAGTCCGGTGAGAAATGCAAGGAACACTAGCAGACATATAACATCCGTACATGATCTGTAATTAAATTTTAATCAAATTGATTAATCAATTAATATTGGTCTGTAGACATACGATAACTAATACGCAAGCATGGAGTCAAAATATAAAACGGACAAATTAAATGTTTCATTTAAAGTACAGGATAGTCATCAATCATCTCATCGAAGAATTCGAATCTAAAAGTTGATCTTTTTAGTACATTTTCGATAAGCAGTTATATTTTTTGTCAACAGATAAGAAATTGAACAAATGAATATCTCTATAGCTGATTAAACCCCGAGCCTTATTTCAATATCACAGCGTTGGCTTAATAATACCGCACCGAATTTTATCAACGAGTAAATATTTGAACATACAGACCTACACATATCAGCCAATTTTTACATAATGATTGACTTAAGACACGGCGGGCTGTGGGATTTATCAACATTCCCAAAAATCAATCGACATTTATCAAATCGAGCGTCCCTAAACAAATCTCGAATCCGCTCGTCATGCATGTGTACGGTGCGACACTTGGTTGTTACTAGTTTTTGATTCGGCTCGCTCACTCATTCCTTACCGGTTTTTTATCGGCCCTTTGAACGTCGGGTCATACTTGAAAGGTTCGCCTGAAAGATATACGCACATACATAAATAAAGAGTTTTCGCAGTTTTCACTTCGGATAAAAATTTCTGATCAAAATAATTTTATGATACAACTGTTTTATTTTGCATATGGTTTTTCAACGTGTTAATCGCTGAATGAATTATCGACACTTCAACGACATTTTCTTCGCGAATGCCGCTAATGGATGGGACTTGAACTGGAAAATTGACAAGTACCGAAGTTAATCGATATTCCTGCCATTGCAATGCCGCGTACATAAATGCGTAACATGGTTATTTACATGTACATGTACATGTAGGCTGGTTAACTGACAAACTGGTAATTGAAACCGGCACCAGACCAAAATTACTTGGTAGTTAATCGAAGAAGTTCCACAATTCGAATTTTTATACAAAGTAATTTATTAAAATGAAACCACAACGTTTTAGCTGTTTCCGATAACCAGAAAACAGAAGTAACGTAGCATATAAACTTACAGGACATAAACAAAAGCGATTCAGAATGTTTGTCCCATAAGTTTATATGCATTTGACTACTAACTTGATAGTAAATAATTCATGCACATAAAAAATTGACCCAAGACGCGATAGTGTTTATGAAAGGCGCATGCATTAATAGTCGCTTGTTGCTGTGTATTTCAAATAACCACTAAAGTGAAGGAAAAGGCACCATCATATATAGTCAACCGATATAACACTAAACGATATAGAGACCATTTCTACATTCTTGGAAAATGAATTATACCCATAGAACGTTTTTATATTCTCCTATACGAAAGCAATTACAATTCAGGAAATACGCTAGAACAGGAAAACAAACACATTATGTTCAGACTAGATTATATCAGCGAAGATATCAGGAATGCGAAATAGGAATCCCCTTTAAACGAAGACACTACAAAATGTTTGCGTTTAGCAGATTGCAGACTTAAGTCTTTCTTTCACATAAACAGAACTAGAAATAGTCAACAACAGAAACAGAACTAAATAATCAACAACCATTTCACGGGTTGCTATAATAAACAGAACTACTCATAAAGTCAGCAACCATTTTGAATCATGAAATTAAGGCGTGTCTGATCTTACTACTTGAAAAAATGATATACTTCGATCAAAAACGTGACATGAAAGATCAATAAGGAAGCCATTTTTCTGAGGCAATTGCTTTTTGGGTTTTCCGCTTCTTCTGTGAACCAGAAATATGTAACTTATATATCAATTAGGCAATATAGATATCATAAATATATCGTATAGATATCATAATTATTTCCGTGGTTAAGTAAGTATGCTCATAAACGAATCACGAAAACGACTTCAATGTCAACAGCTGCCTTTCTAGGTTTATCGAGTACATGGGTAGGAGCGCGGTTTTGTTGATGGTGTGTACATCTCACCATGACAACTACTACCGTGTACATTCATTCCATTCTGAATTAAACGACCTTCCGCGTTGACACAAACAAAACCGCTCATTGCTGTTATCGATGAATCAGTGCTATCAGGCATCGTTGACGTTATTTTCCGGGTATAAGCAATTCTAATTGCTAAACCAATACAGCTATCAAAAGCTATTCTCATTAAATCGAACACAAACGTTATTGATGTTATCGTCAAACCGATTGAAACCAACCACCAAAAATGTGCAGTATTACTACAAGTCAATCCAATAGAAAACCCATTCAGTTGGACCCATGTTCCTCAGTTGCCAGTTAGGTTCGAATTGGCATAAAATTTGAATTTCTTAATTTGTTTTTTCAAATACAGTAGAAGCTTGCCTCGGATCACTTGGGACCAATACATTATGCCTAGATGGTGTAAAGATGGATTTTCATATTTCATACCACATGAATTTGAGAAGGAAAATTTGAATATTTCGTCCGATGGGAATGCGATAAACCGAGGCAATCCGCTCCGTGGAAAGTGGAGTCAACCGTTAACCGTAGGGCCAAACGTGAACCAACAAACAACTGTGAAACGAAGAACCAAGTTATGATATCCATCACCTAACGGTGGGGACCACGTTCCGCTAACGGGTCATGAAAAAGTTCTACCAGAAACCCATCCTCTCTCAGGAGGAACCTGATCGCGTCACTAGACTCAGCCACGGCAGGAAACACTGCCACATTAGACCGGGTGCGCAGGTACATGCACAGGTTTGCTTGCGGCGCCAATCAGATTGCTCATTGTGTAATCGCTGAGGCAAATTTTACGGAAAAACTCTTAAGTTGAAAAACCTGGGCGAAAATAAAATGGAATATCTGATTGGCTAATGATGACATCATCTCAGCAGCGCATGGGAGCTGCGCACTCGGGCTAGTGAGGCAGGGTTTCGTGCTGTGGTCTCGAGTCTCAATGCGATCGGGTTCCAGAATACAGAACGCAGCAACAACGGATAGTTAAAACTTATTCATGAAAACGGTGGTTAAAGTAGGCAGGAAATCAGTGTCTCGAAGCAGGAGTCTAACTTGCGTCACCCGACATACGAAACTCGATTTAAAACTTCAAAACTTCGTTTCTACATACCCTTGTATTCTTTTTTAACGAGGCCGGTTTCCTCAGTTGGCCCGTCGTCTTTGGCGTCGGCATCTTTAGTCGCACCCATAATTCGTTCTCAATTTTTTTTGCCGATATCGTTTTATAAACTCGAAACGGTTTTTTTCAATGGTGCGACATTATTCAACTGTTGTGTAGAGGATATAATTTGTGGTTTTAAACCTCGATGAAAACACGTTCATACTTACGCAGGCCCGAGATCGAGCGCAATAATATTCTTCAAGGGTTTGAAGGGCTCTTTTAAAATGCAAGAATATAGGGAAATATTTCAATCACCCGCCATTGAGAGAAACCCGAATTTGAGTGTGAATAATTACGTCTCAAATAGTCCTTCAACCGAAGGACGCTTTGAAAAAAGATCTTTGATCGACGCTATTTTTAAAAAGGCATCATCTATATATGGTAACTATGATGACATAGGTAACATTGACAGCATTCCAAGTTATTCGTGTAATTTCTTTAACATCAAAATGATAATCATATTCATTGGTTTATGTCCCTTACTAACCCATCAGCATACTTGCTTGGAATGAAGTGAAATCCAAAGAGAAAATACATAAATGAATGGTCAAATGGACAGAATTTTTGTACAAATTTCAGTTCTGGTTCAGGGACCAGTTTCTAAAAAATTGATTTAAGACAGCCCACTTATAAATACCATAGTAACGATGAACTTTTAATTGGCACTATGTCAACTATCCACCGGCCAACTTTTGAGCAACTGGCCCCTGATAAGCAATCTTTCACCCAGCCTGAACTGGCAAGTGACTGGTGTTATTATTCAAATCATCAATACATTCTCGGAAATTTATTCTGTAAAGGCCCGGAAAACAAACAGGGAATGGTTATTGAACGTAGTTCATGCTCAGAACAGTTAATTTAATCTGTTGCATTGATTTTTGATCATACTCAAGCTGTCGCCATATATTCTGATTGTGCTTCGAGGGCCAAGGCCTGTCTTTTAGGCAATTATCACTAGTTGAACGACCTGTTGAGTCTAAAATGACCACAAATGATTTCTCTATTGAGAGAAACGATATGATACTGTTCAGTAAACCTCTCCAGACATGCCCAAGTCGGGACATAAAAATAAAATACATTTTGTGATGTCCGCTTAGCTTGCTGGTCCCAGTTTGTCTGAGTAAGACGAGGTTTACTGTAGTTCAGTATATCCGCAGTAATCAGTGACTTTTATGAAGATTGCAACGGACATGAACATGTCACTCATCAAATAACTTATAAATGTACTTTAGGAGACATTTCCATGAAATATTTACCTCGCATTTACTGACACATAAAATTTAAAGAAGCCCTACCTACAAATAACTGGTCCTCGAACTGTCTACAGCTATAGGCTAACTTCGGGAAATGATTCCCAACAGAATACTCTGACAGAGACTTAAGTCTATAACCTAATCAATGTTGACAAAATCAACAACAACAGTGTCACAAAGCAATCTACCGCCTATTAATTATGTTCAACCACCATTACAGATGTGCCTTAACTGATCTGTATATCGAAAGACCATTTTATTAATGGAAGGGCTCGTAACTAATAAAATGCGAATATTGAAAGGAAAATTCAATATATGATATTATGATATATATGTATTGTACATATTCAGTGCCAAGGCTCTATATATAGTTCAGTATCCAACTCAATAATATAAATTCTAAATAAGGTCTTATCAAGACTTAATAGGGGAAAATTCTGATCGACTTAATTTATGAATAAGGTTCGATACGATAAACATGATCGGATTTATTACGAATCAAGAAATAAAAACCATAATTTTACCATGAATGAGGCAAACGAGTGTATATCCTTTGACGAAGCCTCCAATTGAAGCACCGGCCGTGACGAAGTCTGATTTAATTGAATAGAATACGTCATAACAGCCGAACAGATGCTTTACTCAAAATACATGCGGCTTAAATGGTAAATATGGTTCCGCAGGTCATAAGTGTGTATATCTATATAATCAACTCTCGAAATGAGAATTCGATATGAACAGATGTTCGCAGTGTCGCCGCAGCAATATTTCAATCCGATAAACGTTCAATAATAATGAGAAAACTATCGATAAATTCGAAAATTACGTTTTAGCGAATGGATATAGATAGACTAGGCTATAGGCTAATTGGCAATGGTCTTATCTGAGGACACAATTAGTGATAGTAAACCAGGTATTTCCCCCACATTTATCTGATTCAAGTTTTCCATGGTGATGACCCCTAATCACGTACACACGACGACATTTGTGGACCACACCCCATAACAGCATTCTAAACACATCATAGTACGACTACTACTGCGGTTAGTAATAAGAAACTCCTGCTTTTGTAGAAAATAGAAAGCATGGGCGGCGCGGCTCTAGGATTTTTTGAAGGGGTGCACCTTGAAATTAGGAATGGGCACTTCATTTGAAAATTTGAAAGGGAAAATGCCTTGATTTAGCAAGGTGAGGGCTGCAAGTAAAACATGGGGGAGAGGGGTTCTGGTGACTCTCCCACAGAAAATTTAGGACAAACAGGAGTTTTTCTTGGCCTTATCAGCGGGCCCATTCGGATTTATTCTTAGTCTTTTTATAATTTCCGCCGTAAAAAGTATTTCTAGACTTTTTGGAGGGCAAACTCAAATTCTAAAATGGGGGTGGACCAGTCCACCCGGTCCACCCCAAAATCCGCCCTTGGAAAGAAGGATACTTTTTTCTTAAATGTTGATCAATTACATAATAATCAGATTCCGTACACTAGATATGGACACCTTGAATACCCTGATTATTAAAATCAATATCTCCAAATTCCCTGATCCATGCCAGACAAGAGGTGATTTATTACATACCTATAAAAATCTAATTTTTAGCGGCGCTGCGGCTGCCATTTAGTTTTTATATTACAACTGACAAAGTTCCAGGGAGTGACTATTCATAGATATGATTAATATCATATTCAGCAGCAGCAGCACCCGCAGCTGCTGTTAGAATGCCGTTGATGTAACGATATACCACCGCAGAATTATGTGTGATATTCCATCATCATAAATAGAAACCAGCGCAGTAGATCGAACAATTAGCCACAATTATCCTCATAGTTTCGAATGGTGAATCAATGTGGCTATATGAATTCCTTCACATCATTCAACAGAATTTCAGAAAAAATCGCCTTAAAAAATCATTCATCCCATCAACTAACATTGAAGTAGAATAAATTTTGTTGCGGTATCTGCCAGGGCCAGTTGGTTTTTATAAGTCGAAAAGGTTTATTCATTTCAATAGACAATATACTACTGTACACCAGTATCTATACATTTTTTCATACAGTGATTTGAGTTGTTAGGCTTAGGCCTATACCCATTTACTTTTAAACCAAACCATGGCAGGGTTTAGCTAGGTAACTCATCATTAATTGTTTAACAGCTCATGGTCAGGTGCGCAAATGTGAGTCCCCAAACTTTGTTAAAAATACAAGAAGCCCAATATCCTTTTCACAGACACAGTCACAGGGGCTTGTCACAATTTGATAATGAATGGATGATACCAGTATGCCTATATAAAAAATCTTTTTTATATAGGGATACTGGTATCATCCATTCATTATCAAATTGTGACAAGCCCCTGTGTTTTCAGTGCTTTCTCTTCTGAATCAGAACCACTGATGAGTGAGAACGGTAGTTAAACAGACTGACCTTACGCAGTTTAGTTTCAGGTGTGAACTTAACAAAATCAATTATAGTACATTTAAATAATACGAACCTGGATCTTTCTGCGTATCATCACCTCCCTTACAGCACCCCATGACAGCTTCAGGGGTTTAAAATCCTTCTTTCCCGCGAGTGAAATGTCTTCAAACAACTCAACGTCAACGAGGAAATAAAATACGAGGGAATTCCCGTATAGTTCAAAATGCGTTCGACAGGTGTCACTATGACCTGACTCGCCACAACTATGGCAGGCGAGGGATTCTTCCTCTGGCAATCGAGGACTGCTATACCAGAAGGTTGCGCCATCTTACCGACATTGCTATAACTAAAAGTTAACAGCGATGGTTCGAGCCCACTCTAATTTTACCTCTTGTATCCACCCTATAGTCACTGTGCACTATGAATGAATTACCGAAATTAAGCTATTCTACAAAGTATTTCTATTAACTGAATCTAAAATTTCTAAATGCACCCATCAAATATACTTATTTATTTGAGCCTGATGCACTTAGCTGTTTATTTCAACCGACTGAGCTCAGAACAGGCCCAAGATTTCAAACATAGCAACAGAATATGTCATAAAGTTCAAGGTGTTTCGAAAGATGAGTAACAATAACGCGGTAACAATAGGATTTTCATAATATAATGTATGCCTATATTTTCTATTCTGGAGTTGGACCAGTCCAGCATCGTTGGGATGTGCAGTCACACACCGCTATTAGTACCTAGCCGTCGTTCTACAAACAACCGGTTGTAGGGAACCGGTAACAACGACTGGTATTCAGACTAACACCGCCCTCCTCTAGACGGGGACCTGATTGTGTGACAAAACTACACAGAACTTCTAAGTTCATATTTGAAGATGATATCTCGTGGGAGCTCGAAACGTTGTGTCCTCCGTTTTTGGTTTTTTTTAAATGATAAATCTTGCTTTTAAATTCTGAATTTGTAAGCGGGTTTTAGAATTTTAGGCTGGTTAACCGTCTCTCAAAATCGTATATCATAGCAACTCACAGGTCCCCCAATACACATTATCAATGAGGTCACAAATCTATAGTATCGAGTACCAGTCGTGTGGACTTTAGTGATAAGTCACAGTTTTTCGATGGCTAATTCAACAAAAGACTGCGTGCAATTGTTCAACAGGTACTTGAAAAAAAAAAGAATTAAACCCGAACCTCGATATATACATACACAAAAACAAACATACAAGTCGCCAGGCCATAACTATTATTGTCTCTTAGCATATGCTATCAACGTTGTTTATTACGATGCACCAAAATCAAAATGAGACCTAGTCGCAAAATGGTGTATAAAAACCCGCGATGCTATTAAGTCTGTTCACCTTACATTTCGGCCGGGAAGATTTCTTTAATCGAGATTAATTTAGATTGGTGCGTTGATGTGATATTGTGTGTATTATGTGAAATTGACGTTTCGGTCCAATGCTATGGGCCATTTTCAAAAACATTTTGGAATTTTAAAAACCAATTTGAAAACGGCTTATATAATTGGACTGAAACGTCAATTTCTTATCCAGTTTTTCTGTGGGTTTTTACTTCAATTATATCAGACATCAGTCACTTGTCTACAGAAACCAACATGAAATGTATTTTTTGTAGTAAACTAATTCTTACTCAAACCGAAAAACCAGTGGGACAGAATAAAAAATATGACGAGGGTTCGATTATTCATTCCCCAGAGCGTCGTGTTGTTGGTAGTAGCTGTTTGAAACCTCTCGCTTTTGAAAAAAATGTCTTCATTTTGAAGTCTGTACCCACGCGAGTCGCGTGCTGAGACACATGCCGGGTACTGTTACGGCCCATGCCAAATGGTCGTGTGAAATTTATTCACCAATTAAACGCCTGTCAACAGAAATGTCGTCGCTGTACTCGCATCCGTAGAACACGTGCTGTCTAATTGATGCCGTAACGATTCATGTCAACATTAACACTCAAAAGCTATGAGACCCTATACTTAAAGTCGGCTGTCTGTAAATCGGGTTCGCAAAATGCAGACCGGCGATAGATCGTTTAAGGTTCTCGAAAAACATCGATATATATTCATTATTTCTTCTGATTAAAGTGTTTGTTTCGCAATTTCAGTTTTGGTCTCAAATCATCTATTTGACATCAATATTTTGCGGCTGGTCTTGACATGGGTGCTATCAAAAAATATTATGCCCAATCCTGGATCCTATCAAATCTTTGTGATTTTTGCATGGGTTTGAATAAGACATTTCTGTTGTGTATTCCAAAATGTTTAGCCATGTTTGCGAGAATTTTTTAGGTAATGTACCATGAAAGTGCGACATACTGAAGTACCATACCGTAACTATTCTAATAAATTTTAAGTTTGGGTAACGTAGGTGGTGCGGTTGTCCGCGTGCGCTGATTGTGTAGTCCAGAATCAATGAGGATTTAAATTTTTGAACCATAAACCGGCTTATTCCGATTAAGACATTTATAAAAAGCACGAATATAATTTCAAAGCCTTAGAATATGCTATAAATCCCATTCATATTAATAGCGGGTAGATTTATCTGAACGCGCTCTGGACAGACCGCACCACACATTCAAGTTGGCGAATGAATATCAATGGGAGCAATTGCGCGCACTACTTTGACAGTAGTTAATAACTTTGTTCAGTGAGAGGAGGTGAATAGTAAACACGTCTCTTAAAACTCGGATAACTCGTCGCCTGCACGTCGACAGCGCATGTCGGCTCGGTTTAAAGTTTCCTTATGTTCGGATTAAAATTGTCGTAGTGTTTTTACCGCAGGAATGAAGCGGCATCGGTGGAATATTAGGGTATTTTGGCTGGCGTGCCTGCTATTCAGCTTGATAGCCAGTGTACGAGGTAAGATACTATACTAAAAGAGTGTATACTGTTTTCATTGATTAACAATTAAATCGACTTTAATATCAAGGAATTTGAGAATCTAATACAGTATTTATATACTCCATTAAGATGAATTAATTGTCTGTCGCCCTTGATATTTGATTTGGAGCTTTTTGGCCCCTTGGCCAATATTCAGATTTTCTCTGAAGTATACCTTCTTCTCTTCTTCACTACACATGCATACAAACTGGTTAAAATTTGACCCCGTTCTCACGGTTTCTAATAAATGACTCAAACTGCGCGCTTGCTTTTACACTGTGTAGCTTTTCAAAACAACTTTATGAAAAAAAAAATACACATTTTATGTCTTCCTACTAGAATTTGACAAACAAAATTAAGATCTTGTAAGAATTGTAACAGTTGTCAGAGAAATAGATTGCTCTAAGTGATCTTTACAATAAACACCTGCATTGAATTTCCTCATTAATTGAGTACTTAATAGCGCTCTTGTTAATTAGTGGTGATTGTTTACCCACATGCTCATACCTTTAATTAACTAATTGCGAAGATTAATTCACCAAAGGCGTTAGATCACCTATAAGCCGTGAAAATGAACTTGCTGTTAAAACCGTTTATTAATTTTAATCACTAGCGAAATGTGATAATTATGAGATCGATCCTTTTGTGATAGTGAAAAATCAGAACAGATTTATTACATGCGAATTATAGTAGCTTACAGATGAGTTGCACACTTTCCCACGCTCTTATACCGAAGAAATGAACTGAGCATGTAAAACACACATAGTTTGCTAACTCATTTCAGGTCTTTAACTTCGAGCTAACTTCGTGAAGCATTATAGATATGATAGTAAGAATGGTATCCTCTTTGCGCGTAGTCTTATCGAATTTGCGTTATATCGCTTGACTAGTCAAAAACATAGGCGTACTATAAGATATATGTTGAAAATAGACGAGTTGAGATTCATGGCACCGCTCAATTCAGACACATCATCATTCAAATTTGTAGCCATTTTAAGACAGAGCTGTGCACTTTTTGAGCGCATTGGTTAAGAATATGCATTTTCATGTCAAATCTACCAGGCCTATACAGACCATCTCCTTTAAATTACATCGGTAAGATTTATTGCTATTGCGCCGCTGAACCCACTCGCAACAAAACTATATTACTAGGTATGCTGTTACCTGTTAGATATATAGTTTACTATACTATACTATTGCGTATACAAACACTCATTACATCACCCCTGACTCATTCCTCTATATTTCTTTCCTATTTCATAAAAACAAATAATTTTTTTCTTGCGCTAGTACTCTCTCTCCTGGTAAATTACAGTTTAGCTAGCCTAACCTGCTTTCTTCAAGAAAAAAAAAAGTTCTCTATAAATCTGATCGCTGAAATTTAAAGTAGCGTTGATTGGTTTTTTCTCATTTCAGGAGTATTTCGGTCATGTAGTCCGAACCCGTGTAAGAATAATCAACAATGTGTCACCCCTGTTACCGGCAACCCTTACTGCAAGTAAGTTATTTTACAGGTTATCCAAATAAATGAATCTCGGTTAGATAAAAACAAGAAAATGGCTGTAGTGGTACGCTGAAAACCCTGCACACCCACGTGGAGAAAAGATTATAAGTTTAAAAGCCACAAATACAGAATTTAAGAAATTGAAATGAATTCTATTTATCAAGAATTAAAAGCAAAATAGACCAGGTTTTGAACTCTCGCCAGAGATGATGATGATCTGGAGAGTTCGAAATTTTGGTGTCATTTTGGTTATAGATAAATAAGATTTGCTTTTAATCTTTTAAATCCTATATAGATATATATTTAGTGGGTTTGAAAAGAGCTGTCATAAGCCAGTCCCGGCCGGGCCTTCATCGAGTTGGTTGAACCATGCCAATCTATTCCAGTATAGCGGTTGATATGATTTTTTGTTTGAAAATATTCTAAATAAGCGTTCTATAGACACAGCTTCATCGTGGCCTATATGATGATTGCTTGTTACAGCTATGCGAACGTGTACATTAATTCGTGGTGTGTGTTTAAGCATTATTGTCACACCTAAAAGTCTTTTGGGTTAATAACCCCGGCTAATTTCGTATTGTGGCTCGGTGGCTGCGTAATTGGTTTCAGACTCATGGCAATTCGGTAATCACGATTTTGTGGCGAACAAAAAAATGTATGATTATATTACAATCATATCAGGCAGCTAGCTTGTAGATGAAGAGAGTAATGTATATACATATATGTGTGTGATACGTCTGACAGCAAAAAATATTTCATTGACTAGGTCAAACGGAAATGATGATGACTTCAGGTCTTTGTCACGGATTGAATTTTCGCGATCTGCTTCAGAATAAGAAGGTAGTTTATTAAAGTTATGGAAAAAATGAAATAGACGTAATTCTCGTGACCACCCGAGTCGTTTATATAAGAATTCAAAACTCCTTCACCCCGGTAGGTAGATTCGGGTGTATTTAGTTTTGAGTGAGTTGACCTAAAAGTTTTTCATTTTGAAAATCAGGTCAATGGCGTGCTTTGAGAGAACACTTGCAGTTCGACCGCGGAGAGAGTGCCTTGCGTCTATTATACGTGTATTTTGCGCCGAATCAAAAGAATTTTCATTTTTTCGTGAAGTTTCTCTGAAAAAGAAAATCAGCGATAGTGAAAAAGCCTCCGCTGACCTAGAATGCTACACTACATATTTGTATACCTGGTATTATAGGCCTCTTCATCATATGTATAACATTGTGTAGACACTTCGGAATTCTGGCACGCAACCGACGAAGAGAAAAAATGTTCTTTAACCCGTGCCGTTTTTAGCAATAGATGTCCTGGGAATAGATCCGTTTTAACCGTTTAGTACCACAACCAGCACGAGTATTATTTCATGAAAAAAAATGCAATATTGGCACAGTGCCGGTCAGGGGGTAAGGTCTCTCGCGTGCGCAGATTACGCGCAAGTTCCCGTTGAGTTTTCGGGTTCGATTATACCGTTTCGTCTGGTTCGCTTGAAGCTTATATATTTTTTTTTTCGCGATTAAGGCAGCGCGCGTTTCCGAAAGTTTTATTCGAAAGATAACCGCAGCAGCGCGAGTATTGTTTTCTCGGCGAGCGGAAAAATATGTTCGAAAAAGATGTTCGTATTGTTGCGCGCGCGTGTTGAGTTGTCTCGCTCGTGGCGAGGCGAACTGATATATCGGTAATGGAAGAATTTTGTTCGGCATTTTTTCTGTTTTTCGAACTGCAGGTGTTACGTTTCATTCGCTTTGTGTTAATACCCCTCCCGGAATACAGATCCTGGTATATGCGTTTCACCTTCTGGTCTGCATCCACCTCTTATCATTTTTGGGTTAGAAACCGATCGGTTTTGTCGGCTATAGGTCATCTAAATGGAAACTGTAGAAGGTGCATATGTTTTGCATCTGTATATCGGAGTGAGTGTGAGTGTGTGTGTGTGTGTGTGGTGTGCGCGTGACTGATTTTTACTACTCCTAGTCATTCATGCTAATGATTCCTTTGTTTCATTGTGCGGCGCTGAAGATTTCTAGTACTTGCTCGGGCGATTTTTTCCCACCAGAAATTCGTTCCCTCGAAGAACAGATGGAGGACGACGAGCTATCAGTTTCAAATCCCGTCACCTGCGTCTTCGCTCTTAAATACATGTTCCTCTTCATCTTTTTGATTTAATCCCATTGCGGATTTAAAAAGCTCGGGTCATCGAGCCCTCCGGTCTGAAATTGGCTGTAATCCATCGGATGAATCTTCCACACGTTTTAACTACTTCAATTGAAATCTTCAAGTATGAATTTTAAAACCCTCCTGCCGTTGTTTTCTTAAGCCGGTCGTCTGTTCGGCCATATTGTCTGCACTGACCACGTAATTACCGCGATTAATCTTCAATCGGCGTCAGCTATTCATCGGCGCCCTCGACGATTTTTTAATTGCCGCTACTTGAAGCTACGGACAAAAACTCGCATCGATAATCTCGCGTTCAGGACATACGTCAGTTGAAATCGAGTCGAACAGTCGGAACCTGCGCCGATTTCGTTCTCCTCGTTGATTTCGATCAAAAGACTCGTCGTTTCGAAATCGCGTCGAAGTTTCTCATTTCACTTTATAAATACGGGCTTATTCTGGTCAGTGAACACTAGTGCGTGTGAAATGAATGAAATGAAATTTTCGCTTGTTTTTCATCGTGGTCGGTTGACGTGTGCGATAAAGCGTGTACGTCGGGTCGCGCGTCGGTTGACTGAGGCCAGTGCGGGGTCAGGTGCTCGTGTCTCCGCGGTTCATGGGAAACTTCCAATCGGGCAGGTGGTGATTTATCGTCGAACAGCTCCCGAAGTCCTGGTCGGCATTTTTAATGTCACACGCTAGAAGCTTTTCACCTGGTCTCGGGGTATCAAAATTAAAAGTCCAACGCATTAAATAGCTTTAGGTGATGGCACACGCTTTGTTGGCCCTTTTTCGATTGTGCCCGCATCGTGTGCCGTGAATAGGGCCCCGGTGGTATTTGTTTTCGATAGTCGTGGGAGAACATAGTTCATAAGGTCGTCGTACGTATAAATATATCGAAAGCTTTTCGGAGATTTAAAAAGTCAACAATAAGAGGAACCGATATATCGTATACAGGTTGAAACCGCGGTCCGGTCTCACGGTCGCGAGGACTCAGCGTGGGCCTTTCGGTTTGTCAGCGGCGCGTGCGCTCCGCATTCTTATTGAAATGATTGTCGTGGTACGACAAGATTAATGCTACATCGAGTCGAGCGGCTTTTATTTTTTTTCATAACGGCGACAATTTTGATTTTAAGTATGTTCACACGCTCGTACGCCCGCCCCGCGAGTCAATACGTTAAGACGTCGTCGTCGGCCGGCGTTCGTTCGGCTGTTCGTATCGGTGACATCTTCACAACATGTCTCTGTTATTGTAGCGTAGTACGTGTTCAGTACCGTAACGATTTCAATAATCACTGCGCACGTGGCCATCATCAGCACTTAATACATGTCAGCTTACTTACATTGTTCAGACATTGCGCGTTCTTAGAATTCTGATCAGTTACATTCGATTGAATGAGAAGAAGAGAACTAACTTGGAAGTTTTTTGACGCCTTGAAAACTAACGCATATACTGCTTAATACTGGCAATAAACGATATGATATAAACCATCATAAGGATCATTAAAAGTTATTTTGGATTTGATAATTGAATTGTTGACCGGCGACCAGTGTAGTATTGATGGCGTATACTCACGCTGAACCCCTTGAATAACACGAACTAGGTATCAATGTATGTAAATGTTATTCTAACTGTTTTTATGGTGTCAAACAAGGTGAACCTGCGTCTGACCGACGAAAGCTTCGTTAAAGAAATAGAAATAAAATTTTTTTTTCTTCAAGAGTTTATTCCCACAACTTTGATCGAACGGAAAGTATGTTCTCGCTTTTATCGTAAGTAAATCGCGCGTATACATGCGCCGCATTGTGGTGTCGTTGATATGCCAGCGGGGACGCGACGTTCGTTTAATATATTCGCGCGATTAAGACTGTAATGAAATGTCAGAAGAATTAAGCAATCACTCGAAAGCTCCGATGACAACGATTCACTATTAAACGCCGTGTTATTCTACTTTGAAATATTTGTAAAGACTTCGGTAGATTTCTTTGACCTCGTTCCTTTTGACGGCCCTGAAGAGAGCGCATTTAATTCCGTTCGAAACGTATCAATTCAGTTAGAAAAATATAATGAATCGATTCATATAGAGATAGCTAAGCTAAATGGATAATCTTCCGCGTGGATGAACCATGCCGTAATGAATACCGTTTCGTACCTGTAAATATATTTGGCGGGATGATTATGAATGGTCGCGTCGTTAGATAATTCATATTGAATATTCGTTTATGCATAGATTCAGTGTGCTTCACTCGATTGCACTTGAATTAAGAACGAAAGATGAAATCCAATACTTTCCACTTGGATTATCCTGTATGTAGATTATCGTATGAAATAGTCTCGAGATGTTTTTCGATATATATCGATGAGAATAATTGCTTTCGGTTTATCATTTACCTGGCTGGCCATTGATACAGCATTTGATGCCATAAAACTGCCATCCCAAGTACAATGGAGTGACCCTGCCAGGGATCCGTTACTCAACAATTGGAGCAATCATCTCAACCCGATTGCTCCTAGGTTAACTGGAGGATAAATACCATAGTTTTCAATGAACTTTTAATTGTCACTATGTACTGGTTACAGCTATCTACTGGTTAACTCTAGCCAACTTTTCAGCAACTGAAAGATTAGCCACTTAGCGGAAATGTGCATTGGTCAAGTTTGAAGTTGTAGATGCCGATAGATCTTCCATTGCAGAATACAATATATGACAGCAGTTGACGATTGTGGTGACCTGAGCAGATTGATCACTAATCTTCAGCCTATCACTCCCAGTTCCGTTGTCGCTTTGTATGGTGACCCGAGTCCTGCTTTACGATATCTTTCCGACTTGTCACTTCTTTACTCTCTTGGAAGTAGTAGGACGGAGACGATGCGCGCGGGCACTCAGGTTCTCCGGTGATCAACCCATGTCGCGCTAATTGAAAACATCATTTTGTGGCAGCCGTTGTTTGACGTGTTAATTACGTGTGCTTTTTAGCGGTGGTCGCGTATAGATTTATAACCGTGTCGTGGTCACGCCGGGTCCCGGTTATCTTTTATTCATCACCTCGTGTTCTATTGTTACGGAGAGATCGGTGTTTTATTTTGTTGCCGCATCAATGCGGCTTATTACCGCACTCGGCTATTATTGCGACACTTCATCGGATGCCCGCGCTTATGATATTCGGGCTACAGATGGTCGTAATTGCGTTTTAATAAGGTTTGCGCCGTTTTAATGCTTATTTTATTCATGGATTTTTCCGCGTGTTATTTTTTTGGGCATTTCTCTTCTTGTTGAAAAGTTACAGGTGCCCCCCTCGCGGTTGGTCGAACCTTCTGTTGATTCGACAAATTCTAACCACATTGCGTGTACTTCGCTCCAGTTTCTGAAGAAAACAATGAAAAATGAATAGAAGTTTTTTCTTGGAAAACGAGTATTTGTGGTTTCGACTGGAATTGTTTATATAGAAAAGTAACATAGTATGGAAATAGTAATATGCTGGAGTATTGTTGGAAACCGCAATAGTTACGCATATGAGATATGATATATACTGAAGTTGGGTTGTTAGTCATTATCACCTTCTACTCTACCGTGTATAAAAATGATGGCATCCAGCTCCACACTCTCTCTCTCTCTCTCATTCAGACCCGGAAAAAATTCGAACAACATTCCTGATCTTGATTGCGCTAATTTTCCATACTCCGCGACTACCAACTACGTTGATACAAAGTTCACCATTTGCATATAATTTGATAGTAATTTACTTTCTTCCCTTCTTGGCAATGTTTCGGAATGGCGTGTTTACGTATGGAAACAATGGCGAATGCGGTAGAACCAGCGGGGACTGAAATATATAGATAATTCGAAAGATTATTCCCAATGATGATGATACCAATGCCGATACAACCGAGGTCCAAATCAATTGCACTGTATACGAAATATAAATATTAGATGTTAAAGATAATGGATACATGATACATGATTATGAAGCATCTGACCTAGTTTGGACGATCGGTACATCCAATCAGGAGTGTCCTTAAACCTTTCTCTGTTTAGTCGTTTAGGTGTCTATTGCTAGCTATTTATGCAGGTGGGCTCTTCACGATGAAGTGGCTCTCCAGAAGTCAGACTCGTGAAATTAATCAGAAATTTCCATATTTTTAAGTGGCTAATGTATGAACGCAAAAGTTTCGATATAGTTTTCTGGTTTTTCCGTGAGGAAAATCAAATATTTCCAATACCTTGATATTAGTAGTAATGCGCATGAAACTTATATGGCCTCGCCATTTCATCCTGTTTATTGCCTTTCTTCGCAATGACGCTAATTTCGTCGACTTCCTCGAAGCTTGTTGAAGTATTTTAAAGTGCTTTATCCAAATTTGCTTAAAAAACAATCAGCTAGATGATAACGCACACATGCGTGTGTGACATGGGACGAAGTTAGCGAAGTGAAGAGCTGCTTAACTCATATATGTCGCGCTAAAGATGTCCACAGCAGATGGTAAGCGTGAGGTGGCAGAATGAAGGGTGTATCTATTGTGTATGGTGAAATTTGTCACGATAGAAAAAATTGTTTTGATAGCACTTGACTTTCTTGCGTCATAAGTGACTTAACAGACTGATTAGATTCATAAACAGGTACTGGAATTTTCTGCTCCTTTGGTCTGAATGAGGCTGACAGATATTAGTTTGCTTCCATTTGCTTCGGAGTTTCAAAAACAGTTTACGGTCATCTGATACAATTGACGATTTGGCCCGGGCCAAACTTGGTTAACTAGAGAATGTGTACACACGCAAACCACTCACTCAATATTGTCCATTGTGATATTATCTCACTCGAATCACTTATCCCGTGCTAAAGTTTGGCCTGGGCCTGGTCCGACGTTTTTGGTCGGGCCAATAAGACTCGGGCCAAAAATGCTCGCGTGTTAGCGGCTTTAGTTGTATACTTCGGATCGGTCATAAGATTTAAGATCACTTTTGGACTGTCATGATTGTGCAACAACCCGGCCCGGAGACGTGGCTCATGAAATGTCGATTGAAAGCCAGATTTCATATGCGAATCGAAACCAGAATGAAAACAGTCATGAAACTGAATCGAATAGAACTAAACAGCGATTTCATCGATGGACAGTGGTCCTAACGACATCGCTTGTTGTCACTGATGTCAATAGTTATGTTAGTAGCCGTATATTTCTCAATGAAACTGTCATGTGTTTCTAGATTATTAGTACTCATCATGCGCAATCTTCAGAATTGATAAACTATGTATCACCGATGACATCAATGGCCATCGCACATAGTTTTTAGCTGCCCACACTTTCTCTTCGACAATATTTTTCCATTCAGTTATTCGGTCAATTTAATAGTTTTTTTCTACACATCACACGCCGAGGGTAAGTGTAGTGAACAGTCATTGTCGTGACAAGCTATGATAAACGGTCATTGAGATTTTGTAATAAGCGAGTCATTTGATGACCATGAAATCATATACGACGAACTTACAAGTTCAGCTCGATGGTCATCGATCACTTAATCACTGTAAGATTAATATTTGCATTGGGCGACTACTTTTTCGTAGTATTGGCATGTCGGAATTTTCAGACGCAATTTCTGTATATTTGAAATTCGCCGTTATCGAAATCGGTGAAATATATTAAAGTTTCGATGTTCGTTTTTTGTAATTTTTTCAGTTGCGGAGAACGATTTAAAGGAGAATATTGCGAATACAACAACCCGTGCTATCAGAATCCGAGTCGGTGCATGAATGGAGGAACGTGCATCGTAGCCGTCAGTACTCAAGGTGTTCGGCCAAAGTGTACATGTCCACTCGGTAAGTGTTCAAAAAAAGTGTTTTAAGTGAAAGTGTACATGTCCATTCGATAAGTGTTCAAAAAAAGTGTTTTAAGTGAAAGTGTACATGTCCACTCAGTAAGTGTTCAAAAAGTGTTTTAAGTGAAAGTGTACATGTCCATTCGGCAAGTGTTCAAAAAAAGTTTTTTAAGTGAAAATGTACATGGCCACTCGGTAAATGTTCAAAAAAGAGTTTTAAGTTTCTGGAAATTTTTTTAAAACCAATCTTCTTTATTAGAAAAAATCAAAAGCGAATACAAACAACAGATCAACCTCGCAAAGCACCTAAGTGGCATCGTATGTGAGGGAATATCACCGGGGCATGAGGCCTGATTCACTTTGAAAAACGCAAAATAGTGGGGCAGGATAGACGCATGAAATTTGGTACACTGCTAGGATATCGCAATAGCAATCACACAATGCGGAATCCTTCCAATGTTTGTCACTAAACTGCTCCACTATGAAAACATTGAAAAATTCCGTAAAAACCTACGAAAGTTCGTGAACAACCTGTTCGCTGATTCTTGGCGCGTCGCGAGGGTGAAATTATAATCTAATTTAAAAGTACCCCTTCATGAATATAAGCATCGCCTTCAGGAAATCGTGTCATCTCGAGACGGGTTCGTAGAATATGAGGGATGTTGAAACGCCGTCGGCTTCTAATCTTTAATTCATTAATTAATGAGTAACGAATGTTTTCGTTACGCGCGGAAGTTTTGTTGCGTCTTTTTTTTTCTATTGTCGATAAAAGGATTTGATCGATAAATTGAACTATTATCCAGTGTCACGTATGATGAGGGAATTCACGTGCGCGATGCTTTGTTTGTAAAACCCCTAATTACGCGACGATCGTAAAAAACCTGTTTCTGTTTCGGGCGCCGTCTCTTAATATATCATAACACTGAAACAATCCTCTATTGATATCGTTTTCGCGATAATCGCGAAGTTTTATTCTGCTGCCCTCCATTTACGAGGTATCGTTTTAATGAAACGCGACCCCGTGTGGAGTTGACAAAATCTGTTGAATCAAACTGTATAAAGAAAAAAAGTTTTTAAAAAATCTTTCTTCCTACGCTAGCTCAACACTTTTGCTAAGTCACTTTTCGATTTCAAAATCGACCCCCCAATCACCCTACCGTTCCCCCAGCAGGTAAAGTGCGTTTGTAGGGGCCACAAATCAAAACAAATCGAGCTAGATCTACAAATTAAATAAGTAAAGTAGGGACAACCATCCCTATTCTCAAGATCTAAAGCCCAACGCACACAATGCAGGGAAACGCAGAAACATGGAATCAAACATGTTTCTTGGAAACGTTGTTCCCGAAACCATGTTTCTCATTTCTCTGAACGCAGGTGACAGGGAAACACTTGGAAACATTCTTCTGTTTCCATGCTTCCCTGCATCGTGTGCGTTGGGCTTCGGACGCGGCAAGTCACAGAAATATAACCCTACCCATACAGTTTCATCCTAACCGCCTTGAGATAGACGTATTCTCGACATCGAAATAAATGACCAGTCATATATATGTAATTTACATTAAATTTACGGGGATATTCATCACGTCCCATTTTACTGCTGTACTCGGCGAAGAAGTTGAAACGTTCGTTCGTTCGCTCGCGTGGAACATATACCGAACTTGTACAAGAATGATCTTACAATACGAAACGATCGCTTTAAAACAGCAATCGTTCTGATAAGATAATGCGCGTTTAATGCTCAGTTCCTGGTTTAACTTCGTCGGCTCGAACATGTTCTGTTTTTTGTCGACGACGACTGCAACGGGAGGAAATATGTTTAAATTTAGCGGCCGACGGCTGCCGCCGCACGGAGGAGACTCGCTCCTCGTACTAAACCTGCTAAATATATATAAACTTATATATACGAAGAAAGCGAATATTGTTAATCAACGAAATGAAAGCCGAACTTCTGTTTTGTTTTAGAAATAACAATTTTTTGTTTGCACAGTTTCGAGAAATATTTTCGTACTCAAATTCGTACTTGTTTTCGTATCATCTGAAATGTGTTTGAATTCATTTTTTTCTCTCGTTGTTTTCTTCTCAAGGTTATTACGGAGTTTTGTGCGAAAGCCAGAACGTAGCCAGCGCGTGCTTCCATAACCCTTGCAAACATGGTGGCCAGTGCAAACTGATCGGGAATCTGACGACCTACGAATGCGAGTGCATTTCCGGATATAGAGGTCAGTACCGTAGCGAAAACCGGGTGAACACGGTGAATCCAGAAAAAATCGGGGAATTTCTATTCCAGTGAAAAAGTCAGGGAATAGTCTGGGTATTTTGTTAAAAAAAAGCTATAAATCAGGGAAAAGTTGGGGAAAATCTTTTTTTAGATTGCTAGATCATGCAGAAAATCAAACAGTTTCCATCTATGTCTTACGAAATTTGATTGTGTTGATTGATCAGATTCTACGCAGATCGAGTCAGGGAAAAACAAGGTGCATGCCAGGGAATAGTCAGGGGTAATAAAAGTAGCCGCCCTGTTAAACCGATGTAGAAATTTTGAAGGGTTTCGTTCGATCAACAACTGTTGATACGTATAGCGAGACTAACGATATTACGTTTCGTTGTCGCGATTAACAATCGAAAAGTCATTACTGAAAATTGATTTACAATCGAGAGACTAAGGCTTGAATAGTTGTAGCACGTATTGTATTGTATCCGCGCTGTCCTGTTGTTTCATTACTGTATCCAGTCGCCCATTTATACTCCACAACCCGCTCTGACGCAGCCCAGTAATGGCCTAGCGTCGACTTCCTGCCGGTGCTGGGTGACATGGTTTTTACCAATCATCGTACGACAGTTTTCCATTTTATACCGGAAGCGCGCTAATTGAAGAATTGAAGTATGCAGGCGCGTGCACGCCGGCAGCAGCGCGATGCTGAGTGTATTTAGTATTTGGAGTATGATATATTGAAGAATCTATCAAGTTGGTATCGATATCAGCGTGTTGAACATCGTCAAGTCTATCTCTGTGTTCGACCATCTCTTCATGTATTGTGGGTTCCATTGCATGAACTAATCATTCTCTAGAGGCCTATGACTTTCGGTTGCAAGGGCCCACGATTCCTGTGGAGCTTCTGATCAAGGGGAGTTAGACCGGTACACCCCCTTCAAAATTTGAATATTATGTCTCCCAAAAAGTCTTGAAAAAATACTTTTGCAAATAAAATTTTAGAAAGACTAAAAATAGAAATAAATGGGCTCTAGTAAGGGCAAGAAAAATGCCTGTTCGTCCTAAATGTTCTGTTGGAGGGCCACCAAGGTTTCGCGCTTAACACTACCAAATGCTTCCTTTTCAAATCGAGTGCCCATTTGAATTTCAAGGTCCTAGATCAGCCCCTGCTGATGACAGATATTTAAGGTGTATTTTCTACAGGCGTTATTAACAGCTAAGCTGGGATTGTTTGCTCCGTTGGTCTAAACACCGAGTGAAATATTTACATTGAAAAGCGAGGTCATTAATCCCGATGATTTCCTACATATATACAGCGAAAAGCTTGAGAAATTACAGATTCCATCTTATCGTATTACTTACATGTACACCGTCGAAGCTATTGATGATATATACTTGTTTCATACTGATAAAATGTTGTTGGAAAACAATTTTTTTTTCAAAATGCTCTTTAACTATTTTACCAGAATTGTCTCGGGAAGTTTCGGATTTCTTCTCGTCTATTTATATGTCATTCCAAGACCCTTTATTAACAGCCAAAATTTGATAAGTTGCCTCGGCAGTCTAGGTACAGTCTAGGTACAGTCTAGATACAGTCTAGGCATGCTAAGGCAGAGGTGGGCTTGCCGCTTTTATGAAATAAGCTAGGTTCCGGTTGCTCAAAAGTTGGTTAGAGTTAACCAAAGGATAGTTGACATTTTCAGATTTACTATGTTACTATGGTGTTTATCTGCTGGTTATCTTTAACCAACTTTTGAGCAACTGCATCCAGATCCAGGACCCAGTTCCACAGACGTGAGTTTAGATTTGACTCAGATTTAACTCATTGAAAATGAACTGATTTTAACTCCTAGTTAACTCTAACTGTGGAACTGGATCCTGGTTTATGAGGGTTTTTCTATAAGAATCGAAGGGCTACCCGATTAACAAAATTTACATAAGTTTTTACGCCTGAGCCCTTCAAAGCTGGACCATCGCTAAAAATGTTCGTTATTCGTTTCAATTTCAGGCAAGAATTGTCAGTTGGACGATTATTGCGCGGCTAAGCCGTGTCGTAACGGTGGACGGTGTACGCCGCTGTTGAATGCGTTTCAGTGCACATGTCGCGATGGATTTACCGGCGATGATTGCACCGGCGACATTGACGAGTGCGCCGCGACTCCGGCTATTTGTCAACACGGCGGAACTTGTCACAATCAGTTCGGAAGTTACAGGTAAGCTACCCCTCCGAGTCGAGATGATCCGCTGGCCTTCCCTATGTTTTGCGGTTTGCGATGATGATATCATTTGTGGACGTGATATGAAATTTGTAGCTTTTGTACTGCCGAAGCTCGTTACAACCAACGAACTGCGGAGGGGAGGGGGGCCAGAAAATCTCTTTGTTGCAACGAATAGTTCGTTAAATCCAGTGCGATAATGTCCAGTTTGGGATGAAATTACGTTTGTAAAAGGGGATGAATTTTGTCTGAGGTCGTTATAATGAGGTACCATTATATTACACCCCCCCCCCCCCTAGACCGTGACCCAGGGCTACTTAAATCAATGTTTGACGAACTGAGGTTATGGGGTAGACGAACAAATATCTGGATTGATGTCGCGCAATAAAGTGTGCACCAAGTTCTATGAGACAAACCTCAACCCCTTAGAAATAGATTTGATAAAATTTCGGGAGACATCAATGAAATGAGTGCCAATTTCATTTCCATATGGCCATGCATCATCAAGTTGCAGCAACAATTCTTCAAAGTGTGTCTCAGCCTTGGTTTTTTTTGGGGGGGTCACTTGTTACTTAAAATCAAGGAATTCCCTTCATCGATCACTGAAGACGGTAATTATTTATCAACATATAATACATGTTTCTGTATAAATCATCGATAAGCGAATCTGTTTTAGACTGATAGTATATCGAGTCCCGTACAAACAAAAAGCATTCTTACGAGATTATCAGTTATTGGAATAATGGATGAATATAAACAGTTTGAACAGTTATTAAACCGACGGCCCTTTTGTAAATGACATATTTGTCGACTGAATTAGCCTCGTTTCTCGTGCACCGCGTCTTGTCGAATATTTGAATGTATTATCGAATCAGACCATCTGCCAGTTCGTACGATTAGATGACTTGTTGCGCGCGTGCGCGCGCCGGTGCCCTTTTTCAGCCCAGATACCCAGTGCAAAAACTACCGTTCAGTCCGAACCTGGATGTCGAATGCCGATAACTTTTTTGCGCTGAATACTTTATTAGGTCATAAGAAAAATGTAGCAGACAGTTATAAATCAGTGTTGATCACGGGCTGCGTGTGCTACAGCACGAAGGTGGCTCCAGTTAACTTCAGCTTTTGACTTTTTGACGCTGTAAAAACCATGACAATAACGTCATTAGACATTGATACCTAATCTGCATTATTTAAGGGTTTCTGCGTGCCTCGACGTGCACTACATTAACAATATTGTTGTTTCAATAACAATTAAAAATTGTGAATTTTGCTGTTTATTTTGTAATTAAATCTATGTCATAACTCTTAGTTCATTTTAATGATTATTTTTGAGAGGATGTGCACTACTATCATCAATATTTCTGGGCTAGTCAGTCAATTCAATTATCAAAATATTTTATATTCAAATCTTAATTGATCCTCAATATTATATGATTTTGCGTTATATCATTTACTGTGGACAGTATTAAGCAATATATGTGTTATTATTCGAGGGTCAGTAAACTTTCAAGTTAGTGTTCTTTTTCGTTTTTATATCTCGCTTCCTCATTTAAAAAAAATTTCGACCCACGCGAAATGGACCAATAAAGCGCATATGTGTGGCCCATTTTTGCGTTTGTTTATACAAAAACGCTATTAGGTTTTTTTTCCTGATTTTCAAAGTAATCGAGTACAAGGTTATCTACGGATAACTGCAGTTCGGTTACGCCGCTCTAAAAATTCCCATTGTCTATCATTTCGTTATCGTTATACAATTTAGCGGGTGGCTTAACAACATAAACTTGTCACGCAAATCATTATTCATTGGCGTTCCTGGTAACTGATAAAAATGATTTTTACCCGTGATAGCCTACATATCGCGCTGCTTGATCTTCGAGAATACCCATCCTTATAGGAAGATGTTATAGGCCTATTGTAAGTTCTTGAAGCTCGGGAGATGATGTTTTTTTTTGGTATGATATTTTGTAGATGCGCCTGTTTGCCAGAATACGCAGGAGATAACTGCGAACGAGAATATAAGCCCTGCGATCCTTCGCCTTGCCAGAATCGCGGAACGTGTCGCAAGACTAGTCGACTTACGTACGAATGTACCTGTCCTAGTGGTGAGTATGAGCCCATTTTGAAAATGGAAGTTTTTCCCGAAGGAATATCAGTTTTAAACAAATTTCAAAGGCTTTAACCCAAAATATTAACGAAATGATATCTATGGAATCTGTTTACCTGGGGCCAGTTGCTCAAAAGTTGGTTAAAGATAACCGGCAGATAAATACTATAGTAAATGAACTTTCAATTATCACTATATCAACTATCCACTGGTTAACTCTAACAAAACTGTTGAGCAACTGCCTCCTGACATTTTGAAAAGGTTTCTTTTTAACATCTTCGGAGATTTGAACTTCGTTCGGTTGTAAAAATTTTATCAAAGGCTTTGGTTGATGTTTGTCAAAGATAATGAGTGGATAAATACCGTAATAACGACATCAACTATCCACTCATTGACCCTAAAAAACATTTGAGCAACTGCCTCCTGACGTTATGAAAAGGTTTCTTTTTAACGTCTTCGAAGATTTGAAATTCGTTCGGTCGAAAAAAATCTCATCGAAGGCTTTGGTTGATGTTCTCGCATTATCTATCGTAAAGAGGAAATATTTCGGGGATGGGCTCCTCGTTTGTGCTCGTCGTGATGGATGTTAGACGTATTATTGATAAATTACAAGGATGAAAAAAAAACACGTCTCTTTTAGTAAAGAGAATAATAAGATGTATGTAAAGAAACATCACAAAGCTGAGCAGATGCAGCACAATTATCCATCGGGTGACGTTATTGTGCGCGACTCGTGTACGCGACTTCGCCGCCGCGAACCGCGCAGATGTAATCTGAAGTAAATTCTTGCGTCATTGCCGGCCGTCGTTTGTGAATAGATGGACATAAAAAATAACGAGCGACTTTTGTGGTCGTCGTGGCGGCTGAACGGATATTGGGTATCCGGTTCTATACAGCTGTGGTCTCCGCCTCGTAACGACGACGAGACGTGGTCTTCATCTCGCTCGCCGTAAATAGAGCAAGACGACGGTCACCCCTGCTGCTTTCCGTGTCTTCCCCAACCTCATTTCTATTCTCTTCGACTATAGCTTACCCCGGACATTTTGTGGAGCGCGAGCGAGAATAGTTATAGTTTTTTTTCGGGGAGGCTCTCTTTTCTTCGTCCACGAGATGAGATATCTATCTCTGAAATGTAGATATAAATGTTGTCTAGATCTCTATCGCGCGTCTGCACAGAAATGTTTTCATGAAGTTTTCTATTACTGCGTAGTAAGTTGTAAAAATTTTCTCCGCCTTTGTGTCGAGAGAGAACGAGAGAGAGAGAGAATGTGGTGCGTATGCGGCCCTTTCTATAATTCATGTGTTTACTCTTGACCTAAATAGAAAAGCCTCCAGTAATCTCGCCGCGCAGTTCGTACTCGTGATAGGTGAAAAAGTGAATAGAAAAAATCAACAGCGATTTTAAGTATCTCCTGGGGTTGGAATTTACCGGAAGTTTAGGTTTTTATCTGCTGCTGCTGCTGCTGCTGCGTTGCCGTTTAGATTATATGAATATCATCAAATAGACTACTAGCACTAATATATACTCTACGGGTGGCTTCCGGAAGGTGTATTAGCGTTATAAAGTACGTTTGAGGACTTATGACGGAAATTCCCAGCCCCCACCCCCAAATAATGACTTTTTTGTCCAAATTGATTCAACTACACAGGGGCGGATATAGGGGGTGGTCCCAGGGGTCCGGACCCCTGCCTTCCCGTTGAGGTTGCCTTTTTGCTAAGACAGAGGTCTTTAAAGCCTATAAATTTGACACTAATCCGCTCGGTGGACTTGTTGAAAAATTTATATAACCCTAGATGCCGGGACCTCACTACAGCCTATGATATAACTGCCGTATCTGAAAATGCCTTTTCTTCTGGACCTCGGACTTCCAATTTTCCTAGATCCGCCCCTGTTCGGTCAATAATCTATAAATTGGAACTTGGAAATGTTCATTCCTTACGTGAATAATTTACGCTGAAGTATTGCGCAAGTATTCATCAATAGGTCTTGACACACTCGTCGTCGTATATAAAATCGCTTAGTCGTTATTAGCTGAGTTATTTATTTCGCCTATAGCCACCGGTCGTCGTCGAGGCGAAAAACCGGAATTTTTACCACCGGGCCGACGACAATCGAAATAAAAGCTGTTTTCGCGAAATTACCATCAGTCACGACACGGAACGATTTCAGTTTTAGACGCGAACAATTACAGCGCCGCGACTTGTATTTGCGTCGAATGACAGTTAATATACACGTATACGTCTGAAGAAAATTACCCGTAATTATAGCCTGTTAAAGCTTTCAAATCGAGTCGAGACTCCGGATTCTTCCGAAAACCTTTTCATGTCTTTTCCGTCGTAGATAATATTTTTGCTCCTATTTGTGTCGAGACGCGAATTATTATTCGAAATCTTATTTTCGTTTTTCGAAGCCCTTTTTTCTAGTCGCGATCGAAGTTTTTTCTCGTGATCGCCGACGCGTTTGACAGACGCGGAGACTTAACCAGAGAAACAATTCGTATTTATACTAACGCGATGTGTTGTTTTTTCGGATGAGGAAAAGCCGGCGAGGAATTCTCCGCCCAGTAACTTTTCCGGTTATCTGATAAAACCCGATTCGATCTTATTGATACCGCGAAAAAGGCCTCGTTTTTATTGTTGTTGTCCTCGTTGTTACGCAATAACGAACGAAAACAATAGGATACGATCTCTCTTACTTCTCTTACCTGTTTCTCTTCTCAACACGGCGAGCGAGCCCCGAGTTCAACGGGTGCATTTTCGTCCCGGTTGGTTGTAAAACGACAGCGAAATATGAGTAATAGAACAAGAGACGTATGAAGACATTTTGATAGTATGTTTGTTATGTGTTTGTTTTGACAGTTGTAGTAGATGTATAGATATAATCCTGTAAACAGTCTCTGCAAAACTTCCACTGATAAATATGATCGGTGTAGCGTAGTCATTCGGTTGATACTTTTTCGCCCACGCACGTATGCTAACAGTTATCAACAAAATGGCGGTGTTTTGAACTGCCGTAAATTAGGGTCTATGGTCCATATTGTGAGCATTTGTGATGAGACTAGAACTTCATGATTTTAATCAATCGTCATCTCTGAATTTGTTTTGCAGGCTTCCTCGGAAATAACTGCGAGACTAACATCAATGACTGCGTGAACCATCAATGCGCCAATGGTGGCACTTGCATCGACGGCGTTCAATCTTACACCTGTAAATGTCCGCGCGCTTATACAGGTGATTATCATCGAGACTTCGTCTTAAATTGATCAGGATCCAGTTCCGCAGTTGCGAGTTATTAGTTCATTCGCCGAGTCAAGTCTGAACTTAAAACTGCGAATCCCGGTCCGGAAGTGTTAGTTTTTACTTTCGAGCTTAGCACGAGTTGATTTCTTTTTTTCGTAGGTAAATACTGTACCGTCGACGTCGATGAATGCGCGTCAACGAATCCGTGTAGAAACGGCGCCACCTGCAAGAACAAGGACGGCAGTTTCATGTGTATTTGCGTGAACGGTTGGGAAGGGCCGTTATGCGACCGTAATATCAACGACTGCTTGATGCGTCCGTGCTACAACGGCGGCACGTGTGAAGATCGAGTCGGCTATTACGTATGCCAATGCCCGACTGGTAAAACAGGTAAGATCCTAACTACCGAAACTTCGGAAGATTCTTCGGAATGTATAGACAGGGTCCCTATAGTATGAAAAAAAGGAACATGTTTTAAAAGGTGATTGAAACTGCTTTGATTTGAGAAAAACTCCTTTAAAACTTAAATAAGTACAGTCTTGTCTAGTTTATAGTTGTACAGTAAACTATGCTTTAATCAGGACAGTTGGGATTTTTTTTTGGTCAATTAAGTGGTTGCCAAATTCGAAACCAAGTTTAGGTAGTGTAAAGGATAAAAATTTTCTGACAAACCACAAAATCAATGGTTTACCAAGTTAAACAGTACCGGTTTACGAGGGGTTTACAGTGATCGGTATATGAAAGTGATATAGACGCTTCCTCGGAATTTGAAATTTTCTCCTCTAAAACATCGTTAAAACTCCTCTGAAAACTCCTTATAGAATGACATGCGTTGATCTTTTGAAACATTATAGGATTACGTTGTCATCTGAACGATACGTGTATCAGCAAACCGTGTACCCACGAGTCAGCGACCTGTAACACCTCTCCGATCACCGGTGAGCCGATATGTACGTGTCCTGATGGATATAAGGGTGTTACCTGCGAGGAAGACATCGACGAATGCCATGAAAGTAAGTACGCAATTGTATTGGGTCGCCGCTGACCTGGAAAACCGCGAAAACTTGGGGAATCAGTATAAATCCGGGAAGACGAGGAATTTGAAAAATTTTACCAAAAACCAGGAAAACGGATAATGTTGTTTACTGCGTATTTCTTTATAAATACGTGAATTTTGTGTGATCACATGGAAAGATCAGGGACAACTTAGGAGATTTGTAAATGGGCGAAAGTGCCACCCTGTTATGTAGAGGACATAAACCATGAACACATGAATGTTTTTGTCATATTAAGCACGGGCCAACTGTTCACACACTAGTGGTTAATGGGTCAGTGCCTGTTTGACACTGGCCGAATTTGGCCTGACGAAAAACATTGGACGGGCCTCTGTCAAAACAGGTTAGCATGCTAACTGGTGTTGGAAGTGACACCTCACTTGCCACAGCATCATTTTGATAGCATTTTAGTATTGATATTGATTTATATGCGAACGCGTTCTGTAATTAAGACCGGGTCGCGATTCAGGCCAGTTTGGAGCAACTCGTTCTCATAATCCCGACTATTGATATAATGGATGAACTAGATGTGGCTGCGGAACCTCGACGCAACGAGTTCCAGGGTAACGAATATTTGATCGATGAGAAATAAATACGATGTTTCTCATATTTGATCGATGAGAAATAAATACGATGTTTCTCATCGAGGTCGTAAATCGTTTCAACCGTCATTACGTAATTTCGGGTGTCGGGAGTTTTTATTCGGCGAACACCTTGCTCCCACACCTCGTTTGTGCGCTGGGAGACGACCGCGAATGTGGCTTGGAGGTTAACAGTCGTATTAACGGCGCGGATTTATTACAACCAATTAGTATATCCATCACAATTCCCAGGAAAGTGCCCGCTAATGTGCCTGGTGCCGTTATGTAACTAAATGCGCGCCATTACGTAGAATAATCGGCCGGCGTAATCACGGGGCATTTATCATAAATAGAATCCATTCTTGATATTTGTGAATCTGTTTAAACAACATTAAGCGTACAGTGGTCCCCGTACGCGATAGGGCACAATACCGACGATACCCCATTATATTGTACACGAAAAAAATTTAAGTGGACGCGACTGATTTAATTGATTAAGCGGATCGCTCGGCGGCGGCCATTGAAACGTTTAACAGTATCGCGCGCGGCCGATTGATCGGCTACAAATTGCGCGCAGGATGCGAATATTGAATTTAGTCGTCGGTTCAATAGAATAGTTAACCGAGCGAATTGTGACTGAACGACGAGTGTTTCCTGTTTGCTGTTCAGGTGCCTAAACCGCCCTGACGGTACACGACAGTACGCGCTCGGTGCATACGTATATATCGCTGCGTCGTCGTTCTATTGTGCTCTCGAGAGAGAGATCGCGCCGGAAATGTATTTCGAAACGCATTTATTTGAACTATTTTCGAGAATTTACGGCTCGATATCCGCACTTCCACAATGCATGAATTCAATTGTCGAGCTGAATAATCGTTGAAAATAGGGCCCGACATGATATAGAATCACGCGATATAAATAAAATCCGAAATGTTTCCTAAAAACCCACAGTTGATGATTAAACCATTTTTTTCTGATAGTTTCGAATTTTTGACTAAACTACATCATCGGAGGAACGAAAATAACATAATAACATAATGATGATTATTATGTGAATACTGAGATTAATAATCAGTCTACCAGTCATGTTTCCTAGTAGTTTACTGACTTAACTGCAACTACTATTTGAGACTAGTTTCTACTCTTTCTAAAAGCTCAATTATTCCCAAAAATGTCAAAATAGTCTCGAGATCTAAATTGTCTCCAGTTTCAATTAAGCTGCTATTTTAATATCAAATTACTCTCATTTTAGTGCAAACTATAAATGAGTTAGTCCGGTCTGCGTTATTTTTAATGTTTTGACTGTATGTTAATAGTCATATTCGGGAATACTGAAGTTGCTACAAAATTATGTATATACAATTCAGAAAAAAGAGACTTTTTAAAATAAAAATGAGTGTTCTAAAAAATATTTTAAGGGCTAAGAAATTGAAATATTTACATAAGATGTGTCCTTTTCACGATTATTCGCGTGTTCGTCCAGTTTTCTGATTCAATTTTTTGCCGATTGATTGCAGGTTTCCGGTCACCGTGCGAACACAGCGGTACGTGCGTCAACACGCAGGGCTCGTTCCGGTGCGATTGCCAGCGCGGGTTCACGGGACCGCGCTGCGACGTCAACATCAACGAATGCGAATCGAATCCGTGCATGAACGACGGCACTTGTCTCGACGAACGCGGACAGTTCCGCTGCGTGTGTATGCCCGGTAAGATACTACTACTCTTAAATTCCATCTATCGCAGATTCGTGAACGCACCTTTGACCCTGGCCAAATTTTAACGACAAGCTCCAGGGTCCAGTTCCACAGTTCTGAGATAAGATTTCACCCTGAGTTAACTCAAATGAACTAATTTTAACTCAGAGTTAACTCTAACTCACAACTGTGGAACTGGGTCCTGGGTAATAGTTGCTGTTGATACTGAATGTGTCCGTACTTGTTTGGCGTGGGCCAAATTTAGCTCACAGTTAGCACTGGTGCCAAATGCATCTGTACCAATTTGGCACATTGTTTCATAGCTTCATAGTAATAAGTTAGTGGCACTGTCCGATCAAGCACGGGCCAAATTTGTCTCGGGTCTGGTCCGGGCCAAAACGTCTGTGTGTGATCGTGGCTATGGTGATTGTGCAATCACAATATGTTGGCATCCATGGAGCCTGCGTACTCACCAAAAAGCATTAAAATGCATGTTTGATATTTGGGCATATATATTCAAACTCAAAACTTGGATGTTGGAATATTACAGATATTAGACGTAAAATTTACCCGCGAAGATGAATAGAATAGTTTTAAGTTTACATGTCGTCTCATGTTGACCATTCAAACAATACTCACTAAACTCACATACGCATTGATAAACAAACTGCCAATTTAGCGTTGTTTGAATACATCTCGTGATTTCCCCTCTATACAGCTGGAAACATAAAGCACCGAGTCAATAAAACGACAATCACTTCCTTCGCGCTTTTATTCGGAATAACATTCAAATTATAAACGATGAGGTAAACTTCGGAGAGTTTACATTGCGGGATACGGTATCAAACGTACAACACGTGTGTGTGTGTGGGGGGGACGTGGGTATCGCCTGCTAAGTCACAGATTCTGTCGACTTTTTTCTCGTTCAACGAATTCGAAATATCTCGGCACGAACTGAAAAAATTTAAGATCCGATCCGATAATGTGGGATTCGGTCTCTTGAACTGTGTGGCCACTGACCTGGAAAACCTGGCTTACTCGGGGAATGGGAAAAAACCTAGATTAAGATCGTTGGAAACTTGGGGAATTTGTTAAATTTTGTAGAAAAAAACCTGCCAAACTCAGGAATAATTCTATTAACCTTGAGTCTCTTGACCCCGCATTTCTTGATCACACATTTCTTCATCGGTACGTGATTGAAAAATGAGTAGAGGAATTGCAAAAATTTGTTGGAATTACTCGGGGTATTTTGTCTGGGTGTTTTACGTGGAAAAATCAGGGATAATTTGGGGATTTGTAGAATTGTGGTAAGCGATGCCACCCTGTTTAAAACACTCGTATGAAAATATTTTCGACATTGTATCACAATAAATGTGGAACGCGTAGGAGTCAGCGCTGGTAGACACAGGCGTCGTCGTCGTGACTAAAGAATCAGTTCTCGCCGTTTTAAATTTGACTTTTACCCGAAACAAATTCATTGTGTTATCTGTGCAAAAAAATTTGTGTAGGTGGCGGCTCGTATTATTGTTTATTCCCCTGATAAATCAATTTCCGATATGATATATTTCGTTCTGTTATTATTTTCGTCTGAGTCCTAATCGAATTATACTCTTTTGTACGACGCGTATAATCAGTGATTCAGAGCTTCCATCCTGCGCGAACTGTGGGAAATTTACGGACATCTTAAAAAAGAAAAAAATTTTTTTTTGTTCGTTTCGGGTACTACGAACGTTAATCGAATCTGCGCCGCGAAACAGGCCCTCGAAAACCTGTCACCATAATGTGCGGATTGCGGGATTTCTCCGTAAAAAAAACAAAATATGCGAAAAAGAATTTTAATTTTGTCGGGTGACGACTGGAAAATGATTTATTCAAAATTGTGTCGCGGCTTCGTGAATTCGGTCATTCATAAATCTGGCTCAGCGACCGACGTTAAAACCGTCAATTAGGCTTTCGCTTATACCGAAGAATCTGAACTTTTAATCGGAAATCTATCAATAGAAAAGACAATGCACGAAGTTTTAGTCACGAGAGATTTTTAAAACGCCTGCAGGAGGCATTGAACTATATAGGCAGCGTGAACCGGGGTAACCCTATAAGGTGAATGGTTGCTATCGGTAGCCGAGTGTGCCGAACTGCGCGCCCGACACAATACCCTTCTCAACATTCAACAATACAGTTACTTAAACTGCTCTACTTAAGAATTTCAAATTTATTCGAGATTAAGACGAATATTCTTATCCATAGACGTAGACGTCGCGGTTTGAAATGCATAACGTATATATGTCTATAGTCAGCTTGAGCGTCCGATGAACAAGATGAATGATAATCAATGATAAACGATGACAAAATTTATCTTTTCATGATAATGATAACCATTTCTCCGGTTTCGCTTTTCATGAAAAACTTTTGAGGTGTAAAACGGTTAAGTTTGAAAATACGAACTAACCAATATCAATTTCAACAACAAATTGAGTTAAACTTTTTCGCGAAGCTGCATCGTGACGATGAGATTTAGTTTGATATTGAAGTGTTTGAGATTCAGTTTAGAAGAATAGATTTAATAGATTCATCAATTATGGGATTTAGTGACTTCTAAAACTGAGAGGCACACATGTGAATGGACTTATTTTTCATTGTATCAATGATGATATGAATTTATGCAATATTCTATCAATCTGCTACACAATTAAGGAACTGCGCAAGCCATCGCCTGTTATACCAAATCAAATCTAGGATTTGGAAATATTTTCACCGCGAGGTCAATGTGTACATGTCTAATTATAAAATGAACTGGTGGTCAGCGAATGGTAATTGAAAGGCTGCTATCATGCGTACATATGTGATTATAATGTGGACATGTTGAGTTGAGTTGAGTTGTGTGTGTATATTATTTATGACTGTTTGTTACACGTTTGTATTCGGTATTCAGTCCAATTAACGATGAAAGTGTAATTACACGACATATCTTGTATTCATATTCTATTGAAGACATTGTCCCGTCGCAGGCCATATATTTCCGTGGTCACCGGAGCGGTAGTAATTCGCACGCAGGTGTGGCCTGTGGGGGCAGCGCATTTATGCACTTTTACCTTCAGTAAAATCAGGAAAATCGTCGCGGTTGACGAGGACTAGAATACGAAATTGAAAACATTATTCAGTATTTTGTGGGCTTTGGATTTGGCGACTTCGACGTATTGGGGGCAGTTATCTCCGCGAATGAGTGCTCTCAGATTTTTCCATTCTAGTCAGGATGTCCTCATCGGTCTGCTCGTTCGGAAGAAGAGCTAAGCCATTATGAATTGACCGGTGGACAATGGCGTCTTGTTCCGGCTTATTTACGTATTTTATCTCTTATGTAAATGAGAGACGTTGACCACCTTACGGCGTATACCGAGGGGTGTGCACCCAAAAAAGTCAAGTTGCGCCGAAATCTTATAGGATAGAAAAAAAAATATTTAACCAATACCTAAAAAAGTTTAAATTCATAAGCTTGTTTTCTATTTCCTAAAAGGAGTGGATGTTCTTTCGGGATGGCCTTTCAAATTATATGATATGCCCGTTTTTGGGGTTGCACCCCTTCCTGATCGTATAGATGCGCCCCTGAAGAATCTTCACCGCACTCTTGTTGAGTGTCTGTGTTGAAATTCGCTGCGTCGTCGTCAATGTGTTGATGAGATGACGATCATTAAGAGATAACAAAGCCGTCATCGTCGTCGCAGCGGCGCGGCTATCACCTTCATCGTTCATCATCGATGCTTCATTTACCGATTAAGCTAATTATACGAATAAAATCATTTCGCCGCCCGCGACTCGTTCATTATGAAGCGCGACGTCGAGACCGAGCGCTGCTTTAATCTCTAGAAAACTGATCGTTCCTCTCGTTTATTGTGTTATTTTCGATATATACTGATGAAACACGATCTTTTTCTAAGGCGATTAAAGGCGGGCGAAAATTTTGACAGTGATTGAAATGAGTGCGAATACGCGACGCGAACGTTGGGAACGTTGGCCACATGTGATCTCTCCGACCGAATTATTGTCGTCTCGTCAAATGGTTCATCGATGCAAACTTTAGACATCAACGTCTTCGCGCCACATGTTACGCCTGATGCAAATCAGAATTCGGTCTCTCAGGTTTCAGTTCATCTTTTTTTTCAAAAGAGATCTATCTCGCTGTCTTTTGGAGTCGGAGAGAGAAGAAAAATAACTTTTTTACCAAAGCATCGTTTAAACATTTACATGCGAACAAATGAACATTTACGAAGTCACCTTTTTAGTGATTAGCCAAATTTGACTCTGCACTGGTCCCGGCCTGTTCGAAATCGGGCAAAATCGTCTCCATGTGATCGTGGATAACTCCACTGAAAGTTGTTTAGCAATAGTTTCGCTGAAAATATTGACTATAGTCTTAAAATTTGATCGAAGAAATATAGCTGCAAAGCAGCGATAACGGGTTTTCTGCACAGCCTTGTTCTTATTCTTGTTCTTGTTCTTAGATATTGTGTCGACCAGGATCGCGAAAAATTAGAAAATTGTTGAATTAAGCGGACAGATAGTGCTCTGCAGTTCAGTTCATTGTATGATTGAATGAAAAATTACTGTACAGCTTAGTAAGGGAGGTGTTTGAGAGAGAGTGTGTCATTGCATGACGTAAGATCGGTATTTAATGGAACGATGTTTTATGTAATTGATGATGTTTAAGACTGATTGATCCGATAACGCGGCGTAGCCCGGTAATTCGATACGCGCGGCGCTCCGGCGTATCTGTCACTGTGACGTTCCGCGTCGGCCGAACAAGAAAAGTCAACGTTCGACTTTGTTTCCGTAATCGACATCAGGAAATTGTATTTTGCCGTCGCGGTGGTCGGTCGCGGCGGGACGCGCGCGTTCCGTGCAATGAAAGAGCGCATCCAATTGAGAGCCGAGCGTGAACGACGCTTTGATTCTTCGTCAGCGGTTAACAGAGTGATAGCTCAATAAACATCCATCAGCGTCGCGTCGTACGTGCTAAACGGAGTCACCTTTGGAGAGGAATGTTTTTTTTTTTCAAAAATTCTCACTACTTTCGAAAGAACAGTAATTTCATTGTCGATGTTTTCGACTGAAACTGTAAAAATCTTGTTTTTTATGCGTGTTCTGAGTCGTCCTCATTTTCCTGCATATTTAAACCTTTGAAATTTTTACTGATCATCCTGGAGCCAGTTCTACTTTAATGCATCTTTTAGGAGTTCTTTCCAGTGTATTTGATACAGAGGAAAATCCTCAGGTGAACATTTATAGTTACAAGGTATAGGTACTGAACTAATGATTATTAATGGGGTTTTCCTCTGTATCATATTTCCTTCAAGTATACTGTACCCTTTCCTATTTTCTCTGAATTTGCAGTTTATTTCCATTGTTTCAACTGCGGAGTCAAATCTTGGTCAAAGCTGTGGAACAGGAACTGTTCGATTCATAGGTTTCAGCTACGTTCTCGTTCGGGTGCATATCAGTCAGGTTTTGCCCGTGGAAATAAAAATCACAACATCCCCGGGCAGAATTCAATTCATATCAAACCTAGAATTATCGACGTTAATCTACGAGAAACCCCGAAGATATTCTACTCTTTGAACATAGCGTGTATTTGAGCTTTTATTCACTTGCCATTAAACGTCCAAACAATCGGGCGAATTTTTTCTGGCCGTTGAAACGCGGCGCTAATTGGCCGACAGCTTTATTGCTTCGTCCCCCCTTTCCCCCTCCCCGGTACAAACGGCAATTACGTAATCCTCAAAATCTCTTAACTATTGTCGTCCGGGTTCAGGTTCTCCCCCCCCCACGTAAATCTCTCTTGCTCGCCTCGGGGCTGCAAAAAAAAGATGACCAACAATTGTCGTCGTTGCAGACTCCGGCGACAAAGAATTTCCACAGTCACCTGCCACGAGCGGGTATGTTCATATACGGTCGGCCGTGCAGCGGTTCACCGGACTTACAACGATCGAAAAAAAACGTAAATTAAAAACGAAATGAAATACGACCATAATATTGATAGTTAGAAAAAAGGTTTTCGCTGCGATTTCACTGAATCATTATCTATTGTTTAAAACTGAGAGCGTACGTCACGGGGGGGGGGGGGGGGGAAAGGTAAATACAGTTGTCTAGACCGGGTGTATTCGGTAAGAATTATGCTCGGTTTTCATTTCATTATGTTTAATATGAACATCCACCGGCGCGACCGACAACAATAGAAGTTCATCAAATCTATATATTAATTATTAACACTCGGGAACATTAGGCATAACGCACAAACCAACTCGGCTTCCTTTGTTATTATATACGTCTATTGTACGCGCGCATTGTCTTGGTGAATTTCGGTTTCGGCGCGGAACCTTGCATCGATCTCTCGCGCGGGTTAGGAATCGATTCAGATGCGATGATGCTGCGTCATCCGACGGACGAGTGACATTATCTGACCTGTCAATTATCTAGCCAGTAAGTTGTGCTGGTTAAATACCTTCGGGGGGTCATTCCGTTATGATCGCATTCAGTTTGAGTAAAGATGAAAGTTTGAATCCTGTATGAATCTGTGTCCGAATGATTCTAGTTAGTTTGACAATAGGTCGGATGAGTAATGATAACTGATTGTAAGATTACCCAGTAGTACTGCTGTCAAGCTTCAATTAAATCTTAGTCGAATTAGAATTCATGACATCTTAACTTATGGCTGCTGTGTTTCACAAATACTATTTCATGATATTTTGTTTCCATAATTTGATCAGGGGCGCTGGAGCGAGGCAATATTGGGCTGACCGTAGATAGATATCCAAGCTGGGGGCCTCCCGGTTCATTCCAATCACTAAAATCCTTTCAAATGCACATTACTTAACAAGGGGTACAGGGACGGTAAATCCGAAAATAACACACACATCAATTAGCCTACTCAATATATTGTGTAGTAGAAGCCAGCCTGAGATCCGAAAAATATGGTCTTCTTAATTTATTTCGATGACCTAGAACGGGTTCAGGCAGTTCCGGCGGCCCTGAGAAAGTGCACGGTTTCGGGTCAAGTCGGCCGAGTAAGAGCTGCTTGAGGTGTTCGATGAAGTGGAGAATAACTGTCTTAATTGGATCGCGATAATAGTTTAGTTAAATATGTGTAATTGGTTTATTGGATTAGTTACTAGGTCATATAATTGTACTATGAGCTAGATGTCAGCCCTCAGGGGTCATCGGAGGTTTAACAGTTGAGGGTATGAAATCGGTAATTCCCAGGGTACCAACGATGACAGTACCCCGACGAAAGCGAATTCGAGATTTGAATATGTAAATAGATAATTTATTAGACGAAATGTAGTTTAAGTTCTCATGGCGCGGTTCGAGAAAGCGTGAGAAAATATCGGCTCACAATGACTCGAGCGCGGTGCGGTGACTTCCCTGTTTTCGCGCCCTATTGTCAATTCGTAAGCTGTCAGGACACGGGCTACAAAAATTGAATACGCCGCCGTGATTATTGAGAAAGAACCGCGATTTCTTGATTTGAACAATGATTTACTTCTTAGGGCGGATTTTTTTTTTTGAGACCCTCTCGAATAAATAAAAGTGACCTGGTCAGAATGACCAGTTCTAGAAAAAAAAGACGAATTTCCCCTTTTCATGCTCGGTTCATTTGCCTCTGAGGCATCGCTCAGAATTTTTCGTCGAATGTAAATCAATTGTGAACGCGTCGGTCTTGAACTGGTTTTTTAGCTCTTTATATTCGATCTATTGCTTTCATTGCGCGCGCGGGCGAGGGCTTTAGAAATATGTAATGAAACCTCTTTCTTGTACGCGGAGCGGAGCGGTTGTGTCTTCGTCGTCGTCTTTGTTTGTCCCGCGACTTCATCGACGAAGGTCATGTGAACCACTCGTAAAAATCGGAACGAATTCCAGGTTGTTATGAGTGAAATATGAGCCGCGGAGCTTTGAGTCGTAATTTCAATCCTTTCACTCCTTTCACCCCCCTGCCTTGATGACTTCTGTCTTCGTTTACGTTACAGATCGCCACATCGACCCCCCTGCTTAACCCCCATCCTCCCCCTGCTTAACCCCCATCCTCGTGTCAGGAGAAATCTCGACCTGAATTCAACAGATCTTAATTGGCGGAACTTGTTTATGTCGAGGAAGCTCATAGGTGAAAATGTACTGGCGAATTAGCGTCTTAGACATAGAGTCAAACCTGCTTAATCCGGATCGGCTTATTAGGATTTTGGTCTAACCAGGACATTAGTCCATTAGTTCATTAATATACAAGAAAATGACTTTTAATCTGGATTTCCCTTGACCCTTTCAGTGCGTCTACACCGCAGTGCAGTGTGTAAATCAGTGATGAATTTTGTTAGTACACTGCACTGCGGTGTAGTGATGTAATCAGTAATTAGTTTTTATCTCTATTAAAGATGGCAGCACCTGTTAAACATAGTGAAATATTAGTAAGTAACGATACATCGCGCCAGGGTGTAGACGCATTATAGTGGCATTCTTTTTATTCAAGACACTAGGGTGGAATTTTTCAAAATTTTCAAAATATGTCTAGCACTATAGGGTATTGATTAGTCAGCACTGAAAGGGTTAAATTAAATGAATATTTTTTGGTTCTAAAAGATCCGTATTATGTGGGTTCTACTGTGATTTAATCTTATTGAGTACGCTATGCGTGATCTTTATTATAGTCATTGACTATCAGTACATTTAAATAATGGAATTAAATATTGACCAGAGAAATTAAGTCTTACACGTCGTGGACCGATGCACATCGTAGATTTTGTTTTCACGCCTTTCACCTGGGGGAGACTTGTTTCGTCAAATTCCAGCTATGACTAATCGAAAATCTCGAAAGGTCTTCGGGTACCTCCACGCGCAAACTGGTTGTAGTAATAAAGTCGTATACGCCGGACATAGGGAGATCATTTAGTATAGTATGATAATAGACAAGACGAGCTTGTTGTCAGGCAATGAAACCAGGCTTTCATTATATCTGAGCTCTTTTCATACGTTTCCATATGAATATTATCAAAAATCATTGTTGAGAGATGTTTGAATACAAACAGATCCCGTTTGATTTATTCATAACTCAAACTCCGCTCTTATAGATAAAGCTATAGGTCCAGTTTCTAGGCCTATTATCTCGGCTTCCCTTCGGAGATTGTATACTTCGTTATCGACGTTTCCTTGTCCGGCTTTGAATTCGACAAATCTCGACGATTCCGAATATTTTACCGCCGTAATTAATCTAACCATCGAAGAAATGACCGATCTGGCGGTCCGGTTGTCGTCGAACTGAAATTTAGTCGCGACGACTGAAAAGAACAATGCTATCGATTTTAAAGCTAAAAGGTTCCGCCGTTGTGTCGCTAAAGAAAATCGTTTTTTTTTTCTTTTTCGCCGAAAAAGTTCCCAGCAGATCTGACAATCTTTTTTGCGGTCTCCCGGGGCTGTGTACACAAGTTGTGTAAAAATTCCGTATACAAAGCCGAAGATCAGCCATATGCCCCGCATTTCTCTACCTACGTCTTTTGGCGCGTGTTCGTTCGTCTCAGTCAGATTTTTATTGCTCGCGTTTGAAATTCGGGTGCGCGTAATTTAGTGAAATTACGTTTAATTGACCCGTGTAGTTATTGTAATTTCGTGTTAGGCTTTGTTAGATGATGTTTGATGAGATTGCGAACGTCTTCAGGGTTCATCGCTTTCAATGGATAGAGTTTCACTTTCCGTTCAGATCGACCTGACAGACCTCGGCACCGGGTTAAATTGCGGCTCGATAAGATTTAAATAACCTGAGGCAATCAGTGAAAATATATTTATAAATTTTTTTTGGTTCACAGCATTGTTTATCTATTTGAAGCCCATTTGATTTTGATACTTGCAAGAAGTGTAGGGCGTAAACTACTTAAATTTATAACGAGTAGAAAAGTCAGTGGATCCAGTTCCGCAATTGTGAGTTAAAGTGAACTCTGAGTTGAAATTAGTTTATTCTCAATGAGTTAACTCTTCAGTAAAATCTGATCTCAGGGCCCAGTTTCACAGAAAGGTTTAACTCTTAAATCAATCTAATTTCTTCATTAATTCAGTTCAACTTAATTCGATTTAGGCGTTAATCCTTTTCGTGAAACTGGGCCCAGGACTGTGCAATTGGATCCAGATTTATAACTAAATTCCTAGATAATCCAACGCGCCCGAATTGGTTCCTGTATCGATGTACTACTACGTTCAGATCCGATAGATTTGATCTGTACCGCATATAGGCGCGAATGGGCATACGATCTTTACCATTGGAAAAAAAAAATATGCGCCGATCTTCACGGTTGAAAAATTGCGCGTCATGTCCCCCCACAGAATAGTAATTGTTGATCATCTGGTGGTCGCCAGACGAGACGACAAAAAAACAAACCAGTGACAGATTGCGCGACGTACAGATGAACGACGCGCCGATGATCTGCGGTTCGTCAACGGAGAATAGTTTGCGGGATTTACGTTTTTTTTCCCCCGGTTTAACAACCGACGATGAATGTCGCTGAATGTCGCGCGACGAATGATCAAGTGTTTAAATAATGTTTCGTGACAATCTGTAACCGGCAGCGGACAATAGACGCCGAGACCTGAACTGATTGACTCTCATCCCATCCAAGCGACAACAACGTTAATCTTTCATCTACGAACAGTATATGCTCTTGCAGACCTCATTATTTTTTTGGGATCGTTTTTATTTTTCGCTCGGAAATAGTTGGGGCGTTACGGGCGTAGAATTCTAATTCGATTTATGAAAATTAGTCGTTTTCGATGCGGACTAATTTTCATTTAAAGCGTCACGGCGCTGTCGTCGTTTTTCAATTATCCGAATCGAATTAACGTAAAGTGATAATTGTTTCGCTCACGTTTCTGCGGCGCGCACGCGGCCGATTACGCGATTTAGCTATAATCCAATTCTTTTATTCATCGTTCGTTACGGCGTTCGCGCGCGGGGCTTCGCCCGGCCAGTGAATTATCGAGACGAGTCCCCGGACTCGAGGCCAGACTGTGGGAAATAAACTTCAAAATGTCGATTGAACATTTTGAAAGCATCATTTGTCGCGTCGATGAATATTTTCAACTATTGTCATATTTGTCGAGTTCAACCCCCCTCAATGTAATCCATGTACTACAGCCATGTGTAAAAATGATTCTTTTGTTTCTATTATGCATGTTTTCGTTATTTTGGTCACCTGGGTCACGTTGGTTGTTTACCGACAAAACAGGTTCCAATAGGACATGAGACCAGCATGTAGGGAGTTTTGTATTTTTTTTACAATGGTCAACTGGCTGGATATTGAATAGTGCATTATTTGTCGTGCACATTTGCCATCTGATAAGCATTGGTCAAGAACGCAGGCGTTTCTAGTTTTAATGAGGCTGTTTTGGACGAGCGAGCAAGCGTATATCAGGTGTAGAATGCACCTGCCCGGTTTGAGGCTGGTTGCACCAGATGTCGCGGATACAGCTGTTCGAAAAATAGAAATTAGCTGAAAATTAAAATTTATCAGTGTGGTGGCCACTTACCTGAAAATCAGGGAAAAGTCGGGGAATTCTCTATTCTGTAAAAAAGTCGGGGAATTTTGTGAAAAAGCTAAAAAACAGGGAAAGTCAGAGAAATTGGTTGAGATTGCTAAATCAAACAGTTTCTAGATCTCAGGTATTTGACTGTGTCAATTGATTAGATTCTTAGCAGATCAAGTCAGGGAAAAACGATGTCAAGGAATAGTCAGGCATAAACTTAGATGTCAAGGGTTAATCGGGGAAATGTTGGGGAAGATGCAAGTCAAATAAAAATGGCCTCCATTATTATGAAATCATAGATTTAACTGGTACCGAACGAGTGATTTTGCTCTTTGTTGTTATCGGTGGCTTTTCCGGGTTTATTTCATTCACCGGGCGATAATGAGAAAAAAATACCGACGACTGCGACCACGGACGACGACTGACGACTGCTGCGGCTTTTCTTTATCGAAAGTAGGTCGCGTGATGTCGAGAGAAAGGCCGAAAAAAATGTTGCGAGTCACAATTGAGGAGTTGTGTAATCTCTCCCCGAGTAACTCGCGAGGACCTTTTTAAATCCTGCGCGTCGCGTAATCGGAAATTCATTGTGTTAAACGACGACGATTTTTGATCGGACTGAATTACGAACCGAGGACCCCGCCCGTGTTTTAATCTTCAAGTATCTCGGCGCTTTTGAATAACGCTCGTGAATTTGTTTATGAAATCTGACAATAGTGGCGACAATGCGTTTCGTCGCCCGGCGCGTTACGCTTTTCTATTAAACTCGTGCTGTTTTCGGTGGGAAAACGCGTTTTTTTTTTCCTCGCCGTTGTAAATTTCGAGGCGGAGGTGTCCAGATGGTGGGCCATTATTTCGTACGTGTGTCGCTCGCTCGCGTACGGGGGAACACGGTTCGCGATCGGACGCACGACGCCGCGGTCTAACAGTCGGATCCGACGATGTGTCCATCCGCGATTCATCGGTAGACGACGAACGTTTGATCCAGGGGGGTTGGCTCCTGACACGACGGCCCCTGGGGGGGTGGCTCCTGACACGACGGCCCCTGACGTACAACAATACGACCGTAAAAACTTGTCACCATTTACAGCTGTATTGTTAGTTCGGACAATGTGTCCGTGGCTAACTGTTCAGTTTTGACGACAAAAACGTCACCGGTGTCCACTACTATACGTCCACTCTCTGACTCACCTGGGCTTTTTGAAATATAATGAGTGTCTTTCATTTCGCGGTTTGACATCTTATTTTGAGGTCAACGCGCCGATGTATTCTATAGGTTTACGGCAACACTGTAATAATAATAATAGGGACAATTTTCTCGAAATAAGTCGGATAAAATGCGTCGGCATACAGAGCATATACCGCGGGCACCAAGCGTACACTGGGCCCCCGCAGACATAACGAATCTTTCGCATATACCAATAGTCATTTATTTGCTCGAATTTATGTCAACAGTATTCCGCGTTGTAGCTTCCTCGAGTTGAAATATCATCGAACTAAGTAAACATCGCCGGCATTTTTTCGTAAGAATGAGGCTAGAAAAGGTTACTTTATTCATAACCGATAAACTATATAAATTAATGCGTGTACCTAATGTGAATGCTAAGGTCATTAATACATTCTCTGAATTAAAACTTCTTTTCCTATGCGGGTCTTTTCTTCCACTTTCATATCATATTTCATAACTGTAAATAGAACTGGGCCCAGGTTCCGGTTGCACAGTTGTGAGTTGGAGGTAAATCGTAATTCACAACCGTGGAACTTGGTCCTGATTATTTTACCTCGCATAATACTTAACCTTTTTTAATCATATTCTATACTCTGTATAAATGATGTGAGTAAATAAACTTATATAGAACTTATATAAACTTATATACTCATTTCCATGCAATTTATCGTAAAGATGTTTCCTTTGGAAATATTTATGCAAAAAAGAAATATGCATAAAAATGAAAATATTCGGCGTACGATGTTTATATAAGTGTCTGGTTGATAGCCTAACGCGATGCCTCATTTCTGCCACTGCTATCATTATTCAATCGGGCCATGTTTTAGTTTTTAGTCCGCTACGCGATACACTCCGCGATCGATCGGATCGCTTTGTCTTTTATTCCCGTATCGGATAACGATATAGCAGTGAACTTAGCGTAATTTACGTAATATGGTAAACAATGGGTAATAAGCGTGTTGATCTACGGCGCCGGTTTAATTGTCGTATTAACTTACTTAACTGATTCGTGTGTTTTGATTATGTCTGAAAGCGATAGTAGTCAGATATGTATACGCAGACGCTGTATTTTCGTTGTTGCTTCGTTTTTTTTTTTTATCTCGTTCTCGTCTATTTTCAGGATTTCAAGGCGAACGATGCGAAGAAAACATCGATGAATGCGAAAATCAGCCTTGTCAAAACGGCGGCGTCTGCGTCGATCTGATCGATAAATTCAAATGTAACTGCCCCACCGGTAAGTAGAAACGCGAGGCGGCGCCACTTACCACCTGGACATCGGGGGGAAAAGTCGGGGAATTTTGTAAAAGAGCTAAAAATCAGGAAAAAGTCGGGGACATTAGTTGAGATTGCTAGATCGCGTATAAAAACAGTTTCTGCCTATGTATTACGTATATGACTGTGTTAATTGATTGGATTCTTAGCAGATCAAGTCGGGGAAAACAGCTTACATGTCAAGAAATAGTCAGGAGAAAAGCGAATCAAATAAAGGTGGCCGCCCTGAGATGAAAAGCTTTAGATTCTTCCACTCCCTATTTCATGCACGCATTTTGATATGCGCAATACGAAATGAGATGAATCAGTCAGTTTTAAACATATGTACACCTCATTTTCTTCACTCGCGTTACTTAAAATAAATCACGATGAAAGACAATGTATTCATCTGCTTTCCGGCTGAATACAGTAATACCATATTTTTCCTATCATTGTTTTAGGATACACCGGAAAAAGGTGCGAAACAAATATCGACGATTGCGCCAGTGGACCTTGTAAAAATGGGGCTAGATGTCTCGACTACATCAACGGATTCTCCTGCGCCTGTGCGACCGGTAAGTGCTGACATCTAACCGTTGAAAAACGAACCGATTTCGAATGAAGTTTCGAAACTTTAGTACGCATCGATATTTTTGCAGGTTTTCAAGGCCACACGTGCGAGGAAAACCGCGACAACTGTCAAGGTATCGATTGTTATCACGGTCGGTGTATCGATGGTTTAGATACGTGGACGTGTCATTGCGACGCCGGATACACCGGTTCGCAATGCCAGGTCGAGATTAACGAATGCCACAGCAATCCGTGTCAACACGCCGGCACCTGCCAGAATTTGATCAACGACTATCAGTGTATCTGTCCTCCGGGTACATCCGGTAAGTATCTTAGGTTTGAAGCCGCGATCGACTGGGAATTTTTGGCCCAGACGAACTGTTTGCACTGCTGCTAAATGGGTTCGGTGCCTATAAAGCACTGGCCAAATTGGGACTGGCCCTGCGCGAAATTTAAGCACTGGTCAAACCTTTCCACGACGCGCTTACCATTTCTGAAAGTGGCTCACACAATTCGATTTTAGTAACAAGTGAGTGATTAACGTGATGAACACGCTCTCTAATCAAGCAGTCCAAGCCAGTTTGATTTGAGCCAAATTGTCTCCTTGTGATCGCGGCTTATATCTCTTATTCTCTCTCATATCTAATAATGATGATAATATAAGCAAATATATAATGAAAATAAGTAAATTTAAAAAAAAAATTGAAAATGAATTCCGATATTGTTTAGAATGTGGCATTACTGATTTTTCTTCGTATTCCAGGCAAAAACTGTGAAATAGATTACAACGAGTGCGCGAGTAACCCGTGTCGTAACGGCGCGTCGTGCGTCGATAAGATCAACGCGTATCAGTGCGTGTGTAAACTCGGTTTCACCGGTTTACTCTGCGAGGACAACATCGACGAGTGCGTGTCGTCGCCGTGTCACAACGGCGGAACGTGCATCGACCTCGAGAACGGGTACCGGTGCGAGTGTCCGCGCGGCTACTACGACAAAAACTGTTACAGCGACATCAACGAATGCGAGAGCAACCCGTGCGAGAACGGCGGGACGTGCGTCGACGGCGTCAACAGGTAGGTTGTTGCGTTCTTGGTGTCGATAGGGAACCCTAACACCAACCATTCCGCCAGCTGGCGTGACGAGCGTTCAGCCCTGCGTTGTCAAAATCTGAATAAACTATGATGGATTCTTAGGCTCCTAAATCCATACATCATCTGCACTGAATCCACCAAATATACTTAAGATTATTTTTCTACTCAGTGATTGGTATAGTTTTCATTTATAGTTGATTTGTTAAAGAAAAAATTCATTCGATTTTAATTGAACGCAGAAGAATGAGCAGCCTGGGCCGATTTCGGTTATCTGAGTTAGTCAACTATATTCGAACTAAGTGAAACAGAATGTCAGTTAGTCGGAACTATATTCTGGAAATAGTTCAGAAATAGAGCGCATTCGGTTATTGGTTCCGACCACTAGTCGACTAGATACAAAAACCTAATTTGGCCCTGCTCGCCACAGTAGCGTTGCAAGTTCCCCATTGGCCTGCTCCGTCAGAGTCGAAGAGAAATTTACCATGAAATTTACGCTGAATTTTATCTTGAAAGGTTCGATTGCCAGTGTATGAACGGCTACGAAGGTTTCCGTTGTCACATCGAGACGAACGAATGCCTGTCAAATCCCTGTCAACATGGCGGCTCTTGTAAAGATCTGTTAGGTTCATTCGAATGCGCGTGTCAACCGGGATATACCGGTAAGTTGATAACCAAAAATCCGAGATTGTCACGAATCGTTCGAAAATGTAAGTGAGAAACGGTTAGTTATCGAGGTTGTATTTGGTAAATTACAGGCGCTACTTGCGATACAAATGTCGACGATTGTAGCCCGAATCCTTGCATTCACGGAGCTTGCATCGACGAAGTTAATGGTTACAAGTGTTCGTGTGATTTGCCGTACACCGGTAAGAATTGCGACGTCGAAATGGACCCCTGCAGACCGAATCAATGCCGTAACGGTGCCCAATGCGTGCCTTCGAGAAACTACAAGGAATTCCAGTGCAGCTGCCCTCTTGGATTCACTGGTAAGTCCATTTGTCGGTCTGTCCACAAGATGATCTCACTGCATATCCGATTATCATCTTTTTTATCGCGATTCAATATTAGTTTACGCTTCATTAAACGGCTAGCGTGACATTCGTGTAGGGGGCATTTATTTCTGTTGATAGTGATTTTAGCTTGTTAATGGCTTAAATACGTGCCCTGAAGCGATACGCCTCTAGGCCTCGAGAAAAACAATCATTATAACCCTTGGGGGGTGAGAGAATGATAGTCCATACCCGTAGGCGGTGTGTTAGCCGGAGGTGAAGTTTTTAGTCTCGGAAGAAGCCGTATGCCTCTTGTTTTGTTAGGCTTATTCATTAATTGGTAATAAAGCTATCTAAAGATGCTTCAGCGTCTGCTGCAGGGTTGTAAATAAGAAAAGAGCAGTCTGCTGTCGGCGGTAAACTTACCAGAATTTAGCCCGGAGACCTATCACTTAAACAACGTCTTGAATCGGAAACTAATGGAACATAGTTTCGGGTTTTCTTGTTTGCCGTACTGAGACTAGCGAAACTTGAGCATCAATTTATTTCATCGCTGCATTCAGCTATATTACATTCCCGACACTTGAGAGCGTACTTAAAGGTCTCGTCTTGACAGTGAAAAGGTCATGGAAAATCCCGTTTCGAAACTGCAGTCGGATAGTCCACACGTGTCGTCGTGTCTGTTCCATTAATTCTTTCTAAATTATCGGTAATGATGAACATTGTTTAGTCGTAGTCTCTCATCTCCCTTAATGAAGTCATCAACGTTACAATTCATTTTACGCCACTTATTGTTTATTGTATTTTAATCAAATTGGAGTTCACTTTATTGGTTCATTTTGAAATCTGGTTCTTTCTCAGCGAATTTAATTAATGAACTCGTGTAATCTGTTTCGTATTTGAAGGTGCCTTGTGCGACGAAGATATCAACGAGTGTTCGGATGATAACGTGTGCAATAACGGCGCCACTTGTCAGAACACGAACGGTTCCTACGTCTGCCACTGCAATAACGGTTACGAGGGAAGACATTGCGAGATCAACCACGATGACTGTGATCCAGGTATGTTTGTTTTATTGGATTTGCTGTAGTTCACGAAAAAGAAGACTTATTTTATTAAAGTATTCAGTTTAAGTGGTTTTCTTGCTGTAAATCAAAATATTTTTCCTGTTTTCCAGACCCTTGTGAGAATGGGGGAACGTGCTTAGACAAGGTAGCCGACTACCACTGCGAATGCGTCCCCGGTTTCGGCGGTCATCACTGTCATTTGGACATCGAAGAATGCGCGTCACAACCGTGTAAAAACGGCGGCATCTGTACGGACTATGTGAATTCGTATACGTGCACCTGTCCAGCTGGATTCAGCGGTGTGAACTGTCAAACTAATGACGATGATTGCACGCTGAGGTAATTAAACTTAATCTTTCAACAGTTTCTGACTCGTGTACATAACCCTGTTCAGTATTACGCTTGCTCTTTTCAAGCTATTCCTGTTTATATCTATATGAAGTGACCCTGGCCAGCTGTACCCGAATTTCATGTTCCATTTAGTTCGGGGGGAGTGGTGTGAGGCTTCCGAGGGATGTTTATATGATATACCTTTTCTATAGCGGAATCTATCGCTACTTTCATTATTGATATGCCCATTTTCATATCAACTGAAATCTTGAGCATATTATTCATATCTGGCGGCAGACCTTCATGATCTTCACCAGGGTGGTCATGTGACGGTAGCGAACCTTTATGACGACGCATTTATGATGATCAACTATTTGATGCTAAATGTTCTTTAATTGTAGTTCTTGTTTATACGGAGGCTCGTGCGTCGACGGTATAAACAATTATACGTGTCAGTGCGCGCCGGGATATACGGGATCGAATTGTCAACATCATATCAATCCGTGTAGAAACAAACCGTGTCAGAACGGCGGCTCGTGCGAAGTGCACAATCAAGGATTTCGATGCCTGTGTCCGTATGGTTTCAACGGACCGCGATGCGAGGTAAGCATATTTTCACGCAGCCGATACATAATAATAAGGGATAGTAATGGAATAATAATAATGATAGTAATAATAATAATATCTGAACCAAGGCGATCGATACCAGGGTAAAACTAAATGTGCGTCTTCTTTTTGTAGAATTTCGTAGACTGGTGCGGTAAAAACCTGTGTCAAAATGGTGCCGCTTGTCGGCAAGTATCGAATCAGTTTAACTGTACGTGTCGAGGCGGCTGGACGGGAGTTCTCTGCGATATACGTCTGGTCTCGTGCTCGGCGGCCGCCAATCAGAAAGGCGTAACCGTCGCCGAGTTGTGTCAGCACGGCGGCCGATGCGAGGACGTCTACACCAATCAGACTATTCACACGTGTATATGCGCGGCCGGTTACACCGGCTCGTACTGCGAGAAAGACATCAACGAATGCGAGTCGAATCCGTGTCAAAACGGAGGCACGTGCAACAATCTGATCGGTTACTACACGTGCGATTGCGTCGAAGGTTTCCAGGGTAAGAACTGCGAGTACAACATCGACGAATGCAGCACGTCGCCGTGCGAGAACGGCGGCACGTGCCACGACATGGTGAACGACTTCCGCTGTTCGTGTCCGCACGGTACGCAGGGCTTGCTCTGCGAAATCAACGACAACGACTGTTTCGAGGGCGCGTGTTTCCATGGGGGTACGTGCATCGACATGGTCGGCGGATTCAAGTGCAGCTGCATGCCAGGCTACGTCGGCAAGCGTTGCGAGGGCGACGTGAACGAGTGTCTGTCGGACCCGTGCGGTCAGCCGGGTACGCAGGACTGCGTGCAGCTGGTCAACGATTATCGGTGCGATTGTAAGCCGGGTTACACCGGTCGCCTGTGTAATAAACGCATCGATTACTGCAAGGTGAATCCTTGTAAGAACAACGGACAATGCGTAAATGGATTGAAAGGACCAGTTTGCAACTGTGTACAGGTAAGAAACATAATTTACGATAACTATATATGAGTATAGTTGCTACTGTTTTCAAGAGCTCAACTACTCACAAAAAATCAAAATTCTCTTCTAGTCGATTCAGCAAAACTCATACCAAAATTACTTTTACTAATGTTTTTGCTCAATCTTTTGATCTAGGCTGAAACTGCTCATTAATCCTTTGGTTTAACGTTATAGTACCTGTTCGTTTATTTCTAGGGATTTTCCGGAGATCTATGCGAGTTTGCGAACAGCGACTGCGATAGCGGCCCGTGTCTGCACGGAGGGAAATGCCATCCGAAACAAAGCGGGTATACGTGTGAATGTTTGCCCGGATCTAGCGGCATGCACTGCGAGATCGATACCCATAACGATTGTGAATCGAATCCCTGCACTAACGGCGGAATATGCATCGATTTAGTCGGTAAGCGTCTTTACAATTGAAACTTAAGATATGAAATTTCTTATGTTTCTAGAAATCATATATTTCCTTCGAGTACTGTAGCCTTTCCTATGGTTTTTGCCAATATTTCTTATGTTTTTAGAATTCATTTATTTGATAATCATTCGTTTTTCAGGCGGACCTAAGTGTCGTTGTCCTCCTTTATGGAATGGAATTAAGTGCGAGTCTTACGACCCGTACTTCACCGGAGGAGTGGTCCATGAAACGACGACTACTACGAGTCCGTTCATACCGTTCGACAAGCAGAAAGAACTTTGTCGTATCAACAAATGCGATCAAAAAGCTGGAAACGGCCAATGCGATGTAAGTAACATACATATCATCTAAATTTCGCAATATCGTGAATGGGATGTTCGAATGATTCATGGTTTTATTTCGTTATTGCAGAAAGAGTGTAATACGTTCGCGTGTAACTACGACAACCAGGAATGTTCGTACGGCTTGACGCCGTTTAAGAACTGCACCGCGATCAGTCAAGGCGTCTATTGCTGGGAGCTGTTCAAGAACGGAAAATGCGACGAAGTGTGCAATACGCAGCAGTGCCTGTACGACGGTTTCGATTGCGAAAGCAAAATGCCCAAATGCAATCCGATATATGAACAGTACTGTAGTAATCACTACGGGAACGGGCACTGCGATTCCGGTTGCGATAAGGCCGAATGTGAATGGGACGGTTTGGATTGCGACACGTCGCCGCCGAAACTAGCGAGCGGAACATTAGTTATCATCGTTCTCGTCAAGCCGGACGCCTTCAAGGAAGTCTCCGTACCGTTTTTGCGTCGGTTAGGACACCTTTTCCGAGCGGTTGTAAAGATCAAGAAAGATAAACACGAACGGGATATGATTTACCCATGGCCCGAAGATGGAAATGTCAGTCGCGTAAAACGATATCTAACCGATGCGTTAACGCGCAGACGACGGGCGGCTGCTAGGAGCGGGTAAGTACTTCGAAATTTCTACAACCGAACTTTCGAGTAAAACTGAACATTTCTCTAAAATGAATTCTGATTAATGAAATTTCAGATCAAAAGTTTATCTGGAGATCGACAACCGAAAGTGCCTTTCAACGGATAGCCAGTGTTTTAACACCGCACAGTCGGCTGGCCAGTTTTTGGTCGCTTCGATGCAAAAAGGATGGGATCCTGGTCACACGATATTATCCGTGAACTGTAAGTAAAAGCCAATCTTTTCTCGTTTTCCATGCAGTTGCTCGTTCTTTCCTCATCGAGGTTCAACGTTATTCATAATTTCGATTACAGCTGAAAATGAACCGACGAAATTCAACATGAACATTCTTTACATCGTCGCCGGTGCTTCCATACTGATCATCGTCATGTTGTTGTTCGGCGTTTTGGTAACGATCAACAAACGCAAACGAGCGCACGGTACGACCTGGTTCCCGGAAGGCTTCTTCACGAACAGACGACCGAGTCACAGTCAATCGGCTTGCAGCAGCAGACACGGACCGGATGGACAAGAAATGAAGTAAGTTTGAGAGACCATTGCCGATATTTTAGAATATCATGCTTAGTAAGACCCATTTCACTAATTAGTCACTCTCCCTGTGAATATGGTTGCTTCTGTACCCGGTATTGAGTGCACTTATTTACCTGTTGGAGCTAATATTCAGTAATAACGAAAGCTCGTAATTCGATGGAATCTCCAAAGTATTACCAGTCTTCATGTTTTGCTAATTTGCGAGATCTGTAGATAGTTACGTTCATTTACTTCAGAGTGAAAAATGGCTCTCAGCAATCTCAGTTGGACAAAGTCGACGCGAATGATAATCGACCTCTTCAAGTTTTGCCACCAGGTGGCGGTAGTTGGTCAGATGTTGAACCCAGAGCGAAGCGTATAAAGGTATAAGATCGTCTGGAATTAGTATCTCCTTACAGCGATCAATTGATGATATTATGAAATTTCAATTTGTTTCTATTCTTTTCATTCAGAATGAAAGTTCCACCGATCCAGAAGATGCGGTTTTGGAGATGGATTGTGACAGAAAATGGTCGCAGCAGCACATTGACGCGGCGAACATGAGCCCACCGATAAACGTTCTTACTCCGCCCGAATTTGAAAACCAAGATTCTAAAGACGTCGATGTCCGTGGTCCAGGTATTTACATTTTCTATTAACGTTTAGTAATACTGTAATGAAAGGTATCCTGTAGTCATCGTAAACGTCTTCTGTTTTCAGATGGGTTTACGCCATTGATGTTGGCAGCTATTCGCGGTTCAGGTTTAGAAGGCATGGACGGCGATAGTACCGGATCGGGAGAAGGGGAAGATGACGGCGCTGCTGTCGTCATATCCGATCTGCTCATGCAAGGAGCCGCGCCGAACGTAAAAACAGATCGCATGGGAGAAACGCCTTTACACTTGGCCGCACGTCACGCTCGCGCCGACGCGGCTAAACGATTGCTCGACGCCGGGGCCGATCCGAACGCGCAGGATAATACCGGACGAACGCCGTTGCACACGGCCGTCGCCGGAGACGCTCAGGGCGTGTTTCAAATATTGTTGAGGAATCGAGCGACGAATCTGAACTGTCGCATGAATGACGGAACGACGCCAATGATAAGCGCCGCCCGTCTGGCCGTCGAGGGAATGGTCGAAGAGTTAATCAACGCCGATGCTGATGTAAATGCTGCTGATGAATATGGTAAGTTTGAAGAACTTATTGCGCGCATTTTCCACATAGTCCTTCAGTCAATCGAACTAACTGTATATATTTGTATTTATAGGTAAGACGGCGTTACACTGGGCGGCTGCTGTAAATAACGTCGATGCAGTACATGTGCTTGTACAACATGGTGCTAATAGAGATTCGCAAGATGCTAAGGTATGATTATTATTTGAGTATTTGAGGAATGGTGCGGGCAAATGGACTCTGGGAGGGTTTGAACCTCGAACATAATACCAGAAAACAGAAGAATGAGTGCATTGAAACTGTATTGAATATGATTTTACGCTATACAAATGAAAATTATTGATACGATCATTGTTGATATTATAGTACATAAACTTTTGCACCCGACTCACCAAAGGAAATGTTTACAATTGCTCTCGGTTTATTTTACAGGATGAAACTCCGTTGTTCTTGGCCGCTCGTGAAGGAAGCTACGAATGTGCTAAAATACTGTTGGAACATTACGCCAATCGTGATATCGCCGATCACATGGATCGTCTGCCGCGCGACGTCGCACGCGAGCGTATGCATCACGATATCGTGCAATTATTAGACGATTATCCGGCTAACAGTCCGGTGAACGGACTCGCCGGTCCATGCGGTGTCGGACGCAATTTTGTGGCGCATATGAATCAAAAACACGTCAAGCCGAAAGTTCGCAAAACGAAACACAACGCGCAAAATAAACAACGCCCGCTGTCGCCGAATAACGGACACATGCGAACGAACTGCCCGCCGACGAAAGACAATAACAAAATGCGCAAGAAAAAGACGCCGATTTTGAGCACGTTCGCTCCGGTTGTGAACGGATGTTCGCCGCACAGCGGTGATAGTTCATCGATGAACGGCCTGTCGCCGGGCAACTCGTTGGAATCTCCGTACGGTTATAGCACGGATATCGCGTACGACGGCACGTGCAACGGACATCCGATGGTATCGCAGGCCGATTTACACGTTATCGATAACATATCAGCGAGTATTTCGATGGCGCCCGATCGGTCAATGGACGATTTACTGGGACACATCGGCGCGAGTCCGTATTCGAATAACAGCCCGAACGGACGCAACGTCGTATCGCCCGGGAAGCAGAAGGGTCTTCCCTTGTCGCCGACGCACATACAAGCCATGCAACACGCGCATCACAATCGCATGCAAGTCAACTACTACAGCGACGCCGGATATATTGAAAACATTCCAAGTTCAATGATCGGGCCACATTCGCATATGACTGGGCACCACGGACATCCGAGTATGACCCACCATATGGAACAATATCCGACCCCGCCATCTCAACACGGCAGTATCGATTCTACGCCGCAACATATAAAACACCTCGGTTTACCGGAACACTATCTGACGCCGTCGCCCGATTCGCCGGATCAGTCTCCGTCGGCCTGGAATAGTTCATCTCCACATTCCCAAAATTCGGATTGGTCCGAAGGAGTTTCGAGTCCACCTCTGCCGGTCGGTCAGATGCCGCAACGGATGAACACGAAGCCAGTTTTTATCTAATCGGATATATATAAATGTTTTCTACACATTTTTACTGGCTGTGCATCCGGAATGTGTATTTGTGCCATTTTTGTGAATCATTTGTAAAATGTTTGCTAAATAGAAGAAATTTCTAAAAGATATTATTGTCGTCGATGTCGGTTAACGTCGAAAACGTAGTGATTGATGAATTCAAAAATGCATAAGATAAATGCAACTGAATTGTAAAATCGAATAATAATGGCTAAAATGATAAGATATGAATGAATATTGTTATCGATGAAATAGATCTGACTTGAATAATGTGGTCAGTAAAATGGTCAGTGCCTTTTGGTGTATCTTAATTCAGAGTGAATTCAATTGTTTAAAATGTGGCATTCTTTTAGTTCAAATGTTACACGATGTACTTTTTAGGCTGTAGCAATTGAATATTAGATATTATGCTTTGAAATGGCTAATATTAGAAAATTAATTCATACTTAGAGGCAATTTTTTCTGTGCTTGAAAATTGATTACGTCTGTGTAACTTTGACATTTTTGCATTTAGATATTATAGTTATTTCTATATTTCATTGATTTTTTAGCTGCCTAACTTTTGGTCTGCCTTTATTATATTTTTAGTAGATGTTTTATTTTATTCCGTAGCCAGGAGTGGATTCGACTTTTAAGATCCACCGCGAATTATCGAGAAAAAAAAAGCAATAGAAAGCATAAAGGTCCTGTTGAGGCGGACAAAAATGGGGCCACTAATCAATCCAGTAATTAATGATACCTTTGGTACATTCAAAATTGGCTTCTCGTACATAAACAGTTGATATTTTAAAAGCGCAGAGTAGATTTTACTTTTAAACAATGTAGAATCTTGTATTGTAATTTTGTTGCATAATTCGTAAACTTCATTTTATGAATGATGGTCATTTGATTTGATTTTTAGATATCGTATAAAAACAATCAGGTTAAAAAAGATGATAGAACATTTTCGGCTCGTTCGTAAGCCAGGAGATTATCGTTGATAATTTACGTGTAAATAGTAAGACAAAAGTGTAAATAGCTCTACATATTAAGCATATATTTTTTAAGTATAATGAGGTTGAAATGTCATCGGAGTATTAGTATTTTTGTATACTATTAAAAAACAAATCTTGAATACACTTCATATTCAATTCTCGGTGGATGAACTGTTGACTGATTTACAGATAATTACTATCAAAACTAAAGCATGTTTTCCTTTTATAGATTTATCTCTCGTCGTATTAAACTATTAATTCGTTTGCATGCCTTAGAAATACATTAGATTCGGTGATATTTTCATTCATTGTCGACTTCCAAATCTGAAAGCCGCGGATAAAACTTACATCTCTTGTTTTGCGAAGTTTTCTCAAGATTTTTTCAAATCTCGCTTTACGCCCTAAGTTCGATGGTAAAATATCATCGGAATTATAAAAGTGGTTGTGAATTTTAAATCTATGCAATAAATCCTTCCGCGAGTTACTGTGATACGCTCAGTACCGTAATTGAATCAATAAGGAGTTCTGAACGATAATCTGAATGCGCTGAGACGGCTTACCATCGGAGAATATACCATTACAATGTACTTTCATTTAATGAAAATGAATCTGATTTTTGAATCACTTTAAAACTGAATATTGCTGAACGTACATCTATGTTTCCCGAAAGATGTGAATTTTATTTTATCACCTGAATCGTCTTGTCTTCCATAATCTCTGTAATAGTGTAATAGGGTCAGGTTTTCGTGAGTTGTAGGTCATTACTTCATAAATCTACTCGGAAGTTGTTTGTTTAGTTGGAGTGAACGTGGCTCATTCTGCACACAACGGAAGTAAGATCTGCTGTTCATATGATTCTGTAGAACATATCATTACCTAAACTATAATATCTCCTTCACACACGAACAGCATTTATCCTCATTGATTAGTGTTAATTATGTAAAGTGTTTCATACCTCATCAGTTGCAGGATTGCAATAATAACAATAAAATCCAATACAATTATATTATATATATAAACAATGCGTTACTTTTAGCTAGTTTGTTTAATATAGTCGAGGAGACTGATCGATTCGACTTTTCGTTTGTTTTATCCTTATCATGGTTTCTCCGAGAAGATTCAGAATGACTGCTGAATAACACACAGGATGGACAAAAAGGTAATCTTAGGTTTCAGTTGTACAATGGCCTACATGATAGTAGACGCTCGAGTGAAGCTGCGAAACTGGACCCTGAGGTGACAGGGGTCCTGGGTTCGATTCCCAGTCTTGTTTATGTTGTTCACGAGTGGTGGCAGCACCATACGGTCCCCTAGCGGAATTTCTTGGAACTAATGTTATCTCAAAGCTACTTCAGCAATGACTTACAAATAATAGCTTAATTAATAAATTCACAATGAAATTTATATTGTACTGTCATTTAATCTAAACTATTGGATATTTTACAATAAAGGAACATATATCTATTACCAATTAGAAAAGTATTTGTTTGTGCTGAAGGGGATATCAGGGGTGTCACAAGTTCGAACCCGCTGGTCGAGGGCCGATTCTTAGTGGTCCGAATGCTGAATAAAGGCTTGTCGTTGCGATCAATCCTGAGTTACATAGTACAGACAATAAGGTGGCCTAAATTTGACAGCACATCCAAGTATCACCAAAGACAAGAAACAAATTAATTACAGAAGATTCTGCGAACAAATATCATCATTTATTCCTCAATAATTACCATATATTCTATTCATATCATACATTTAACGTATCTATATTTATATATAACCCAGGATAATAAATTATACACCACGTCTAGTATCACAACTCAATATGCACACAACATCAACAGCACGAGGGCAATGCCATGAATTGTCAACAACAGGAACTGAAAACAATCGACTGGTTCAGCAAATTCATCAAATCAAAACGCTGATAATTCAGCCGGATAATATGCGAATAACCTAGCAATCGCGTGAAATAGAAAAGATTGAAAGTGTTTCTAAAATATTTCCATAAAGATATTTTGACATAATGTCGCGGATTTCAAAGTGCACAAAACCATATATTATTCTAAGTTTTATGAACATATAACTTGAAGTGACCCATTACCAAATAAGATACGTGTTCATGTATACATAATATCATACCAGTAGTCTACGTTTCTGTAGTCGATTAGAATTACCGGTAATAGCTACAGCAATCGCAGCTAATCTAGCACACATTATTCTATTCCAATCCCAAATCCTTAAGAAAAATGCCGAAGCAATCATTTCTAGTTCAATCTATACTAGGGTAAGGGGGTCAAAGCTATATTGTATATCAGAATACAGCGTAGTCAATGTCAGGGCTTAATACGTACCAACATTCACCCCAAGTGATGATAATCTTACATTTTAATACATATTACACGAAGGTTTGTGAAGGTTTTAGCCATATTATAATGGAAATTTGTTAACGACGATTATTCGTAATACACAGTATTACACAAAACAATCCAGCCTGAATATCTGAACAAATGTAATTCGGTCACCTATATAGATCATCGGTACAGTCACAAAGAAATCGGACAGTACACGGAAAAGACGCTTAAAACATCCTCATAAATCCACTGAATCAGAATCTCTGATTCAGTGAGTATCTAAGCCACAGTAGAATATGTAATACTGGTACTTTCACAATTTCCAGGTCACTTCGAACGACTGTTACTAAACACATATCAGTCTGATGATTATAATAAATAGACGTAACAACTTTCCATGCAGTGTATCGTGATTTTAGCACCACTTTCCTATTCCATATCCTTGTTTACAGTAGCGGGGGTATATCTCGTATATACAATAATGTCTTAGATCTATTCATGATCGGTCATCACTTCGGATAGGATCTACGAGCGCCGTATTTCAGTCTGCTAGAACCACCACCGGCAGGCGGGGGAAATCCTGTCGTCATTTGCGAATTCGTATCGAATTGATCCGGATTATACATGAACGGACCTGCACCCCCCGGGCCTGGTGGATGAGCGGCTCCACTGGGCGTCTGCTGAGGTGCCTGATCAGCTGGGTTACTCGTCATCCCTGGTGCAAATTGCTGCTGTTGTTGCTGCTGTTGTTGCTGCTGCTGCTGACCCATCTGCAACAAAAATGTGGAAGATTTAATAATTCACCAAAATATGTTTTAATATTGTGTAGTAAGAAAGAGTCTCCTGCATGAAGCATAAACCAGGGACCTATGTGCTGAAAAGCTCGGTAGGAGTTAATATCCGAGGTCTTAAACTAACATTTAACTATGCTATGCTTATCATTACAGGACCTAAGGAGGGTCAGTAGGAAGAAGTCTGGAAATGGTAAAGAATGTCAAAAACTGAACTAAAAGAAATTAGACTATTGCACATTAATTAAAGAAATGTATTATAGGATGTAGAAAATACTTTCCAGATTACAACATTTGAAGAAGAGCAAAAAATCTGAGAAATCTGTTAAACACATGGAGGGAGATGCATGCAGGAATTTATCTAATGTACTTATATGGAAAATGTTATCTACAATTCATCAGAATTAACTAAAGGACGAGTGAAAATTGTGCTGAGGACAAGTGAAGTCGTGCATTCGACTAAACATGAAAGCAATGTATATGATATCTCACATTCTGTCCGTAAGCGGAGTAAGCACTCATTGAGCTCCACTGATGTTAGTTTTTCGAATACATGTTTATTTTGTGCGATATAATAGCTGTGAATTAGTACAGTACATGTATGTTAGGTATATCTCACAATTTTATGGTGCCCGATGGTAAAATACATTGTAATTATATTGTGTACACAGATGAAGATTAGTCAAGAAAATTAAGATGGCTGTCTGTATCAGGACTATTAGTAAAAGTAACAGCCATCTTTTGATTTTTGTACCGGTACACGCCATTAGTTTGTATGGCTCAGTGAGAAATATTTCACTGGACAAAAAGAAAGCTTATTAGAGTATTTTCATGGACATTTGTTGCAAATATAATATTTTCGATCCTCCGCACTAAGTCTGTAATCATTAGAATGGTCCAGAGATAATCATAATAATATTTCTTTATCTTCTTTTCACAATAAATTTCATACAATTTCATAAATACAGCAGTGGATGTTTTGTAAAAAGGGGAAAGGACAATGGGCAAGCCAGAAGGCTGTGATCGAGTGGAGGCCCACTGCCCAAAAATAAAATCAGATTTACTGCACAATTATGTTTAACCCTTTCAGTGTCTACACCGCAATGCGGTGTATAAATCGGTGATGGATTTTGCTAGTACACCGCACTGTGGTGTATTGATGTTATTAGTAATTAATTTTTATCTCTATTGAAAGATGGCAGCACATGTCAAACATAGTGAAATATTAGTAAGTAACGATACACCGTGCCGCGGTGTATACGCACTATAGTGATATTCCCGTTATTCAGCACACTAGGTTGAAATCTTTCAAAATTTTCAAACTATCTTCAGCACTATAGGGTACTATTAAGTCAGAACTGAAAGGGTTAAGGAGTATGAGGGAAAACAGGTAAGAAATGATCGGGTTTCTGGTACGCAAGCAGGTGAGATGCTAAAAAGCTGATGAGGAAAATTCACGAATATAGATAAATATCGATTACCCGTGTACATGTATATATCTCAATAAATTCAACACACAGCAAAAATAATCAAAAGTACACACAATTGAGATGTAGAAATCTCGGCCCCGGGGCAATGCAAATAGGATGAAAATAAAACATTCACAACAAAGGAAAAATGAATACTGAAGTGTGTTAGTGGCACAGCAGATGCACGGGTCAAAATATTTGTAATAATAAGATACTCCAATAAACCTGGAAAAACCGAACCAGTTCCTCAGTTGTAGATATTCAGAATCAAATCGGTAATATTCATTTTCTCGAATTCCAAACTTCAATTCGCAACTGCGGAACTGGATCCGGGCCTATGTTTTACCGAAGACGGAGGAGATACAGTGCTTATTACGACGTATCCTTACAACGAGGAATGAGGCGGTAAAACAGAGGCAGCGTTCGTTTAAAAAAAAAGGAAAACAAAAACCATTCCTGTTTTTCAAACCAGGTTTCGTCGCATCGCAGATAGACATAATGTGGTGCTTGTTTCTTTTTTTTTGTATTGTTTTTTTTTAGTCTTTTATTTTACCTGAGTAATGCTTTGTACCTCTTGAGAGACCGAGCTCATTGAGCTTGATCGTGAATGCTGGTTGGCAAACTGCAAAAGGATATTTATATACACTCCATGCAGCTAAAAACTGACACATGCGCGTGCGCACAAAACACCCGCTATTCTTTTAAAGATTTTTGAAAAAACCGCATTTACTTTTCAATTCTCGAAATTTTCAAACCTTTTCTCGCAAACGACGCAATATCAACACGTTCTTAGTAAAACGAGAAATGGGATTCATCGCGGTTCCCGGCGGAAAAGGTTTGAATATTTTGAATATCAAATTCATTCAGTGCTCGATCGAATATTGAATATTGTGCTACCTCAAAATATTAGATTGAAAACCGAAGTTAAATCAGTTTCAAAACCCCACGAACCGAAACAAACAGAACATGAACAATTTCGACTATCGACGCACAGCCAATAATAGACTGGTGCATTTTCATACTATACAATAGAAAAGCCATAGGAACACGAGGACCGACTTACTGACGATACTAAACAGTTAGTTCTGATTCCGAAATAAAACAAAATATCAACTAATCGGTTAATCATCGAATATAACTGTGATATTAATTGATTAATTAATTAGCAGGGGGCAAAAATAAATCATTACGTGAAGAAATTAATTCAAAACGGTTGTTACTGATCGGTGATTTAGAATCATAACGATGAATTTACCCAGTATGAGTTTTTCGTTTGACGAACAACGGACAACTGTTCAAAACAATCAACCGGTAATTATTACACGTACGCGAGAAAAAGCGGAATATTTATTAACGATGAACTGAAGGATTATCGGGGATTACTGACGAGGTGAAGAGTAAAATGAAACGACGGCGACGTTAGCTACGTACCTCGGGTTGAGGAGGAAGAGTCAACGAAGGCTGAGCCGCCGCGCTGGGGTCCGTCTGCTGGTTATCTTCTGCTGCACCCGGCGACGAAAGATTGACATCGGATGCTCCGCCCATGTCACCGGCACCTCCAGCTGCTATAAAATATCATTAATATTTACATTACCCGGTACTTTTTAAAATTACAATTTTTGGAACTAAAATTTGTATTTCCGAGTAGTACTTACCCTTTCCTATGGTTTTTGCCAATATTTTCTAAATTTGGATTTATCGCCAATGGTTTTTCTATACGACCCGGCCCTGCGGTATTGCATTTAGCCACCGGCGAAATCCGCCATCTTTTTTCGTCATAGCAGACCAAAAAAAAAACAGCTATGCGGGGCAGGTGGGCGGGATTCCCACCATAGGAAAGGGTAAGTACTACTCGGAAATACAAATTTTAGTTCCAAAAATTGTAATATTTCCATCGAGTACTGTACCCTTTCCTATGGTTTTTGCTAGACTAGCCTAGCACAAGGATGGTGGGAAAGGTAGATAGAAAAACCACCGCTCAAACGCAAGGTAAGAGGGAAAAAGAGAGCACTTACCCAAGCACGGAATGGAGCACTGTAGCACAGGGAAGACCGGTTGGCCACAGTGAGTCCGTCCAGCTCAGGGGCCCCCCCCAGAATTTTGCGAAATTAATACTTGCAGATATGAGCCCAAACTATGTACAAGGATACACCCCCTGTGATCCTGATAATGCTACATAAATATTCTACACTAAAGGGTCCGATCGGAAAGAACGGACACCTTGAGCCATGACAACAGGACCCAGTGAAGCTAATGAGCCTAACTGGCCTGAAACATCCCGTAAATAAAATGACGTGAATGTCGACGGTGAATTCCAAAAGGCGGCCCGACAGACTTCCTCCAACGGAGCACCCGAAAAGGCTGCGCAGGAAGTAGCCATAGACCTCACTTGATGAGAAACGACTCCCTCCGAGGAAAGATTCTCCTTCAATAAAATGTCCTTGATCATTGAAGAGACCCATCGGGCTACTGTGTCCCGCGAAATATCACCCTTTAGGTGATCCAGCAGCGGAATAAATAACCGCTCCCGTGAACCCCTCCGTGAAGCAGAGCGATCTAAATAGAAACACAACGCCCGCACAGGACATAAAGTCCTGTCCGGGATGCCCGGTTCCACTCGATGTTTTAGGGCTTCAATTCGCCATTGACGCCCAACCGAGCCTGGTCGTTGGTTCTTTGCCAAAAATTCCAAAGCAGGCCGCAGCGAAACAAATTCATTCGCTGGCCCAAAGACAATGTGACCTGGTCGGACTGAAAGCGCATGAATCTCAGAGCGACGGGCCGAGCAAGCCAAGAACAGCAAAAATACAGTCTTTTTTGACAAATTTGCAAAAGACGCTGCCGAAAGAGGTTCAAATGGAGCCTCCATTAACTTCTTCAAAATTACAGACAGATCCCATGGTGGAACTGTCCTTGTTACCCGAGGCCGGGAAATAGAAAACCCAGCAACCAGCTGGGATATCCGATGATCCCCTGCTACATTTGGCCATCCAGAAGCACGCAATGTATGAGAAATCGCGGAGCGGTAACCTTTAATAGTTATGACCTGTAAACCTTTTGCTACAAATAGGTGCAGTAAAAAATCTGCCAATTGAGCTACAGAGGGTGAGCATGGATCAATTTCCCCTGCAGCACACCAATCCGCAAAATGACTCCACTTGGCATCGTAAATGGTACTTGTTGATGGCCGCTTAGATCCTGCGATAAAGGAGGCAGCCTGTTCTGAAAAGCCTGAAGCTGACAAGGATCGCTGGACAATGGCCAGGCGAGCAGATTTAACCACTGGCTGTTTGGATGATGCCGAAAGATCCCCTGAGACAGAAGCGATGGGAAATTCGGAAGAATCCTGGGGTTGTCGCACAGTAGGTTGAGAAGTGGTAGGAACCATTTCTGAGCCGGCCAACATGGTGCTACCAGAACTATGTTGCAATTGACTGATCTCTCTATTTGATCCAGTAAGCGCGGCAGGACTGGTGTGGGCGGGAACGCATACGCATGCATCCCCGACCAGTCCAGAGAGAAGGCATCGACCCCCCACGCTTCCGCGTCTGGAAACGGGGACACAAACAGAGGACACCTCCGATTGAACCGGGTGGCAAACAGATCCAGCAGCGGATTGCCAAAAATGCCCCGAACCCGATCGGCTACTTCTTGGTGGAGAACCCATTCTGTCGCAATAGCCTGACCTCGACGAGACAGAGCATCGGCCATCACGTTCCTTTTCCCTGCTAAATGTGCCACAGTCAGGGACACGCCCTTTGTCTGACACCAAAGAAGAATTTTGGCCGACAGACCTGTGAGGGTTTCTGAGTGAGTGCCCCCTTGGTTCTGAAGGTAAGCCCTCACTGTTGAATTGTCTGTGGCTAACCAAACGTGGTGGCCCTCCACTCTCCTGTGAAAGAACTTCAGGGCCTTCCACACGGCCAGCATTTCTAGGAAATTTATGTGGTTGGTGGCCTCGTAGCGAGACCATTTCCCGGCTTTGACTCGGTTCTCCAGATGTGCCCCCCAACCTTGGTGACTGGCATCCGTGAATACACGAACTGGAGCCTCTAACGGGGCTAGTGACACCCCGAGCCGAAGATTCGTAGTGGCCGCCCACCACTGAAGATCCGGACTTAGATCGGTTGGAGGTACGGGAATCAAGGCCTCCCAGTTGCCCTTCGACTGAGACCAGAAGACCTTCCAATATTGTTGCAAGCGCCTGCTTCTGAGGCGGCCTAAGGGCACCACCAGACCCATGGAGCTGATGGAGCCTAGAAGCCGTGACCAGTAACGAGCTGTTCTCGGGGTTGTGGACACTCCCGCTACAGCTTCTTGAAGTTTGGCCACTCGAACCATAGACGGAAAGACTTTGCCGATTCGGAGATCGAAGTCCATGCCGAGATAAGTGAACTGTTGGGCCGGCGTCAACTGAGATTTTTCCCTGTTTACGCGGAACCCTAGCTGATGGACTAAGTCCAAGACTGAGGTCATTGCCTCCCGACATTCCTGAGCCGAATTCGCGACTATTAACCAGTCGTCGAGGTAAACGAACAGTCGAACACCCCTTGACTGAAGTACCTTCTGAACTGACTTGACCAACTTGGTGAAAACCCACGGGGCCGTACTGAGGCCAAATGGAAGAGACCTGAATTGGAACTGGCGGCCTTTCCACTTTATCCTGAGAAATCGCCGAGATTTTGGGTGAATTGGAACCTGAAAGTAAGCATCTTTCAGGTCCAATGAAGCCGCCCATTGACCCGGACGGAGCCCTTGAATCACGTCCTTGGGCTTGGTCATCCGGAACCTTGGAATGTCTAGGTGCCGATTGAGGGATGACAGATCTATCACTGTCCGTTGACCCCCTGTGGCCTTTGGTACCATGAATATTCGAGAAAACCAGCCGGGAGAAGTTTCGTTGCAAACTGGTTCTATCGCTCCCTTCTCTGCCAGTTCCTTGAGAGCCGGAGAGATTAAGGCCTCCTGACCTGGTTTTGGCCGCATGTCGGGAGGTGACCTCATCAGGCGCGGTCGCCTTAGGAAACGGAGACGGTAGCCCCGAGAGACGACCCGGGAGGGCCAACCGTCTCCAAAGAGGTCGGACCAGTGGGTTGCTGCCTGCTGCAGACAACCTCCCACTGGTCCCAAGAATTCATTTCGAGTTTTTCCGAAAGGAAGAGCCCCTTTTTGGAGCCTTCCCCTTGCCTCGATACGAACCGGAACTGTTACGACCGGACGAGGCTTGACACGATTGTTGAAGTTGCGCGCTAGTTCTCCAACCGGCATCCGAAGCCGCCTGAGAAAGCGCTGAAGTTTGAGATGGTCCTGTTTGCGTCCGTGCCGAACCTTGCGCCGCCGGCGTCGGACCAGAACGCTTTTTCCACGGAGTTCGGGGGTTGGACTTGGCCTGAACCTCCCGAATCTTCCTCAGCTCTGCGGAAACCGGAGCGCACCAACCGGAGAAGAGACGTGAAGACGTCCCCAATGGGGCTCTCAGCAAAGCATTGGACACCATATCCGGTAGACGAGTTTTGGCACTGGAGTCCATCACTGACTGACGGGAGGCTAACACCAGATTAGCCTGACCCCGAACCGACAACGGAATTACATGCGAAACAGACCGAGCCAAAGATTGGATAATCCGGTCCATTCCCTCCAGTTTTAGGGCAACTGACTCTGGGTCGGAGCCCGCATGAACGGCGGCGTGAGTCTCGCGAAGCTCACCCGTCAACACCTTAAGTGCCATATCTTGAAACGAACCAACCCTGGTAAGATTGTCCAGGATTGACGTCATGGCCACCAAACCGGACTTAGGCAAACGAATACCCGACTGTGCTGTAACAGTATCCGGGCTGATCAAAGTATAATCAGCATCCAGGCAGTTATGACTGTGATCCACAGCACCTGGAGTTGCGTAATACGCCGAGCGAAATGCGCCTATAGGTGGATCGGTTGAACTAAAATATTTCCCAGATTTCATACCCCGTTCTGGAGGGGGAAATGAAAAAGTTCCAGGCCGACATTCACCCCATAATTGCGTATCCAATCGAGCCCATTCTCTTGAAACCGCTGACGATTCCCGTAAAACGTTAAGATCGGAGTCCGGAGGGCGATAAGCTTCCATTGACTCACCGACCAGAGGAGCTGCTGTGGGCTTAGCGCGAGTTGCCCCGTGCTTGACAAAGAACTCACTTATCATCGCTCTAAATGGCATGTCCCCCGCTGGTTCGGATAAAACTGAACGGGACGGAGATACATTGCGAGCCAGGGAAGCCCCCATCGTCTGGGGCAACCCACAATTGCTTGCGACAGGAACGACCCCAGAAGGAATTGCCGCCTCTGGGACCGGATCCTCATTGAAATCAGACCCTACCGCAGCATCCAGGAATTCAGAGTCAGAATTCCGAAAAACTGAGTGGGCTGGCGAACTTCTAACCGGACAATCAGGAATAGGCTTACCTGTTGTAGAAGTTGCAGCGACTTGTTGCGACGAAGATAACAAGTTTAAAATTTTCTCCTCAAATACATGGAAATCCTTCTGAGTCAGGTATTTTCCAGTATCCCGACGATCATGCCGACTTCGGTGACGGTCCCTCGAACGGGATCGTGACCTACTAGAAGAATCGCTTTCATCGCTAACCGACGTCGACGAACGATGAGAAGACCGACGGCGAAACTTCCGACAATAACGATCGTAGTCCCTCTCGCGATCAAACCTTGATCTGCGAGAAGGAGATCTTGCTCGTTTATTACGCTCCCGGCGTCTAAATCTAGTGGGAGAGCGAGCTCTATCCCCGGAGCGACGATCAGAATCAGACGATGAACGTACCGGATGTTTTGTACCGGACGACGTCTGGACCGGACCGGTGGCCGAACCGGACCGAACCGGACCGATGCCCGACCCGGACCGGACCGGTACCGACCGAACCGGTGCGGGCCGTTCGCGACTACCGCGGCGCGCGCTCGGTTCCGAACATGTAGTCTGAACCGGCCGAACCGGCCGAACCGGTGAACGACCAGAGACCGGTGAATGACCGGAGACCGGTGCCGGTGAACCAGCGTTCTTCCCCGGTGAACGGAGTTGGGAAGCCGATCGTACCTGAACGACCGGCGACCGCTCCGCTTTACGATAAGAAACAGGATTAGAAACGTCGGTTGGCACATCGGCCGAAACCGACGAATCCCTGCTAACTCGACGACGATCTCTTAGTTTAAGAGCCTTATCGGCCCGAAGCCAAAGGTCCTCGGACCACACGACGCAAATATTGCAAGGATTGCTCCTTGCACATATTTGACCGGATTTGCGCCTGCACGACGCACATGAATCGTGGTTGTCCCAGGCGCCAAACAAATGCCCGCATCCCTCCCCGCCACGATGCTGACCCTTAGGAGGGGGTGGCATAATTATCCTGTTACAAATCAAAACAATTCAATTCAATTCAATCAAATTATATTTGTAAATAAAATTCTTACGGAAAAAAAGAAATCAGGGATAACCCCCAAACCGAACGGACTCACCGTTACGAGAGTGAAAACTCCCTAATATCCTAATTCCCAGATTTTTACGGCGAAAAAATCCAACGCGTTCTACTGCGAGAACGCCAAGAAAAAAGATGGCGGATTTCGCCGGTGGCTAAATGCAATACCGCAGGGCCGGGTCGTATAGAAAAACCATTGGCGATAAATCCAAATTTAGAAAATATTGGCAAAAACCATAGGAAAGGGTACAGTACTCGATGGAAATAAGTTGCTAGTCAAGGTATTTGGACTACTTTAAGCCAACTTAAGCTTTTCTCGTTGTATTATCTATTACTGTTATATTTTCATACTGATATGTGCCATATTGTTATCAAATATCTTTGCAAATAGATATTATATGAAATAAACTATACCATACATACCTAAAACTTTAGCTAAATATAACATAGATTTATAAATTTTAGATTCTTACCCGGCATGAATATATTAGGCATTGCAGGCGTAGCGGTCGAGTTCGGCATAACGTTAAACAGACTAGCAGGTGCGGCAGGTGCAGCCGTACTCGATCCTTTAAGTACATCTACGTACTGACCACGCGCACCTGAAATCAAAGGGAAACGTTCAGCAATTCTGTTCAAAAAATATTCGTCAAAATTTCACAGTATCATAGAAAACATGTTGGATATAGATGCTCCGGCGTTACGGACGGCTGTTAGATCAACACACACCTCTTACTTTTTGCCGGGCAAACCTATTACCGGAAGGTGGTGGAGCCCCGGGTGTAGGTTGGGCTGAAATGGGCGCCGCCGAGGTAGCTGTCGTATTAGCGGGGCTCGTTTTATTCATGAGATCGATGTCTTTGGGAGGCGGCGCCACGTTGGTTTCATCTTCGTCGTCGCCGTCGACGTTCGTCCACCGTTTTTTCACCGGATCCCAGATGATCTGGAAGGAAATCAGACGTGAAAAAGAAAAACTGTACGTGTACCTGCGGATTTAGGCGGTGGCGGCGGTCTGTTCGTGTGAGCGACAGGTGGCCGAGTTCCCCCATCACGTGGCACAACCTACGTAACGATAGAGCAATATTTCACGGTTTTGTATTATGTATATCGTATGATAAGTAGGCGTGAAAGGTTTACAAGCGCTATTCTACAGGGTTCTTACGGATCAGGCAATCTGAAATTCCTGATATTTCCCTGACCCTCGACCAAAAATTCTCAAATCATAAGATATCCTCAGTTAAGTCAATGAGGTTCCTTGTGCTACTCGTCACCGACAATAACAAGACACCAAAAATTCTGATTCCCAGATTTTTAAGACGAGTCAGAATTCCCGGATTTCCCCTGCAGGGAAAAATGAATCTGGAATTCCCTGAATTTACACAGATTTCCCCCGGTCTGTAAGAACCTTGATTCTAACAGCAATGAACTTCTTTAGCGCGAGGTCGAAATCAACTCAGTCTAATCTTATTTTGTGCGGGTCATGGATAATAATAATAATGTAGGAAATTGGGCAAATAACTAAACAGTGCCACGTGATAGGTTTAGATATAATCCGTTTAAGCCACCACCGATGCAAAAAAAAATATTTGTGGGAAAATCACGAACAAGCTTCATTAGAATCGATAACGATATTTCTTTCAAGGTAAAAAGCGTATTTATTATATGTAAATCTATACTTACAGTCGGATTTTTATCATCCGGAAGTTTAATTTCGTTTTTCTTCTTCGGTGCAAATCTATTGAAGAGTCCACCAAACCATCCGGCCTGAGGATAGAAATATTTGAAATTCTATTGAGTATCTTCTTTTCTCAGGAATACCGATTTCCGAATTTCGAATTCATACCTGTGAATTGGACTGGTTGCTGGCGGCAGTGATCGTCGGTGTCGGCGATTTGTTATCAATAGACTGACCACCAGGGGGTGTTTTTTCGGTAGGGCTTCCCGGCAACGATCCAGGCTGTTGGACGAAAAAAAAAGCTATGTAACCAAAAACTTAACAGATAATATGGCGAAGTTAATTCGAACGAATTTGATATCGGTTTATAATATTTTTACATTCCATCACCTAAATGTTCAAACATAACAAAATTGAGTAAAACGTTAACAGTAAATTTCTCTTTATTTACACAACAAAAAAATGCCCCTCAAATGAGAACGCATGCACACAGCTGCTACAACAATAGTTATCATATAAAGCACACATGCATGTCTATAATACTAGACTATATATATAAAGCGGCAATATTAGTGTCTTATCAATAACTCGAAACTGCGTTACAAATAACATTAGAAGGGTGAAATAAAATGTGAATAACTGTCCGAAACTTATCAAATAGCCATCCTTATCAGTCAGTGACTAGTGTATGCAGTGTTAAGCTAGTGCAGGTTTGAGCATGGACGTATAAACTAGTTTATACGTCCATGCTTTGAGTCACTGACTTATGAGGATGAAGCGTAGCATGAATTTTTAGAGAGCAGTGTATTTAATTGACCACTTTTTCATTCAATCACATAACCGCAAGCATTCCGACGACCGAAATGAGCTGCTCGCTAATTCTTGGAGAGATTTCGGTCTTGATTATCAGTGAAGTATGATGAGATTTGTAATATAAGATAGATGTTACATATTACACAGATTGTGGTAACATACTGGACTTTGGCTGTATCGTGACGAGCTGTTCGATCCGACTGATGTCTGACGCAATCTCCTCATAGCCTAACAAAAATACACAAATCATAATGCAACAATCATGAATAACATCGTAACATGCATACGTAGCATTACTTCAAAATGTTTTAAAACATACGACAAATAAGGTGCACATTGCCATGTGAAATTTTGAAAAATAAAAATACAAAAGATTTTCATAAGCAGTGCGGGAAAACGGTGTGTGTTTTCAGATTCCTCACGATTTTTCACCACGGGAAAAGCTCCATAATATCGTTTAGATAAAAACACCGAGTATATACTGTAAAACGAACTTTATTAATATCAAAAATATCAAAGTTCCTTTTTTAATGGAGAACCTCAGACATTGACATGAACCAACAAAATTCATACATAACTCGAAAGGCAAATTATTGAATATAATTACAATTACTTAACTCCGTTATATAAACAACTTAGTGAAAAAAATATAATCAAACAAAATGGCAAACAATAAAGTAAATGCATACATAATTCAAACACATCTCGTAGTTAAAATGATCTGTATTCTTTACATGTTTTTGCTGTTTTCATTCAGATTTCAGATTTTTAGTAACGTCATCGGGAGCCATAACTTCCGTGATCCAATGGACGATTCGATTCATAAGCGGAAACTGTTCGTCAAGATTGAAATCGGAATCTATCCGCGGAAGTGGTAACGGCGAGTAAAGTTCACATTCCCGGATATCGTCTTCTAAATCTGTAATTTCCCGCTCAGAGATCTGATCTTTGCGGTGACCCGTGATATCGGTAGACGTATAGCTATCATTATTGTTCTCATCAGATACATCCGGCTTTTCCTTCGAATTTTTATGAGCTTTCTCAGTATTTTCAGAATTATCTTTTATGATTTCAGCGACCTCGCGTTCATCTAACGGCTCATCTACCGGATACGTCTTCGAAGCGGCGAAATCCTTCTTGTATTTAATATCTTCGATCAACGACCGATTGCGAATCTGTAACCACGGCGACCACGCCTGTTTCTCATCCGTCTGCCGAGAGAGATTGAACCGGTTGGTATTGTTAGTCGAACCGATGAACTCGATCGCTCGCGAGATCGGTAGTTGAAACATCGGCGCAGCTTCGACATTCTCATCATCTAAAAGCCGATCGACATCTTCAGACTCTTCTAAAGGCGCATCTATAGGGAACGTGCTACCATACCGGTAATTTCCATGCTGGTTCACAGATTTGATTTTCTCAAACAACTCTAGCTGCACTTGTATTCTTTGTTTCGGCGACAAAGTTCTGTCTAAATGAGTGAGTCCATGTAAAAGTGGTTGATAAGGCTTCCGAGTTTCATCGCAACCAACTATTTCACATTCTGTCGACGCTTCCTTGTTTTCTCGGATACCCGATACACTTATACTTTCTGATAGCTCTTCTTCTTTAGAATCTGCTATCATAGCGCTTTTATTCGAAAGGTTCTCAGCATTACCAGTAATCATCTCTACATCACTGCTATTCACTGACTGTAGTACAACAGAGGATACACAAGATTGAATCAACGGACAAGTAGGCGCTCCATCCTCATCCTTTATCACATTCCCTACGTTTGGTTCAATCATATTCTCCGACTTTTCACTACTTATAATTTCAGCTTGTTCGGATTCGGTCATTAATCCTTGCTCATCTGAAGTTTTCTTACTAATATCGATGAGATGCTTGCAGCAGTCGGTCGACGCAGCAACTTTTACGGATAGATTTTTCAAACGATCGCGAATTTGTTTGACCATCGCTTTACGACACAATTCCGTCGTCTGCCCACGGCGAATAATTTTCGATTTGTTAACCTTCCTCTCGGGAAATGGAACGATTTCCGATAATCTACGAGGTTTTAGTGCAGCGATACAACATTCTTGTTTTTTTTCGGTGAGCTTGGAATCAACGGATAGTGTCTTATGACAACTACTAAAAGTAGGAGTTGTAGAGATATCGAAATTTTCAATATCACAAGGTGAAACACAATTTTCTGATCTAGAAAGAGTCAACATTGAACAGTTTTGTTGCTTATCTGTCCTGTCTGGGCGGTGTCGAGTTTTCGTGTTAACCGCGTTAGAAGCTGACGCGGCAGTAACTGCGCTACATTCCGATTTCTCACAGAATTTAGGAGCGGTAACACTCGGATACACAACATCTGGAAGTCGTTCAGAAGAATGGGAGGAACTGGGAATGGATGACTCCTAAAAGAAAGAGGTGCAGGGTGCTGTATATATATATATATATATACACACTCACACAATGGGTGCATTAAGTAAAGGGCTTGCTGAGAGGAAAAAAAGAAAAGAGTCTGAATAGATTTGTTTTTGATCAGAAATATTGATTATATGTATAACATACAATCAAATCAAAATGCCGATTAACATGATTTACACATCATTAATAGCATAATACACATGCATCAATCAGACTCGCGATGATAGAAACAAATCAGGCATGAAAATCACGATAGCAAACGATGGAACAAAAACCGGCAGGAGCCACTCTTAAAACTGTAGCAAAATATGGAAGAATCAGAAGAAATTGAAGAAATTGTAAGTAACGTGCTTAGTATTTCGCAAGAGTGACCCCTGTGTTTAAAAGCCATGCATACGCGACTACCCACCTCCTTAGCCATCTGGCGATCAAGGCTACTGCTCAACGTCGAGCCGACGCTTGATTTACGAGACAATGACAGAGGGGACGAGACACTGTTAGTTACCGTGTCCGGCGTGCTAGCGCCGCCACCGCCCGGAGACAGCTCGTGAGGCGAGCTCGATGTCGTGTTGCTGATCGACAGCGGAGGTAATTTTGAAAACTGAAACGAACGTTAGAAGAAAAGGAAGCATGCAATAAACAGTAAAGCCTTCACCTTCACACACCCCTAAACCATCAGCCATATTAATCATTCATCTATTTATATAGATATATCCAGAATATAGCAGGATAAAGTTAGCGGATTATAACTATCGAACATAATGCTTCGTAACATATCGTCATAAGAAATATCAAAAGCAAGGAATAGCTACAGTAGACTATATAATAAGTCTATAATCAACTCCAATTTGGATCATAAGAAAATAGCACCGGCTTGGCTAAACGCCGCGGGAACCGAGTCAGGGATTCATCGTAGAGAATGAAATCTTCGACCATAACATAAGAGTTCAGAGAGGAATTTGGTTCTAATATCAACCTGATAAAAGGAGCCAGTTACGAAGGATCATAGATAAATTCACGGTGGCTTCCGTTATCTCGAATAACTATCACAAAAAACGATTGTTAGAACGATTCTAGTTTTACCTGTTGTTGCGAAGCTCCGTAGTAATCGAACGAACTGGCAGCCGCTTCGGGAGATTGACTGACGGTATCTTCAGATCGATCGCTCGTAGCCGTGTAATTACTGTTCATACTACTTCCGAGATTAACGTTCTGTCCGGCGTAATCGACCTGATCGACGCTCTGAAATACCGAAGTTCAGTACGTATTATCAAAATTCTTCGACAAATAATGAGATTGATAGAAATTTGATACAAACCTGTTGCTGTTGCTGAGAATCAGTTTGATCAGTTGGTTGCGGTTGTTGGTACTGATTGTAATATTGCCCGTCGTAGTACTGACCCTGCTGCTGCTGCTGCTGCTGCTGTTGTTGTTGCCATTGTTGCTGCCAGTCTTGTTGTTGTTGTTGTTGAGCAGTAACATCTAAAACGTAATGAAATTCCAAGTAACGCATTTACAGCTGGATATAAAAATCAAGTACATTGAATTCAACGAATTTTCAGAGTAAATAAGAATGGGAAGTTTATCGAATTTGTTTGGTGGAGCTGGCTGGCTTGGATTACGAACCAGTTTGTTGTTGGTCCCCTGTAGCAGTAACTTGTTGTTGGTTGTAGTATTGAGCCCACTGCTGCTGCTGCTGCTGCTGGTCTCCACCCTCTTGATTGTAGTAACCGTAATAACCTAGATTAGATTAAAATATCAATAGCTAAATTTCGATTGAAAGATTTCTACTTTACAGGATCCCTACAGATCAGCCATTCCTGGATAAATGGAGTTTTCAAGGAGTTTTCAAGGTGAAAATTTCATATTTCAAGGTGTGTCAGTTTCATATCCTAATTACACTGTACTGTTTATCTTGGTAAACCGTTATTTCGGTGGTTTTGTAAGCAAATGTTAATCCTTTACACTAACTAAACTTTGGTTCTTATTTGGTAACCGCCTAATTGGGTAAAAAAATCCTGGTCCCAACTGTATCCATTTAGGCGTAGTTTACTGTACTATGTACAACTACAAACTAGACAAAAATTTCTAAAGGCCTATCCTCAGAATTGAAGGAGTTTTGGGCAATTTGTTCAAATCAAAGGAGTTTCAAGCACCATTAAAAGCATTTTCCGTTTTGAAAGAGTTTTTAAGGAATCAAATAATCGTAGGGACCCTGCTTTATTCGGCACAACTGTGAAAGAATGTACCTTGTTGTTGTTGTTGTGATTGGTTATGCGAGTCCTGATCAGTTTGCTGATTATCGGGCGGCAAAACATCCCCGGCTTCGCTACCGGCAGTAGTCGACGAGTAACCTGGGGTTACGACACCGGATACTGGCTGTAAACTTCCATCCTGCGTAGACGAGTAAATAATTCATGATAAAATCAATCACGATGAAAATACGACGATTTGTTTATTCGAAATGAACTTACGTCAAAGGCAGCGACGACCTGAGCCAATCGTTGCAACCAAATCGGATCTTCGTATACGGCGTATTGCATACGGTTCTGGTCGCTGTATTTCAAACGACTCGAAAGCTACAAAACGAAATTGAACGATTACGACGTGCGCGGTAAGAGGTATAAAATACTAACAACTCGCATTCGCGCGGAAGCTTACTTCGTAGAGCAATTTGACGAATATCGGATTGTACACAGATGGATTCGATGAAACGGTGTTGGCGATAACTTCGCAGTAATGTAACGCTTCCTGCGACAGACCGGCTTCGGCTAGACGCGTAGCGTAGATATACTTATATGGCTGTAATTGAAAAGAATGAGAGCAAATATACTCAAATTAGTAACCATTGATGAATAATTCAGTGTTGTGAAGATATAAAATCCCCATCTTAGAGGTATAGATTATCTAATGTTTCCATAATATCCTATGACTACAATGACTATTAGGACATAGTCGAAACAATGAATGAAGATGAAAAAACTAGGGTATACCTCGAGAAAACTTTTCGAACTCAATTCTTTCATTCTTAGTACGGAATGTTTATATCGCTCTAGTATAGATCGATTATACCGGTACCTGGAAGTGATAAAGCACATGTTGCGGATTCCCTAAAGCTACGGCGTATTCGTAGATCTCCGTACATTGTATGGCGTCGTTCGACGCGAACTCGTTGAACGGTAACACGTGACTAGAACCGATCAACACGAGCTTCGACGTCTTCTTCAAGAACGTGCCGAAACTGTGCTGAGCCATCAAATAACAGAAATGACTGGCGTGTAGACAACCACGCGACGCTGAAATATATACGAACAACTGATATTCAGCATCGGAAAACAAAGTGAACAACCGATCAAAGAATCAAACCCAGAGGGAAGCATAAGGCATCACAACTAGCAATTTTCCAATTTTTCCACCCACAGCAAAAAGAGAGCGTGCACAAAACTTTGGTTGATGCCTATTTTCTCTTAAATGTAACTCAAGTGCCTGGATATCGCATTAAAATGCACTGAAATTTCAAAATTTTCAAGATCCCTACATTGCGTTGGCTTGAGTACGGCTACTGCCCTATTTAACGATATGCCTCTCGCATTTCTTAGCGCTCCTGTCCAAATCTGCCGTGCGTCTGCTCCAGAAACTCTTACCTAACGTATCTCCTAATGAAGAAATACTTTTCTTATCCAGTTCCGGTTTCGATATGGATTGATTCGATAAAATCATCGCCAGATGCGGACGCCAGTCCCCCCATCTATCATCCGATACGCCGGTTACGGCAGACGGCTGACGACCAGACATTATCTGATACAGCGTCTGCAACGGGTCGTTCATCTTCATTGAATTATTCGCGAATCTGAAAATGTTTTCGACTTTTAGTAATATTTCACGACGGAAAGAATGAGAAAACCGTTATATTTCAATGAGAATACGACACTTACCGAGTTAAAATATTAGCGTATGTTCTAGTGTCCATTTTCGATGCAAGGAAAAGAGCGTGACCCCATAGGTGATTCTTCACGGCCGATTCTAATGCATCCTAAAACAGATAACAAAACAATACTAAGCACTTCTCAAATACGGTATTCTTGCTTGGCGCTGTGTTCCATATTTTTCAGAACCATCCGACTTTTCTTCTAATTGTGAAACTTTCAGACCTTGAGCCAAAATTCATGGATTCATGATTGATTGTTATTATATCTTCACACTGTATCATATTGTATAATTACATATCTTTGTATCAATCTATTATGCAAAATAAACTATACTATACTAACTATTCTGTCAAAATTTGACCCCAGCTGCTGCACTATACCTGATGTAATTGTATTATATAAATTTATCAGTATCGAACGATCTAAGGTTTAACTGTATGCATATCACAGGATTTCAAATTAAGGTGATACCAGCACTGCTACTGCAGCAAGCGAGTAGTTGGTTGGTTGGATGGTTAGTAGTTTGATAATATTCGAATTTGGGAGCTTTAAAAGACACAGTTCAAATATCATCGAAAATGAACCGATTTCAACTACAAGTAACGTATCATTGCGCCATCTATTATGTACCAGAATCTCATTCCAAAAATTTGCAATATTTCTCGGCGACGCACCTTTTTCCGGCCATATAAGAGTAAATGTCTGAATCGATCGGTGGCATCGTCGATCGACAGCTGACCCCGCGTCGTCGCCGGCGCAGCGTTCACCGACGCGCGGTCGTTAGTCACGACGAGATTATCCTCCTGCAGTTCGACCATACCGGACGCCTGTAGATCCTGCAGGTTCGCGTGACTCATCACGATCGGTATACCGGTACGTCGAAATTCATCGGACGACGGCATGTGTCCATCCAGCAGTAATTCAGCAATATCAGTGCCTATCACAGTCTATACCGCAAAAATAAAATATCAGTTTATTTTCATGATTTTCATCGTTTTTCTTATTTTGTTATTCTAATTATTCATTATCAATATTTTTTCTTGTTTCTCCATTTTTTATTACCACAGTATTATTTCTACTATCATCATCGCCTTAAGCACCTTTTTTTATCCATTTATTTATCTATCTTTATAACAGCTCTGAGGGCTCAGAGGTGTCCTCCTCAAATGTTAAAAGTTTCAAATTGATATGCAATTGAACATTCATATTCATACTTATATTCATATTCATATATATTTGAGAAATAAACTTCATCGATTTATCGTTAGATCTTTAATTAGAAACTCGAGATGTTTTTTTGTACTCACTCCGTTTTGTTTGATGAGTAATTCCAGATATTTCCACAATAATTCCGCCGAGCTACGATCGATCATGTTAACATTTTCGTGGTGCATTCGCGCTTGGTGGTGACAGAACGATAGCACGTCATTCTTATGAGTTTCAATACTGAAAATAAACGTATTTGTAATTCGATCAACCCTCAAAATGGTTCGTAAAGCATCAGCTCTGAAGGCGAAAACAGACACCTTTCTATTACTCACTTGACTAGAGGACCGGGGAATGTTCTAAGCGTTTCTACTTCGGACGTATCGGCGAACATGTTTTCAAGATCATGTATTTCAACCGTAGCAGGCTGTCCGTCTGCCGGCCGATTGGGCAGAACCTTTATCAGCTGACCACACGGACCAAAAAATGCTCGAACATGCGGCATGGCATACTTCACCGGCGTCATACGACCTTCTACAAATAATATTGCTTAATAATTCATCAATTATATCCGAATCCAAGGGAACCTTCAACGCTACTGCAGCGATTAGGGATCCCTCTCATGACAGCAGGGATCCACCGGGCTCAGTCTCCCAGTTCAATTTCTTCTACATTTCAATCAAAGTCAAGTGAACTTTTAACTTAAATAAATCAATAATCAATTTATTTAAACTATACCAATAACTGAGCATAATATGAATTCAATGTATATCTGGTAGGTCCTGGATTTGGGAGCCAAGGTTGATTGATAATGAACTAATTTTGACAATGTTAAGACTGAGTGCTCTACTCCCTATAAGCTGGGATAGCTTATATCGAAGTTCCCCCATTTTTTATTAATTCGAAATAATCCGACCCTTACCCGATTGTTTCGATTGTTGCCAGTTCTGTTCGCCATAGCTGTCGTAACTATGCGACCGTCCGTAACTATAACGACGCTCATCGTCACGACGATAGTAACCGTCGTATTCGTCGTGGTACGATTGCCGACTAGACGGCCTTGACCTTTGCTGCTGCTGTGGCTGCTGCTGTTGAGGCGTCTGCTGTTCGTACGATTGTTGATGTCGATAGTCGATGACCCGGGCTCTGAAAACGCGACGTTTATGCTTTAAGTTTGCGTATAAATTGAAGCATCAAGATTCTGAGATAAACTATACTATATACTAGATACTATATATGTCTTATTCTACTAATAACACTATTTGCATGCGGGTATCGTGCATAGGTTGGAATAAGCGGACCATTTTTCAAGTCAAACAGTTAACATATTATTATTGGAATATTTGAAGAAAAATTCCATTGTAGCGATGAAATTTGATAATTTCAGTATAAAGCAACAGTTCGAATCGATTTCAAAAAGTGTTTTCATTTATTACTATGTGTGGTGATACTGTAACAATGTTAACGCGGGTTACACGTACAGACTATCATCGTCATTCGGGGAAGGCGTGGCACCTCTCGAGTGCGACGGCGTGGCGCCTCTAGAATGCGACGACGAATATTGGCTACCACGATCCGACCCGACGTAATTGTGTCCGTTGCGATAGTAATCCCGATACCTGCAGCGTACATACAGAAAACAAACATATAAACGTTATATCTAAACTATACGACACTAACAGCGCATTTGTTTAGAGCAAAGCGATTAGGTTCACTGTGAAAAGCAGCATTTGTTTAGACCAGTTTGTAAAATGATTTGTCTTACAAATCTGCTTTGTTGCAGTGGTTTTGAGAAAGAAATAATAATTCATTTATCAATATGTAAGAGTGCGATAAAATTGTTCGTTTACCAATTATACCTATCCTAAATAGTTGATGAGATTCCAAAGCCTAAAGGCTGGATCAATAAAGGGGAATGCCCTGGAAAAGAAGTAAACCGACTAAACCGCCCGAGAAGCGGTTTAATGGAATTAACTAAACCAAGAGAAGTAATTGACCGCCATCTTACATTGTTGCATACTTCATGTAAACTGGGTTCTAATGGCTTCTAAACCGAGTAATCAGTTTGCTTTTGAACAAATGCGCTTTAGATAAAGCAAGATTTTGTCAAAGATGTTACTACTCCTACATATATCATCGATTTGAAAGATGAAATCACAACATTCCCGAAAGACTAAGAAAAGCAATAAGTACCGGTAGGTAGGTAATCTATCTTTGAATAAAACTTGAGCTAATGTGCGAATAAACGATACAAGTGAAGCATTTCAATTTCGACAATTGAACGAAGCAACTAAACACAAAAACAACCTCTAAAGGTTTTTTAACAAGATGCGTAAAGGAAAGGGATTCTGATGTGGACCACTTTTTTAAGGAGAGAAACTACGTAGTAACTTGCGAATGACTATTTTTTCCTACCGATCGTCGGCGTATTGCTGGCCATAATATTGCATTTCTTCATAGTAACCGCGATTATACCGATCCTGTCTCTGGTAGTTATAGTAATCCTCGTAATATCGGTCGTCGTAGTAATGAGAGTCGCGTCTGCCATAGCCATAGTAACGATCATATTCTGCAATCGAAGATATTGAATTATGAAACAAATCCCATTTACACGCTCAATTAACACGGTCGAGGTGGATACCCAGAATTTCAAGGATTTATCTGCTTAAAATCATTTATAGGATAAAACGAGAAGATCTGGTTCACAATATATGTGTAAAATGAATATGAGTCTGATTATTGCTAATCGTCCTTAGCCAAAACATTGCTCAGATATATAAACCTTTATTCAAAAACTTTACGCCTTTGGCTGAACTATTGTGGCATTTCTCTAGTATTTATAGGATGACCACCAGGTAGTAATACATTGAATGATGAACCCGCCATTAAAGAGCTCTTACCCGCTTGTCGATAATAATCCCTGTAATAATCATCATGAGCTCCTCTGGATCGAGGGCGCTCCATTTCACTCTGACTACCTCTAGACGGGGATCTCTGCTGCGTTTCTACTTCACCTAGAATCACGGAGTAAAACGATAACACTACGCCCACAGTAACATGAATTAAAAATTCCCAAGTTTTTCCCTAGTATATTTCAAGGGTGATTTTTCAATTTTCCCAAATGTAAACCGGACATCCATAAAAGTGAACCGCACATGCAACAGCGTAATTGACACGATTCCGTCAGGACAAGAAAATCCACTAGCATTACATACCCTGTCCCTGTCTAGACCTGGGTCGTTCATACTGATCACGTGAGTCGCGGTAGTCCTGTGATTGACGACTGGAGGGTCGTTCACCGTATCGATCATAATAATCTCTATCATACCACCTGTAAAACAACAGACGTTCTGATTAACGAATTGTCGGAATATTCTAATGAACTCAAGAACTTTGAGGGGGGGGCTGAATGTACGCGATCTCACTAACGGAGATTTAGCGGGGGAGGTATAGAAAGAAGGGTGAAGAGCTAAATTTATGAAATCTCATAAGTGATATTCAAATATACCTCCATAAATCTAAATTACATCCTTTCTAATATTAATCCTCGGTGCGCACTTCATAATAACTGACTATACTTATCAAATTTCATCTATATCTAAAAGTAGAAATCTACGCGTGTCTTCTAACAATGAGACTAACTGCCGCTAATAGATTTCACCAAAAAATGGACGTATATATAAGATATAGTACAGAGAACTAGAGTGTCTACACGTCAGTAGAGACTGATTACTGCTGCCATCTGTGAGTTAAAACAGCTGTCACTGACACACAATACAACGAAACACTTCTAATATTGATCCAAAACTACACGGATACCCCCGATCTAATTGAGCTCAATAATCAACATTAGATTTTATAAGGTCTAAAATCAAATAATTTTGTACCTTCAATATTGAATTGAATTCGCATAACTTTTTTCTTAACGAGTTTTAAGCATGAGAAAGTGTTAAGCAGACGTTGATCTTCACGATATAATCCCGCAATATTTAAGAAAAACAAGTACGAAAAGTTTCCTTGAGGTGATACTTTCGACGTTTTGACTTTATCCTAAGGAATTGAATACAGTATTTCTGAAGATGACTATAAGGATGGCATTTGAAACACATTCTCCCTCGGCAGGGGTTCGAACCTGATGGCATCGCCTGAGACTCAGCCACGGGACAAAACCCTACCACACTCGGGGTAGTGTGGCTGGGTTTTGTAATGTGACAAGTCTCAATGCCATTAGGTTCAAATCTCTGCCGAGGGAGGATGGTTGAAACATCATATAAATAATAGCTCAAGGAAAAATTTCAGTTTTTCTTTTATAATGTGGTATTTCGTTGTATAGTATTGTTATATCTACATGTGAATGTAAGATGGTTTTTACCTGTCTCTCGAGTCTCCGTATCGCCGATCGTAGTCATATTCCCGCGACGGAGTAGTCGGTCGCCTCGATGGATCTTCCCGACTCGGCGTACGCGGACGATCACGACCGCCGTCCTCGTAATCCCTAGACGGTGTCGTCGGTCGATATCGGTAATCGCGATCGTAATAATCGTCACGACGGTCGTCATCGTCGTATCGCGATCGGTCGTTGTATCTACGATCACGCCCTCTATAACCGCGATCATCGCGTCTGTCGTCAACGCGTCTGCTGTCCGACCTGTCGTCATCGCGTCTGCTGTCTCGTCGGTCATCACGTCTGTCGTTATCGCGTCTGTCGTCATCACGTCTGCTGTCCGACCTGTCGTCATCACGTCTGCCGTAACGTCTGTCATCATCACGGTCTTTTGGGTCTCGTGATTGATCATCACTGCGGCGTCTAGCCGGCGTGCTACTAGTCTGAGAACTACCGCCCGGCGTATCGAAACTACGCGACATCGTCAAATTATCGGGTCGCTGCTGCTGTGGCTGTGGTGTACCAGGCTGATTGGTAACAACCGCTTGTTCCTGACGACTTTCTTGATATAAAGGTGCGGAACTGCTTTCATCGGGGCCGCGAACTTGTTGAAGATTACCGATATTATCATTAGGTATACGCGAAGTCTCAGCGATGGATGTATTATTCAAACCTTGGTTGACTTGACCACCAGTATTAGATGCCAGTTGGTCTGTATTAGGAGACTTCATTGACCGAAACTCGCCTTTATAAACTGGTCTGTCTCCTACAGGTTCGTTTTGAACTGAAGGACTCGGTTCATTATGCTTATTTATAGGATCTTGTGTATTACCCTGATCAATGATCGGTGCCAAATTAGCATCCTTCAATGGTTTCGGTTGCGTAAAAGTTGGTTGCTGAGCTTGTGTAACTACTGGCTGTTGTTGTCGAGGGTTTGGAGCAGCCGTGCCGCTGTCGGCGCTCTGACCAGGAGGTGGAAAGTAGCCAGCGGTCGAGGCCGAAGACGTCGTTCCATTCTGACTAGGATTTTCGAACAGACCGGCAGTAGAACTAGTAGAAGCTGGCTGTTTTATGGGAGCTGCTAGTACGACGTTAGCGCTGACCGGGTTATCCCACAGCGTAGCCGCCGGAGATAGACTGTTACCTTCGCGGTAACGCTGTCTCATTAGAACCGATCTCGACGGCGACATCGGAGCTTGAGAATCGACATCGCTCGCCGATTGGGCAGCAGGTGCTGCGGTGATAACCGGTGCAGGTACCGACTGCTGCGGCGCGGATACATTCTGAGGATGATCGGAGCTGTGAATTAGTGGCCCCTCGTTGATACTTTCCACCGGAGTCTGTTGAAGGTTGACAGGCTGGGCTGGTGGTGAGGGAGCTACGTGTTGAGCGCTGCTCACCATATTCTGAGGCACAGAAGTAACCGGCTGAACTTGCTGAGGCTGATTGGCTGGTGGCAGTTGTTCGGGTGGTCCAGCTGGTTGTACCAGATGAGGCTGGCTAGCAGAAGTTAATGACTGCATCTGTAGAGAAACCGCTATTGGTACTTGCTGAGGAGTGGTAGTAGAGAGTGAGGCTTGATGAGGATCAAACATTGTTTGCGGCTGAGGTGTATGACTACTGGCTGGTCCTGCCTGTTGATGTTGGTCCATCTGCGGTAGCCTCACTGGAGGTGGTTGAGTCGTCGTCATTCCCGGCTGATCGGTCTCGACATTTGCGACATTCTCCGTCGAGCCTCCGAGCTTTCGATTCTGATCCGGTTCGGTCGGCGTAACCACCTTACCGACCGGTCTGAACAGACTGTTCGGATGAGGTTGTATCGGACTGTGATAGATACTCATGGCGTGCTCGTTAGGCGATATAGGTAAATCAGTCGGCGGCTGACCAGGAATGTTAATGGGCTGCGACTGCACCCCAATAGACGCAGCGTCGTTCAGAATAGTTTCCGAGCCGTGTTCTTGTAAAGCTTGCATCGCCGGTAGATTACGCGGCGGATGATTGTGATGTTGATGATGAGCAGCGTTGTCGTTGGATTTCTGCACGGGCGACATGTCACGCGCCAGCGGACTCGGACCGCGGATACTTCCCGAATACGGAGTCGAAGCCGGCGACCGATTCGTCGTCGGCATCGAATCGGAATGAACCGACGACGCGACGAAACTGTCGTGACTTTTCGTCGAATGAGACGACGGCGGTCTCGATCGACTCGGCTCCGACGCCGGAATCTGCGCCGGTTGTTGAAAATATCCGGCAGCTGGACTCGTCGGAGTGGCGCGACTAGCCGGATGCGGAGACGCGGGTAGCGACTGAGATGCCGGATCGAACAGACCGATCGGACGAGCGTTTTGTTCGACCGCGCTCGCCGGACGAGAATGGTTCTGATTCGGGGCGAACGAATCGAGCACGGCGGCGCGTTCCGAATTAAACGAATCGACCGACGTCTGCGATTGATAACGTTGACCTTGAAACGAATCTTGATGATAAGAATCGCCGTAAGACCGCGTTTGAAACGATTCGTTCACCGCGACGTTTTCCGACAATAAGCTCGTCGTCTGCGCCGGTATTTGAGCCGATTCAACCGCCGGATTAGACGGGGTAAAAGTTTGCACGTCGTCGGGTAAAGCAGACGTTCGACGACTGTTCGGCCCGGATCCGATTACGAATGACGCGCCTCCGCCGTACGAACTCTGTCGACTGTGTTCTCCGAACGCGTCCGAATTCCCCGATTCGTTGTTACCCGTCGAATCGTCGCCTAAATTTATATCTTGCATTTGGTCAGCAGTCGATGATGGCTGTGGCGGCGGAGCAGCGTTAACGATACCGGAGTCATCGTAATCATCATTTTTACCGAAGAACGCCGACGCGGTTCCTCCGTCGTCATGGTCGTACCGAGCATCGATGTGATTCGGTTGAGCCGACGACGTATAATCGACGACGCCTTGAAATCCGTCGTATTGTTGATAGTTCATCGTCGTCGACGCCGCGGCAGACGGATCGACGTTATTCGTATTACGATCGTCGCCGTAGGTTACCGCTCCCGCCTGATCGACGGCGGTATTCGCGTAATTGAAACTATCGGCGCCGCCTACCGGCTGTTGAGCGTACCACTGCTGTTGATTAATATTGCTCCAATCGTTCGCGGCTTGCTCCGGATTATTCCAACTCTGATTAAAAGATCCGGTATCTCCGTAATTTTGGTTGGATGTATCGTTATAATTCTGCCCGACAGTACTATCAGCGCTGTATCCATACTGCTGTTGAGTACTGTAATAATTATTCCAGTTTTGTTGCTGGTCGTATTGCCATTGTTGTTGCTGTTGGTGATTATTCTGTTGACCGGCGTTTGGTTGGTTTTCATCCCCCCAATTCCAACTGTTATCCCATCCATCGCCGTTCACGTTATTAGATGAATTCTGTTGTTGTTGTTGCTGCTGGCCAGGCGATGTAGCTGGTCCACCAGGTGCCGCAGCTGGTTGACTGAACTGCGTCGGGTCGAACATCTGAACTTGGCCCTTCTGATGCTGATTTTCTTGGACCTGCCATGGCGCGTTTTGGCTCATGCTGAACTGCAAATAAACAAAATATGGATTGACATACAGATACAGGCCTAGCTAGAGGGAAACAGTGAAATTTGAACATTAACAGATTTAATTGCGCTTCTCAAGCCATTTGATAGTTGTTAGATATAACCCTATCTCAACCACAATCCTTTTCATTTATGTTAGGCAAAGGGGGAGTAGGCCTACGCTATTTTGTCAATGTCACGATGAGCAAACGAATTTTTAAGAAGTCTAAGAAACTGGAAATGTTCGATTAGAATGGCCTTCGAAGTTATAAAACCGCGATTAAAACAACGCGTACATAATCTCAATGTTTAGATTATCGTCCCGGGTAGATATTCCGATTTAGAATCCAATTAAATCAAGCGTGAAATACACAACAGATGCATCTGGAAATGTTGACATATTTCTCTTCCGCATCGCTTACGTGTGATAGTTATTGATTAACTGACGAAACGAAACGTCGCGTCGAATTCACTGCTTTATTCCACGTCTCAGCTGGACTCAATGCTAGCTTTTAAATTAGATATATTCAATAGGACTTATTATGATTTTGTAATTATATTCGTAATTATTGCGATTAATTGATCTATAAATTTAGAAGGATTGTCCACAGGCTAGATTTAAACGATAACACAATCGAATACCCCCCATCTTGAACCTTAAGCGTTCGGCTTACTCAGCGGGTTCGAATCCCGAATAATGAAGCGACCTGGCGAAGTTATTTTTTCCCCACAAAAGAACAGCCAGAGTTCAGAAAATACGTCGATTACACATTCCGAAAAATTGAATACCGGTACTCCGCTCCATAAAAATACAATTCAAGTTCATTTTCTAAATATCTTTTTTCACTTTATTTACATAATTTAGACATTACACCGATTCGCATGATTACAAAACTGTACAATTAAATAAATTCGATTCAAAAAGCACCAGCGTCGATTGTTATTAGCTGCTTAATAACTTTCGCTGTAGTTTTCGTAGCTGTTATCGTAGCTACCGTCATAGCTGCCATCATACGTATTATCGTAACCTTCGGAGTAACCTTCGCTATAGTCATACCTAGGCGGAGGCGGCGGTGGAGGTCGCATACCTCTCGGAGGAGGTGGTCGCATACCTCGCGGTGGTGGACCTCGAGGCGGCATCGGCATTCGACCTAAAAATATAAAACATGTCCATTATTATCAATGCAAGAATGCCGACAATCCATAAGTAAGGAACTGCCCCAAGTTTAGGCAGTCAAGCAGGGAGAAAATAGGATCAAACTTCATTCTTGGCAGGGCTCTCAAGTAGGGATTTTTAAATTGCTGGACAGGATATTTTCCTAATGGGCCTAATTTCCTGTTTTACTTTGCTACAGGAATGTGACAATTATTTTCCAATACTTCCACCATCAAAACATGATACATTTCAACAGGAATCGGCATCAAATTAGATGACAGTACCAGAACTAATACCAAGGGTATGGGATCTGGAACACACTAACATAAGAATTTCAGATGATTTGTGACAGTCTAACACAGACGTGGCCTGGAATTTTTTTGGGAAAAGCCGGGAAAAAGGATCCTTTCACCTTTTTAAAATTACGAATTATTTGTAGCGAGATCAATTGTTGACATGGAAGTAGGAAGCGTAGGGCTGCTTGACAGCATGCAAGTTTTCTGAGAATACGGATTACAGTGATCCAGATAAGCAGGTTCATAACTTACCGAATGGTGGCGGTCCTCTTGGAGGAGGTCCTCTCCATCCCGGTGGAGGCGGAGGGAATCGCATCCCTGGAGGCGGTGGAGGTGGAGGCATTCCCATCGGCCCTGAAATATATAAATTTTGAAAATCAATATATATTTCCATTTCAAACATCTTGAAGAAATTCTATTTGAAGGTGATAACATTGAAACATCTTACCCATGTGATCTTGGCTTGAATCTCCAGATGGTGGGGGTGGTGGCCTAGGCATACCCATTCCTAGAATACAGTAATACAGTACACCAATCGTTATTGATCCGACAATATATATATATGACTTCGTAAATGATGCTAGACATACTCATACTTACCAGGAGGATGCATGCCTGGAGGCGGCATGAATGGCATATTACCTCCCATTGGAGGCATAGGAGGTGGAGGCATTGATGGGGGTGGAGGTATACCGCCGGGAGGTGGAACTGGGTGCGGCATGTGAGATCCCGGCATTCCTGTAACGAGTACATTATTACATTCATTATATTTTAAATAAGACAGAAACAAAGCGGAAATTCAAATGAAAGTCTTGACTTAGTAAACGGTGAATCAATCTACCCTCGATAGCGTGACCCTAATAAAAATAGACGCATCTAAAGAATCTGAATTGACAATCAAAAATTCATAAATCCAAAAAAACTGTGTCAATCTCAACAATTGCTTTTCCGCTCACAGCAAACTTATGTCTTAATTCCTCTGCAATTTGGTTTAACTCAATACATCATGCATGTCATTCATTTTCACTCATTAATTGCCCCCTCATTATATCATATTTTTTCACTTTTGCTCTTCACAACTATGTCATAGCCGACTGCTTGATTACGGTAGTTTGTAAACTGTTTTTATGCTGTATATTACTACACCTGAAAATCACTATCAAGACATAGGCAAAATTCTAAATGAACTACTAGATGAAGAAAATTTCTTGCATGCTGTTTTTCATTCTTCGTGTGGTATTCTATATTATCAAATACAAGGCATGGCCAATTTAAGCGCCATACTAACCTGATGGAGGGGGTGGGGGCGGTGCCATCGGCGATATCATTGAACTCATCGACATTTGATTCATCGATTGCGCAGTAGGCGGAGCATCGGCGAATAGCTGATGAGGTCGGTCGGCTTGCGACAGCGGATTCTGTTGGGCTAGCAGGCGTTCTGAAAATAGGAAAACAATCATAACAAATCAATAGTAGAGTCGGAGAATTTAACCTACTATACTGGTATACAAAAATAGAAGATTGAAAACAAAATTAATTTTTCAAAATTTTAAATCAAAAAGATATGACCATGGTCTCTATAGAGAAAGTCCAAAACGTTGTCTTTACTTTGATGAATGAACTTTTTATCTTATAATTTTGTATAATTCTATTTGGAAATCAATAACTCTTTAGTGATTCTAAAAGAAATTACTGATTATCAAGAAGAGTTAATATTTACCGGCAGCAGATCCGTGGCGTTCGCCTTTTGAATCTTTTTTAAATGCGTACGATATGGAGATAGGTCTATTACATAAATATTGTCCGTTCATAGCTTCGATTGATGCGTCGGACGCTTCAAAACTGGCGAAATTGATGAACGCGAAACCTTTTGAATTTCCTGTTTCTGGGTCTCTCATAATCTGTTAACGAAATATGGAAGAAAATAAGAAATCTATCAAATTCTTTATAACAATGATTGAATAATCGATCAAACATCCTCAGTGGAAGCTATTTTCTCAAGAGGTTCCACGAGCTGTCAGTGAAGTTCATTGAATTGTCGGCCTACAGGCAGTTGAACTACTCGTCACCAGCAGGAAAGAGACACCAAAAATTCATTTGAATTCCCTGACATTCCCTGTCAATTTTTCCAAGAAGAGTCACAAAATCACAAAATTTTCCTGTGAAAGCCTTGATGACCCAAAATTAAAATTCCCGTTTTTTTCCTAATTTTCAAGAAAAGAGTCCCAATCCCCTGAAACAAATGTGGAATTACATCCTGTAAGACATTGAACTTACTTTAGGAGTTTGTAAAATGACACCGAATGCACTGAACGTATCGTACAACAGTTTCTCATCGACTTCCGGATCAAGATTTCCGATGAATATATTCGCGCCGACGTCAAGATTTTTCTGATGAGCCGACGCCTGTAATTAGATGATTATTCATGTAGGATTATACAAAAATATGATTCTTTTGCATTTTTAACGGGATTGAAAGATGTTTACCTTATTCACCCGTACAGGCTTTCCATATAGTTTTATCATATTCATTATTTTGATCGCGTAATCTGCATCTTCTTCGCTCATGAACTCCACAAATCCATAACCTTGATGTGACTGAGTAATTCTGTCTTTTGGCATATGAACATTTACTGTGAAACAGAAAAGTGTACATTTTACGAACGGAAAAAAATATAAATTGGCAGATTCATCAAGATCTTGAAATATCCTTACCGACTGGTCCTGATTGTAAAAACAATTCCCACAAAATTGCTTCTGATACTTTATCATCAAGACCACCAACATAAACCGTGGCATCTAAGTATTAAAAATAAAAAATAAATCGGCTACTTTCTTTACTGGCGCTGCCTCTGGTAAGTGAGTCTTTTAATTGAATTGGAATTTGAGCACACCTAAACGCACTAAATTCCGACAATTCAGGTGGTGAATGATTGAATTTTTTGTTATTTTAAATGGTGGCTGTTCATATACAATTGTGTAGAGTTATGAAAGATAATTAATGCAAGGAAATCGGTTAAATTAAAAGAAAATCTTACCTTGATTACGTTCAGCGATCGGACCGGCCGCCATGTTGCAAATTCAATCCAATCGAGCAGAATTTCAAACCGAAATGACGATATTAGACAATTTTTCAAAACTTCAAAATACGCTCTGTCGAGAAAGATTTAAGCTTTTTCTCTTTGTACAGATACCCAGATGATCAATTTATCTATTTTCTAAACATAATTTTCAATCATTTTGCTACAGGCATATACGTATTAGTACAATAGAATACAACCGATTGACTAATGTATGTAGATGGCAGCATAAGACGGTTTAAAGAAGGCAATCTATGCGGGCTACGGGCTCAAATCTTGCGGGCCAGGTTCAACTAGGGTCACATAGATTATGAAGATTAGAAATAATAGATAAATTGCATGTCCGTCATCCCAATTATCATCACTATTTGTCAAGAAGATTGCTCGAGTTGTTATTAACCAGTTGACCATAGTCACTATTGTGAACAAGCCAAGAAATATAAATTTGAAACTTTCAACAGAGCCCATCAATCTTTATTTGTGATATATTATAACATACATGCTAAATACAATCAGTTTGAAATGAAGAGAAGATGCGGATATAATCTTTAATTTACTGAACCGTTTTTGTTATTCGCCGAAAAGATGAAAATCTGCGCCATGTCGTCGTGTTCGTACGTACGCTTCAGGAATGTATCGATCAATTTCAATCCGGACACAGTTTGCAAACCGGGAACGATTCCGATGAGACTGAGATTAATTTTGCGGCTCTCGTTCGCGCTGATTTTCCCGAGCTGACGACCGGATATACCGCACCACATTAACCCCGACGACGGGCTGTTCTCGAGCGCCAGTGTCAAGTCCATCGTACGTTCGCTGCAGTTCGTAACTTTATACGTAACGTTGAACGGTTTCTCGAGCGCGATCGCGTCCGGCATATACTCGATCGCCAGTCGCACGTCTCCGTAACCGGGGGCTACGCGTTGTAACGGACTAGTTTGAAGGCGGCCTTTTTCGGCCATGCTCGTTTTCCAAACGATGTCCAGTTTTCCGATGTTCGTTACGCCCTTTATGACTTTCGACTCTCCGTACAATTCCGGCTTCGGAACTAGACAATACAAATACTGTCGCGTGTCCATCGGGTTCAACATGTTTATTTTCCCGAATACGTATCGATCTTTATCCTCGTTTATGGTATGAGTGTTCAGTTCGGTCGCCGTGTACTCCAGCGACGGTTCCATCGAGACTTTCTCCAGAAATATCGGCATCGGCGTCAAATTCTGGATCTGAGCCTCGAGGTAAACTTCATCGGATTCGGCGTTATAGAATTTCGGTTTCAAGTCCAGCGGCTTCAAAACTTGGAACTTGAAAAATTTGCGAAAATACATTTTCTCGCCGGACATGGTTAAATAACTGACGGCGCATACCAGAATATGAGTGCCGAGTTCTTTAACCTCGTGTTGAATGACGTCGTCTATGCTGCAATCTGGGTTCAATTCCTGAACGACATCAGTCGTAGCCCCTGAAATGAAGAGCGAATCTATTATTATTCAAATGGCTATTTTGACATGTTTTGTAGAAAAAAATCCCTGCCATTTCCTACATCTTCTTCCATATCTATTCAAAAGGGAAAGTTTGCAGAATTTAGGGTCTAGGGTTATAGTAGTCAGTTACCTGTCTGTGGTTTAGTTTCACGATCGGATATTTTCACAAACCGCATTTCTTATATTTTCTTGGTAGGCCTATAAGCCCATCTAATTATAAAAGCTTACCACCGACGATTAGGTAACTTAACTAGGGTTTTAAGAGTAGGTCATGAGCGAAGATAAGGCAATCAATAGTAAACAAGCTACTAGGGCCCATGTCGGGACAGGCATAAATGTAGCTGGGAGATAAAAGAAAAGGTAGTTAAGAATACTTGGGAATACTTGTAGCAGGTGCCCGTGTGACCTAGTATCGAGACGTTTTTTCTCGGATTTATTGCAGAATAACGAGTGAAAACACAAATACACTATCGAAAACCCCAGCAACTGTATCCCAAGCCCATCGGCGAGTGCCTGTGATATAAGGCATTAAAAAAGCTAGTTCTTCAGAAAGCCAAATGACGGACATGACGAAGATCGCACCTGATAGGGGGAGCCTCTGCAGACTAGTTTGTAGGTCTGCTTTAACGTGGACATCTCTGCACACTTGATTGCTGTCGTTGTGAACGCTGATGTAGCTGGCGAACGTTTCGCCTAAGAATATATTGCCAAAATTCTGGGGTAAAGTCAACAGTTCGCTGAGGCCCAATTTCTGTTCGCCCTGAACAGTGGCTAAATCAGGCAACTGAACCGTATTGAACGCATCCTTGGGTAGATCATAACTATCACAGATAACATTGTGACCCAACATCAACGACGGTTTCGTCAGACGCATCACTTTCAAAGCCAGAAGCTGCTCCCTTTCCCTGCTGCCTTCCATCTTTTTCAAACCAGGAAGTGAAATTTGACAATCAAGCGAGCGACCGCTGCGCGAGCCCGGTCCGGCATCCGAACCGTGAAAGCTAGCGACCTTTTTTCGATCTGAAACCACGTGGTATAGGTACCGGCTTACTTCCGGGTTCACTTTTAACTCTGCGCAGTCGAATAGAAACTGGTAATGGAGGGTAAGAACATGATGAACGACCTCGCTGGAAGGTTAAGCAAGGGTGGCAAAGGTTTGGGTAAAGGTGTAGGGCTGCTGGCAGCCGCAGCTGGACTCGCATATGGAGCCGCACACTCGTTTTACACCGGTAAGATTTCTATCACCAGATGGCGCTGTAATGTCATGTAACTTGTAAAACCTACTGATGCAACAACAGTTACACAATTGTTGATTATTCTTTACAGTCGATGGTGGTCACCGTGCTATTATTTTCAGCAGAATCGGTGGCGTGAAAAATGATGTTTATACAGAAGGACTTCATTTCCGGTTAGTAGTTGAAAACATTCGCCCCAGCAGCCAGTCTCCTTTTCCTAGTGACAGTATGTGTCAACCAGGGCTCTCCCCAAAAAGTTTCAGTTTTTAAGCATGGACCCTGGATCCCTTATTGAGCACTTTCAGTTCTTTTGATCCTAGCTAGAACTACATTGCCAATTAACCCCCTCCCAATCTGGAGGTCACTGCGCAGCCCCTGTACGAGTTGATTGCAAATGAGCACTTTCAGTTCTTTTGATCCTAGCTAGAAGTACATTGCAAATTAACCCCCTCCCAATCTGGAGGTCACTGCGCAGCCCCTGTACGAGTTGATTGCAAATTGAAATATGTTTCATTTACAGAGTTCCGTGGTTTCATTATCCAATAATCTATGACATTCGATCGAGGCCAAGAAAAATTACCTCACCAACTGGTAGCAAAGGTAATAGGCAAACGATTGATACTTTTATATGCGTTATTTTTACAAATTAGTCAGTTAATTGTGTTGATGCAATGATTCAATGTATACATTTTTCAGATTTACAAATGGTTAATATTTCACTACGTGTGTTAGCCAGACCAGATGCAATGCAATTACCGAATATGTATCGTCAACTGGGAACGGACTATGATGACCGAGTGTTACCTTCAATTGTGAATGAGGTAATGTCATGAATTTATGAATCCTGGTCGATGTCTCATGTTGCGTAGAAAACGAATGATGGAAAAAACCAAATTCGATTTTTTTCATATTTCAAGGTTTTGAAAGCGGTCGTAGCTAAATTCAACGCTTCACAATTGATCACACAACGACAGCAGGTTTCGTTACTCATTCGTAGTGAACTGACCGAACGCGCGAAAGATTTCCGTCTAATCGTCGACGACGTTTCCATCACTGAATTGAGTTTCGGAAAAGAGTATACGGCAGCCGTCGAATCAAAGCAGGTCAGTTACAGTCCAGATCTCGTGAAATTAACCAGTGACTTTAGGTCTGATTTTGAATGTTTGAATTGAAAGCCTTTCTCCACGAAAATACAAAAATTGGGAATTTTGAAAGATATGTAAGGGATCATTCATTTATTTTCCAACCGCCCATGAGAAACCATTTAAGAATTTATGTAATTAAATGTCATCTGGACCCAGTTTTGTTGATCGGTGGAATTCGGTTTAAAGATTGAGACATATATCACATGTGGTACTTGGTCAGTACTTGTAGGCTTGCTTTGTTCGAAGCAACATAACTATATTCGTGTGTTCGTGATTATTAGGTCGCTCAACAAGAAGCTCAAAGAGCTCAATTGGTCGTCGAGATTGCCAAACAGGAGAAACAACAAAAAGTAGTGCAAGCCGAGGGTGAAGCTCAAGCTGCTAAACTGATCGGTGAAGCTATTACTGCTAATCCTGGTTACCTTAAACTACGTAAAATTCGAGCTGCGCAGAACATTGCCAGAACTGTAAGTTTATCACATCGGTTCGGTTGAAATTTCTGCCTAATCTCGTGAATCAAGTGAATAGTGAATGTTACGCATTTATTTGTAGATCGCAAACTCGCAGAACAGGGTGTATCTTAACGCCGGTACTCTTATGATGAACATTAACGAGTCGGATTTCGATAAGAATCTAGAGAAATTGCTGCCGAAGAAGAAATAGGAGATTTTTAGATAGAAATATGTATACTGTGAAGTTGGACGAGAACTACAATCGGAGGGAGTCCTTCGCGAGGACTATGTGCGATGCATTAAAACCAGTATTCTATTGAATTGTGCAGTTTTTCATCTTGTAATATTCGAAAGTTTGACCAATTAAAATCATGTTTAATTATAGGTTTTAACATGACTTGAATATCTGATTGAAAATGGATTTTCTTTTTCATTGTATTGAATGCTGGAGGTCCTAAGTTTGTTAGATATAGTAAATAAATACACCGATTTGTTTATGAATGTTGTTTTCACTATGATTGATTTATGGCTCTGGTGTGGTTCCCGTCTTCTTGACACTGGATTTTCAGAAATTCAGCAATGGTACTGGTTGCTTCGACAAGTGCAGTCAATACGAAATTTGAAATATGTTATGCACCCAGCATCATTTATCTACACTGAAGAGATGTCCTCTACAATTGTCTCATCGTAGAGTCCTTGCAACATAATCCCACAGAGAATTTTCACAATTCATCTTGAATAAAACCCAGCATCAATGACCAACCCCGGCGGTATCTCTGTACAATGGAAAAAGTAGCAACTTAACACCCTCCAGACCTTCGACATCGGCCAGGCTGGGGACCCCTGGAAGCCCGAAGGACTGTAGTCAGTAACCTGTCTGTGGTTTAGTTTCACGATCGGATATTTTCATAAACCACATAAGTTGGTATAAGCCCATTCGATCTTTACCGCCAAAAGGACAAAGCTTCAACTAAGTTTCCTTTTAACAATACTGGGGTAGGTCATCACTGGATTTATCATCCATCAGTCATGCTTCATGTTTAGGTGTCACTGGGGTCTTGAGCCCCTAAACGGTGTTTAGTGAAACTGTCCGTCATTCATTTGCAATCAAATCGCCCACCGGCCCGCGGCCGTGGTAAACACCCTACCAACTGTATCGAATACAAAGTTCAGCTATTGTAGACACCTATGTTCGTAATGGCCGTCGTTTCGATTTGTCAGTTTTTCCCAATGAAATAAATAATAATATGACGTTGTAATGTTGTTGCATCCCCGCACTGGTTCCCTCGTTCAACTTTCAAACGGCAATAAAACGGCGCAGAGAAATTTCCCGGCGCAGGAGTTCAACAATGGGGTAGTTCTGAGCAGCCAACCGCTGAAAGATAACCAATTATTCGAAGTCAGAATCGACAAAAAGGTAACATAATAGTCTGTCTGTTATACGTTGGTGTTGGTGAATTCAGTAGAAGGTAGATCATAAGATCGAGTCTAGGGTAATAAATGTATTAACTAATTGATATTTAGATTAATTCATGGAGTGGATCTATTGAAGTCGGCGTGACGACATGCGATCCGCAACATTTGAATTTCCCGACGAGCGCCACCGGATTCCGAGAAGGCACGTGGGTGATGTCGGGCAGTTCCGTGCTAAAAGACGGACACTCTCACATCGAGGAATACGGCCGAGATTTAGATCAACTCGGCGAGAACGATCGCGTCGGAGTTTTACGAACGTCGAACGGATCGTTACATTTTTTCGTGAACGGCGAAGACCAGGGCGTCGCGGCGACGAACATTCCCAGTAAAATTTACGCGGTCATCGATATGTACGGAAAATGTTCGCAGATCACGGTCGTAGATGATAACAGTCAACAGGATATGGTCGTAAACGGTTAGTATTTACGGTAATCACTTATGTTTTCCTAAGGCTGAGTTTTATATGGCCGGTTGGCTACTGACCAGGGGTCAATGAAATTTCAATTGTCACTATGTCTACTATCCACTGGATAACTCTTAACCAACTTTTATTAAGCATCTGGCCCCTGGAAAATATGCCAAACTCAGGGAATTTGACAAATTTTACCAAAAACCTGGGAAACTGTGTCTTTATCAATACGTAATTCAATTAAAATTGGATGAATTCTTAGATTTAAAGCTTAGATATTTCTCTAATTCACTCAGGGAATTTTTTTGTACTCATATTGAAAACTCGGGGATTTGTAAATGGGTGGAAGGTGGTCCCACCCTGTGTGTGGTCAGAATAATCCTAGCTAAGAAAATTTTGAAATTTGTCAGTTATTACCATGGTTTCTCGTTGTAAGTGTGGTGTTAGTCGACCAGGTTGAAGATTTACCACTCGGGCTAAAATTCGAATCTATTTTGCAGCAATAAGTAACGAACTGGCGAATGAGGCTATTTACGAAGCGTCGTGTTTACATTCGAACGAACTGCTCACGTTCCACGAGAGATGCGGCAGTTTGGTGAAATTAGGCAACAATCGTCGATCGGCCGAACGACGCCGTCCAATGGACGAATTCAACAACGGCGTCGTCATGACGAACAGGCCTCTTAACGACGATGAATTATTCGAGGTAAGGAATTTTATCTTTCCAGAGTCAGGGTGGCCACTTTACTTGGAATCAGGTAAAATTCAGGGTATTTTCTTTGCTTTGTAAAAGTCAGGGGATAGTCTGGGAATTTAGAAAAAGAAAGCTAAAAGCTCAGGGGAATTAGTTGAGATTCCTAGATTCCTTATTTAGTTTCTGTCTACATCTTATGTATTTAATTGTGCTTGGATTCTTAGCATATCAAGTTAGGGAAAGCAACATGCATGTCAGGGAAAAGTCAGTCAGGGAAAAGCAAGTCAAATGAAATTGACCACCCTATGGTTGAATTCATCTTCACTCAGACATGGAGAATAGACGATCCAATTAAAGCTAACTGTATATAAATTTTAGATATCAAAAACCAAATTATCTTGAGAAAATCAGAGAGGAATGAATTGAAAATATTTCTGTTGTGTTTTTCTCCTGTAGATAAGGTTAGTTCGATTGGTTGATAAGTGGTCGGGATCGATAGAAGTGGGAATCACTACTCATAACCCTTCGACATTAGATTTCCCGGCTACGATGACAAACATGAGATCTGGTAAGTAAAAAATCATTTCTCCCTCTCGTTCATTCTGATCTAATATCATCTCTCACTCCAATTTTTCTGATAGTCAGATCAGAAACTCATAATCATTGGGCTGATGTTTAACTCTGTATTTCAGCTGGTACAATAATGATGAGTGGTTGTGGAATATTAACTAATGGTAAAGGCACGCGTCGTGAATATGGAGAATATAATCTGGATGAACTCGTCGTAAGTTTTTCTTTATATTTTCTTCTATACAGCCAGGAGCTCACAATCTGTTAGTAGACTATTCCTTAACTCAGCAGGCTACTGGTAACTAGGTAAACAGCTCAAGTCTGAGTTAATTTTGGTAGCATTTGTTTGGAAAAACATTGTTGTGAATATGAACTCCAGTGATCTCGATATTTTTTTGGTCGCCATGCTAACACGAGTGAGGGAGAATTCACTGTTTTTATCAGGGGCCAGTTTAGCTAACAATCAGATATATACCATTGAAGTGATGAAGTTTTGATAATGTCAACTATCCACTAGTAAACTTTGACCAACTGGCTCCTGTTTGAAATGAGTTTAATAGAGTTTTGCATAACCCTGATTTTAAATCGTGTCTCGTGACGTTTAGGAAAACGATCGAATCGGATTGATGAGAAAATCGAACGGCACGTTGCACTATTACATCAACGGAATGGATCAGGGAGTGGCGGCGAGTCGTACTCCGTCCGTCGTCTGGGGCGTCGTCGATCTGTACGGAATGGCCGTGAAAGTAGAAATCATCGACCGCGCGGACGATTCATTACACCTCGAACAGCAGCAGAATATCGACCGTCGCGTTAAAAACGTGTTCCGACAATTCAGAGACATGTATCTCGACGATCCAGGTCAGCCGCATGCCGACTGTCGCTAATTTAATCGATATAGTGAATCTTCAAATTCCTATATTTTGTTTTAATTTCTTGATGATAGATGGTGCTGGCGATGCGGGCCCGTTATTGTTCGACAATAGATGTGGATCTCATTCGGCTGTCAGTAATGGTCAGAAAACGGCTTACCGACCGAAGTAAGTATTTATCAGTACATTGATTTGCATACAGATAGAAGCACATTTTTCCATAAAATCCAACAAATGCAGTAGTCAGTCATATTGGTCTAAAAAACTGGAAAATTGAAAACCTCAATCAAAATTGTGAAAAAAAATTGGAAAAAGAAAAAAATCCAGAAAATGTGTTCAAAATTCAAGAAAAATGCTTGACAAAATATTTTGGTCCTTGTCTTTGTATGCTATACACTGTTGAGCCCAGAAATTATGCAAAATCTGTGTTTAAGTTAAAGAAATTTTGGAAGAATTATGCGTTAGAGTGTGAAAAATGCTGGTATTTTGTTGTGAAAGAAATGGAAGAATGTGAAAATTTCATTCAACAATCTGACAGCAATCTCTACCCAGGCTGCAATTGAAATGAAAAGAAAACTTTCAAAAATAACTCAATAACATTGAGATATTTATAAATGATTGGCAGTACAGTTCAGTGTAATTATTCATCGCAAAGGTTTCATTTAATTATATTTATTTTTGGATTGTTTTTATTTCAGCGCAACGGATGATTTTAATAACGGTGTCGTTCTGACGAACCGACCCCTCAGAGCCGGCGAAATGTTCGAAGTTCGAATCGATAAAATCGTCGATAAGTGGGCGGGGTCGATTGAGATCGGCGTGACGACGCATTCGGCGGCCGATTTAGACTTTCCGTCGACGATGACGAACATTCGCTCGGGAACGTGGATGATGACCGGGAACGGGGTCATGCACAACGGAACGACGGTCATCGATGAATACGGACAAAATTTAGATCGATTGAAGGTAAAAAAGTGTTATTTCTCCCCTGGGAGACTGATACATAGAGTTATAGGCTTGGGTGATAATACCAAATTTGGAGCGCATTTTAACCGACTAGTTTGGATACCTGCACTATATAAATGACAATTATTATTATTACATCGATGGTTAGGCCTATATAGGGTTCTTATCAGATCGGGAAAATCAGCAAAATCTGGATTCATTTTTTTGCTGCGAGGAAATACAGGGAATTTTCCTTATCTGATAGAACCCTGGAATGATACTACTTATACTATTATGATTTGTTGAGCCTGAAATCCATATAAAATCAGCCCACGACTTTATTTACATGATACAAAGAGAACAGGGAAAACTTAATTTGATTTTGATTGAAAGCTTCGATGCACAAATGGGTTTTGAATTTGATATAAAAATGTTGATTGAAAGACGAGATTTGATTGGACTAGATAAAGTATTAATTTGTCCGTAGTATAGGTAATGGGGTATAGGTATTTCGGAGTACAGGTATTGGGGGTAGAGTATGAGAAGGCGCTATGCCTGGCTCAGATTGACACTGAATGACGAGCAGGCATTGATCGTTGGATCTTGTTAAATCTAGGAACGATTAGAAGAAATGTTATTCGGATTTCAGTGCGGAGATAGAGTCAGCGTTTGCCGGAAGGAGAACGGCACGCTGAATTTCTACGTGAACGGAATCGATCAGGGCTTAGCGGCGTCCAACGTACCGTCGAACATCTACGGCGTTATTGACCTGTACGGCCAAGCGGCGCAAGCTACGATAGTCGACCAGGGAGCGATAGCAGCTGCTGCTACGAGTAAGATATTCATTTCTCTGTAAACTAAGTTGGCGATTTTTAGAATTTAAAGGCATATGAAATAATATCGAGAATGTATAATTGCATCAAAAATGTTTGGATGAAATTTCGGTGTAATGACATCCCCCTGGTATTTCTACCTGCGATATATGCCCAAAATACACTGTGAAAAAAGATGTCTCCAATTATACCTGCAATACCTTTAAGGGGCTAAAGGGCATTTCATATTCATTGGGATGGGAATTCTTAAGAGGCCGCATTCATTGATCAGTGTATAACATCATGACTGCTAATGTAGCAAGGCTTTCAATCCCCCAAAAAGTACAGAAAATCTAAGCTTAATTTTCGTGTAATCTTATATTTTTCACATTCAATTATCAGCATTGATAGAATATTGACATCAATTCTAGTAGGGGCAGAAGATATTTTATAAGGGGTGGCTGATTTTTAGAGGGTTGTATGTAAAAATGAAAGTGGTGGCCGCCCCTCTAAAACCTGTTGTTGAGAACACTGAAGTGGTTTTATTTGATGAATTTAGTTCCGGAGTTGGATTCAGCGAGCGAACTCGGCAGTCCGGTCATCGTCGAAGCCGACGACCTCCTCTTCCACACAGTGCACGGCAAAAACGCGATCATCGTCAACAACGGACGCACGGCGCAACGACCGAACGCGCGCGGCGAGTTCAACGACGCGATCGTCATGAGCAGTCGAGCGTTACGCGATAACGAACTGTTCGAGGTGATCATCGATAAGATGGTCGATCGGTGGTCGGGCTCGATCGAAGCCGGCGTCACGATGATTCGTCCCGAAGAAATCGAATTCCCGAACACGATGACTGATATCGAATACGATACGTGGATGTTGAGGTATTTATTATCTTTATTCGCTTCTTTAATGTCTGTTATAGGTAATTAAACATGATTAGTTAGCATAATGACTTTGTAATGCTGGGCCCGTTTTCATAGGCTGGTATCAAAGTTATCCCTAGGGGTAACTTCTTAATCTGGGTAACAACCAATGTAGTAACAATGAGAAACCATGGATGTAACTGACAAATTTCAAAATTTTCCCAGGGATTATTTTGCTTCCACGTCTATGAAACCCAGTCCTGGGCACAGGTTGTCACCCAAATTGAGGATTTACCCCTAAGGATAACTTTGATACTCAGTCTATGAAACCGGACCCTGGTATATATTTGGATGAATGAATTAATGATATATTAAATGCATAAATGAATCATTAAGTGAATACGATATACGTTACTGAAATAGGTTAGGAGGGACCAGCAGAGTGAATAGAGAAAATCAGGGAATTTCAGATTTATTTTTTGCATAGCGAATTATCACTTGAAAATCAGGGGAATGTCAGGAAATTTGAATTTTGGTACCTTGTCATTCTTGCCGGTGATGAGTGGCAGCAGAAACAGCCCCCACTGACAATATCTTAAAAGTCAATCAGGAATTTTTGGTGTAGGTTCCGAAAATACACCGCGTGTGGAAATCTCGGATTCCCTGATCTAAAGGAACCCTGTTGATTGTTTCAGTGGATCTGCTATAATGAAGGATGGTTCGACCGTACATAACGGTTATTCTTGCGATTTGGATACGTTGATTACCGGATCACGAGTTGGAATGATGCGTAAATCAGACGGATCGTTACACTATTATCTCGACGGAATTGATCAGGGAATCGCTTGTAATTATATTCCACGAGGTACGTAACTGCATTTCTTAGCGTTAAGGGATGTTTTAGAAGAAGGCATCGACCCTACTTTTATAGCAATCTACGTTTGTGTTTCAGGTATTTTTGCTGTTGTTGATTTGTACGGGCAATGTGCACAGGTTTCTATCACTAATGGATCTGGTATCCAACCATTGAGTAATAGACTATTAGATGAACCAGTTTTGACCACCATCCCTCAGATAGTAACGCCCGCCAATTCAGGTTTGTACAAAAATTTATCTTTCGAATATCAGTATCTAGTAGGGGTCAAATTGTGTGAATGAATAATACATAAAAAATCCTGAAATTTTATTGTGAAAATTGCAGATTGTTAGGATGTGAAAGAACGTGAAAATTTCAGAGTTTATCAATCTTACCCCGGATCTAGTGAAATATTTGTTACCAGCAAATGATGGACTCTTGGTTTTTTTTTGTCATGAATATAGAATTGACAGTTCACAGATTTAGTCAGTGTTGTGGTAAACACGTTACGTTGAAGAACACGAGGAATGGTTGCATAGCGCAACGTACGCAGAATTTTAATTACGGCATTGTATTCAGTTGCGATCCGTTAAGAGCTGATGAAATGTTTGAGGTACGTGAATACGTGTAATTTATGATTCTCCAAATGAACTGTATAAAAAAGTTTGAATTAACTAGTATTAAGACGGTTAGAACCTATGAGTTGAATGTCCTACGAAGAGGATGGATCCCGAGGGTCTTCTGAAATTTTTGAGTGCCCCTTTATCTATAGTTTAAGACACTCAATGTCATATAGGGCACAATTTTGATGAAAAAAATCTGAAAATTGCACTTTCTGCAAAAAATGTGGAAAAGAATGTATTTCCTTGCAAAAAATGCGGAAAACGATGTATTTTGTTGATAAATTTACCCTTAAAGAATTTGGCAATACCTTTAGATCTTTGCCCTAGATGTACCCCTGCTGTGCATCACAGAATATTGCTCTTGTTTCCTAGGTACAAATAGATCGTATGTCTCAACAGTGGTCGGGCTCTTTGATGATTGGTTTGACGAGTATGGCGATATCCGACAGTACACCGATCGCTAACATACCGGCGTCTGCGATGGAAATGACAACGAAACCGATCTGGCTCGTAGCGGGAACTACCGTTCTTAAAAACGGCGTCGTCATCAACGAAAATTATGTCCCTCCATTGGAAAGATTGGATGTAATTTAAAGTCTTTTTAACTTACTTCTCTTTAAAATAGAAATTCCACGGCTTGAATATAAAAGCCTAATATTTTAGCAGATCAAGACCCAGTTCCACAGTTGTGAGTTCTAGTTAACTCTGAGTTGAAATAAGTTCATTTTCAATGAGTTAACTCAGAGTCAAATCTTAACTCAGAACCGTGGAACTGGGTCCTGAGGCTTCAGTTTCACAGTAGTAACCTAAATTTGAAATATTGATATGAACTGATTTAGACTCAAGGGCAAGTTGCACAGTCGTGCCTTAAGTCCAAAAGTGGTCTCAAATCTTAAGACTGGTCTTAAGTTGTCAGATTGGCTATAGAACTAAGTTGGTCTTATGATAATGCAACTGGCGCCTGTACGCGGTGAATGTACCGTAGCTTTATCCGACAAAATTGTTGTTTTAGGTCGGCGATAGGATCGGTGTACGGCGAACAACTAACGGTGAAATGCGCATCCACATCAATGGCGAAGATATGGGCGTGGCCGCTACTAATATACCGAAGAACGTGTTCGCGGTGATCGATTTGTACGGAATGGTCGAAGTCATCACGATAACCAGTTCATCGTCGTTAGATCAACCGATCACTTCGCAACCTCAACTCATCTATTCCGACTTGGCAGACGTAAACAACGCCGACGTAAGTCGATCGTTCGATGACCGATCGGGAAAATGAAATTCCGATTCACCGATTCGATTTACCGATTCGTTTAAAATTTTTGTAGAACGACCAAGACCAGGACACGGCGAACAGTTTACTGCTAGATTTTCATTCGAATCACGGCAAAAATATTTCGTTGAACAACCATAATTTGACGGCGCGTCGTACGGCCAGCTACAACCAGGGTATAGTGGTCAGCAATAAGCCTCTACCAAAGAATTATATATTCAAAGTAAGCGTTTTGTTTGTTTAGTTTTGATGATGAAGCTTTTCGAATGCTATGACATCGATAGCACGTTAACACTTGTTCTTTTCTCAGGTAAAAGTAGATTGTGTTTCGACCCGTTGGACTTCGTCGTTGATGCTCGGCGTTATCGCATTTCAGCCAGATAAATGTTCGTTTCCGGTTTCTGCCGTCGGCATCAAGAAACCGAGTTGGATCGTGCAGACGGATTCTGTTTTTCACTCCGGCACGAAGGTAAGACAGGGTCCCTACCGACTCCTTAAAAACTCCTTTTAAACAGAATATGCTTTTAAAGGTGCTCGAAACTCCTTTAATTTGAACAAAACGCCTGAAACTCCTTTAAAACTCTTTCAATTTTGAGAAATAGGCAATGAGAAATGTTTATAGATGTAAAAAAAACTTGGATTTTTTTTACCCAATTAGGCAGTTACCGAAAATAGAGAAACAGAGATTAGTGGTGTAAAAGATAATAATTGCTTACAATCCCGCCAAATTAATGGTTTACCGAGATAAACAGTACTGATTTAGTAGGAGTTTACTGTAATTGGGATATAAAAGTGATGCAGACACTTCTTCAAAATTTTCTCTTTTAAATTTCGTTGCTGTATATCCAGGAATGACTGATCTGGAAGGACGCAGTAACAGGCCTTTAAAATTACATTCATTCCTAGCATGGTAGCAAGTTAAACAGAATCAATTGTCAAATTCAAAACATCCTTTGCTACGATATTGCAGATGAAAACGTTGTACGGACAAAATCTCGACAGCGTAGGCGTCGGCTCAGTGGTCGGTATTCTAATAGACGACGATTCGTGTTTACATTTATACGTAAACGACGTCGATCAGGGAATCGCGGCGAAGGACCTGCCGAACGTTTGCTACGCGATCGTCGATTTATATGGACAATGCGAACAAGTGACGATCGTCGCCGGCAACGAGAGTCCCGTTCATTCTCCGTCGCCGGACTATCGCGAAAAAGCCGACATGGAGGACGGCGTCAAGGAAAAAATGATCTGTTCATCCCCAGCGGATTCTAGTAATCTCATTAAAAACTGTGATTACCAAAAACTGTGTACTAGATATAAGTCATCTTTAGGTCTTCCTGGTAAGATAAACTCCACTGCTCATTGCGGTTTCGAATTTAGTTGATTTTTCTTCCGTGTGTGAATATCTTTAGTATCTGGGAAAAATCAGGGAATTTCCTTCTCTTTTGAAATGTCAGGGGAATTTTGTGTAAATCTAAAAATCAGCAAAAGTCAGGGAAATTTGTCAAAATGAATCGCGCTTAATAATCTAACAGTTTCCATCTATGTCTTACATATTATTTTAATGTGAAAATTGATTGGGTTCTTAGAAGGTTAAGTCGGGGAAAACTAATTGAATATATCGGATAAAACTGGTTTAAAGATAAAGCTGTTAATTATGCAATCATTTTCAATCGTTTAGAAAGTCTATGAGTTGTTCATTTGATTGGGTTTGTTCTGATTGCAGACGGATATTTCAGCACTGAATCGTACAGCGTCTGTTATTGCGAATCTTGTCATAAAGTCCGAGCAGACGAGGCCTATTGTCGTCAAGGTGAACCGCCGAAAGAGTACGGAATACCGTTCGGTTGGTGCAGATTTTCACTCAGGTCAGTAAAACCAAAAAGTCATATAGTTTTTATGAATTTTTGGTAAAATGCATACGGTAAAACCTCTCTGCAAAAAAGCTTTTGAATCTGGGCAAAACGTTCACTGTGGAGAGGCTTTGCTATGGAGAGGTACGAACCTAGTTGCCAATTAGGTCATTAATTTCCCAAATGCTCAAGTCAATCAGTCCCAAACATATGCAACCATTCAATAGAATTTCTCAGTAGTTACCCACGTGTAATGATGAGTGAAAACACTATCACAGTGAAAACAAATCAATTAACAACTTTTAACCACCGCATGGGTATTGTTTGCTGTAGAGTGGTCAAATGTTCACTTGGTACCAGAAAAAAGTGTTAACTGTTTGTGGTGTAGAGAGTTGCTTATTGTAGAGAGGTTCTCTTACTTGACAATGAAGTAGAACATTTTGATTGCAATGACAAAGCATTCATTATGGCATCGATAATAGGGAAAACAGTTATATAGAATTTCAGAGTAATCTTTTTCTATTCAGGTTACCATCCAAAGCGGAGGCGCTAAATGTTTTCGACAAATGGCACATAGCCTATCATGGCACGCAAGTTGGTGCTATTAGAAAAATTTTAGATTACGGTGAATTACACATGCCAAGTAAGTCATTTCAGTCAATACTGTTTCGTAGAAAAGCCGTTTTGCCCTGGTATCAAATCAATTATAGATGTGAAGATAGGTAGTATTTTATTGAGGTTTTAGGTTCATCTGGTTAATAATTGAAATCGATGGAGTAAGATATATATAATTAATAACTGTTGTTTCTTCATAGATTTCATTCATTTACCTGATGAAATCATTTTACACTCGTAGCATGAGATCATAACCAGTTTACCTAAAAAGCACTACCTGTCGTCACGTTCATCAGTTTCGTTTTGAAATTCAAAAACATTCTAACCACGCGGCGATTGTCATCGTTTGTTAGGTGATGTGATGGGGTCGGCGATTCTGGCAGCTCAACACGATCTATTCTCAGAGAAACGTAAACCGGAAGATTGCGACGTGAAACAGATTATTTTGTCGCCTTCGATACGTTACGCGGCGTGTGATACGTACGCACCCAGACACGAGTAAGTACCGTTAACTGATTACACCAGTTGCGCGCGCGTGCATGCAATCAATTACTGCTACTGTTTTTGGTGTCGGTATAATATGTATACTGGTATATGTGGGGCATGTCAAGTCTACGTTTAAGACTACGTTTCATGAATGTTAGAAAATTTGTCTGACTTTATCTTATGCACTGAACTATTAGAACAGTACCATATCTTTCCCCTCTCCCCTCATTTACTTGCCACGTTATAGCAGGATGGCTGCTTGCCTGAAAGTCAGGGAATTTTCTTTTCTTAAAAAATTAAGGGGAAAAAGTCAGAGAATTATGTTAAAGAGCCCAAAATCAGGAAAATCTGTTGACATTGCTAGGTCTCTCGTAAATTAGACCGTTTCCATCTGTGTCTACGTATTTGACTGCGTTAATTGGTTGAATTCTTGGCTGATCAAGTCAGGGAAAACAATGTGCATGTCAGGGAATATTTGCCACCCGAAATACTTATCGTACGCATTTTCTCATTTTAGATTTCGCGATCCGAAAACGAAGAAATCATATCAAGCGAAGTTAGCATTCCAAGTTCGTATGAAACCGGGCTCATATCGCGTTAGTAGTCAATCAGTGGAGGCGAACGAACAAATCGATCCGCGAATCGGAAATCACGAAATCGAATGGTGCACGAAGGAACGCGGCGCCACCATGTTAGTTGACTTGTTAATACGCGTCGAGTGATCATTGCAGACGTTATTTTAAATTCTGAAATAACGTCCGATTACGAATTTATAAACGACATCGCGGTAAAAACCGGTTGTATTTCATCGTCTGCGGTTCAGAGTTGCGCGAAACAATTTCGACAGTTTTCGCGAAAAATTCTGCGGACAATCCGAAAATTATAGTTCATAATTAAAAGGTTTTATCATCTTGCCATGGTGATTATGTTCTACTCAGCTCTATGTGTCATTTTGTGAGATTTTCTTCTCTTCTGACTGCTGTTTTTGCTAGATGATTCGTATTGCAAAATGTTACTTTTGTCAAACATAGTAAAAACAGATTGAATACAGATGTACGTAAAACCCTTTTTAAGTAGATTTTTTTATTGCGAATGTGAATTGTCTGATAAAACTGTTAGTATATGTATGTTTAGGACTAAGGATCATCGAGACTCACAAATAAGTGACATTCCTTAAAAAGCGTATTAATTATTTTGGTTTTAGAATATTATTGAAATACTACTGCTATCAATTACCGAAGATTTATGAATCTGTTGAGATGAACCAGTAAAGCTTCCTTTAATGAAAGGAGATAGGAAGAAATATTGTGAAAACTTAACTTGTTTTATTAAATATGATTTGCCATAAGTTATTGATCTGATATTATGTTTGTCAATAAATTGATTTAAAATTTAGAAAGTTTCAATATTTCTTTGTTTTCGAGTTCGTCTGCTTTTTGATTGTTGGAGACATGATGAGAGATCAGATGTACATGTTAAGGAGATAATCGGGAATATCTGCAACAGAATCACAACTAAAACGAAATTCTTCCTTGAAAATAATATATATTACGATCATCACACAAGGATGAATTTCGTCTTTGTTTAGAATATTGTTCATTTGACTCTCTACCTAAAGTATAACCGGGGAAATCGAGATTTGGCACAGAAAAATAACTATTGTAGTAAATTGAAAAACAAATTTTATTATCAAATATTCAAATAGAAAAGTAATTACACAATATTGGATGATATATGAATGGTATATTATAGTACAGGTTGTCACGCGCGGGTCTACCATACTAAACAAACCAGGTTTATCAAGTCAATCCTTGAATGTAATAAATTCAAACAAAATGTACAGCTATCTTATTTCTTCACAGGATTCATATTCTGAATCCGCAATGAAGACATTTTGAAAAACAGTCAATGAACAAAAGTATTCAATTTTTGAGGATAATACTACGGTACATATACTGTATCATACAGATTGATATGGAATACACACAGGTATCAACAGTTTAGTTCAATTCACCATTTAAAAGTATATTTCTGACAATCTGACTAAAAACAATAAATGTGTGCTGTTTTCTTAATTTGTCTTCTAAGCAGAATCCTTGGTTTTTAAGAATATGGAACCAGATATTTGACAAGCACCGTTAGATCCAGTAGCTAGTATCATAAGCTCATACCTGAAAATGAATATGTTCAATGGTTGAGAAAGGGCATAGACTAATGCCATCACCAGTTTTGCAGTAACAGATACTAATCTAGTTGTCTAGTCCAGGGTTCCAGACACTGATCGCACTACCAGGGGTACCTTATACCATCGATTGTAGTAATTGTCACCAAAAATAAGAGTAATTTGACGCCAAAAAGTAGTTTCATTGAAAACGAACTAGAAATTATCTGGTTTTTTGAGAGTATTCTTTATTCTTAGGGAGTAATTAAGCCCTTAATGACTAGAAACTACTCTCAATTGGTAGTCGCCGTTAGGTCAGCTGATATGAAAATGATCTACAATCATAATTACCTGGTATTTGGCTCGAGACCGAACACTCGATGTTCATAAATTCCGTATTGCGACATCGGTTTACTCTTCCACACTCGCGGTGAATGTACGTTGGCTTCGCAGTATAACAGATAGAAGTTTACGCCGCTCGGAGGATTTGACGAAGAAGGTGTGTTACAATATATCTGTATAGATGACGTGTACGTACGACAAAATCTTTTCTCAATTTCAGGAACTGGAAAATAAATCATAGTTTCAACAGTTTGTGAGAATAAGCCTAGAACATTTTAAAACAGTATTTCATTTTTGATCTAGAAATAGGGATTGACCAGTTATTTATTTCATTGGTAGATTTGGTATCTCTTTTCTGATCTTGAAATAGGGATTGACCCTTCATTTATTTCATTGGTAGATTTGGTCTGATTTAGGGTGCACCTGCCGGGAGTGAAACAGGGGGTTTGATTTTGAAATCAGAAGTTGAAGTACGGATATAGTTGTGTGATCAGCGGTCTAATTTACAGAATGTTTTGTTTAAATCGAAGTACATAATTGGAAATTTCAGTTCCAGTTCATTCAATATTCCGACCAGCCTGAACCAGTAAGCGACTGATTGGGGTTAACTTTGTTGGCTGCCTAAGTAAATACATTGAGATTTTGGAAATAGAACTAAGCTATAAGGTTGAAGATCATAAACAGTATTTTTTACCAGGCACTGAAGAGTCATTCGTTTCCAGAGTTGTACAATTAACGATATTCGAGGTATCACTTTCACCAGCAGAATTTACAGCTTTCACGCAGAAATAATAAAGAGTGTTGTTGACCAAGTTCGTAATAACGAGAACCATAGCGTTTCCTTTTTCCATTGATCTGAATGATTTTCTCTCTTCCTGAGGCATCTTGAAAATGGCTAATGTCTGGAGAAAAAAACAGAACGAATGGTCATTCACGAATGTATGACGATTACATGAACGTGAAAAGCCCTAAAAGAACAATTGATTATTGAGAGAAACCCAAAACATAAATCTGAAAAACTGCTATTGTTTTTCCTTATGTTTCGGGGTTGAATCATTCCACCCATCATCAGGGTTTATTTTCAAAAAAACTCTGAAGATGGGTGGACAGTTGTTTTAGATTTATATTGTGGGATTCTCTCAATGATATTCACAGCTAGAAATTTGCAAAAGCGTCTGCCATACCAGGGTTTGAACCATGGATTATCAAGATTGATATTTTGAAAACTTTTTGCTTAAACCATAGTCAGTAACCAGACAGTGGTTTAGTTTCACGATCGGATATTTTCACAAACCACATATATGGTATAAGCCCATCTGATTATAAAAAGCTTACCACCAACGATTAGGTAACTAACTACTTAAACCATTGATGACCTATAATAAGACAATCACTCACATGGTCGCCCATACTCTTTTCATGTTCAGTGCAATAATGAACATTGTAAAAATTGACGACTTCCGCTACTTTTTCATCATTGTTGTGTATAACCAAGACCACCGTATCAAATGACCGCGAACATTTTAACACATCAATGACCGGCGTTGAAGGAGCTAAAATAAGAAATATCTATGTTTTTCTGATTTCAGACCACTACTCAATACATGTACATACATTTGTATGCCTTCGCATATGCGCAACAGTTGAGTTCAAAATGTACCCCCGGTACTTGCAAATAAACTTCTTGTGGTGTCTGGGTGAAGAAGTACCCGCAAAATTCTAAACAGTTATTAAAACTGGGTGACATAGCCCCACACAATTCTTAATATCATAGTTAACCTGTCAAATAGCTGAGATCTTTCAGTAAAACACATTCTTTCCGGAAATCAACAGATTTGGTTTTCAACTGAGCTACATCGGCAGGTAAAACAGGAAAATCTTCTCCAACTGTCGTTCCTTTCATCAGCCTATAACAAATATAAAATTTGTATGTATTACAGCGTCAGATATCATTCATTGTTTGGAACCTTTGAACTGAGAGAAAAATACATATAACTCACTGGTCGTTAACAGTTGCCGACAACTGCAGGAATCTTCCTTTATCTTCTTCTTTTAGTAATTCGTAAGCATATGATATCAGATTCTCAACCTGTAATGTTTCAAATGCAAGTGTAATCAATTCTACGAATCTGTTTGACCAAAAATTTATAAATTTACTAAATTAAAAACCAAGAATTCATTCAATCAAAAATTAAAAATGACACGACATTTCAAATTCTCACTAGAGATCATCCTCAGGTGCGACAGACTTTAGCCTCACATATGACGATGATCTCTAGAGAGAGTTCAAAAGGTCGTGTCATTTGAAATCTTGGATTAAATAAATTCTTGGTTTTCTTTTAGTTCTGTTCATGGTCGGTTTTTGCCATATCGTCTATTCTCCACGTTCGAGTGTGGTTATTCTACTAAAACCATGAATACAATATGTGGATGAATATCATTGTACAAATGTGTAACATTATTTACGGAAAAACAAACCAAACAAACAAATTAGGGAGTGGGGACGAAATGAGAAAATGAGTAATTCTGGAATCAAAAAATTAGGGTGAATTTGTGAACACAGACGAATAGCTCAACACAGGAACTTTTTATGTCAAGCGATGTTTGAATACTATGTTAACAATCACAGATGACACAAAAATAGATGCTGTAATTATTCGATCGTGGAAATAATGATGAATGCTAAGCATAAACGATCAAAGGCTAATTATATGTACTTGACAAAATTACTAATAACAACTTAGGAACAATATTCATCTGCAATAAACCAGGATAAAAACACATTGATGTTTTGAGTGAGCACAAGTGAGGTACATAAAATAGAGTGTACTAGGAAAAATTGGATACTTTATTCATTTAAGGAGCGAAAATCTATGGAAATCGAGTTACTGTTTTCAGATCGCAAAAGATGAAGATCGTGATTGCAACACTGTGTATTTTGATTATCATCGCCGCTCTTTTGTACGGTAAGTCCTCGACTTTAGCAGAAGAACAAATTCATTTTGACACCTTCTGCCAGACATACATGAATTCTGAGAGTATGTACTTGGATATTTCATTTGTGATTATGGAAGTTGGTTTTCATTATAAACCTGTTGCGTAGGTTTCAAACAGAACAGAAATCTGGAATTTCCTATAATAATAATTTAAATAATAATTTTCTGGCGGAATAAACTGAAAACAGTAGAAATATGTGAGGCTCAATGCTTGGAAAAATCAGTTTTCACGCTTTTTCAGTACTGGCTAATTAATAACCAAAATTGCTGGTGATAATTTAAACATTTAAAAACATTCCAACCCAGTGTTCTACCTTTTAGTGCATCAGCGTATAGTTAGTTACTAATATTTCAGGTAATGTTTGTCAGGTCCTGCCATTTTTCCATAGAGATAAAAACTTATAACTAATAACATCAATACACCATGATGCCGTGTACTAAACTAAGCCCATAACCGATTTATACACCGTGCTGCGGTGTACAAAAGGGTTAAGATGCATTTTCTTTTTGTGTCTTTGTTGCAGACTGTGAGTCGTATGACAGACGTCGTTCAATCGGGACACGTACTTCGATAGGGACACGTACCTCGATAGGGACACGTTCCTCAATCGGGACACGTACTGGGACGCGCAGTGGCATTAGTACGAACCGTCGTTACACCATACGATTTGACCCGAGTACTCCGACCCGCAGGTTGACTCCGACCCGCAGGTTGACTCCAACCCGCAGGTTGACTCCGACCCGCAGGTTGACTCGCAGGTTCCGGTATACTCAGACTCCGACTCGCAGGTTCCGGTATACTCGGACACGATACACCGATCGTAATCGCAGATAAAAAGATTACTTCTCAACCACAACACCGCCCTTCTAGAACGTCGACCGAATGAACAATATATAAACTGACTTCAAAAAATGTATCTAGCTTAAATTCATCCATAACCTGAAATTTGTATAAGCAGTATAAAAATATTGATCTCTTATGAAACTGGTCAGTATTACCAGAAATAGAAGGCAATCATAAATCCAAGTTCTCCTTATTCTATTGTCATTTACGTCATAACCCTGCAATGTTACTACAACAGTTAGTCCGTATGGAAAACATGAGGTTTCATTTCTATGGACAGCGATGCCGAAAACCTAAAAATTTAAACAAAAGTAGCAAATATAACGGGTAAGTTGATACGAAGTTCAGCTTTAACGGTATTCGATGCTATGAATCATTAATTCGGATCAAGAAATCTGGAAAGAAACATGGTGGAATTTTTTTTATGATCCGAATGGAGAGGAATTAAACGAATATTCTATTGTCATTTACGTCATAACCCTGCAATGTTACTACAACAGTTAGTCCGTATGGAAAACATGAGGTTTCATTTCTATGGACAGCGATGCCGAAAACCTAAAAATTTAAACGAAAGTAGCAAATATAACGGGTAAGTTGATACGAAGTTCAGCTTTAACGGTATTCGATGCTATGAATCATTAATTCGGATCAAGAAATCTGGAAAGAAACATGGTGGAATTTTTTTTATGATCCGAATGGAGAGGAATTAAACGAAGGGCAAAAATGGTGCCACGATTCCTCTTCCTCAGCCAACTGTTCATACACATAATTTAATTAACTCAACAAGGTAAAAAACACATTCCGCGCATGTCAACAAATCTTCCCACAGATATAACAAACAATACCTTTGTTCTGAATTTAATCAGGTGTAAAACATATAAATCTGAGTTAACAAATGAGGCTCGTAACAATTGATATATATTGGGGTGGATTTGATAATCTTCGCTGAGATCTAACTGAGCTCACGTCGAAAAATGAAGATCGCGTTAGTATTGCTATACGTTTTGATAGTCATCGCAGTTGTTTTACATGGTAAGCCTTTTAACTAAAACTGAACTTGCTGAATCAACACATACTTTGTAGAAAATATCCTAACTTATTGACGATTCTAGGCAGAAAAGGGAAGGGCCTTAGTATTTCAAAATCATATTTCTACAGTTATAATTTAATTTACAGTTTAATTTTTCCAGACTGTGAGTCGTATACCAGACGACGATCGTCGCAGCGTTTAATACGGACGACGGGTAGCACAACGCGTCGCTACACGGGAACAACTAGTGACCTAAGTCCGACGCGTCGTTTCAACACACGATTTACTATTCCCACTCGCCGGTATACTGGTACGCGCAGGTACCGCTATACTCCAACTCGCAGGTACAGGAGACGCTACACCGATTACAATCGCCGTTACAATCGCAGATACTTCACGACCACAGCATCACCCTTCTAGACCAGGGACTGATGGAATTAACAAACTTTAAGTATCTATTTCTAGTGTGAAACTATCCATTACCGGTACTTTGAATTTGTTATACAGCATGGAATACTGTTATCTACTGTTCTTAATATAAACTGGTATGGGTCTACCAGCAAGGCAATCTTTCAAAATCAAAGTTCTCTTTGTTTTGGTCTCCGTCTTAACTCTGCAGTTTAACTACAACCGAAAACCTCAAAAGAAGCAAAAGTAAAGGTAAGTTGAGACAACAAAGTTCAGTTTTACAGCCATATACAATGCCACGAATCATAAATTTGCAATTGGTGGAATAAGAAGATCCAACATCTGGTACAGGTTTACTGGGACTCGCAAAAATGCTGGTATACAATTCACAAGACCCAACACCAGTTAGAAGCACAGATACTTAACTACCATCACCCGGCCTTCTACCAGTGAATGACTGAATTATATACGGTATAAACCGACTTCAAACATCTATTTCTAGCGTGAATCCATTTATTACTTCGAATTTGTAAGCAGCACAGAATTATCGTTCTCTTATAAATACTGGTAACAACTACCAGAAATAGAAGGCAATCATAAATCCAAGTTCGCTTTGTCTTATTTCGGTTTTTGTCTTAACCCGGCCACAAATTGCAAATCTACATTTATGATATATCATTTCTAAGGACAGGGACGGAGAGGAACTAGCGCACATGGACAAGTTTAGTCACCTTGGTGCAGTGGATTTTATATTCGTTCTGTATGTCTTGTATGGCGTTGGTTTTACTGCGATTTTCATATTCGAGATCGGCGATGAAATAACTGCGTTTATTCTCGATTTCTCTGATCAATGAATCGCATTCTCGATTGATCTTCTGTCGACGAGTCTCAACCGACACCTGTACACGAAAAAACAGACGCATCTAACAAAAAACGTTTACTAGGCTGTCAACCTTTGCAGTACTTTTTTTATAGGTAAGATTTTTTTTTTAGGTAAGAAGTCAATATCTGGTTTACGATACAGGAACATTTTCTATCGAAAATAGAAAATATCAAAATCATCATCAATACTTTACGTATTTCTGCGTGAATCAAACAGATTAAATCAATAGACCAGGGCCCCAGTATCAACTTTAACTAATTCATTATCAATTGAGTTCACCCCTCGGTTAAAGATAATCCTAGTCTAAAACCAGGCCCAGAAGAATAAGAAATTGGGAAAACAATGTACTGTCAGGGAGGAGGGGTGGCTGTGGGGTGGCTGTCGATTTGGTAATAATAATGATATTTCTTAATTCATCTGCTATATAACAACAAACCTATACACAATTCTATAAATAAAGTATTATTAGATAATGTGTGCGTAAAAAGGGAAAGGACAATGGACAATCCAGGAGGTTGTACTCGAGTGGAGGCCCATTGCCTTAGGATGATTTACAAAAAGATGACAATGACAGTGCTGATATCAACAATAAGCAAATAAGAAAGATGAAAATAATATGATATAATGTAGTTATCACGATAATCATAATCAATAATCCATTACAATAACAATATCAATGTTATGATAAAATCAAACCTGTTAATCGTATATGATAAAATGAATAATAGATAAAGAAGCATCTTTCAAGAATTTGCTTAAGCATAGAATCAAATATCCAACTGTCCCCGATTTAAGACTACCATTATGTACATACAGTATCATACATTCATATAGAAGGCAATCTGCATTTTTCAAGAGAAACTATTGATTAAGAATAGTTACTGCGCCTATATAATTTAGGGAAAATTGCTGCATTTTTTGAAATTGTTTATTAGCTTTCCGTTGGTGAAAATTACGCCAATAACATAATCATACGAACAGGGAAGCTCGGCTGGAAGTGTTTTACGTAATTGGCAGAAGAACAAGGCGCTTATTAAGTATTATATACTGGATGAAAGCCAAGTTAATGATGCAGTGCATTATTTCCGGGTTACCTGGGAGAGTTGCTGAGTACTCGAGTATCTCAACCAATAACTTTGATTCCTGCTCATATTCTTAGATTCTGTAAAAATTTTTTACTGGTAACTGAAAATCTGATATTTTTCTTACCTGTAATTCTGTAAGTTGTTCCTGATGTCTGGATACTGCATCGGTGATTGAAATATGTACAGAATCTAATTTCTTCAGATTTTCAGTGACAACTTCCTGAAAAGACAAAGATAGTACATTCACCTTGGCAAGCTTTTTTTCCCATTCATAAAAGTGCATGTATGATAGAGATCTGATCACTTCCAAGCCGTAAAAACCAATACTTGAAAGTCTTTTTATCGCCTCTGATCTTGAAATAAAGCGAAATCAAATGTGATTTTCTTTAAATATAAAATATGCTCAGCCAATGTTTACGTGATGACAACATAGATCGGATAAAGATTATAAAAGATCAAAACATACATAGCTTTAATGACAGGTAGACTGTTATTAATATCAGTACAGAATTGATGAGCAAACCCCACAGTTGATGAAATAACAGTTTGCTCTACTGGTATACGTTTCAAAGTTTTGACTAAATTTCATAATGAGAGAAACTCAATTTTTTCATTACTCTGATAAAAAAGTTTAGTAGTCAAAAGCTGTCGAAGCTGTCAGAATTAACCGTTAAATAATGAACCGTGGTTTTTGCTCGTTATTGTCAGTCCCTTGGTCTGTGGTTTAATTTCACGATTGCATATTTTCACGAAGCCCATTCGATTATAAAAGCTTACTACCAACGACAATTAGGTAACTAACTAACGCTCATTCATACTTAGCTTGAATGAACTTGAAATTGCTGCAGAAAATTTCTAAGCCAAGCGAAATAAGAAAAATTGAAGGAAATAGATTTCTTACCTTAGTCATCAAGAACGCCTGTTCTAGCGACAATAACTGGTGATTTTCGTGCACGCGTAACTCCACGCAGACGATACACGCTAACTGCTTACAATCAGAACAATAAACTTTCCCTTTTTCTTTATGTTCGGTGCAGACGGCGTCGTTCGGTCGCGGGTGCAACGACGGTTCGATCAGCCGATGATCGGTAAACGGCGGCCGCGCCGGATGCGATATCTGCAAACAATCCGAGCAGTACGACGCGTTACAATCCTGACACGACCGTTTAGCGCGACGCGGCGTTTTACCGTCGCACATCTGACACGAGATCGTAGCGTCGCTAGCTTCGTCACGATCGTCGTCGGTCGAGCCGCCGCTGTCGTCTCGTCTTCGCGTAGACGCGTCTTCGCTCAGCGATCCGTGGTGAATTCGGTGTATGATATTTTCGAGGGTTATAACGCGCGGTAGCGTATCGACGCCGCCGGTCACGTACGAGCGATCGCGACAAACCGGACATTTCACGAAGTTCTGATTAAACAACTGACTCGTGCACTCGTGACACAGTATATGCGAACACGGCAAAATTATGGGTACTTTGTATAAATCCAAACAGATCGGACACAATAACTCGGATTTCATATCATCGGCCATTTTACCAATACTTCTTTCGCGTTTTCTCAACTCTATCGGTACTTTATTCTACTCACAGCACTGCATCCTCTAATAGAAGCTACTAGCATAAACAGTCTATCGCGTATAATCCTCATGGACTTTTCTCCGAGTTCAGCGAGTCCTTACGATAATCCTCTTTTTTAAGGCAACTTCAGCGACCTAACTATAGATATAAATTGCACACAAAATGTTTCGCAATTAAAATGTCTGAAATTTCGCCGGAATTGAAATCGGTGCATGAATGAAACTTACCATCCGTATACCTGTGCATTGAAGAAACTTTTAACGGCTAAATTCCTCACTTTTTAAAGGAAACATATGTTTCTATCGAACGAGAAGCATCGCAACTGATAATACAGTATGAGGTAGTATGATTGCTACTCTCAAGAGCTATATATAACAGAATGTAGAGAATGGTTCAGTACACGAGCTCACCGTCATAAGACCAGCTACGCAGGAGAGATGATAAACATTGTTTATCCAATAGACTTGTAGCCTCGCCAATAAATATACCATTACCATGCACCATCGTCATCCAAGAGTTTCTCCATAAAAACATTGATTGTGTAAGTAACACAGGGTGGCAACTTTTATTTTTCCCAGACTATTTCCCGACGTGTACATTGTTTTCCATGACTTGATCTGCTAAGAATCCAAACAATTTAAGTCAAATATGTAAGACATAGATGGAAACTGTTTGACTTTACACCCGATCTAGCAATCTCAACGAATTTCCCTGACTTTTAGCTTTTTCATACAAAATTCCCTGAATTTCCTTGAACATAAGAAAATTTCCCGATTTCCAGGCAAGCGACCACCCCATTACATCCTATAGACCATTTGTCCTTCGATCCTCTTAAGACAATACAAAGCATTCTTAGAATGACCCTAGAATCTGTGCCATGATCCAATCATCTTTTTGTCCAATTAAAATCGAATGCAGCATCGCGCAGTTATTGACTGCTGAGGAATTTTCTAATTAAATTCTCATTTGAAACTGTGAATATTTATCAGCCTTCAGAAATATCAGTCAAACAACCCTAACTACACTTAATCTAATTTTTACAGAATTTGGTTTTTATTCCAAAAAAAAAACATTATTTACAAGTCAATTACAGGTGATATTTATGTATATAGATATTTATGGCCAGTACAAGATTTTAAAACTATACAGGTACAAAAAAATATCATATGTATATAATATTTGCACACTTTCACCAGACGACATAACATCGAACACTTACTAATAAACAATCAAAATGCAAAAAAGTGGTTTTTTTTCTCGAAAAAACAAAAAAAAGTTTAAATATGAAACGATAAGTAAAAAGTTAAGATGCGGTAATTTCGAAGAGCACAAAAAATTAACGAATGCGCCCGTCTTAAAACGAAATGTAAGTCATGAAAGAAACTGCAAATGACATCCTGGATCATCCTCTAGCTTGAATAAATATATCCGTGTAGTAGTTTACTTTGAAAGATCTTTTTCATTAGTTAAATTAGATTAAGATTAGGCAGACAAGAATTGAATTTTGCCAACTTAATATCATCAACTCTCTGTATATATATAAGATAAAATGATAACTTACGACTCGGGATCTTATCCTAACTAAACTAAACTAACACTTTTCTCTACAATATGCGTACATATATCGCATAGAGATTTCTTATAGATAATTGCTTAGTAATATTTCTCAAAGTACTGATACTAACACCATTTTCATCCTCCCCGGCAGGAATTCGAACCGGATGGCATCGAGATTGCCACGGTGCGAAACCCTGCCACACTAGACCGAGTGTGCAGCTTAGATGATATCATTATTAGACAATCAGAATCCTGTTTTATTTTAGCCCGGGTTTTCCCATTTATAGTTCCGCCGTGAAATTTGCCTCAGCGATTATACAACAAGCAATCTGATTGGTGCCGCAAGTTTTCGTGTGGCAAAGCGGTGCGCCCAGTCAACCGTGGCTGATTATAGCCATGCCATCAGGTTTGATTCCCTGCCGAGGGAGGATGCACCATTTTGGGCAACAGAACTTCTAGGGTTAAGCCTCACATACCGTAAATGCGATTTTCGGTAAGAGCTGACGTTGTCACATTGTAATCAATCATATTCCCCCTAAAACCCTATTCCATCCATCGTAAAGAAGTGATTTATCCCAGTTTTCCCCTACAGCAACTTCCTAGTTTTAAATGCACGTTGAAATCTCGCTCGATCGTTTCTACGATCAATCAATTAATCCTCCCGATTTCGAAACACTTATATTTTCAACAATCGGCGACATTGCACGCACGACAACCTCCACGAATAAACTGAGGTAGAAATATCTGCGAATGTCCCCAGGGTATATATACCCGGTATATACATGACGTCCACGATACCCGAATTTCGACCATCGAAGTCGACGTTTTAAGTTTCCGAAGCATTGCACGCGAGCTGTGTTTGAGGTAGTGTGGAATGCTTGAATTCTCCGCGATTCTCACAGTGATTTTCACTCACTCACTCACCGACTAAGTACTCTTGAATACGGGAAGTTTCTCCAGCAATTCTTTGTCTTCGTCCGTCTCTTTGCTGACGACGAACAACGTGTGCCCGAACCCGGCGGCGATGTCTAGAATTTTCAGTCCGGTGAGAGGTTTCGCTTCCAACGGCATCGTCGATGACTTCGGTTTATGTTCGCCGTAACCCTACAAATCAAAATAAACGGCGCTTGATATCGAACATTTAGACGTTTTGTTTTTCGGTTACCGTAAAACACGGCCGAGTTGTTAACCCCAGATTTCGCCCCTGAAATAGTAACCCAGCGACCTATACCGAGTATAGTTCAGTTCATGGTAGAATAGCCACAATCAAACGTCGAGAGAAGACGATATACCCCGGTAATAAAAACCCTATATTTACAAGATTAAAAACCGATAATTTATTGAATCGAAAAATATATCAAAAGACACGACTTTCGTACTCAACCTAGAGATCCTCATCAGGTGTGAGATCGAAACGTTGTGTCTTTTAACATATATTTTTTGATTCAATAAATTATCGGTTTTTATACTTAATCTGTAAATAGTGGGTTTTCATCATATAGTTCAGTTCAGTTGATGTCGCAGGATTACTCATACGGGTCTTAAACAAATTTATATCTCACAGAAATTATAACTTCTGAAAATTAAATGTCCTAAAAAGAACAACCGAGTACACGATGAAGCCGCTTCTACTGGAATAACTAGGAGAATTTAAAAAGTTACCATAGAAGCGACAAATAAAACGCTTAACGTAGTTGTTAAAAACAGGTTGATTTTCTATTTGCAATAGCACACTCCAGTGTATTTTGATAACAGTGGCACTTATCATCGAGCATGTGCATCAGGCAATCTATGCACAGTGTTAGTATTTGACAAATCAAGTGGCAAACAATGAGAACAGGTGTTCTGTCAGAATATTGACAGACCAGTATAGAATCGAGCGAAGATCAATAGAATTCGTGACGATATAAACACGCCCCAAAAAGTATCGATGGCTACCATGGCTTAGTAAGGTAATGCGCTTAGTAAGGTAAATTGAATATGAATTATCTAATGGGGTAGAAAAGTTATTAAAATTTACGAACCAGTTCTCCGTACGTGGGACTTGGAGCCCAACTGATAATGCTGTCATCCGCATGAACTATCATTGAACGACTCCTACAAAAGCGGAAAACTTGACAAATTCAAAATCATGAAAACCAACATTGCAGGGATGTCAACCTCTGAAAAGCGCAATCAGTACCAAATTGAACATTTCATTGAAATATGAAAGAAAATGTTCATATAAATCAGTAGTCAACACTAAGGCCATCAGTAACATCTTTCATATTTCTTTACACATATTTCATATTTCAAACAAATCAGATCAGTGTTTCTCAGAATGAAAAAGTAGCAAGTACCGAAAATCAGGAACAGTTCGCAGCTCTGTCATTGAAGCAAAATTGTGGCAATCCACAAACATATTTTGCTTATCATTCAAACTGTTTACTCACCCGCAGGAAAACTTTTTGACCATCCAACCAGCGAGATCATTCACCGGTTTAGGATACATGATTGCTTCGCCTGCTGATTTAGTCTGACCCCATTGATACAAACAACCTACAATTTTCAATAGTCAGGGATTAGTCGAATAGCCGCGCATTGATTGAAACGTGATGAAAAATATCCAAATCCAAAATACAGCAGACTCCCCTTAACTCAAGTAAATCAGAGAAATCTCTAGGTTTAAAATGTATTCATTTTTCATGCGAATGGTTCATACCTAGTTCGTTGAGGCACAGATTGAACGCGGTTCCCGCCGCGATTTTGACGGCACCCATCTTCGCGCGATCGAAAAACGACAACAAACGCGGCACCATTTCGTCTTTCGGCGACGAATGACCCAGCCGACCGTAACCACCGAAACCCCACGAATACAGTCGCTTCTTCGCATCAATCGCAATCTGTTAATAACAAAGAAGAGGAATGTACAAATAAAAGAACTGATGAACTTTATAAAGTTTCACAAAAACAGACTACCTTGGTGTCTCTCTTTGTAGTAGTTTTAGTTTAATCGAAAACAAACAGAAATCATTCTGATTTTGTGAGTTTTACCATAAATTTTGGTTAAATTTTGGTCGTTGTTGAGCTCTTGAAATAGTAGTACCTACTTTCATATAAGGTCTAGGAGCATTTACTTATTGAAAGGATAGAGAAGTCAAGCTTGGTTGATCTATTCTCGGTTAAACCGTATAGTACAATGTAGTTGCTTTATCTGTGCATATACATTTATAGTGCTCCTATTTCTAACTAATGTAATCCTCTTTTTTTAACATTTGTGCCGCAAAATTCTTCCTACATAATAAAATCCACATCTCGACTTATTCCGTCCCCATTTTTTTTTCAATTTCTACCTAAAACCTTATGTGTCATCCGTCAGGTATATAAATTTGTGGAGAAAAAACTTATAACAGCGTGTATGAAGACAGACCAGTGTAGTACATGTAAAAAGTGTAGTACATATAAATCTGAGAATATAATAGGAGCCAACTGTTTGACCTCCTTCATTTACCGGTAATGACGGTGCCTAGTTTCAAGTGACTTTAATTGTAACCACATGATATATAAGAAGGCAATTTAAACATCTATAAACCAGATATTATGCAGCTTCGGCATTTTTGTTATTGATTGCTGTTAATTCGTAGGAGAAATACTCTGCGCATCATCGCGTAATCCACGCTAAAAACTCGACGTTGACTGACGTACATACCGTGTGATTAGCCCCGCATGCAACATCCGTTATCGTCACATCTTTCACCGGTGTCACGTGACCGTCGCGACTTTTCTCGATGAATATGACAACTCTTCTCGGACGCAGCTCGCTAGCGAAACCCATCCTGCTCGCCGTTACGAAATATTCACCGTTCGTATTATGCCCTTAAAGAAAGAATGGACGACTGTGAAGTGAAAAACGATTTTCATTTTAGCCAAGATTTCTCGCGAAACGGTGTTTACCTAATTGTCCGTATTCGGGCAAACCGAAAGAATACAGATTTCCTTTTACATCGAGTATCATCGAAAACTCGGCACCACAAGCGACCTTAGCAATCGGGTGTCCACTATAATCAATCTGAATTAAACAAAATGAATTACAGTGGAATTTGGTAAACGTGTCATCCGTTGAAACATCAAGTCACTTAATTAGTCTTTATTTTTATGTCCCAATTTCTAATTGCAATAACTAAAAGTAAGTCATCATTCGGATAAGTCATCAACAAAAAGACAACTAAAAACGAAATTAATCTTTTCCTCGGGTCAACTGTAAGATTCAGACGCGGATAGAACTGTGGAATTTACCTTTTTAGGTGTCAGAACTGTTTCGACGGAGTTGCTTCCGATCCCGAGTTGACCGTTTTTATTATCTCCCATTGCATAAACTTCCCCCGTATCTAAAAAAACATAAATAAGAATCGTCGATGTCATCGCGGGTTCCACAGATTTATAGGTTAAAATGTTACTCGAGAATTAAATAATTGAAAATTGTGTCTGTGTTTCCTTGATGATTAAAAGAATTAACGAGTTTTGTTCACTTACCTGTCAATAATAATGTGTGATTTCTTCCGCACGCGGCGGAGACAAATTTTACCGATTCCATCGAACTCAACAACGTTGGTTCATCGACTCTTTTGATGGTTCCGTTGCCGACTTGACCTTTTTCATTCCGTCCTGAAAGAAGTTACCGTATGCGTAACAAAGGTTTACTCACAATCTTCGAAAATTCCCGTTTGATATTCACAACTATTTAGGAAAATAGCCAAAACTCGGGTGTGGAGAATAGAAAATGAGATTGAAACCCACTATAGGCCAAAACAAACTGAAAAGGGTCATTAAAAATTTTTTTATCGAGAATTAAAATAAAAGACACAACATATCAGTATCTCTTCGGAGATCATCGTCATAAATCTTTTAAATTTGGGACTGGTACTGGTATGGGGCTGGTAAACTTGGTCGGGTACTGGTAAAATTGGTCCAAGGTTAGCAAAGTCGGAGTTAAAGATAGGAAAGGTTAGTTTGGAAATGACAAAATTGATTTCATTTTTGTCAGAGTTGAAAGTCTGAGTTGCACATGTCCGAGTAAGGCGAGGTTTACCGTAGGGTTTTCGTCATATTAAACTTTAAATTCCTAGATCAAAATTTACATAAAAGTTCAAGAGATTATTAGTACTACAACTGAATAATCTGGACGCATAATAAGATTGAATTTATTTCTTTTACCCCAAGTGTAGGCTGCTCCATTGTTAGTTATTGCGACACTGTGACAGGCCACACATCCTGATATAACCGTGTGAACTTCTAAATCTTCAATAGTCGACAATCGATGCGGCCCCAAAAGATTTGGACCGCCCCCAACTTTGAGGCCTAAGAAAATAAATTACAATGACATTTAATTAACACTTTTATGTGGAATTCACATATTTTCACATCCAGTTTTTACGTTTTTTAAAACCTTTCACCGGCGTTTCAGTCAACTGAGTATTGTGCGACAAAACCAGCAGTAAAACTGGCGCTTAAAACAGTGTTCAGTTGCCACGATAAGAAGCAAACCCATCATGGTATATCAGGGTCCTTTATACAGAAGCATTTTGCTCAAATTAAGGGAGATTCAAAGCACCTTTATTGGTGTTTCTATTTAGCGTTTTCTATTTAGTAAGGAGCTTAAGGAGTGATAGGGACCTGTATATGAAATCGAAGGACTCAAGTTCCAAATATATACGCCTAAATGAAGAGGAGCACAAGGGATACATGCATAGGCCCTCTGTGCTTCTAAATGTTAAACAGAAAGAACATTCTGCAGCACAGATTTTCTGAAAATAAAATTTCACACAAATTTGTAAATTTTCCACAGATATTTAAACTTATAAGAAAGATTTTTCAAATTTATCACATCAATCGCATCCCTGACATATATTTTTCAGTCTGAGGCTGATGCTAAAATTTTACGTTGAAATAAAATAGACGTACTGGTTTTGGCTGTGACTTTCCGTCCAATCAGATCCCAGTTAGTTCCACCAGTGAATAATACCTGCCCGTGATTGGTCGGGGCGAAGTTCACCTGCAATCAATACAACAAACAAATCATTTATTCAGATGAAGAGATTTTTGTGTAGCAAATAAATACTAGAGTGTCAAACCAAAAGAGAGATTGTTGAGTCAGGCTGAACTTCTATTTTGATGCCATAAAAATTGTTACAATAATGCTTAAATCCATAGATAACTAAAATGCATTATTTAGGGGGTATGAGTCAAATGTGCATGATGTTATCAATATTAGGGCTACACTGGTCGCTGAGCAGATTCAAGTTCAAGGCCAAGGGGGTAGCGGTATAGTCCAATTCATCATTGATCCCCACTTCCCTGCATGGTCCCCGGTATCTTATAAGCAATATCATGATATCGCGCCTGCAGGCATCTCACTACTGGTCTCCACTGCAGAGCAATTTTGTGAATTTTAGTTCATTTAGCATTTTGGAGTATTCGAGAACAAGTTTCCCCTAATTGCTTTTTTGGGGCATTTGTATCATTCTTTTTAATTAATCAAAAATATTCTTTAAATTTTTACTTCATAGCCGCATAGGCCTAGTTCGCACTGAATTTCCATGCCGAGATCTAGTCCTTAGCAATCTTAAAAGCCTTTTTTTATTATTCATAAAGGCCCCAGGCAGTGTAGCCAAGTGAAGTGGAGTGGATTTGGCCCTTTTTGGAGAAATTTGGCATTTCAAAAAATAATGTTTGTGTTTGTTCATGATATTCAGTATGAAATGAGGCGAACGTAAATAGAATTCTGACAATAGTAATTCTCTTCATCAAGTAACGTTAGACTTCATACTGTGAAGCTTACCACTTTTTTGGCGACAACTTCTGGTTGAGCTTCGCTGTTTATCAATAATTCAGGGGGAACATCTTGAATTAGAATGCAATCACCACTGTTTTGATCGGCTTCCTTGTCACCGTTTTTATTTGCTTTACCCTTTTTCGTCGGACCGTTGTCAACATCGTCGACTTTTCTTTTTACTCGTGGCATGTTCGTAGTTAATTAATCGTTACAAACGTTCGAATAAATCGTATTTTGTTAGCGATGCAGTTGGCAAATTGAGTTCATTCGGGCTTTCGCGCAATGAGTGACAATGATCGACGGAAATTGACGGAGTTTGCCGAACGATTGATTCAATTCAATTCAAATTTTATTTAAGCTAAAAATCATCCGTTTAGTCCGGACGTTCTTGGTAAACACCACCCAGGCTTGGAAGAGTAGTCTCCTACTGATCAGTTTGTCGACTAAAATACTGACACAAACTCAAAAAAAAATATTTACGGGTGTGGGTCACGAACAAAACCAGCAAATATGTCAAAATCACCAAACAACTGTATCTACTGCGGCATGCGAGTAATATAGTTCACCAGTTCACCACCAAGGATAGCGGCAGCACTTGACGGCTCATATTGAATTGATTCAGATACAAACATATGAGGCATTCTGAAGGTCGTCGAGCAGTTCAACTGTCAAACTGAAAGTGAAACCTCTTTCTGCTGGGATATTTTAATTTCGCCGTGTACTGATGGAAAAACTTCATAAAGACGTTCTTCGAAAATGTCGCCCTTATTTGACAAAAAATCTAGAGATGGATTTGCTTTGGGATATACTGCCTTCTAAATGTATATTCAGTGACAACATGATTGAAAAATTCAAGGTAGGCCTTAGCTTGTTAATACATTAGTTAATATTATAATTTTTACAATGATGTAAGATAAAATAACAGAAGTAAACACTTCATAGATATATCCACTTTTTAGAAAGTATGGGTACAATTTTCAGAGGCCTCGTCATTGATACAATTAATCTTTATCATATTATAGGGAGAAAAGACGAATGTTGATCAGGCGAGATTGATGCTGACAGAACTACCGACAAGAGGACCTAAAGCATACGAACTATTTCTACAAGCGTTAGAAGAGTCCGAACAATGTCACATACGAGATAAACTGCTTAGTACAGAAGCTGAAATAAGGTAGTCTTAATGACTATGACTTGATTTATCTAGAATTGCCTTCTATTTTTTGCTTAAAGCAATTGATTTTGATGTATAACATTGAAGAATATTGGTTAAGACTATCTAATCAAGATTTATGAACCTTCATTTTGTTTAATGGATTTTAGCGGAAAGAAGAGAGGTTCATTTGACGATCCCGATACTAGTAAACCGATACAGGCTTCTGATGGTAAGCACGCAGTGTTCAAATTGTGATCACCAGTTCACAGGTGATGAACTTCGGTTATCGGAGTTAGTCTACTATTTGCGAACTAAGTTAAATTAGTGAACTAAGTGAATTTCTGACAATCTGAATTATAGCCAGAAAATAGGATATTTTCTGGCTGTAGTTCAGATTTTCTGAAATTCAGATTGTCAGAATGCCCAATTGCACTGTTCACTATTCGCTGTGATACAGACATTGTTCCAAGATGGCCGACACTGTGAAATTCGTATGATCGCACGAGACCAACTACAAAACCTGATGTTCACTTTGAACGTGTATCTATAACCATATCTATTTTACAGAGCTTTTTAAAACCCAAGGTATTTTGCCTATTAAAGTATCTGCAACTCCTAGTGATTTACGAGAAAAGCTTTCTAGAGATAGTAAAAGTGTAAGTTCTTTTGTTAGATATCACTATCTTCAATAGTCTAAAATTGCAAAATAGTTCAGGAAGGAATCGAGTTATTTGTGAATTTCATTTCTATCTAGATGTATAAAGTAGAATCATCACCTAAAGGATATATGCTGATCATTAATAATAAAACATTCGTCAGTTCGGGGTGGGATCGGAATGGTACCGATATCGATTGCAAGAATTTGGAAACACTTTTCTCACAGCTCGGTTTCAAAATCGTGATTAAAAATAACCTAAAAGCAGTGGTAAGTTTTTATATACATATGTCTATCACTGAATCATTGATTATGTTTATAGATTCTCAGGGGGACTTATGAGACTTTTGCAAGTCTATCAAATTTTTTAGTTCCCCTTTTCCTTTTTTCAACAAAGATGATTGTTGGTGCATTTCAGTGCGTGAGTATGCTCAATATTGCCTTTAATAGTGCCCTTTCGGAACTTGAAAAGTCCTTCAAAATAAACCCCTCAGTGTGGGAGTACACCTAATAATGCCCTTTTGGACATCAAAGTGCTCTTTTGAGTTCTTCAAAATTGGCCTCTGATTCACGTGAAATTTATTTTTTAAATGTTTCAGGATATTGTGAAAGCAGTGAATGAATTTGTTTCAAAACCACAGCACAATCTCGTTGATTCGTGTGCGTTTGCTATTCTTACGCACGGATCGAAAGATGTCGTGTACGGAACTGATTTAGATACAGTCGAGTTAAATGGAATAGTCGGCTTGTTCGGAAATTGTGACGCCTTGAAAACAAAACCGAAGTTATTCATCATACAAGCGTGTCGTGGGGGTGAGTAAATGAGAACTTATAGTTAACAAAAACTGAAACAAAGTCCTTACCATTTAACGAATGGCAGTCATGTTAAATATTGATTGCAGGTATGAAGGATGGTGGTACTATAGTAAATGTACAAGCAACTGATAGTGATGGTAGCGGTGGTTTTCCTGATAGTGACCCAGATCCTCCGAGAAACAAACTAACCTCCAAATGCCAAAATGATGTTCAGATGATGTCTCAAAAATGGCCTAATTTTACAGATCTCTTGATTGGCTTCTCTACTTTGCCTGGTAGGAATTTTCTCTAGATTTCTTAACGCAGTTAACGATTAAGAATGTTTGACGGTGTATTGTGTTACTTGTTTGCATACTTGTAGGTTATGTTTCATGGCGTAATAAAGAAAAAGGAAGCTGGTATATTCAAGCATTGTGCGAGGTATTCAGCTCCCATGCTCATGATGAACACGCATTGGATTTGTTGACTAAAGTAAGATATGAACCATCGTTATATCAGGTTTTGTCTTACCGTTGTTGTCTGATACTGCGGATCATGCAAAGAACCAATTTAGACTATAACTGTTGACTCCTTGGAAAGTAATGAGTATAATGCTAAAAAAGGTTGTGATCTAATGTCAGACTCGACTATGAGTCCACTGCCAATTTCTTTAAATAATTTAATTCATCACCTACTTTATCGTCACTCAATTCTTTATGAGCAAACAATACAAAAAAGCCCAACTTTCGATTTTAAAAAGAAAGTGATTGAACTATTGGCCCATGGGCAATTGTTTCATTGCAAGAGCACGTCTTGCTAATACACTCAAACTTGTATCATTACAGGTCAATCAAAAGGTTGCTGATAGCTTCACGACGGAAACAGGTGAAAAAATGACTCCTAATCCAACTTATACGCTGCAGAAAAAGTGGTATTTCAAGCCGGACGGTTTATCCTCTGAATAGACATCAATTAATGATCAATTTCTTTCATCTGTGCTTCGATTTCTATGAGATAAAGTCTGAATTTTGAGGCTACTATTCGTACACACTGTTCATATAATCATACGCATTTAAATATACCATAATCTGTTACGAGTAATTTGTTGGAACATCCTTGAATTTATAAGGAATCGAAATTAATGCTTCCTTCAGCATACAGGCCCCTATCTAGAACGGGTATCACTCTGCAGCTTGGAACTACCCTTGAAGACTTTTTCGCCGCTTATATTAGACCAGTGATAATTTGTTTTAATGGACAGATAAACATAAGGAGCACCCAATGGATAAATGGTGATCTTTTGGGTAATGGCATAAATTAAATTCATAATCACCAAGCGATGAGCCACGAACGTGAAAATACAAGACGTAAGAAATAATTTTTAGAATGATTGAATCGTTTATTTCATACACATAACATTTCATGTAATTTGAGATTGAATCAATATCAGACAGACAGACAGTCAGTGACATTACTTGTGATCATTAAAATATATCATACACATCATCAATACTCTCTCAAAATCAACTAAAAAATCAATTCTACTTCACTTCCTTCAACATATTCAAAATTCACAATCAGAACCATCAATACATTTTCTTTTAAATGCTGTGCTAAGTGAACCACCATATTTATTCAGTATCTACATTTAAGAAAGTCCGAGACATACTTGATATAGCACGAGTGTATTCTCGGTAACTGAAAATCCGCAACACATTAAAACCCTTGTTTAAGTTTACATATACAGTACCTGGTGTAATCATATTTCAAAAAGTTGGGAGACCTTTTTTGCATTACTGCACTATCCATTATTTCAATTCATCATTAATCAGTGTCATTGTAAAATTATCATTTCTTTAAAAAAAAAAGATCAATGGTTTGTAAAACCAAATAAAGTAAAAACATCAATAAATCCAATACTAATATCATTTATCAGAGCTGAATCCATTCCATATTGAATCTAATATGAGCCGTATCACAATATCTCGATAAATCACCAATCACTTAGGACTAGAAAACATATCTTCGCGCTTGGTGGTTTTTGACGATTAACCGAACAAACTCTCCCCACTCGGTCCCGGTATAGCTACGCCGCACAACGATAATACGTATAATACCAAAACGAACGCGCCGATTACAGTCCCCGTGGCGAGAATCGAAATGACTCGCGATTTGCACGAACTCGTATAATTCGCCGGCGCGAATATGGCGAGAAACGCGATGCACACGGTCAACGTGTATAAAATCGATACGGTCGTGTTCATCGTGACGATCTGACCGAATTTCGCGAACGGTTGAATCATCGTTTGCGTCAACGGAATCGCGGCGACTACGGTCGTGATGGCGCTGCTCAGTATCGATACGCCGATGTGACTCGCGGCCGCCTTCGTTCTCCATTCGCGTAGTTTCTGTTTGCTCTGAAATTCAGGGAAAATTCATAACTACTGGTACAATTCACAAGTTGATATGGAAAGAGTAAATGTAAATATTTTCATTCTCCACTTCTATTTTAACCCGGCTGGACGACAAAATCTATATTACAGTATCACTATCCTATAGATAGTGATATTTGGATATATTTCAAAAATATTGTCACCAGTACAGGGGCCGATTAAGGGGGTGGTCTCGGGGTCCGGGGCCCTGCTTTTCTATTGAGGTAGCATCAAGGCATACATGTAGATCATTAAAACCTGCTAATTTGAGACTCATCCACTTCGAAATTGCATATTTTCGGATGTTTTTCTTAAGAAAATATCCAACAGCGAGGGTGGGACCCCACTAATAGCTTATGATGCCCAGCTTGATCTAAAAAATTTTTGACCCCTGCCTTCCAATTTTCCTAGATCTGCCCCTACAGTTCAGAAGAACCTGCTTCAAATCATTTTAGACCAAAGAATCTGCTGAGAATCCGGATTAAACATATTCTATATACCAGTACATTTCATGGACCATGAATAATATGTGGATCAGGTCGAAATGCAGATTACACTGATCCAGATTAAGAGGTGTCACGATAAATACATACCTCCATAGCGTGAAGCGGTGGATTGACACCTGCGAGTAAATACCCTTCCACTAGGTGAACACAATAATCTACCGATGATCCGACTAGTATAGATAATGACACCGCTTCAGTCGCACCCATCTCCCATCCAGACATAAAAAATATAGCCACCACTAACAAAATCATTCCTGCAAATATTACAATATCTAAGATAAGATTGTGTTAGACAAGTTTCAATCGAAGGTATTAGCGATTCTGGATTACTAACTCTCTACTGGTCTTTTTTCAATCAGCAGATTATACTGTTACGGCATAAGGCGTATACAGGTCGAAACGAACAGATTTTGCTCCACTTGAACTGCCATGTCATATTTTCCAAAGAGTAAAGAGGTAGAGATATCATTACTTACCAACAATTGTAACGAATATGATCGCTAATAATACAATGTGTCCCGTAAATATCGCGACAGCAGCCGTACATATGAATAACGACAGAATCAAACCGTAGATGGCACTGCTTACTGCGACGATTTCCTTCAATACCTGTCGAAATTGAAATTCAGTTGAAAGCATTGCGTAAGACGGACATTCCGGCGAAAAAAATCGGTTGAATTGTACTTACATCTTCCCAGAATCTAGATGTATGAAAGATGCTCTGCAGCGGAGAATCGGCAGTGAGGACGTTAGTTTTGATATGATTCAAGAATTCCTCCCATTTCAAGTACTGTTTGTAGGCTTCGAAATACGATTCACTTTTCTTTGTAGTCTGTTCGAAAAAAAAGAATATCAACACTGAAAGAGCGATGTCGAAATTATATCGAAACTGTAACATCGAACTATTCTATTTACCGATTCAAAGGCAAAAGACATCCATTGTAACATTCCGTGATTACTGAATCCCATCAGAGCTCTAACCGGTAACTGTTGGTGGTATACTCGATGGTTTTTCGGCAAGTTTTTGCATTCGTCGTATTGATTGAAGATAAAGTCCGGAATACCATCTGAAAAACAACCACATAACGATACACATGAAACAAGCCTAAACATTGTAACGCATATTATGGGGTCATTGATTTACTTCGTACGCATTAGGGGAGGGGTCGGTGCAATAGCGTACTGTAATGCTTAACCCTTTCAGTGCTGGCTAATTAATACCCTATAGTGCTGAAGATAATTTGAAAATTCTGAAAAATTCCACCCTAGAGTGTTAAATAACGGGAATATCACTATAATGCGTCCACATCACAGCGCGGTGTATCGTTAGTTACCAATATTTCACTATGTTTGACAGGTGCTGCCATCTTTCAAGAGAGATAATTAGTAATTACTAATTAAATCAATACACCACAGTGCGGTGTACTAGCAAAATCCATCACTGCTTCGTACACCGCACTGCGATGTAGACGCACTGAAAGGGTTAATGTAAATGAAAAAATGGTCGATTTTGCGTACATGCAGGGAGGGGGGTCGCTTTCAAATTTTATGCGTACGTAATAAATCAATGATCCTTATTACGAAGTTCTCATAATGAACCCGAGTGCTTACAGGTTGGAAGACATTGAGCTGTTTTCGGTTTAACGAGTTCCGTGTTGTTAGCGAACAATTTACAGATTCGACACAGATCTTTGATCACATCGCCGCTGCCAGGCATGCGCGGAAAATCTTTAAAGGCGTTTTCGAACTTCTTATCGTAGATTACGCTACCCTGAAATAACGCGAATCAATTCAAAACTAAAGAATCATATTTGCTACTGCCGTTCCATTTCGACGCGTTCAACTAACCTTCTGAGTTAGAACATGATTTGTAGACACGTTACTACGATCTATGCCTAGTATACCGAACACTACAAACACTGCTGCATCGGTTTCGAGTACTGGCGCACTCGCTTGATATTTGCATTTCTCTCCATTTTTGCCGCACGGTTTGAAATCTTTCGCCGCCGAACCGTTGTCAGGATCGTCTGCGACATTAGCAGACGCTGCTGGAGTGGACTCTGCATTCCGATGATGATCAGGTTCTATAATATTCGAGTTATTACTCGTAAATCGTTTCGATTTCTCCGATGCTTTAAGCGTCCCGTTCCGTATATCATCGATGACGTTCAGTTGGGTTTTATTTTTAGAAATCGCTTCAAGATCTTTATTAATCTCTTCGGTTTTATCACTGTTTGCAGTCTTTTTATCTTTTGTGCCTTCATTTGTAACCTGTGCATTTGTAGAGCAAAAGATATTGCTATCATTTCATATTTCGAATGGGAATTTTATACAGCAATTAAAATGGCTGATTAACTCATCTACTTTTATCTAATCATTCGGCTTACATCAACAATATACAGTCAAACCCCAATACAATGATTACCATTCGACAAATAATTTTTCTAAATTTTAATCATGCAAAACACTCAATCTTGGTTAAGTTGCTGAAGTTGCGAAGATTGTTACACTGACAACTTGAATGATTATGACTTATGCCGAATAAATTGAATCACAAATACAAATTTGGACGCAAAACTAGACAACTTATGTGTTATAACTATTTATCTGATAGTGACTTCACCAAGTTTGACTGTAGCAGGATTTTTTGTACTGAAGCCTGAACTCTAATACGAGGGTTCAACTGTACCGATAGTTAATCCAATGACAATCATATGTAATTTGTGATCAGCGGTATTGCAAAATCGGGCTTAATATACTTACCGTAAAAAGTCCGGAGCAATCGTCGCAGCGAATTGCCGAATTACTGAGGTTAGCTTTCAGATCATAGAATTGTTGTAAATTAGAGGTTGGTTTGAATAGCTGTGGTGGATGTGTAGCTACGTGTAGTTGAGGCACGAGGACACAGCAGATGATTAATATCATAGTAAATATTGCTGCAATTATACAGTTTGCATTTGGAATATCGATACTTTGAAAGGAAAGATCAAAGAAAGCAAGGAATTCTGGTATTGCAAGGATTTGTCTGTCCAGCGTATTAAGTTGAGTGCACCAATGGGTCTTGAGTAGTTCTGATTTTGAAGTTTTATCATTAACACATTAGCTGCCATCATTGCTTCTATCTAAAGGGCATATACATTGAAGAAGGGCGAGTTAAGTATCCATGCAGCTAAAACAAGGATCTTGAAAATTTTGAAACTTCAGTGCATTTTCGTATAATTTCCACCAAGGTACTTGAGGGACATTCAAGAGAAAGCTAAATTTTATGCTGCGGACAACTGTCTTATCATAAGTTGCGGGTGGAAAGAGTGCCCTGAAAAATATTGCCACACTATTTTCAAGAGGGCACAGGGTCCACCCCTGACTGTGATCGAACCTTGTTTCAATTTTCCAATTTTCGAAAAAAATTCTAGGTTTATAATAACTGATATTTCATAATCCGAAGTCATTCTAATGAGGTTCCACGTAGCAGCAATTACTTTGTTCACATCGCCAGCAAATCAGGAACTGTGTCAGAGGGCGAATAACTAACAGTGAATGAATGGTCAGATACGAGATAACTCGTAGTGGCAATGATGGCAGAAGTGGAACTACCAAGATATTGAGATGTTATGTGTTCTCTTGATGAACTACCCTCAACTGATACTGAACAGACTATACATATAACGTGCAGCCTACAAAGGAACAGGCATCCCGGTGATATCAAAGCACATCCCATTCACTACCAGTACTTATCAATCGGTTTTTTTCACATACATTTCATATAAAAGCATTGTACATTTTGACTATAACGATATATCAGCATTTTTATTGAATGCAGTGTTCTCGTACATTGTAGGAATATACGCTGACTTTTCTTTTATGCCAGAACGAGCTCACTTACCAAATATTAACCATCGTGCCTTTATCACAGGAATTGCAATGAAATAGTAAATCAACACTTGTATACGACCAGCTAGATCACATTTACTCGTACCAGCACTGCTATTACTCAATAATTCCTGTTCCAACTGTATCAACGGTTCATCGCTGTCCCATAATCCTAAAACATAGAGAAAATTTCTACATGAAGAAAATGCGCGGAGTAATGATCGGGATATGAATAACGAAATATATATGAAATAGCAGTAGACCATGTGTGTGAGTGTGCGAATTTGTGGGAGGGAATGGAGTGTGTATTTGGATACCTGTTGCTACAAGTGCTCACTTTAAATAGGCTAACCCTGCTAAATATATATTTCAATATTTCATTGTATTCATTTCATTCAATTGTATGTATTATTGACTTATACCTAACTACCAGCAAAATAAAGAATAGACTCTGCCTTATTGAAAATATCGCTCAAACTGACCAGATACCGAGCTGAGAATTGGAAAAGTTCAAAACTTCACAAAATAAATTTCAGTAAAATACAAGGCTTTGACTGGTATTGAGTAAGGTCTACTGTAATACATCATAATATCGAATCCATTGCTTACCCTCCCCTGCTGCATTCTCGATATGCAATAATGGAACGTCTGTCTCTCCATCCTCATTATCATAATCATCATCATCATCATCAGCGACTAGGGCTGAGTTCGTGCTGAGGAACTGTTGTATATCCCTGGGCAACTGTAATCCCATCGTTAGGGGATTCTTTATACAACAGGCTACCCGACCACAACTGCAAAATACCAGTTAGATAATACAATACAGGCTCTAAAAGGTTAAAACAACATCATTTTTTGCTACTAACTACATTTACTCTGACATGAATAGTCAGTTTGTACTCTGGATCGGGAGTACAGTGTATTCAATTTACAAGGCAATCAAATTTGTTTTTGCATTATGAGGTGTTGCAGGTAAAAAACTGAATTACCAGGTATGAAATTCTATAACCAGGACCAATTCATTGCTTATGCATCAGATTAATTGAAAAATACTTTTATATATCATAGGTTATTCGATAGGATTACACACTTCAGATATCAAGGATATCAGACTTTAGATGCACAGGACATTAATGAAATGAAATGGCATTCGTTGAAAGATTTTTGTTAAATTTCTATAGCTTAACAATTCTAATCGAAAGACACGTGTCAAAAATGTTAAAATCATCGATTCGACGAGAGGAGAAAATGCCAATACATTAGAGGTTACCATTTATCGAAACATCTGTTCCACATCGGTGTCATTTTACTCCAGATGTTCAAGGCAGGCGGCATTATAAGCATAACCATAATCCAACAGCAGGCGACCATTAACGCCATAAACAAACCGAAATCGTGGATCGCCGGTATCTGAAAAGAGAAAGCAGCGATATAAATCTAGCATACTTAGAATTCCAGATTCGAGGAACCTACGACAGACAATGTCATTCGAATTGCGAAATACCCAACAGGAATTTTCATCGTTTTCAAATATATAGAATCCGATTTTTCTTCATTAAGAAATACGAAATCTAGAATCGAATTCGATTTGTTCGTGAAAGTTGAAATTTTAGTAACTTACGGATGAAGCGACGTTGGCCGCGAATGCAGCAGCCGTAGTGAAGGACGTAAACAACGTAGCCTTTCCAGCCGTACACACCGTCTTTAACATACGCTCACCGTCATTCTTCATATGATTCAGTTGTCTGTATATGTTTATAAACACAAATACATCATCGACACCTGAAAGATATCTGTTGTTTGACTCATTTCATTCAACGGATAACAGATAAAAATTCCAGGATACTCACGGATCAGGGGATCCAAAATTCCCTCATAGTTCCTAGACCTTTGGGATCAAGCACAGAAATAAGCTCAGTTTTGTCTGAGACACAAGATGATGGACGGCATGCTGAGGGACAGCAAACAATTTCATTCAATGTGGTACCGCTATTGTGGCAATCGAGGATTCCACCTATGGCAGGTGAGGATCCACCAGGATCGCTAGTGCCACTGGGTTATCGCGCTTTAATTTCTTCTACATTTCAATTAAATTGGTTAGTAAATCAATTTCCAGTAAAACTATAATACTACACATATTGGGAACGTTTATCTTATATCTATGTGATGACAACACATGTTTGACAACATTTCCATTCGGAGCCTAAAAGTCCAATTGAAAGTTCATCGAAAATGAACTGATTTTCACTACATATGACTGAATGTATTGTCGTGCCATCTGGTTTATGCCGGTGCCCCATTATTTCAAGGATGATCGTAGTATGATTTATGTTAATTGATTCCTTTGTCCGACAAGCGCTTACGAACTTACCGATGCCTATAATGACGAACGCGGCGGCTCCGTTCAATATCCCCAACGACGTAATACCGAACACGACTCGATAGAAGAATATCGACATCGGGAAACTGAGCACGATCGACACGATTCCCCACCACGTGAGCCACAGCGAAAACGACGTCAACGCCAACATGATGATGACTATCGACGCGAAACTGAACTCGGCGAGGTGCATGTCGTTCCAGAACGTGTGATCGACCTCGTAGTCAAATATCTCACCGCCTCCGTACAATACCAATACTTTACTGAAACATTTCAAACGACAATGAAAAATTTACATTCGAAAATTCGGCAGACTGGAATATTTAAATTGAAGTATAGATTCAGACCAGAACACCTGATATTTCTAATTCTACTAGTTTTAACTACGAATCAGAGTTATTTTTAATGTCTAAATAATAGTTAAATTCTAATTGAACTAAAAATTATTCTGATTATGAGAGTATTTTGATATTTTTGAGAGTAGAGCTCTTAGAAAGGGTAGAAACTACTCTCGAATAGTTGTAGGTCAGGTCTGGGTAGATATGGTTTTCGATAGCGTTAGACAGTAAGAGTTGGACCTACTCGGTTGAAGCTTTCTTGAATAAATCGATATAACTTATAATGAAATCCCTGAATCTTGAGTCTTGTTCCTCTCTTCGATCACTAATACCAAGATAACCTAGAGAAAAGATGTTTTTAATCAATTCATAGCAAACGCCAGTGTTCTCCATATGCTGGAATTCTTTTAAAGGGGCTTCATTCATTGTTAAGCGTATGACATCGGGGCAGCTGAAGTAGCAAGGCTTTCAATCCCCCCCAAAAAACGAACATTTTCGTTTGACTTTGGTGTAATCTTCTATTTTCACATTAGCTCAATATATTTCACAGCAATTTATTATCAGTATTGAAAGTATATTGACATCCACTCAGGTAGTGGCTGATTTTCAAAAGGGTGGTCCTGGATCAGAGGAAAGTCTATCACATTTCCGAACAGGAAAATATCATTGCGAAATTACGCCAAGTTTTCCTATCTGGCACTGTGAGAAGAGTCGGAACAACGTCTCAAACTTACCTCTCAAAGGAGCGCCGAACACGATCTCCGTATGAATAAGATTGCCTTTACGCTCAGTGGAATTGAACTGGTCGCCGACGAAATAATAAAACGAATCGTGAGTCATCGCGAATCGTAACGCGCTCTCGACGTTGATCAGTTGACTGCCGAGACCGTCGTAGTGCAACACGCCGTTTTTATCTTTCGACGGATAGAAATACGACAGTAACGAATTCGGCGGCGAGCAGCCTTTATAGTGCCGCAAAACGGGGTCGTCGTTTTTAACCGTAGTTCCCAGTTTTAAACAGAAATCGGGAAATTGTTTGTGTTCGATGATGGCGCGTTCGATTTTGTGAATCGCCGCCAGGTGTTCGGCCGTGAATATATTTTGATTTTCGTCGCGTGCGACGTAAGCTAGCTGTAATCGCCATCTCAACTGCCTTTGAGTAAATCTGAAATAAATGACAAATAAATATTTCGTTGGTCGATCTGACAAAGGGTAGCCGCTTTTTTCTACTTGTTTTTCTTTTCCCCTGACTGTTCCCTGACAGGCACATTGTTTTCCCTGACTTGATCTGTTAAGAATTCAATCAACTAACACAAATACATAAGACATAGACGGAAACTGTTTGATTTTACACACAATCTAGCAATCTCATCAATTTACTAAGACTTTAAGGTGTTAAGGTTTTTTACAAAAATCCCTGACATTTTTAACGAAAAAAAAAAAAATTCCCTGATTTCCAGGTAGACCACCACCCTGATTATTGACTTTTGAAAATAATTTCAACAGCTAATAACATTCAGATTTAGGCCTACCTAAAAGTTCTTGCGAAAGGAAATTCATTATCCGGGTGATTCCGTACGGATAAATCGATTCCTTCTTCGATTTGCCTGTTCTTCAAAACCGACGGTCGATTTCTAAATTTCAGCGCGGAACTCGCAGCGGGATGACCAACCGGTACGTCGCTCGGGCTGTCGTCGCTATCGGCAACGCTGCGAACGTTCCTTCGTTTGCGAAATCGACTCGAATGTTGAACGGCGACGATTAACGCGTCCGCGTGTTTCATCACTTTATGATTCGGTATCGTAAACGCTTTCAGAGATTTGTCGATCGTCATTTTGGGCTCCAACGAGATCAGACTCCATAATCCGGGTCCCAGCGATAGCCCGACCCCGAACAACAACAGAAATATAGACACGAACGTGTTCGTCAAAGCGAAAATGGCCGCTTTTCGACAGAAGTTCGCACACGGTCGATTCGGAGGGACGACTGAATGATTGACGAAACGGACACCAGGTGGCCGACTATTAACTTCGCCATTCATCATTAGTTCTTCATGTTCATCCTCGAGGTCTGAATCCGATCCGATCGTAGCATCGATGTTCAGGGGACCAGCAGCGCTGTGGCCGTGTCGATTTAATCTAAACGGCATTCTTCTCACGTTAGAGATCCGACGCGAATGACGGTAGGTTTCCTCAACGTCTTCTCACTCCGTCTCCTTGAAGGAAGAATTCAGAAAAATATTATCAAATCGGGAGAACAAAAATCACAGCTTGTTGCTGCTTGGTCGGTGAAGGTTTAATTAATCTAGGCCTATCAATCAATCAACAAAATATAAATACTAGGCCTACCCTACTCCGAAATTTCGTCTATTCAATTATTAGGAAATCATTAGTTGGAAACCTTAAAATACTATCCACCATATTTTTGATCTCGATCCTTTGTTTTCATGTTCAAAGAATATTATTCTGTGGAACAGCTGACGTGAAGTCTAAATTTATCTCTTCATTTGTTTTTATACATAGTTTAGGGTGGAGCCGTTGGGTGGCAGCAGTATACGGTCTTAAGAAAAAATTGCGTCTAATCTATCATCCGGCGTTCTACCCTCACCTACCCTCATTTCAAAAATAAAGATTTATCAACTAATTAATCAGTGACCATTTCTTGCTTGCATTATTATCCAGCCTACAGATTTATTGAGACTTGTGTTTATCAATCCATAGACAATATTGTTAATTCTTGTGTATCAAAGTTAATTGGGAATCTTTGAAGTCCATCCTCATAGTATTTCATAGCCAGCTTTTCTCCACCAGGCAGTTGCTCAGCAAACAAAACAATTCAAATCATAAACTAAATCAATTAACTGTACATATGTATTATTTATTTAGTTAGACTATGATAATGACTTTAATTTTTTTACATAGACATTTTTACTATGGATGCGTTACATACAAAATTCTTCATCCATCATTATAAGTACATGTACTATAGAAATAATCATTGGACCCCAAAAAATACATCAGCATTTTCTTCCAGATAAATGGCTTTTGCAAGGTGAAAACATTTCAAGACAGTGCTCTATAAAAGGATACAAACAGACTTGCAAATTACGTTTTGATCGCATTAAATCAAGATCTAATCGAAAAACATTTAAGTAATACTTAGTAAGACAGGGGAATTTTCTAAGCAAACAATTGATTTCGTTTTCTGAGGTTCATTGTTCTGATAAGAAAATTCTCAAAGGAAAATATTCTGAAATTTCTGCAAATTAAATAGAAGCGGAACATCATTCTTATTCAAGAACGGAGTATAACAAAAGGAGTGAAAGAGATCATCGCACTATTCCGGAATGTTCCAACTGGAATGGCACCAAAACATAAATCATTCATAGCACAGTTGTCTGAAACTGGACGCCGCACGTACGTAGCTCGCTAAATTCAGGAATACTTCATCGCATATATATGTATATATCTATATAGGCAGAGAGATAAATCTAGGCTAACGGAAAATTAATTAGTTTCTCTTTCCAAGTATTTTTGGTTTGTTTGCTTCTTGTTTTTTATTCAGTACAAACAATAATTATCTGTACAACGCACATGCAGAGTAATCAATAGTGAAATAGCAAATAATCATATAATAATAATAATAATGATAATAATATAAAATACAGTCATCCCTGCGTAAGCAAGAAACAATACGAACAGCGAATGAAAAGTACTACAGAATGCTCGATGGCGGATCCAGATGGGAGCTCAAGGCCGTGTTGAGAATACAATAGCAATATTTCAGGGCACTTTTTCCAGACAATAAGACAGCAGTCTGCAGCACAAGATTTAGCTTATATTCTATCAAATGTCCCTCAAGCGTTTAGAAATTGTTGCACTGAACTTAGAAAATTTTCAAGACACTTGGCTGCTTTTGGCTGCCTGGATACTAACTTGTCCTTCTCCAGTGTATATGCCCTTTTCATTTCGTAATGCTCCTGTCAAAGTCTACGCCTGGATCCGCATCTGAGGCTTTACTTTACACATTTAGTTCACCATTAAGGAATTGTATATCGGGTATCAATTCTAAGTGAATGTACAATTTTTCATAAGTTTACTTTTGATTGCGTACGATTAGGCAGGTTTATGATTTGATAATACCACGAGTGGGAATTAACAAAAGTCTAGACTAGTCTTAATGAATGTTCGTACCGTGTCGTTGGAATACAATAAGAAGTTTACGAAATGATGTTCGTGCTAAAAAAAAGGTTAACCTACTTGGCTAAAAAAAAATTTGGCCTGGCTAAAATTCTGAGAATCTTCGCAAACTTATGGCAGATGAAAATCCCCCAGAAAATCGATATCCCCATATCGTTACTATGGAAATCAAGTCACTGCAAATCAGTAAGGCTCAAATTATTTCCATGTTATAAGTAATTAATATTTGGCTAGCCTGTTAGTTCATACAAATAACAAACTGAATACGAGAGTTGACCTTTATAATTTAATAAAATATAATCGAAATTCAACACCATCAATGTAACTATCGTAAAAACAGCCAACTCCTACTCTGACTGTTGATCATGGGTTTGGTTAAAAAAATAATTCATATATCTATATCAACTAAAATGGGACCGAGTTGATTAAGCAGAAATAGGGTAAATTAATGAACTTGACGCATTCAAAGCCGAAATGTGAAAATCACGAAACATAAAACGATTCATCAGCAGAGATTATTAAATACGGACAACTTTCTGACTTACGCCGTTACTTCACAATGGATAATAAACGCTGTCTCTAGACGCAGACTAGGGTAACTTGTTAGCAGCACAGGTGCAGTTAGAATAGGTTGTCATGGCAAAATATAAACTGAAACCCATTTCCACGATATAAACTGATTCAAAACGATAGGCCCCGGTCAAATTCGTTATCTGTCGTAGATCATTAAACGTGCGTGACGTCGTTCTTCTGTTTCTAATTGATTACTATCGTTTTACTAAATATAATAATAAATAGCACCGACGTCGTCGAGGTCGTTATTTCTTCTCTGCGCGACGAACCAAGGCGTCTTTCAGGTCGCGTTGTAAAGCGATCTGGTGTTTAACATCCCCGAGTGAATTAATCGAACGCAAGTCGTTAACTATGTCCTTTGTTTTACCGAAATAGATTTCGCCCAACGTCATTCGTATTTTGTTCTCCATGTCCTGAAACAGATCGCGAGTAAATCTTCAGACATTCTGTATCGGTTATGTTTTTTTACTGATATTTGAGGCTGGTTTCATCGATCAGTCAAGACCGACATCGCTCGAGTCACTAAAGCATTTAAAATCAGGGTTCTTACAGATCGGGGAATACAAAATTCCCTGATATCTCTCTGACCCTCGACCAATGATTCCCTGATTCGATTTCAAGATATCCTCCACAGGGGCTGCTTTTTCTCAAAGGCAAGAACAACAAGACACTGAAAATCAAAATTCCGTCTTTTCCGTCTTCAAAACCAGGATCCCTTGATTTTCCCTGATCTGTAAGAACCCCCTTAAATGCGCCCATAATGAAGTATTTGATTTCGAAATTACCTCAACCATTTTTCCAATGTTGACAATATGTGGACTCGCTTCAGAAACAATACCATCCATTTCCGCCTACAATTCGAAATAGATAACGACAATTTTTTTCAAATTAGCACATAACAGAATCAGCTTTTTCTAGAACGGAAGCTGCACGAATACACACCTGTCTAGTTAAACTTCCACCTAGACTCATTGTGCCCGATCCTGATTTATTCGTTTGCATCCATAGCATACACGTGGACGTCAGTTTATAGTGCGCTCCACGACCGCGGTTCTGGAATGTGGGAAATGTCGAATAAGATTGATAGTCAATAGAATAACCTAGTAGTTACCGATGTATGATGTGCAATACTGAACAGGATGAACACTATCACAGTAAAAACATGTTACATGCTTGCAACAGATTGGTCTTTCCAGAATTTTTAAGGGTTTTTCTAGGGAATGTTAACCTAAATTTTAAGGGTCAATCATAATTATTGACGCTATTTTGATGACAGTTCCTTTGATTATTGACTATTAAATACCGGTAACTAACAGTCAATTCATAGTCTTTAACTGCCAAGACTGGCATATGGGCATTGTTCACTACGATGGTCAAAGATTCATTTGGTACCAGAATTAGAATGAGGCAAACGCCTCGAATGCTTCCGGCCTGAAATTCACAGCTGTACCTGAACTTCAATAACATGTATACTATCCCAGCAGCCTTTGGTTTTCTGCGAGCCATCGCCGGCCTTTTTAACCAGTATAACGCCTGCAAATCCGTGATCCAAGTCCCACAGATAGACGGATGATACAGCACCTTCGAAATACCTGTAACAGGGAGATATTCCGTAAAAATTTGTGCCAACCGAAAATCATTATCATAAAAACATACCTATTTAGACTTTAATACATTAGACTCCTCTTAATTCAAATGTCTTCAAATCGAATAATCATATTATTCAAACACAAATCTTGGAACCAATGCGACGGAATGCAGATTAAATTACATTATCTAATTCAAATGTACCACATAACTCAAACACATATCACAAGTCAATTCAAGTGAGGAGAAGTCTACACTGTACAGATCTGTCTAAATTAAAAATCTATTCAAAATCTTACATCTCAGTGTATTGTTCAAATGCACTATTCGCCTCGATTTCTAAACTTCTCAGTCGATCGGAAGGCAACGCTCCGTCGTCCAAAGGTGGATCATATACATTACTCCAAGGAGACCTGCATTTAAGATCAGCTCATTTATAACGTTTCCCTTGATGCTTAATCCATAGGAAGAAAGCTCATGGAGGCAAAAAAACAGTTCTATAGTTATTTGTTAAAATTGGACTATTTCTGATAGAAACTCAGAACTGAAAGTTGGGACCTGGGTGTCACTAGTATAGTTTAGTATACAGTACTGATCTATTTTGCACATCAAATTTATATAAGTAAACTGGTATGATGCAAAATACATGTTTTAAATAAGAAATTTACCCAATGGCAGTCTACTTAAAGACAGCGGAATAGCGTATGAAAATTCGATAAAGGTTATATAATGAAAATTCTAATAAGTTAGATAATAAGGGTTCTGTGACCCTGAGAATGAACTTAAAGATATATTTATCAATAAGCTCCTACAAACTAAATAGAGAATATGGGACCAGACTAATATCAATAGGTGAACCTGCGAAGGAACTTTCGTGGTAGGCCTATATCTTAAATGTTCCTTATTTTTTATATAAATTTAGCTAGCTATTTGCTAGGGGCCTGAAAATGTTCATGTTAAATTGTTTTAAGTAATAAGCTTCTCAATAAATAGACCTGACCAGACAAATATTAACAAGGCCAGGGTCGAGTCATTGGGCAATTACCTGTAAGAATCACCATCGCGATTATAATCGCAAAGTAGGTAGTCGCGGCCGTTTGTTTTGTCTCGAGCAATTTTCAAAGGCTGATCGACTGATGATAGCAAATCTTCAACTAATGATGGCACCTAGAAATGATCATGACAACACAATTCATGATCAAAATTTGGCATATTTACTTAAGATTCTAAATTCTAATGAATTGACAAGAAAGCAATTTAACAATTCAATTGACACGATTCTTTTGTAAACAATAAGAAAATTTAAGTTGATTGTCATATTTCTAATGATACTTTTCAAATAACTGGCGAAATTTGTAAATATTAATTTCTAGGTCTTATTTTAGTAACTTACCAGATCAATTAAATCACTTAGATTCTTCTCTATTTGCTGTGGCGGAAGCCGGCGCATCAAATCTAACGCACAGTCCAGCTGTCGTTCTGTCTGTAAAGAAACAGTATCAAAACGCTGAAGAAGGTGGGTACAAAAATAAGGGGAGGGTCACAAAAATGTTTGCAAGACTACAAAAAGTCAAAATCAAGACAAATGCACTGACAGTGACAGCACCGAAACAAAATTACTGACACCGATCTAAACGTTTGATGAAGTTTGATTTTAGCCACATCTGTTCTCTTTATAATAAGAGCATAATTCAATTTGTAGTGAAACATATATATCATCGAATTAACGACCAAAATTTCATTTTTACCATGATTATTTGAAGTGCTGTCCCAACAAGGAAGTAACAATATGGCAGAGACGGGCGTTTGAGCCAATCGGGACGCCGGATTCATCCTCGCGTGCCAGGGACGAACGCGGAAGTACATGTCTAGGTTAATCATGTGCATCATATTCAGTAACTATAAACTAGGAACTTCATTATATCACCTTATGGTGATTATATTCATCCTAAGAAAATGAATATCCCACAAAAGTTATTTCAGGGACTTATAGAAAACCTAGGATTCGAGCCTGATCACCACTATCGGGTACTGGGATACGCCATCGAAGCGGAACCGGTTCACATTCAGTCATGTGACCATCGCAAAAAATTCAAAATGGTGGACGGTCCATTGAATACTTGAATTACATTATTTTAGCGAAATCTGCTTATATATATATTGCCATTTTAATGGACCTATTTGACGACCTACCTGAACCAAATGGTAAATAGATGTACAAAACCGAGAAATAAAAATTACTGATTTTAGGACATTCCCCATCAGTTGCTAGCAACTTTGTTAATAAGAATGTGAATGGTCAAAGAAGTCAAAGAATTTTCGCGCTTCACTGTCTGTCTGTCTGATTTAATGACTGTCCCTAGTTTTTGGTTCTGATTCTGACTGATATTTGTTGATTTATGTATATTTATAGGTGCTAAGAAATTGCCGGATAAATACCCACCAATTCAGACACTACAGGTCCCAAACAATGAAGGGTCAATATTTGATGATTTGCCACCAGAATCCGCGGTGGCACGAGAAGAAAAAATTGCAGCTAATATCGATGGTGCCAACGACAGAAATGAGTCGAAACGAAAATCTACTGATGATAATCACGAGATCAGTAACAAAGAAAAACGATTCAGAGTCAATGGTAAAAACAGAAAAACTTTATATAAATTGCTTTCGTATATACATGTTATTATGTTGGGATGAAATATATTGTGAAAACACTTTTTCACTGGATGTATTCTCATTTGGTAGTTTGTTACAGAGTGAAAAGTTTTTGCGCGAGTTTACAAGGTGAACGCGATGAAATGCAAGATAGCCATGTTATTATTGATGATTTCAAACCGCAGGTCATTCGATCAAATCATGATGTGTAAGTTTTACTCATCACAGCAGGGGTAGATCCAAGGGGAGGGCGCAGGGGGTGCCTACCCCCCTCCTAGAAATATCAAGTTGCCCTGAAGTTTAACAAAAAAATACTAAATTGATACCTAAAAATTTTAAATTCATAAGCTTCTCTGTATTTCCAAAATACCAGTTTTCTGATGAGATTTCTTATGGGGTGCCCTTTTAATTGAATATGCCCTATTTTGAGGGTGCACCTTCCTGAATCAGACCCTAGATAATAATAATTATAATAATAATAATAATTTATTGAGCCTAAAATCCATATAAAATATGCTCATTGGCTTTACAATATAAAAATACAATTTAAACATTAAGATAGAAAAAACAATTTACATCATTAGTTAAAAGCTTTAGTGAACAAATGGGTTTTAAGTTGCAATTTAAAAACGTCAGTAGAAGGACTAGATTTAATTGCATCTGGTAAGGAGTTCCATAGTAGTGGGGCGGAGTAAGAAAAGGTCCTGTGACCCGCAGAGACTAGATTGACACGAGGGATGACTAGAAGTGATTGACTGTTTGATCTTAACACTCTAGAGGATGCCTTGTATTGCACTTATGATTTCAAATATTGTGGGGCCTGACCATTCAAGGATTTATAAGTAAGAATCAAGATCCAATCCGCCTCTGAGTAACAAATATAAAAATTATATATATTACAAAATTTCTAGTGCTCTGATTCCTCTTTTAATACAGCAAAAATGATTTGTTACAAATTTCAATGTTTTTCTTGTTACTAGGAGTCGCCTGAGTTTTTATGCTGTGTATGACGGACATGGTGGAAAACGAGCCTCAAACTACGCTGCTAAACATTTGCATATCAACCTGACTGAGAAATTCCCAAAGGGTAATGGAGTAAATTTCAAAATCTAAAATCGAACAAATAGTGTTCATAGAAAATAATATTAACCGTATCATCTTACAATCTGATTTATTGCAGGCGATTTAACGCAATTGGAGAAAGATATGAAGAAATGTATGTTAGAAGTGTACAAAAAAACGGATGAAGAATTTCTCAAAGAAGCTGCCAAACAGTCAGTTGTAGGACTAATGATGTTCTTATTAAATTGATTCTATGATAGACAATCGTAACTTGTATACTATATGTATTTGTAGAAAACCTCAATGGAAAGATGGTTCAACTGCCACGACAGTATTACTAGTAAACGATACGCTGTATATAGCTAACATTGGTGACAGTACGGTAAGTAATCGATAGGTGGATCGCGATAAATGTTTGAAGAATCCTGTACTCGGTAGATCTAGAATGGCTTATTTCTATTGTCAAGGCTGTTTTATGTCGACAAAATGATGTTAAAGAAACGATACCTATAACACTTACTAAAGATCATAGTCCGATAGCGTACGAAGAAAGACAACGAATACAGAAAGCTGGAGGCACTGTTAAGTAAGCTTTCGGATTTTATACACGTCCATTGGCTGAAAGTTTTGGGTTTGAAAATCTCTAGATAATTTTACCCAATTCTCATACATAACCAGGGAAGGTCGCGTGAATGGAATATTAGAAGTTTCTCGTTCATTTGGTGATGGTCCCTATAAACGTTTCGGGGTTTCCTCTGTCCCAGATATCAGACGCTGTCAACTCACAGATGGAGACAGGTAAGCCTTTATTGCTAACTGTTTTCCAGGCACATCAAGGTGAAAAAGATGTTTCTATATCATAATGGATAATGTTCGTTCTGTCTATCCATAGGTATCTGATCATTGCTTGCGATGGACTTTGGAAAAGTTTCAAACCACAGGAAGCGATTCAATTTATCGACAAAATATTTGAGAAGGTATGGATCAAATTAGCCAACATAACTATTGTCTCAACTATGTTTGACTGGCACAAATTGATGTATCACAGTAGACTCTACCTTACTCTTGTTTGGCAATCCATACCTGCTACCGATTAAAGCAGAATCTACTGTATTACAAATCATTCTAGTCTAAAAGTTTACTGCATTACACTTACTCTAGTGTAATCTAGATGTAGACGTTATCGATTATTTCAGGGTGAAGATGATGAATCTCTACTGTACAGTACAGCGTGTTCACAGATTGCATTAGAATCGGTCAGACGTCTCAGCGGTGACAATGTTTCTGTTATCATCGTAGCATTTACGAAAAACGATAATAAAACCCTATGACGAAATATTGTATTCTCGAATCTTTCTCCTTGTTCTTACATCAATTCACGAGGAAACATGAGTTGTTTAATACAAACAGATCTTCCAGCAAGTCAGGGCGAACTTCAGTTTTCATAACTAGTCGACTAGTGGTCAAAACTTATAACCCTAACACTTAGTTCAGTCATAACGCATTTCACAGTGTCTTCCATGTTAGAAATAGGTTCTAAATACAGCGTCAGTGCTCAATCCCCTGTTGACCATTTCCAGGCTGTGGTTCCTTCTAACTGACATTCAATTTCACTTAGTTCCACTAAGTCCGATAACAGAAGATGGTCTAGTGGTTTGACTCAAAGGACGACGTGAACCTACTCGCGACAAACATCTGAGACCAAAATATCTGTTCATGATATTAGAAGATAATTCATATCCCGCATGTAAATATTTGGTTCATCCTGAGGTTATCCAGTCACCTGGCTGATAACAAACTTCCGGGACTAGAGTACCTTCATAATTATAGATAACTCCCAGTGTGAATATAATTGGATCAAAATCTTCAGATCAGGCTAGTTGTTCATAGTACAGTGGGGCTTCCTTACAAGAAATTTGGACATCGATTAATCAGTTTAAACAAACTTTAAATTTTGTACCATTATTAAGATAATTTATCGAGTTTTATGCTGACATATCCTGGTGTCCTCAGAATTTCACTGTTACAATTGAACTGTCACCTGCCGGACAACAGACATGAAATAAAACTATTTCTTATAATATAGACGTCATACGTATATTTTCTAAATATTTCTATACAAAATTATGAAGGATTTAATAGCAGTAAAGTTGATTCTATGAATGTCCACCACTGTTGGGACAAGGATGGTCGGGGCCGTCGACTCGACCCGCGAATGCACGCGAACCAATAACGCAGCAAAATACACCAGTAACGACCATCAACATTCCGATGAACGTCTGTTTGCTGACTTTCTCGTCGAGGATCACGTATCCGGAAATGATCGTGAAAACGAACGTCAACGCGTTCGTAATCGGCACAGCCAGCGCTAAATCAGCCGTTCGTAACGTCAGGAAAAACACAATCGATCCGGCTTGATTCATGAGGAACGGAATCATGAAGCGTCCGGTTGACACGAGAAAATTCAGTTCTGCTAAAAACTGGAAGACTCGATTCGACTTCTTCACCCTTTCGATCCCTTCTCCGCCTTGTTTTAACATCGGATTCGTAAAACCCCATAAAAATGCGGCCAGAGTCAGATATACGATTTCACCTATATATTCCATAGTTGGAGTTGCTTTTGATGTTCACCAATCAAGAACAAATTAGGCGATTATTGTCTTCGACTAAATATTTTTCAAGGGGCAACCATCTTTTTATTGCGTAAAAGTAAAACGCGGATTAGGATAAATTCAAATTCAAGTACTTTATTGTCCATAAATAGGTGAGGGACATCGGACCATAGTGTGCAAAACATTATATCTTTTCCCCCGGTAACTTATTATTGACAATGCAAAAATAAATCTAAGTTAATTTTTCGAAGCCAACAAAGAACGGAAAATTCTGGTTTGCTCTCGGTGTAGAAAACGAAGAACTCAGTTCGTTTTAGAGTCCCGGGTTTACCCCTCGACACGAAGACTGCACTAAACACGCCAATACGGCGTAATGAAAATACTGTCGGGTTGGCACTCGGTGGTAAAATACGTAGTTCTAATCGTCCTGACTCAAAATTCACATCCGACAGATCATTCGCCAATAGAATGTGAATAATTTTGCGAACCCTGGCCTTTATAAAATAAAAACACCTGGCCCCTGATTAGTTTCCCGAGACGGTGAAAATCAGAAACTATAAAATAGCATAGCAACGGCGGATCTAGTGGCGGCTGAGTACAGTATCGTTGGTAACGCGTTGCTGTGGATTGTCACCAGAGACTAACATGGGCGAACGAAGAAATACCACTCATTAGGTAAGAAGTATTTTATAATTTGATTAGTGTACTGGACCTAATTTCTCATAGTTTAAGTGAACTGTTATAGAAGCTGGTCAATTTTGAATGAGACCTAGCTACGAACTAATTACGTAATATGATGAGATATGATACATGTATCGGATCATATAGATACCACGTACGACAGAGCTGAGTCTAACTTCCGAGATCATCAACGCAATGCCAATATATCGATGTATATATTTTCCTCTGATCATAATGAGAGACTGCAGCCCGATCTATTGTCGGATTTTAATCATTATTGCAGACATTGGCAACAGCCTCAGTATATATACGTAAATGCTAATATAACCATTGGCTTAGTGTTACCATTAATAAGACGTACGCGTGTAGTTTAATCCAACCCAAGCTAATGGGTTGGCATAATTACAGAGTAAAGAGCATATCAGAACCCTTGTTATTTTGATCATTTGTTTGACGCAAATATATTTTCGATGTTTGGACAGTAATGACGCGGACAAACCACAGACAACGAAGACACCGTGTCGAAACGAAACAAGATACCTGTTTACAGTCGACTGGACTTCGACCGGAAACGAAAGAGAACGCGTTTTTGGAAGGATATCGTTCCCCGTCCGCGGATGAATTGGGATTATCTGGCGGACATCCTGTGGTGAAAACAACGAAACGTTCCAAAGAAACGAGAGGTCGTCTGAAATCGAGAACCGGATTACAAAGCGCCGGTCGCAAACAGAAACGAAGGAGTAAGCGGCGTCCACGAGTTGCCGCTCCTTCGGGAGAAAAAATGCCAGATAAGAGTGTAACTAACAAAGATATGAGTTATACGGAAACGGAGGAATCTTCGATCCAGAGCAGCAGTCGCGATGCGTCAACTAGCAGATCAAGTCCTGAGCTAACCAGCAGGTACCAAAATCAACCCGGGCTACGTCTGGATTCATCGCAGCGCGATTCGAGAAAACCTCGGCGCGGTAGTGTCACCCCTGCCACTTGCTCGGACGAGGCCGACGTTTCCGACTCCGACTGCGGCAAGCAAAGGAGACAACAAAAGAGCAAAAAACGAATGAAACGAAAGAAGAAACGCAAAACAACGCAATCGGATCGCGATGTCACAACCGATCGAAAAACCCCGATTGTGATAAGGGGTCGACCAGAAAGTAAGTTATCTTAATGGAAGAATTTCTTGAAGATAATGCCGCTAGTCTTACTGGTACGTGGTATGGCAGTATACCTAAAAACGTATGCATCGAAGAAAGCGTTGTTGAAATGCTACTAAGGCACTACAGACGATATGCATTGCAGATCAATAGGAAATCTTTTAGTTGCCGGTGATCAATATAATGTCATTTATAGAACTTAAAAGCTCATTAAACCTATGCGAACAATTTTCATTCCAATATTTCATGAAAAGTAATCTTCGTTTCAGGTTTGACGCCGCCTTCGTCGCCAGAAAATTCTAATTTTGTCAAACGAACAACGGACAACACGAATGATTTCTCGCAACTAAACGCATCACCTCGGCTTCCTCCGCTTGAGAAAAAATTCCTTGTCCACGCGCCTGATTTTCATTCGGATTTCAAAAATCACTACGATCAATACAGCTCTAGAAAAGTGAAAGCTCAAAATCTTACCACTCCGTATTGTATGTATACCCAACAAGATCCAAATAGGCGTCCATCGCGCGGAACGTATTCATCAACCGACAATCCACACGACTTCTGGCTGGAGCACCTGAGGCGAACTAGCGAAAATGCGTTTTTTCAAAAGTCGAATAGTTTGGAAATAGCCTTCAAAGACAAAGATCGTCAGGAGATTTTGCAAGCGATGCGTAAAGCATCTCGCAATCGAAGTCACGAACGTGGAGGACAGATGACAACGACGATGTTTCACGGAAAAACCTCGGCGATTGTTACCGAACAATTCTCGCATTCATCCGAACCGCGTAGAAATTCTCATCAAACCAACGCTATCATTACAGTTAGTGACTCTTGTACACAGAACATGGATTTTTCACTGAAAAGGAAACCTAACATTCTAGAAAACGAGAAAATAGAAAGTACAGAAGAAGTTGAATTAACAGCGTCGATCATCGTCACTGACCGTACAGGGAAGGTAGAAAGCCACGAGACAGACGAGAAGACTCATCACGTGGTTCAAATACCACGTGTACCAGATCTCGATGATTTCGAATTCGTGACTTTCAGCGACGAAGACGCAAAAACGACTGAAGTAAAACCGACATCCTCGCCTTCGGTAGAAATATTCGTGGACAACATGATTGAGAAATCTGTTAATAAAGTGCTGGATGAAATTCCTTCTCTCGACCTTTCGCAACTTAACAACGACGACCACCAGACGTCAAATGTGTCGTCGTGCGAAAACGTGCAGGAAAACACGGAAGATGACAAAATACCAGCTGGCCATTCTATGAAAACGATGGACTGTATTGAGGCAATGGCGGAATCATCGGAAGTTGAAAATAAGGAAGCCGTGGTCGGGAACTCCAGTGAAGAGTTGAGTCCACACGAAGTACTGTCTTCGGACATCAACGATATCTCTACTGATGCAGACGTTCAGTCCAACGAAGCGCATCTAAAATCACAGAAAATAGTAGCTAATGCTGAAGAACTGTTACTGGCTCTCGATGATTCAGTTCCAACTTGTCTCGAACTTAGTAGCAACGCGTACGAAATATTTCCAGGTTTATTCAACAAAACAACGGGAGAAACACCGGCGAAGAAGTTTACCGTCCCCGAGCCGCTTACAACTCCAACAGCAGACGAGATCGCTCTTACTACTCCACACGAAGAGAATCACCACAGTGACAGCGATATCAGCGAAAACATCGAGATATATCAAAATGAGAGCGACGAAATAACGCTCGATACCTCGATTTGTCCGACGCCGTCTGGAAAATTAGGACAGCCCAAGAAACAAGTTCGTTTTCATGGCTATAAGACTAAACGAAAACATTAAATTTATATTTGCGCATCTACATTTGTTTATATATTTATCAAAACTAAGTTCAAAACTAACTACCTGTTATTTTATAGTTGTTGAATAAACGTGAATATACGTGTAAGTTCTGATAATATTTTCATTCGTGTTATCCGTGCCAATAACGTTAGGTTGTCCTTACTTTAAGATGTTCTTGTTCCGATAAATGTTTGGCGTGGCTGACCGGTAGACGGTCAGACATGACCTCATTAAAGAATGCTAGTTATATAATGACAATTTGCGGAAATTGAGGAAGAAATGAGGGATTCATAGGCGTTATGGTGCTGTTCTTTGGAATAGAAAATCCGTTTGAACACTATGAACTTTCGGCGAATTAAAATCGAGGTACTGTCTAGGAAACGATCAAAAGCCAGCTTATATAGTGTTTATTTTATAAAAGGTCGTGCTTTTAGCGCTATTTAAAGCGGTATATTTTTTTTCAGACGTCTCTCTTGAATGGAAATATGGCACTTAAAGTTTCCGAGTGTTGTTCGTTCGCGTCTTTCCGCTTTGATAATCTTGCATGAAAAGAAGAACCAGACTGCAATTCTAAAAACCTAGTCATTTGCCGCAAATGTCATTTACTAGAGCTCGCCAAGGTGTCCTCATTAATGTTATGCGTGGAATGTGATTCAAACAAACACTGAGGGCAAATGTGTCCGGATTGTCAAGTTTATCCTTCCAGGGAAGTGTGATGAGTCACATCACACTTCCCTGATCCTTCTAATCAATTTCCGTGGCAATCATGGCGAGTTCTCCATTTTTGCAAGATCGTCTAGTTTTTCAGGATGGTGGTTCGGGACTGTACCAAAATACAACCTCGTTACAGCAAACTTCACGGGACCAGAAAATATGTTCGTTACAACCGATAGTTCGTTATCCAATATGAAATAATCTAAATTTTCTTACTTTGGACGAAATTCTATATTTGTTATATCCGATGAATCGTTGTATCCGAGCCAGTTATAACGAGGTTCCTCTTTAGATAGTTCCTCCGACCTCAAATACCTGTTGTTTCTTTAGAAGGAATTTATACCATACAGAAAACCTCGGCCAACTCGGACTTAGTCGGACCAGGGAAGTGTGATGAGATGGAATACGGACGCTATTGTGCAGCTCTTGTCGAATGTGCGTTGTAATTGCCCTAAAGCCGATAACGGTTCGTCGGCGAGCGCTTTGTTACGTAACGCGCCGATAAGCGATAACCAGCGAGATCGGGAATCTCCGTAATAATTCAGTTGTTTCCGAATATCGGTTTTTCATCCCATAATAAACTTATATAAAAATTCCTCTGTAAACTGGTTAAACTCAACACCTGATTTCCCCTCATCAATTTTAGTCGATCAACTTGTATTCACAATTGTCTTAAATTTAAGTGCCCCCTAGTCTGTCTCTTAACTGCTTCTCTTTAATCTGTTTTAGCGTGTAACTGTTTCTACGTTAATTTTCCTTTAGTTTGTATCATCTCTGATTACTTGAATTAGTCTCTTTGTCTCTGGATTGTATATATCTCTCATAATTTCTGTAGTATTCATTATTTCTGAAGATGACTATTAGGACATAGACGAAACGTTGAATAAACTACTAACATTTTTGGACTTTTTCGTTATCATTGTGCGATTCTCTCTACATCGCTTCAGACGGATATAGTGTTTTATCAATCGTGATATCGGTTCTTTCCGCTGTATTAAAATGGCAACGGTTGTCAACGAAATTATAAATGATGACGATTTTGACGAACTATTCTTTGATAGTGACGAATTGGTTCAGATCGATACGGAAATATTACGGGAATCCTCTGGATCAGGATCAACTAATTCGGCCGATTCTAGTGAGTGTTATTCCTTTTGAATCAATGTAATATCGGAATAGTTTCCACCTAATTGCAGGCACTTTATTCTTTCCTTTTCTTTTTCATATAGGTACTTCTCAGGCTCAGCTGACCAGAGACTGCGATCTGAACACGAGAAAACACACATACAGGTATTTTTTACATTTATTTTTATAATCAATACAATCCTTTTAGGTTATAAAATAATAAACGAATACAGAAAATAATATATAAACATAATATAAAAAATCCAGATAAGTACATGTTAAAATAATAATCATTATTATTATTTTCGCAGGAACACTATATATTTGGAAAAGGCTATGACTGAAGTGATTAACCATCGAGTATTTAAATTCAGTTCAAATGGAATGGCAGCAGTACATAATGGAAAATCGATCGATAAAATTTTGACTACAAATACGTCGCCGTCCAGACTTGGAATTAACCAGTGGTTTACAAAAATTCAAGATACATTATGTTCCGCCATTCACATAAGCACTGCGAAAGATTTGGATAAAATGTGGGCAAAGTTTCATGTTGTGATAGTCACAGGGACAGTTTTTTTAACGTTTTTGTTCTTACGCCATTTTTGTAATTTGACACGACACATATTACAGATATATATCGGGTACTGTTCAGTATCATCATCAAAATCAATGTTGAACAACTCCTTCACATGGCTTTTGAAATTATTTTTATCGATAGGACGACGATCCGGAGGTTTCGCATTTTTTCCACACAATCGACAAAGATCCATGACTAAAAACAAGAAAAGGTTAATTAAATGAGATTGCTGATGCTATTTAGGCAACTTGGTTTATATGGGGGACAATAATTTGTAGGCCTAATGTAAGCGTTATTAAGTAACATTATTATGTAGTAAATACACATTTTAAAGATCATACTTCATGTATATGTCTGTGTCGTAACATAGCAACATGACGTCAGAAACGAAAGCTGCGCGAGTCTGGGCCGAAATATTTGACATCTTCAATGCCCAAATAACGCTAAACCCGGAATCGGAACGAACTGGCAAAAACATATGTTTAACACATAAAAACAGACTTTAATCACAATATAAACACTTAATGTTCCGATTCCGGGTTTCGGAGATATAGAAGAATAAAAATACATACCTTTTTGGACAAATTTTACGAGAAATTGTTGAATTTCAACCGATTTTCTAAAGAAAAATATGTTTATACACAGCCACTTCCACGTGGTTCAATGAACTGCAGTGCGCATGCGTAGTATCGATCGCAGAACATTTATCGGGCTAAAACTATTGCGGGTTGTTCTGCGACCGAATCAAAGTTGATGTTGACTGGTGTTCAGCTGGTAACACACACTCGATAAGCGTAGCTTACTGCTGTTGCGGTAACCTTTGATGTACGGGCTGAATTGAATAGCCTACATCCGGCAATTAAAAGCGTCCGTATTCCATCTCATCACACTTCCCTGGTCGGACCAAGAAACGTCGTGCGTATAGAAACTGTCCTGAAGATTTTGTCCGAGTTGACCGAGGTTTCATGCAGCTTCCCAGTAGAAAATAAATCTCAGTAAATTCAAAATCAGCAGTTTTAAATACAGCGAATTTTAGTTTATTTTTCTAAAAACAATAACTTAAATTTGACTGTCATTAACAAACAATACATTCTAATCTTTAACATCGAAAATCAACAGCATCTCGAATAAGTTGCCGATTTAATTTCTGATCAAGGTACGGATAATTATTTCATCTTCTCATTAAAATATCAAACGAATTAAAATCGATTTGTAAAATCTTTCTTTCAATAATGATTGATATACATGTATATTAGATACAGGAAGGTCTTAAAATATACTTTTCTCCGTGTACAAAATGTTACAAAAAAAGACATTAAACACTTATTCAAAGCACAAAAAGGTACATCAATTTTCAGTTATTATCACAATCACACACACGAGTAGCACTTTCAAACCAAACGAATTCTTCAAAAAGCAACAGCATTCTTATCGAGAATAACGAAGTCCTTGTTTTCAGTTTTTTCTTCAGATTATAAGGTCGATCAAAAATCTTACTTTTGGTCATAAAAAAACAAGAATTACTTGTTTCTTTAATTAGACCCGTTTCTCACGTTAAAATCCTGTCGAAAAAAGAATTGCCGGTGTCTACTATTTTCAGAAGTAAATCGCGATAATTTTTTTCAGTTTGCGTTTACTGCAGTCGCCAATAACGACACGCAGTTTGTTCTCTCTTGAAATAACCTTGCGTAACTAACAGAAGACATTCGACAAAATTGTGGGTATATGAAAATAAGTCATAAACAATCAAATACAGTGTCGGATGTCAAAAAATCTTTACGATATGTCTCGACAGTGGATATTATTTCGCATTCAATATTCAAAGCAGTATATTTGATGATTTTTCTCAATTAGGTTTCGATGTGTTGCTATATAACTCGTTGTAAACTATCAAACTATAGGTGCACGCCACACATACTGAGTTGAGACAGTATATCTATAATCGAGACATGTTAAAATACTTGCATTGAACACGTTGCATATGACGATAGAAACTGTATCTGTGTTTGATACACCACCAGCACAATATAATCGCCATTTAGATTTTATGGTAAACGATCACAATTACACATAGAAAAAGAATATCGAGGCACTCGCTTACTTCATACACACACATACACAAGAATTTCAATGAATTTTCACTTAAAAGTTCAAATTTTATCAAATGTATCAACAAAAAGCTTTTGACATCGATGGTCTAGAATTTTGTGTGCAAAGTTTAATTCTATTTTTGGATTTATCTATCTTACGATTTCTGAACGCTCAAATCACCTGATTCATCGATAGGACAACACTGCGGGAAATATTGCGGTTTCAAATAAATCGGTGAAGTGCTAGGTTTTTCCAGGCAGTACGTATATAAAACGGTCAAAAGCACCCGCAAGAAAATTCGAATACCAGAACACAGAGTTCGCCAGCAAAGTTATCATACACACTCACACACAGAACGTACGTTCATAAAATACAAGTTATTTACAAAGCTAATAAATACCTTTTATATGTACAATTTACAAGACGTTCATTTTTTTTCAGTAAAAACAACGCGTTTGTATTGAATATATTGCATTGATTGATATGTTAATCGAGCACTAATCACTCGTCCGCATCCCTTTGGAAAAAGGGATTCGAAGACACAATAAGGATTGACTAGTTTCTAAATCATGTTGTCATGTTTACGTTTGGAATTATTGTTCACAATGCTCGTTGATATTTCTTTGACTGCATCTGAAAATCCTACAGTTTATAATTTCTTCTATTTTATATTTCGTTTGACATTTTCAAACTAATTGACGACCGATTTCAAAACCACTATTTCTAAAACTGATTAAGCAACAATTTATGGGATATCGCTGCGAAAATATGCCGCTCCTCGGGAACAATTTTTCGGTGGCGAACCTCTGCAAATTCATAGTAAGGCCATACGAAATAAATTACTTGATTTTTCTCATCAGAAGTTGTGAAAAATCATTAAAGAGGGAGGTTTATATTTTATATTCTGTATACAAAATACTGCAAAAGCTCTAATGAAGACTTGTGCAGGAAACGGGTGATGGAACTAGCTTTTAATAATCAATTTAAACTTATTGAACCCTGGCTACGTTTGCGAAGATTTAGACTATCAGATGCTTCAAGTGTTTAGCTACATGCTTGGCAGCAAATAGATGACTTCTGTGAATAATATTGTTAGTCTAATTCTTAAACTGGTAGTTTTACATTTTATTTCAAAATAAGATGAAAAAAAACCTGATGGCGGCTAAATTCGGAGAGGGAGCTGATGAGAATCAAGAACAATTTATTTTCATATGGCCTTAGAGACGTTGAAATGAAGAGATTTGATACCAGCCACGCTTACCGTGGTACCGTGATGCAATATTTTTCAATGATTGTCTTAAAAATGTTCAGCATGTTTAGACAGCAATAACAGAATTTTCATTAGAAACACAAAAAAGCATTAACCGAAATTTTGTATACTTTACGATAGCAGTGGGAAAAATGAGTCCACATTGTTGAAAAATGAGGCTTGTAAAACCCAGACGTGATAACGTCCAATTCGAAAAGAGAATAATTTTGTATCATAGCCAAATAAGGCAGTGTGACTTTCACACGCCATGAACTACGCATTTCGATTTTTCAGAGGTGTTTAATTTCGAAACGCATCAATAAATCTATGTTCTACGGCAGCACAGGAAACGACCGAGTTATTTGGCAAATGTCCAAACGTTACTGAAAGTCAATTGTCATACGTCACACATGGCGAAACAAACAGCAACTAATACTGATTTGACCGCTACAACGCGGCCAATAAAATAATGAAGTCTCTCGTCACTCCAGCCGTCTGCGTAAATAACTGTCTGGTTCACAAACACGACCGGTTGACACGCGCGGAATTTTGTTTGCGAGATGCCGCTGCATCATTGTTTCTATATGCCGTCTAGTCAGTTGATTACCACCAGCTCTCATCCGCCGCAACCGTGACCTTGACAAGCAAAAACAGACGTCGTCTCTCGGAGAGATAACTGCATTGTTGGTGCAAGAAGATTCTATGAAATGAGATAAAATTTCCTAAAAGGGTTCCAACCGATTAGTAAGCTTTCTCCGATAGACTATTAGCTACCCGTCCTATGAAGTGGGATGCGTCGGTGCTACGCATCCGCGACGTACATAGTCCGAAGACGAACATCTGTTGACTTTTGCTGATGACCAAATATTTCGAACCGTTAAAGGCGATCACGTGATTGTTTTCGATACTTTTCACACAGTAGGTTACGTCATTGACGATAATTCTTTCCGGTTTAGCGCCATGGAAAATTCTCTTCACAATCTACACAAACGAAACAAAATGATTATACAATATGAACTTGATACATAATACATGTACATAAATTAAATAGATCTGCCCGGTTTTTCAAAACTTGTCATTTATTTAGGTTGTATAGCAGAATTATGCGTCGTAACAAATTCAAAAGCTTATTTCATGTGATTTAGGTTCAAGCTGTGCAGTTATATAGATTTCAAGTGTTTTTCAATTATGCGCGCCCCAAATCACCCATTAGGACTCTATACGTTTCAATCTTATCTAAACTTATCAAGTCCAAATAATTTGAAATCATAAGTGACTGATAAGAGAGCGAGTAAGATTCCAGTAAGACTTCATATATAATGCTAGTATCGTGGAAAATCACTGCGGTTGACCAGAAGCGACGAAATGATGAGTCAACTTATTTTAATATCAAATTCTATTGAATGAAGTTTTCTTTGTAGTTGTAGTACAACGTACTTTGAAACCGTTCTAATTGGTGACCTATAAATATTATATTTACCTCTAATTCCGAACTGGATACGTGGAAACCATTCGAAGCTGCCGCCGTAACGCCATTCTCATAAACCAGAGCGGCCGACTTGAAAAACATACTTTTCTCTTTCAGTATGTATTCGAGCCATTTCTTCCAGGCTTGTGAAGGAGCGTTCACAGAAGTCGGTGCCATCAAACCCCACATCTCGAAATCTGCAAAATACAATGAGAAGACGAAATATTACGACGGGAATAGAGAGAAAACGATAACGTATCATTTCCTAGCCTAACCTAGAAAGTGGTTGCGCATTTTTCAAAAACGTGAATAGAGGAAATATGAAGCCCGTGGGCTAATGCGCCAACGGAAACCTTGATGTATAACAATAGCTCAATTGATTGGGACCGTCATATATCGTGAATGTCACGGGCTCTTTCGAGGCCATAGTAATGTTGTTTCTGTTATATGTAGGAGGGCAACTTCATTGTTGGCTCAGCTTCCATATAGTTCAGGGATAGATTTTTCCAATTTCTCTTGGAAAAAATATGCGTCTAGTCGTCGGGTAAATATCAACTCGTCAAAAAAATGCTTGGCATTCGATCAATCCGTACGGCTCTATTTGCGTATAATTCACCTCGCCCTGACGTCGTCTAGCTATTATTATTTCCCGCGCGCCGTATATCGACGTCACGATCACTGCTGTTGCTATTATTACCGCGCTACAACCGAGTACTGAAAGCCAGACACAATTGGCACAGTGCCAATCTTATTATCATTAAATCGATATGTTCCTGATCTGGTTTGTACTGTGATCGGTAAATTTCCGTTTCTATCTTCATGAATAACGCCTCTCCATTAAGCTGGAGATCATAAATAAATTTTCTTCGATAAAATCCGGGCGAAATTTATAGTTTTTAAAAGATAAAATTATGTAAATGACAAAATACTGGGTTACTAGGGTATGAATGTTTTTGAATAGGTTGCCACTAAACATATATTTCTCAGGTCCTACACTTGATTTCCGATAAATGAATACAGTAAAGAATACATACAAGCTAATTTCAAGTTTGAAACAGTCGTAAGATTAGATTGAAATACATTTAAACTTGCTAACTTATCGTTATAGAATTCGAGAGAAGATGGCGCACCCACGTACTACATACTACCAAACCGTCTGGTTGCAAAAAACACGCCTTAAAACCATTTACAGTTTGATAATTGAATAAATATGTAATCGAAAACTAGTTGAATCTATATTTCACTAACCTTTCTTAAAATTATCGAATTAAAAAGGCAAATCCGTAAGTAAATTCCCGATGAAATAATTCTGAGCGTATTCTATTGCGAACGTGCATATGTTTATCTTTGACTCTGTTTACGTCGGTTATATACCCTACCGCAATGGATCGTGGGTAATTTCATTGACTGTGGTGGGTTTTCGTGTGCGTGCGCAGCGGGAATTTACGTATTTCATTCAAACGGTTCACTATCGACCAATCAACGAGCGAATGGCAACCCGCCAAACAGTATTTGCGTTGAGCCGTTGCCAAGATTCATTCATTAACATGTGATGTGTCATGCAACGCTCACATCTTTCAAATTCTACCTACGATCTCATGGTGGTTTTAGTAGGTCGTGTGACTATTTGTAATTACAGTTTAAGAATTTCATCATCCTTAATTCATTTTGACTAATTTATTTTTTGAAATATGGAATTAAACCCACAGCCAAATGAATTGTATTTTCATCCTGTTTTAGTCTGTATCCGCCTATGAAGATGATGAATATAACGCACACCACCACTTAATCGGAAAGTCGCCAGACTCGTGTCACGGATACATCCTGTTCCGAACTTGGTATGAAATATTACGGTTTTCCCGCGGCGTTTTTTCCAAGTATACATTCAGATCTTTGTTATCATGTAGAAAACGTTCAAATTTTCCTTGTTCACCGTACACTGCGCGGGCTTACTTAGCCAGTTCTTATGAAAAACAAATTCAGGAAATCCAGGAAGTTAGATTTCTTTATTGATCTAGATTATATGGGTGGTCGTCATTTCTGCTAGTAGGATAACCAAACTCAAACGTGATAAACGGATAATAAGATAGAAACCCACTATGTACAAATTAAAAGAATTTTAAAATCGAGAATTCATTTATTCAAACAATCTAACATATAAAATTCACGACGTTTCGATCTCACCCTAGAGATCATCGGCAGGTGTGGGATATTGACTAAACACAGGGGTATAATTAACCTGTTCTCCTTTGTATATATACCCCTGTTAAATTCTCGATTTCAAAATTTGTACATAGTGGGCTTCGTTCTTCTCATTAACCATCATCATCGGTACCGAACCACGACCTCTTGTTCAAGTTCAAACCACGCATCTCCATACTAATGCCTTCGGTATCATTTTCAACACGCCGTGAACAATAAAAGATCATATCATGATGGAATTTGTATATAATTGGTACATTGTAACATTTGGACTAGAAACGAATGGTTTATAAGCGTTAGTGCGGTAAAAAACTAGGCCGAAATGAATTATTGTTTATGTTTTACTGGTGGAGGTAAACATCCTTGAATGAGTTATTTGCGCAGCCGGCCGTAGAAACAAAACAACAGGAAGTATATACAAAAAATGTCATTATTATACAATATGGCAACAACTACATAATATACAGTAATTTATAGTCTTTCAAAACGAAAGCTAGAGCATCCAGGCATTATCACGTTACCATCTCCCGCATTAGCTTTACCTGCAGGTGCTTGTGTGACTTATCGTGTCCGAACTGTGGACTCCCTGGACTCCGCTTTTGGAGTACAAAACGCGCCGAGATCGAGACTTTAAAACGCGTCAATGAGGACAATCGGGTACAAAGCACTTAAATAGGCAATGTGTGAGTTTCTTCGTGGTCATCTGGTATATATTTTGAATTATATTTGATTTGACGGATTTTTTTTCTGATGGAAAATAAAATTGAAGACCGATCTTCTTTTCTGAATATTATCAAAAAAGATCCTTTCTATGTGACGATAAGAAAATAGTATCTAAATTTGTAATTCAAATCTTCCCATTGTCTTTAGTTATAAGAATAAGATGACACAACTTTCCATTTATTCTAAGAAGCCTGACAAACGTTAATTGAGCAAACATAAATTCAAACCCAATTCGATAATCTTGGAATGTGTATCGACTATATAGAACGCGCGTATACCGTATATTCGATATCTGTTGTCTTTAGGAAGCGTTATAATCGGGTAAACAATAAAATGCAGATTTTAGTTCACACTTCTCTCTATTATCGATGGTTATTGCGTACATATCTATGACAGTCATATTAATGACCATGTTTACTGATAAAACACAAATGTTATGTATGAGACAAGTTCGGTATCATGGGAAATTTTTGTACTTAGCATACTTAACGAACTGCAGTGAAAAATAGTCGACAAAATCAAAAATACATAAAAAAAGATTATGTATTTTTTACAAAATGGATAATCTTGTTGATTTGAATGTACGTATAGTAAAAAGTGTACTCAAGTAGGGTACATATTGTATACTAAACAAATGACATATGTGCATTTTAAGTACTATAAAATTAGAACAATCGAATGTGTTGGTTATTGAAAATGGTTAGGATTTATTCATTCTACCAGTCCGCGCGCATATTGTAAATGCGTAAATCTGATCGATGTCTTCTTGTATTGGGATTTTTATATGATCTGGTTCAGAACACAGCTATATTTCGCATCTGTGTTTGCGGTGTCAGCTGGTGTGGTGTGCCATGTGCCCTAGTGAGTGGACTTTTCCCTCAATATAACCAGGGAAGTGATATAACTAACGGACTCTGATACGAATTGATTGACGTCAGCGTGTTCAATTCGTGACTATATTCTACACACGGAAAGCCGTCCGGTGGTAGAAACCACCAAACGACACTCTGTTGGGGGTTACCGTTCACAATGTCAAGACACGTTGTTGCCCAAAAAACTCCTATTAAGCCCGACGCACACGGCACCGAAAAAAAAACGTTTTTTCCTCGAGAAAAAACGTTTTCGATGTTTTTTGTTATGCCGTTTGCGGGGAGGCAAAACAAAAAAGCCGACCTGAAGAACGCTTTTCACGAGCAAAAAACGATTTCTGAAAAACGTGTTATCTGTTTCGGCGAAACAAATGTTTTGCCGTGTGCGTTGGGCTTAAGGGTAAATTCATTAGTCGTCATGACGCGTTGTTGTCCCAAAAAACTCCTATAAGGGTAAATTCATAGTCGGCGCATTTTGTTGACTTTATATCGATTTACACGTCTTAGTAAATTGAATTAGGAATACAAATTCGGACTCAAAAGATGTAATGACGGCTTAATCGAGTTTGACTGTAAATCGTATTGTTGGTATTCGTAACTGTAATACGTTATCCATATCCAGACGAAAAAAATTCCATATAGCGTCAAAAAATAAATATATGAACAGGACGTAAACGATTTTGAAATGGGAACTTTCTTCTATTTTTAGTAGCACATAAAGTTTGTTTACATTTAATCGGTTCAGTAAAATCTTGCACGAAGCAGTCACATGCGGATACCTTCACGATTGATCTGGAATATTGCCAGTTGGCAGGAACCAGCTGTGACATTGGAGTCAATTTCGATGTCGGTGTCGCCTAAATCAAATATGTCGGTCACGTTATCAGAGCAAAAAAGACACTCCGAAATTATGATACACAGAATCTATATATTTCTATGCTCCTGGCGGTTTTTTATGATAGGAAAAAACCTGAACAATTGCACATTCGTATTCGCACTTCTCGAAATGACTTTCTGTGAACGAAGGTCATTCACAAAACTGACAGATTCATTCTAAAGTTCTGAAAAAATTTTTCAGGCCGTACTCTGACGTTATTGCTAGTTTTGTTCATTCTGACACATCACTTACGTATCGTCCTATGATCGAGTATGCTTTGACAGTATCTGTTTCTGGTCATTCCACCTGATGATGGCTGATATAGTCAACAGCCGAAAAACGAGTTTCATTTTAGTAATTTCTTACGTATACAATTCCATTGAGGGACTTCATTCGTCTACAGTTAACACGGATTAGAGTGTTTTATTCGAATTCTTATTTTCTGACATCTTAATAATTCAGTGACTAAACTGACTAATGACGTGTCCACTGCTAATACCTTTCACTACCAGAAGGGTCAGGGAGAGAGACAGGCTGAGAGAATGTGACTAGTCACGCGTTCCCGTGTATGATTCATAAAGGAATCAAATATTCGACGACAAGTTGCTCACCGGACATGTCTTTGATTGTCATCAGATCTGATACTGAAAAGAAGGCCGACCCTGTTGCCGAAAGCAGGGATCACACATTTTTCATTTGTATCAATTTTTTGAAACATCACTCATCTTGATGTTCTTTCTAACTTAACACTAAATTTCTGTTGGTTACCTACGTATATAACGGCTGAAAGTACGGTGTTTGCGTTGTTGCTGTTGTGATACTAACAGGATTTTAACATATGGGGGCGTTATTGATATCAAAGGGAGAAGTTCGAAATATGAATGAATACGATACCATCGATCTAAGCCGAACAATAATCGAAATGTCATCCTCAGAATAATCCCAACCAACAGGTGGTGAGCTGGTTGGTAAATTTCTATTCCATAATATTTTCATTTTCATTTCATGATATAGATAGGCACAATGCGTATCAATCTTGGTAAATGTGTCTGCTGAGATGCTTTGTCAAAAAGCGTTAAAATCAGCCCTCAGTAAAATAGGCCCTGCTGGGATTTGAACCCAGGATCTCCTGTTTACTAGACAGGCGCTTTAACCGCTTAGCCACAGAGCCGCAGATATCGGCAATGCATTCAAAACCAAATATGAATCTATACTATATCGGAATAATAGATCTATTATTTCTGTTGATATGCACAATTATTTCATTACACTAACATAGGAGTAAGCATGTAAATGGGTCGTTATAAAACTCTATAAGATGCGAAAAAAGATTTGAATAGCACGGACGGTACTGACATCTTCCGGATAATTTTTAAACCAGATATGCTAAAGATCGGCCACCCGGCGGTATATAGTACGACCGATGATGCGACACGGCTCTAAACCTTCGATGGACTGTTGTCTTCTGTATTGAGATTCTCTTTGACATTTTATCCATTTTCCAATTTTTTTGTGAGACAGGAATGAAACGAAGAAGAAAAGCGAATTTAACCCGACGCTTATCGACGTCGAATTTAAACTGACTGACTCCTTGAATTGCAGTATCGACGACGACATGGTAAATCTGAAAATGTCTCCATCAATCTCTCAATTATTAATTCAATTGATCGACTTTTTTGGTTTGATTTTGAAGAAAATGAAAAATTGCTTGAAATTGAAGAAGATTCGAAGGCCTCTATTTCTTTGCTTTCTTTTGGTCCTGAATACTAAGTTCTACAATATGATTCTTACAATTCATCAATCTGCATTATGTATACGAAACCAGAAGGCCATGATGTCTTCACCCAGCCCAGTTGAGTTCTTAAAGACCAAAACAAAGTGGTTGGTCCTATCCATTCAATGGATCACCCGCACCTTGTACTGGGCCTGCAGCAACATAGCGATATACCATTCCCACTGGGTACATGGTTTTCAGTGAAGATTTAGCCCATCTTCAAACTTCGACCAAAACTCATTAAAACTGGAGGAATTTATCAAAGTATTTCAATTGCATTGAAGCGAACTTGCGAAACCATTTGATTTTCAGAAATTATATTTAGTTGTAATGTCTTTTAATCGATGAGGCACTGCCTTTGAATGATGAACAAAATATCGAATGATTTATCATTTTTTTCAGATATGTTCATAGATGCGAAATAGGTTTCACCTGTTGTGAAGCTATCTTTGCAAAATAGATATGCATCGATTACAGCAGTTTCTGTTGGTTTCATTGTTGCCAGTCGTAGCGTTTGGTTGCAATGGAAGAACGGTCATCAAGGGTTCTACCGAGGGCATCATCAGCGATGGACCGAATAAATATCCGGAATCTTCTCATTGTGAATGGTTAATTGAAGGTAGGTTGAAGCCTGAAGCGAATGAAATTAAAATTTGCCATTTCATTAAATATTGTGCGATTTGATTGTCACTACGCTATGTTGTTCAGAATATTCTAAATTTAGTCCAATTTAGAATGACCCCAGGTATTCACATTTAATGAAAAGTCCATTGTTAATAGGTCCACTCTATTTCAAAGCAGACAAATTTAAACCAAATGAAAGTATATGAAAAGAAACTTAGCTTCGATTGTCTGTCGATGAGTGTTCTAGCTGGACCAGTGATAACAGCGGATTTAGAAATGTGACCAAATTAAAACGGTCCACTCTATTTCAAAGCAGACCAATTTAAACCGAATGAGCGTAGGCTACCCGTAGGCCTATATGAAAAGTAACTTAGCTTTCATTGTCTGTCAATCAGTGTTCTAGCTGGACCAGTGATAACAGCGGATCTAGAAATGTGACCAAATTAAAACGGACTATCTAGCGATTTGAGCAACTGGCCCGCCCCAAATTATGGATTAGTTTCACGTGCAGCATTTCATTAGATTAAGCATTTATCATATATTTATTTCGTTTCCAGCACCTTTCAAGGACCAGTTTATCACTTTGGAATTCACGAGTTTCAGCACGGAATGTTCGTTTGATTTCCTGTTCGTTTATGACGGTAACTCGTATAAAAGTCGCTTATTGGGGACATTCAGTGGAAATCGCCAACCGGACACGCTATCCGCATCTTCAGGCTACGTAAGTGCCAATAAAATCATGTTATTTTCATGGTTGGTTGCTTTTTCCGACTGCTGTTTTGCACCGGGTACAACATAAATCCCACAATGAAAATAATTGAGTCAGAAAGGTTTCCTCGAGCTAGACGGCCTAGTTTAACATCTCAACAATAATCATCTTCAGGAATACTAAAGTTTTCATATTGTCGGATTTTACATTGTGGTTACAGCATGTAAAGAGTGTTTCAACAATGGTCCCCCACCCCCCAGTTGTTGATCACTGGAGACAGTTTTTCTTGAATCTCAAATACAACACCTTTTCTGTCCAAAAATGAGCATATATTCCTGTGTGGTGATAGAAAATGGAAAGAATTGTTCTTGAATTCATATCCGCCAGTGTATAGAACCTGGTTCTCAACTGTTCTGGGTTGAATTTGACTGTGAAGTCAGAATAATATGGAAAATGAACTAATCTAAACCCTGTTAATTCACATCTATAGAACACGGTCACAGTTCTCAATTTTTTATGATATTTATTTTCATTATACTAAAGTTTGCACAAAGTTTACCATGAAAACTACAATGAAAATTCAATAGTGATGATAATAAAATGGTATGTCAAGAGTAAAGGATGTAAACAAGATGCGGATGATATCGCATTAAGAACAAAGAACGAATAAAGAAATTTTGAAAACTGAATTTAAACTAACTAATTGAATTACTAATGTTACTTATGATGTTTTCTTTTCAGATGTTGATTTTCTTCTACAGCGATCGTAACTACATGCTCAACGGATTCCAGGCGATGTTCAAGGTCACCGACTGTCCGTTAGACTGTAGCGGACGCGGGGAGTGCAAGAAACACCGATGCGATTGTCACGCCGGTTATTTCGGGGAATCGTGTCAATTCAAACGCAACATCGATTGCCACAATCATTTCGGCAAGTACAGCTTCATCGAAGAGGCATGCGTCTGCGAGCGCGGCTACGCCGGAATCGATTGCGGATTGTCGTTGTTCGGTAAGGATCGTCACGCGAACGCCTGGAATACGCTGTACCCCGACGGACTAGGGATGAAACCGCGCACGGGCCACGCGAGCGCTTTCATCGAGAGCACGAACATTTTGTGGATCTTCGGCGGTTACGATTTGAATTCGTACCACAACGATTTGCAGTATTTCGATTTCGAGCGGAACGTATGGGGCAGCGTGAACGCGTCGCGGTCGCTCTGGCCGACGGCACGACACGAGCACACGATCGTCGGTTTCGGTACGGTATTCTATATGTACGGCGGCGTCCTAGCAGACGGACGTCACACGAACGAGCTTTGGGTGTTCGATACGATGATCTACGTTTGGAAACGGCTGGCGACGTCGAGTTTCATCCAACCGCTCGGAGTTGGCGGACACACGATGACGTTCGTCGACAACATGTGGCTGTACGTTTACGGCGGGCGTTTGCAAAACGGTTCGTTCTCGGCCGAGATGTATCGCATTCGCGTTCCCGACGCCAGGCATTGGGATTACATCGTGCCGAAAGGTCGCAAGAGCTCCGGGCGTAATTTGATCGGGCACTCGGCCGTGTTTCATCGCGAGTCGCGTTCGATCGTCGTTTTCGGCGGATTGACGCCGAACTATTCGCGTTTCAGCAAACGCGTGAAATCGATTTATTCGTACCACGTCGACTTCAATTACTGGTCGGAAATTCGATACGATATGAAAGGGGTGGAGCCGAAAGTTCGCACTTTCCACTCGGCGAACGTAATGGGAAATTACATGGTCATCTACGGCGGTAATTGCCACATACACAGTAATGAAGAGATCTGCTATGATAACGGTATCTACCTGTACCATCTCGGCTGTCACAAATGGGTCGACATAACCTACTTACAGATGAATTTCACAGGTATTTAGAGTTATAGCTTTCATTGTTACGTGTGCTACTATTTTGTACGTGTTAATCCAAATGAATTTCGATTTTAAGCGTTGAAAAAGCGTTCAACAATTTCATAGAAAACTCCGAATAAATGGATCTTAATCGATCTTATACGTAGTTGTCTGTAACATAGGGAGTTGGTATATTTGCCCCATCTTGGTATTTTGGTGGTTTTATTTCAGATTAAAAAGGATTCTATTCAGGGGGCAATTGTCCTAGTATCCTGTTTAAGCTAGGACGGGAAATAGTGTATTTTCAACATTTAGATTTTAACTTTATTCGGATTATCTACAAAGATAAACTAATTTCAAGTTCTTTTATTATATTGCTACTTATCTATTTCATACCATTTTCAGCCTATGGATCGAAGCCCGACGGCGGACGGTTCGGTCATTCGGCAGTCGTTGCTTACGGCAATACATTGTTGATAACCGGCGGATATCGGGGGAACGTTTTTGGCGATCTAGTGTCGTTTACCGTTCCTCCGTCTATAGCTCTACATCAGGTAAAAAAGAGAAAAGTTTCATTTTAATGACACAATATCTTTAAAAACTGATAAAATAGCCTTTCTCAAATTATCCTCCATAACGGTTCACAACCACGCCTATGTGAGCCTTATAGATTAGACCTACCAAACCAATGAGAGACTAGATAATGTCCCGCCCCTGAACTTCCTTGAACAAAAAATAATAATAAACTATATGTTCCATATAGAAAATAAATGTCTTTAAGGAATCTTCAATGAACTTGCCGTTTGTGAATGACATACGTTTTTCATTCAGAATGACATCAGAGTCGGTGAACCGGTTAACCAATGCAGTCAGTATTATGCGGGAGTGTGTTTGAACGATCCGGAATGCATGTGGTGCGATAAAATCAGGAAGTTGGATAAACGCGAGCCCGACCGGTCCGGGTGCTTACACCATACACGAATCAATGTAAGTGCCGACCTGATTCATAATCAGTGTTTTTAGCGTTATAGAGGTTGAGCTTGTGACGTCAAAGTTTGTTTAGCAACCCGTGCTGCTGACTTGGTCGTGCATAACAACAAAAGATATCGTATCTTCGAGCAGGGTCCCTACGACTCCTTGATTCCTTAAAAACTCCTTCTTACGGAAAATGCTTTTAAAGGTGCTTGAAACTCCTTTGAGTTAAATGCCAGAAACCCCTTTAAACTCTTTTTGAGAAATAGGCAATTAGAAATTACAGATAGTCTATAGTCTAAATTGGTACAATAAGGACCAGGATATGTTGGTGGTAGTTTCCTAATCTGAAGGGATAGGAATTAGCTTACAAAACCACCGAATTAATGGTTAACCGAGATGAATAGTACCGATTAAAGATGAGTCTACAATAATTCGGATATGAAAGCGAAATTTGAAATTTTCTCCTCTAAAAACTCCTTAAAAACGCGTCATATCCAGGAATGATTGATTTGTTGAGACCCTGTCTTCAAAATCATTTATTTGTGTCATGTGGAAAAAACATTGTAACGATACGTCTATATCTGTTATATCTATATCACTTGAAGAAACAATTTGTAATTTATCGTTTAGGAATGTCTGGATAGTAAACCGAAGAAATCATCGTGTCCGGGAATATGTGCCTCATTGATGACGTGTACAGCATGCACCGTTCAGGGTCAGGGTCCGAAGATCTACCCTGATTCGTTATCAGGCGTTTACTACGGTCAGAAGTGTGCTTGGTGTGTGATGGAAGCCGTATGTCGCCCGTGTCACGGTAAATCAGTAAAAAAATATGCATTGAAATCTCCCATAATGAACGCCAACCATAACGAACACGTTTTCTTTGGAACCAAAATATTCTTGATCATTTCTAAGTAAAACAGCCTCTCTACAATGAAAACCTTTCGGTGAACAGTCGATGTATGTGGTAGCAAATAGGAAATAAATGGCTTGAGTAACGAGGTGGTGTGATGCCACAAGTTCTAACCTCTCAAAAGCAAATACCTCTCCATAACAAATGCCTTTCCATAGCAAACGTATTGCCCGGAACCAAAGGTTTTCACTGTAGGCAGTTAGTGCTCTGGACCCAGTTCATCAGTTGCGAGTTAAGAGTTGACCAAAGTTAGTTCATTTTCAATGAGTTAACTCAAAAGAGTTACGGTAAATCTTAACTCAGAACTGTGGAACTGGACCCCTGAATGATTATATGAAGTTTATTTATAAAACCCAAACAAGTAGACGTGTATTTTTGACAAATTACAGAACCGACCTGCGGCGGAGCTTGTAATATGACCGAGTCGTTTAGTGGAAAGTCGAATATACCGAGTTGGTGGGGTAAACCGAGTCCGCGAGTGATGGAGCAAGAACAATGTCGTAAAGTAGGACCTCCTGCCGGTCTACTGTGGATTAAACATCGCCCGCCGATTAACCTCGATTATCCGGATGAGGTAAAACCTGAGACTTGGCATTTTAGATTTTGTTAAGTTTCGCTTGACTACGCTATAGGTCGCGCTACATTATCTAGAACGTCCGTTGAGAATTTAGTCAGTTTTGATTAAGAACAGACCGAGCGTTCGCGCTAGCTAAAAAGTCTGTTTCATTTTAGAACGAATCAATTTGAACCGACCAAAAAGACCGATCCAGGTCCGTTTGAAATTTCCTGTCAATCACAGTGATGCGTCTAGCTGGACCAGTGATAACAGCAGATTTAAAAATGTTCATTGATTTGGTCCATTCTAAATTGGGTCAATTCGAAGTACTTGCCTAAAATTAGAACGGACGGACGAGCGCCACCGAACTTGTTATTACGTTTGCGGTTGGTTTTATTTAGGTTTCGATCATCCGCGAAACGAAAAGTGAATATACGACGCATCCGAAGATCGCTGAAGAGATGGATAAGAATATTCTGCTGGTTTATAAAGGGTTTATTCATCCGATGGACGCTCCGAGCGCTGAAGGGGCGTTTCTCCAGGTCTATATGGGTATTCGTATGGGTCGTGGTCGACTATATATCAGCACTGACGCCTCTGAGGCTAATAAGGTCAGTATGATTCGCTCGATTTGAAATCCTGCGAAATATTTCGCTCTTGGAAGCATCAGACCTGACTTTGACTACTATATTCGAGAGCAGTTGCTAAAACAAGCTCAGCCATTCTAACTAATGTCAAAATGCTCTCAAAATCAGAATAATTACTCATTCATTTTCAAGTAAACTACCATTTTTGGCATCAGATAACTCTAATTTTCTTGAAAATTGCTACAATTAGAGATATCAGGTACCAGTAGTCTTATCTGAAGTATTTGAATAATGGGGAATATCTAAATTTCAAAGGCACATATTTCAAGGATTTCGCTGATCAGTTTATGTATTGCTCATTCAGGAAGAAGTAGCGAGTAGCAGTGCAAAAACCAGTAAAACCTACGTGGAGCTGCCGGCATCTCGGCAGACGCCGGGTTCTCCAATATTTCCCGATACGTCGAGACAACGAAAATATTTCATGGAACTATTGTTCTACCAACCGATGCCGCCTAAAGCTGACCAACCGGTTCAGTCAACTATGGGCGTTTCATGGACTGGTTACACAAGACATGTATGTACTTCCTTAACATTAAATAACTACTCGACCTGTTTTGTGTTGGGGCCGGTTCCACACAGTTGTGAGTTAAGTAAACTCTTTGAAAACGAGCTAATTATATACCCTCGGGAGTTAACTCTTAACGGAGTTAACTCACAACTGTGGAATTGAAGCCCGTTCTCCCAGTGGTTTCAACAAATTGATTTGTAGCTTTCTTCATTCGCTTCACTACGAGTTCATATAGACACTTATCATAATGAATTATTTCAAGCACATAAATCCTTGTTTCAAGAGATTTAAAAATAATCGATCCCCGAATCTTGGTCATGTTCTTACTATAGAGACCTGGACCCAGTTCCACAGATGTTAGTTAGAGTTAGAGTTTACTCTGAGTAAAAGTTAGTTCATTTTCGATGAAGTAACTCAGAGTTAAATCTTAATTCGGGACTGTGAAACTGGACCCTGCGTGTTACTGACGCACGTGTACCCATACCGAAAGTGGCTCATGGAGCTCTTATCTGCGTGTACTGAGAGGAGCACACGTGAATCAGAGGTTGCAATAACGATATACCGTCAACTGTCATCATCCACAATCGTGTGAGACAAAGGGTCCAGAAAAATTTTCTCCGCGTTGCAGGGGGTGGGGGCCGTAGATCCACGCCTGGAGACATGGACTCAGTTTGGTCGATTAAACACGCCTCATTCTCAATGTTCGTATGATTATTTGCAGATGATAAGCGCCGAATTTCTCGAGCCGTACAACTCTAATAACTGTTCGCGGTACAGAAACTGTTTGAAGTGTATGACCGATACGTCGTGCGGCTGGTGTTTAGCTACCGACACGTGCGTCATACGTAAGAGCACGGCGCTTACCGAAGGCGAATGCGGAACGATGAAGTCGTCCAAGTTTTTAATTCTCGACGCCGGTGAATGCCCCGATTGTTCCGAGTTGATCAGTTGTCAGTCTTGTACCGAGGTAGGCATGATATTTTCGTAGTAACAATAGTTTTATTCAAGTGCGGTAAAAATTGGCCAATTTTGCACATGGGGCAGAGGTTTTGGTAGATTCAGATCTTGTCTGTACCTATTTTAAATGAATAATCCCTTTATTGAACCCTCCAAATTTTGTGAATACAATGGTATATATGATTATTCATCTACCCTTTCATGATCACCACAATCTGTTTCTTGTTGATTTCTGAACTTTCGTCGGTTTATTGTTCGTTGTTTGTTACTTATCATATTTGATACTTTATTTACAGAACCCGAGGTGTGAATGGTTAGCGAACGATCCTCGCTGTACGAGACGTGGTAGATTTGATTCGTCGATCAGAGAACCGGCTCGATGTAACGCTTCGTGTATAATGTAAGAACGCAGTATTTCGGTCGAAATTTATATAAATGCCCGTAGTACAAAGATTTAACAAGTGAAATCTGTTACACTGATATTTAAAATAGATCTTATCCACTTGCAAAGATTTATTGAGAAAAAATCTCTTGATTCTCAGGGGACAGTTGCACAGTCATGACTTCAGTTCAAAAGTGGTCTTAAATCTTAAGACTGGTCTTAAGTTGTTCGACTGGCTATAGAACTAAGTTGGTCTTAGATTGGTCTTAAGTTTAAGCCATGACAATGCAACCGGCCCGGAGATTGAAGTAAGCCATCCGAAATGTCAATGTAACACATTAACGTTGTCGAATCTTAATATCGCAAATCTTTTATCTTCGTTTTAAACTGTGAAATAAAAAATCGGCGAAGTTCGAACGATAATTCGAAATTTTTTTCTTTCACAGGCGCAAGAATTGTTCGGCTTGCCTAGCGGGTAATACTGAATGTACGTGGTGCGATAAACTGCAGACGTGTTTTCCGTTCGCCGAATACATTCCTCGTTATATTCACGGCGAATGCGCCGAATGGGTCGACTACGAGAGCACGATTAAATGTCGCGATTGTTCGCAACACTTGAATTGCAAAACGTGTTTGTCGGATTATCAATGCGGCTGGTGCGGCGACACTAATAATCCGACGATCGGAGCGTGCATAGGCGGCGATTTTACCGGTAAGCGTGTTCGTTCATGTTTTTAGACAAATACTCCGGGAAAGTTGGGTTCGTCGAAGTCGTCAAGATAGGTCTTGAAATCGGGTGATTTGTTAAAAATGGACGGGGAGGCCACTTACGTACCTGGAAATCAGAGAATAGTCGAGGAATTTTATTTTCTTTAAGAAAGTCGGTGAATTTTTTAGAAAAGCTAAAAATCAGGGAAAAGTCTTGGAAATTTGTTGAGATTGCTCTGCCGTGTGTTAGATCGAACAGTTTCCGTCTATGTCTTGGGTATTTGACTGTGTTAATTGATTGGATTCTTAGCAGATCAAGTCAGGGAAAATAACTTACCGGTACATGTCAAGGAATAGTCAGGGAGTCCGGGTAAAAGTGACCACCCTGATCGATGTCTGTTTAAAAATACTTGACGATTTGCTCGTTTATATTTTACTTTCAGGTCCATACAATAATCAAACGTGTACGGCATACCTTCAGGAGCCGACGGCTGCCTGGTCGTATGGCGTCTGTCCGGACGTGCAGGAATGTCGATTGAATTTACACGACTGTCACCCGAACGCTACGTGTAATAATACATTCGAATCGTTTACGTGCACGTGTAACCAAGGTTTTACCGGCGACGGGCGAAAATCTTGCGAAAAAACGTGAGTCTAAATCAACATTATCATCCAATACCTTTAGAACTCTTTGAACACTTAATAAGTGTTTCCAGCGGTCCTTCCAAGTCCTTAATTGTCCTTCTTTTGGAAAAAGTTCGGACAAACATCGTCTTTGTCCTTCTTTTTGACTCTTAATCAGTAGTTTAGACGTGTGACCAGCGATGGTCTTTCGTCTTAAGTCCTTCCTTTTGATGAAATATGAAGTTTCTCAATAAATCACATAAGTTATATAATGAGAGATTCATTGTGAAATTTCATAAATGTTCTAAAAACTGTAAATGTCAGAATCTTGCCTCTCATCCCTGAACAGTTCATCAATGTAACGTTGGTATATTTTCAGTTGCTATTACGAGTGTATCAACGGCAATTGTTCGGGCGCACCGGATTACATGTGTAATTGTGAAATCGGCTGGACCGGCGAGAATTGTAGCGTAAACTGCGGCTGTTATAATCACAGTACGTGCACCAACGGCACCGGAATCTGCGACCGATGCGAACACTGGACGACCGGAAATCATTGCGAACTGTGCCAAATCGGAAGCTACGGCAATGCTACAATACCGACGGGTAGGATTTGCTTGATTCAGATCAGTGTGATCTGTTGATCTTACCGGGATTATTTAGGGTTCACCAATACATATATAACCCTTACCTGGAAATCAGGGAAAAAATCAGGGAGTTTTCTTTTCTGTCAGGGAATTTTGTTTTTAAAAAATGGAGCTAAAAGTCAGGGAAATTTGAAAATTTGATGAGATTGCTAGATTGTGTGTAAAATCAAACAGGTTCCGTCTATGTCTTACGTATTTGACTACGTTAATTGATTAGCTTCTTAGCAGATCAAATCAGGGAAAACAGCTTTTATGTCAGGGAATTGTCAGGAATAATGTAGCCACTCTGTATACGCCCTTTTATAAGTCATGTTATTTTTGTATTAGGCTGTAAAAGATGCGACTGTCATGGACACGGCGTCGAAGAGAAAGGTTTCTGCAATCAAGCTACCGGAAAATGCTTTTGTAAAGACAATACGGAGGGCGATCATTGCGAGCGATGTCAGCCGGGTTACTACGGAAATCCCAGGTTTGTTATACAATGGAGAGACTTGGGTGACTAGCAATCCCCCAAAAAATTTCACCAACATTCCTAAATTTTCCTATTTTCGATCATTTTCATATTTCTTACAAAAATGACCCAGGGAATAAATTATGATGACTAAAAGCTGGGATATCACTTCTTCTTCTATCAACTTTTCAAAATATTCCGGCAGAGAGGCCCCTAAACTATTTTGCCTCTTCAGCATTCATACCCATGGATCGTTGACGAAAGTCTATAGTATTCTCATTTCTACATATTAGCCACTCCCTTTGAAATCTCCCAATACCCGGTATATCTGATTTACCGGAATTTTTTTTTCTAGGAATGGCGGAAAATGTTATTTGAAATGTGAAGGTCGGACTCTATTGAAGGACGTTTCTACGAACGGTGCTTTAGGAACGTACGAAGGAGCTGGCGTCGTTAATCCGGGTCACGCCTATTGTCTGTGGGTACTGTCGGCGAGGGAGAACAGCTCGATTACGTTCACAATAGAAACCGACATCAAAGTCAAATGTTCTACAGTAAGTAGGAACCCTATAGAATCGGACACTTTCTGGAAGCTTGTTTAATAATTCTTTGCAAGGAGATTAAATAGTTCGATATGTGTAAAAGAACATAACCCAGATTGCTATTTTGATCACTATCATGGTTCTGCTCTGAAAACTTATGATCCCTATTTAGGATCATAAGTTTTATATCAATTTAGATTTGTTTTTAGATGCGGTATACATGTACACGTTAATCCAAAAATATTTGACAGAATTATTTAATACACCGTATGATATAGAAATGAAACCGAAACTTCTGTTATCGATTTTCAACGTGTTAGCTGAATTGTGTGGTTTATTGTTTTAAAGGATTATGTACACGTGTACGACGGTCTGCCCGACTTCATCGCCGGTGGAAAAGCAAATAACGCCGTTCAAATAGGAGCGTTCTGCGGACAAGGATTGTTGAAACCGATTTCCGTCGAAGCTAAATCCGGCTTGCTCACGGTCTATTTCGAGGCTAATATTTCTCAAGGTGAGAATTCAGTGATAAATAACATGAAGAGTTGTAAAAAGTTGAATTAATGCCTGTCGTTTGTTTCGTGACCCAGTTATTCCAGTCATGTTACTGGGTGAACTAGCTCCTTGGTTCGCTTAATTCAATATGGCATCATCGTCCACTGCTCAAAAACTGTTAGTGGAATATTCCATGTGAGTGATGCTGGGCATGATGATTTTGGCAGTTTCTTTGATTGATTGTAATACTGCATTCATTCGTCCATATATAACATAGTTAAGTGGCTACTGGGAGGGTATCCCCCTTCAGGTACAGCTCTTAGGGCTCGGGGTGTCCTCAAATATGTAAATTTTCAATCAACATGTAATTAAATTTTTGTATTCATACTCATGTTCATATTGGAAAAAATTCATTCATTCATCCATTTGCTAAAGTACCGGTACCAAGCTTTTGGTCATCTTCAAAAAAACATAGAAAATTAAGCTTTATTTTGGTGCTATCTGTCGCATTAGAAGCGTCAGTCGACTCAAGTCTCCTAAACAATCGATGCTGTTAAATCTGTATGAAGAGTTCATTGTAAAGAGTTGAATTGCTTGTAGGAAACTGGACACAGGGTTTTAATGCGTCGTATCGCGTGAACCATTGTTCGATCGGTTGCGCTAAGAATCGCGTCTGCTCGGGAAGGTCGTGCGTCTGTAAGAACGGATACGGCGGCGTCGACTGCGGCGAACAACTCTGTCCCGATAACTGTTTCAACGCTGCTGGTCACGGCTATTGTAACAAGGTAACTCATATTCGAGATGAGAAGAGCATTATTGCTTTATTTGCTATTATTGCTTTATTATTATTCGTTAAATCAATTATCATAATTTATCATCATTCATCATGTATTCAATTCATCACTATTACTTAAACCATTTTTCCCAAGGGGCCTGAACTTAGTGATTGTACAGCATTTATAGCTCTATCATCATCAATATCCTGTCTATCTCGTATTTCTGTTTACCGAGATTCAATTGATGATATTATATAGATATTATTATCATGATTCTGATAGATATTATTGTTATCACCATTATCCTTAGTTTTCATCGATAATTTCGGTCGTTTTCAGACGCTGGGATTGTGCGTCTGCAATGGAAATTACCGCGGTCCGGCGTGTAGCGAAACCGGGCCGGCGTTTGTCGAGCCGTATTACGACCCGTGGCGTATGGCCTGGCCGGATAATCTCGGTACGCCTCTCGCTCGAATGGGGCACACAATGATATCCTGCAACGGCGAGGTATTCTACATGTTCGGCGGAATATCGGTGCAGCGAGGTATACTACAAGACCTGTGGCAGTTTGATAGTCTCACGCGGTCGTGGAATGAACTACGATCGGTCGGCGCTCCTCATGCCAGGTGTGTCCTAGTTACTCAGCAAAGTTTTACCTGTACAGACCTGATAACGAATAATACAATATGGGAATAGTTATTACTCTTTCGAGAGCTCAATTACTACCAAAATCAACAAAATACTCTCAATATTGGAATGGTTTCTAGTTCAGTTTCAACTAAACTATTATTTTGATGACGAATAACTGTCATTGTGTGCTGAAAAGTGCTATAAAGAGAGCTTATTAAGGTAGTCTCATTAAAAGGAACTACTAAGGTACTAAAAGGCACTACTTAGGCAGTCTCATTAGTCTCATTGCTGCTCATTAAAAAAAAATACATGAAAATTTTAGTTCTGTTTCAATTTTGCAGATATTTCCATGCGGCTGCCTGTGTTCCAGCTCTGAAGTCGATGTTTGTTTATGGAGGACACACGACTGAGTCTATCAACTCGGCAGTCATGTGGATGTACAGTATTGATAATAATCACTGGAAAAAGAAATTGGTACGTGATAACCTTATGCGTAAATAACAATCGTTTAACCCCTTAAATGTTCTGAGAGTGTATTTATGTTGGAATATTGGGTTAAGGAGGTCTAACCTATCCACCCAATCATTTTGGTCATAATTATATATCGCTGTTATTTTGTATATCTGACATCCGATAGATGTGGCTGCTATTCATTCAAAATGAACATGGAAGGTTAACTAGTGAAAATCATTGATTTTGTGCAATTGAACGAAGCCCTGCGATAATTGAATCGAAAAAAAAATGATTAGAATGTTAAGGGGTTAATCTATGATTCGATGATTTTTCAGTCGACCGGAGTTCATCAGCCACGCGCCGGCCACACGATGACTCTCATTTCCGACACGAAAATGATCATAATCGGCGGATTCTCGACCGAGAATTACTACAACGACAAAATCCAAGTTTACGACGCGAGCACGAACTCGTGGCGGGTATTAGAAACGACCGGCGCTCAGCCAACTGGTAAGATTTTCGATTACGAAATGCTCGAACGGAAGTGACTATTCACCCTACTGCTGCCAGTTACCCAGTTACCATTTTAGATATATTGTTTAAGTGCACGGTTCCCACAGTACCAAGATTACTGGAAAAACGTTTAAGTCAATTTTTAAGAAGGCTCCATTTCCATTTGGGAAAATTGAAAAAAATCACCCATGAAATACTTGTAAAAACTTGGGAATTTTGAATTGGTGCTTTGGTGGGAACCATGTAAACAGTTACAAGCAGGGTTGAGAGGCTACCCCAGGAAATTTACAGTAGTTTCTCAACACCGCAAATGCTGTTCAAATGATAACAAATTGATCAGTTCATAAATGGCAGCCGGGTGAGCTAGACTTCATTTAAACATTTATGTAACCAGCTGCTAGATAAGTGGGTACCGGTAAATATTACCAGCCTTCAAGAAAAAAATCCTTGTGTAAAATTCTTATGGCAGGTTACGATATACATGTATCTGATACTAGTGGATTTGAATGTTTTCAGGCGTTTACGGACATACTGCGGTGTATCACGAACCTAGTAACGCCATCTACATGTACGGCGGCTACGAATACCAAATCGATAAAACGATACCGTCGGATCGTTTGTACGCGCTCGATCTCGGCAATAACCGATGGAGTATACTGTCGCCGCCCCCTCCGAAAGACAATCACTTCAATTTTAAACAAAAGGTGCGTAAGCGGATCGGGTTTTTCGCGAAACCGGCAGGGAGGGAGAGATACGGAGGTAGAAGTAGGAGAGAGAGGGAGAGAGAACTAAAAGAGAGAGATAGAGATATGAAGGGAAAAGTAGGAGAGAGAGTTAGGGAGGGAGAAATAGGAGATAGAAGGTGAGAGGAGTAGGAGAGGGAGAGGTAAAAGATAGAGGGACAGATAAGAAGTAGGAGAGAGTGACCAGGAGAGAGGTGTTAGGGAGAGAGAGGGATTTGGTCTGTTCGCAGTGATTTATATCTCATATTGCGTAATATATTTTCAGTCACCGCGATATTTCCACGCTGCTGTTACCACTGACGAGTACATGGTGATATTAGGCGGCCGATCGAAAGCTAATTTGAACACTCATTTTCCGGTTAACGAAGATTTCACGGCTGATATTCAAATCTACGTTTATGCGTGCAATGTGTATCTGGACGTCACGACACTAGGTATGAGTGAATACAATTCGAACCGAAATACGGTGAACCGTCGCGGTTTACGATGTTTTGTCTTTTCGCTCTATTTCAGTGAAGAATCACGAAAAATTCACTCCCAGAATCGGGCACGCAGCGGTTAAAACGGCGAACGGCAAGATTTTGATTTCCGGAGGATACGACGGCCGGTCGCACGGCGGACTCGTCGAGCTTACATTGCCGATTGATTTCTGTTCTTTGATGAATGATTACATGTGTTACCTCATAAACGGGTGTTCGTCGTGTTACGTCAAATTGAAAAACAAAGCTCACACTTATTGTTACAGCAATACCGATGATCAGTTCAAGCCGACAGATCTGTGAGTATTTCTGCTAAAATTATTTATACCCCGTCTTTATAAGTTACAAAAACTTATTGGAATGTAATTTTTTTCGCAGGAATTGTCACAATTCGATATTCGAAGGGTTCAAGTGTGATAAAGAACGTATTGAGCCTCGAGACTGTTCGCAGCACACGAGCTGCATGGAGTGTACAGCGCGTTACCCTATTTATCCTTCTGTTAAGAATGTGAGTTATGCAATACAGCAGAGCTTTATTGGTTTCATAGACAAGTCAATGTCTATCTGTTATTGAGTTAACCCGTGGCTTGACTAGTATATAAAACCAGTCCCAGTAGCGCCTACTTATCATAAATTTTTTTTTTTTTTAATCGAACTCAAAATACTCGTTGTAGGTTTGTAAATGGTGCAGTAATTGCGGAGGTAAATGCATCGCGTACAATCGTAGCTGCGCCGAGGCGAATAAATGTTCGAAGAAACAACAAGAGTTTCACAACTCGGAACAGTGCTACGAACAGAAGTGTCAAGCCTCGGATTGTGAGAAATGCAAAAACAAAACGTGTATGTGGCTGCGTCAGTTTAAATGGTCCGGTAAGTGAATAGTGATTATTCGGTCTCTTTCAACTAGGGTACCAACCATTGCACCAGTTCATGCAGATGCATATCGAGGTGCAAAAATTCACCAAGATACGTCCAATGATATACCGGTAGATTAATAAGCGATGATTTAAAGTTAAAATGCTGATCGTATTGACATCAGGGAAATATTTGGGAAATTCATTAATATTAACATTCAATTTTTTCCAGCAATTTCCCTTGAGAATCACCTTTATCTACCAGTCACCACTAAAATGTTGACTGTAGCATGATAGTCTCTGTTCATTTCCATTTGGAAAAATTGAAAAAGTACCCATGAAATACTTGGGAAAAACCTGGGAATTTTTAATTTATGCAACTGTGGGAACCATGTATTGATTGGAAATGATTTTCTCCCGTATCAGGTGAAGTGAATCGTACGTTTTCGAGTCGTCCGATTTACGATTGGTACTGCGATCGTTTACACTTCCGCGATATAACCATCGAGATAAACCCGACGTTTCAATCGATGCCGCCCGATCGCTGTCCGAAACGCTGTCATTTATACAAAGATTGCACGACTTGTCTCGACTCGCTGGGAGGTGAAGGTGGTTGGCAGCGTTGCGTGTGGAGTCAGACTCTGAAACAGGTAGGTATAGATTCTGATTAAATTCCGCTATCGGTTTAAGTTTCGGAGAAACCGTGCGTTAAACTGGTAACCATTGATACAACGCTATATGCGTGTTATGAATCTATAGAGAATCCCAAAACAATTATGAAAAAGTAATATCCGAAATGATTCCTTGAGCTAGTAATTCATTCAACGTTTCCACTATATTCTAATAGTCATCTTCATGTGTGTTAAACTGATGTCAAAATGTGAAGACTGGTAGTTCATTGTAGGTTAACTTGAATTTATCAAAAATAGGAATGCATGATGCACCTGATGAAGCTCCTACGCATAAGTACTGAAAGAATCCAGTTAACATACAAAGTACTATCCATCTTTACATTTACTGTTTTAAGATTCAGTTGATCTTGAAATCTGAATAATATGCTTGTGAACGGTGATTGATGCGCTTGTTTAGATAATGGCGCGTTTATATTTCAGTGTATACCGCCGGCATTCTTGCCTCTTCACTGCACTCACGGAAAATGCTATCACATCATAGTCAGCGACTCTAAGCAGTGTCCTACGAAATGCAGCGTGCACACGCAATGTTCGCATTGTATCAGCACGCCGGGCTGCGGTTGGTGCACGCTGGGCAAACTAAAGGCTTTGGACGGAATCGGCGTGTGCATGGAAGGTGGCTTCGATCAACCGAAGGTCGGAAAATGCGAATTTAACTGGATTACTCTCGGCTCTGAACCGCTTCCAGGTACTGTGTAATGAAAGATCATATAATACGATGTTGATAGCTTCAGAACATTTAAAAATTAAAAGTGCCTGTTTCACTGCAAACTGCAAACATTGGTATTGTTACCTCTATAGCCTATACCACTGACTTTGTACCAGTCCTCCCTCTTTAGGGAGATGTAACATCCTATTTCTTGGCAGTCATCTAGATATTTGATATCATCCAGATATCATCCAGATATTTGTTCCTGGGTAGAGGGAGGAAATTTGCCTGAGGATCCTAGGTTTTGAACCCATTACCTGACATCCCTAAGAGGAACACTCGAACTACTTACCCGCACCAATCTACTATATCGATATTAAAAAAGAATGAATGAGACTTTCTCGTAGTTTTTATAAAGAGATGAGATAGGAAATCTGATAGGTTACTTTTACTTTGCGCAGCATCGGTTCAGCAATGGATCAACGAAGCCGTTAGCCCGCCGACGTGGTCGTTCGCGACGTGTCCCGCGGAGAACGAGTGTTTGAACGGGCACCACACGTGTCGTAAAGAAGAACAATGCCGAGATAAACTGAACGGTTTTAGATGCGAATGTAAAAGAGGATATAAACGTTCTGATAGGTCTGTATTCGTGCGCTCTAGATTTATGACTGATCTCTGGCCCAGACTTCAACGGTCTTACAAAGACTAAACAATATCGGGGGGGGGGCCTTGTCCAGAAAACTTCCATTCACCACGGTATCACGATTTATTTCGTTTTTCAGAAATAAGGACTGCGAACCTAAGTGCTCGCAGGGCTGCGCTCCTAACGGTATTTGCGTAGAGCCGGACGTTTGTAAATGTAATTTCGGTTACGTCGGACACAATTGTTCGACGGCTTGCGACTGCAATGGTCACAGCGACTGTGAAAGCGTCCAGCGAAGAGATGTTTGTTTAGAATGTAAAAACAATACTAAAGTGAGTAAAACCGACGAGAACAGGGCGGTAGGCCTTTACCTGGAAATCTGGAAAAATTAAAGCAGTTTCCTTTTCTCGCGAGTGAGTTCCGATGCGCTCCAAATTTTGTTTTATTACCCACAGCTTGTAACTCTATTCCATGTATCAGTCATCTCTCCCTGGGGAGAAGTAACATCCGAGCAGCTACTAGGCACTCAGGAGTCAACTATCAGGCCAGGTACCCATTTACTCCTGGGTGGAGAGAGGCTATGAGGATAAGTGTCTTGCCCGAGGACACTACTGTAATATACGGGATTCGAACTCAAGACCTGGCTTCCCTAAGTCGAATGCTCTAACCACTCGCCCAAACCGCTTGCTCGTACATGTTTGTACTGAATAGTTGTTAACGTTATCGGCTTATCTTTTTAGGGTACTAAATGTGGAATATGTAAACCGCTGTACGTAGGAAACCCGGCGAAGGGTCATTGTTTGCCGTGTAAAGCGCACTGTTTCGAACACGCGGATGTGTGTATATCTCTGAAGCATTACAACGACTCACAGACGCTCAGTCTGCCACTCACGCTGGAAGGCGTAAGTAAATCGACTGATTTAGAGTCGAATACGAATCCTCGCCGAAGCCGTTAACGATCTCCTGTTTGAATATCGATATCGTTTTAGGTGACTAGATGGGTGAAAGATGGCGCCACTGAAGACTCAGTCGTTTGCGTCAATTGTAAAGATAATACGATCGGAGATCGATGTCAGAGTTGTGAAAGGGGACATTTTAGGCCTTCCGACTCTAAAACTGCAGATGCTTGTAGAAAGTAAGTTTTGTTCAACATTCATGCCGGTTTTTAGGGGGTTCTGGAGGAAACTATGTTCGTAGATTTGACAAATTCTCTCATCGGTACTTTTCGTTAGTTCTCGTTCAAAATATGCCTTTAAGCTTCACTCAAGTTAACTAACTTGATTCGAGGCCGAATTTCAGGAAAATGAAGCAAGATTTTCTGGGGACCTGTGATTTGATGAATTGAAAAAAGTTCATCCGTATGTCAGAACCCTTTTTGAAAAGGCATATTCTAAAGTCTACATGTTTTTCAGATGTGAGTGCAATGGTCACAGTAACGAATGCAACGAAAAGGACGGTTTGGATTGTCGCTGTAAGAACAACACCGAAACAAGATGCGGAACTGGTAAAGATAGCAGTATTCCCTGTCAGAAACAACAGGTTCGTCGGCTTCACATAAAACTTCCCCAGTTGAATATAAACGTATAAAACATTCACACAATATTGAAGATTGATCACGAATAATTTCAAGAAGAATGCTTCTACCCATCTTCCCATCCAGACTTGGGTTTCATGAATAACCATTGATAAAACGCTATGATGTCCGTGTTGTGATGATGATGTACAGAATCTACAATAATAACGAAAAGATAAAATTCTGAATATGTTTCCTTGAATCTAATATTCAGGAAACATTTTCGGACTTCATATTATATTATTGTGGGATTCTCTACATATTTTAAGCTTAAAATGGTTACGTTTGAATTTATGCTGGCATTGAAAATGTGAAGTAACCAATTAAAAGCAAAAATTTAAGTTTTTCGTGAAACTGGAGATCGAAATGAAGATTAGTAGAAGCATTCCACCCAAAACGTTGATTTAACAAATTTTTGTTAATAAACTTCAAATATTGCTGGTATTTCCTACACAGTTTACAAACTACGACTTATCTTGGATTTTGCCCCAGTTGAATGTCTAACTGTAAGAATTGCTCGCTGTTTCGTTTTAGTGCTCGGATTGTAAGGAATACTTTTTCGGCAAGCCGACCGACGGTCACCAGTGTTACCGACAAGTGAACGTAGATAGAGACTATTGTTTCGACCCGTTAACGCAGCGGGACTGCGGGCGTGAACCGTCTCCTCTGTCGTTACATCGTACGGTCTTCTTCGTCGTGCAGCCCAAATATCTAAACGTTGATATTCGAATCACGATCGACGTTTCTAAAGGAGGTAAAATTATTATCATTGATCAACTTATAAATCTTCTTGTTTCGATAAGGCTCTGAAGTTGGCTCTATTTCAGACTCCACTGTTTGAAATTGATTATTTCAACTCTTTTGAAGTGTATACAAACCCGGTATATGCAAAGCTGCCAACTGTTCTGGATTTTCAGTATAAGTTACTTTTCTATAATGAAAAATACTGATTGGTTTTTTTAGATGCTTAGAAAAATTTGAAAGATGTAATTGAGGGTCTTACTGTTGATTACTGATTAATTTGAACATTTTCTTTCATATTTCAACGAAATTTTACCAAAAAAATTCAATTAGTTACTGATAGCACTTTTCAGAGGTTGGCAGCCCTGTATATGCTGAAATCAATTGCCACAAGCTTATCCTAAAATATTCTTCATTTTTTCCAAGGTATCGAATAATTAATTAATTCTAATAAATAAATGATAATAAGTCAAATGATTTATCGATATTTCAGCCGTCGACGTGTTCTTCTCTCCGCACGAGGACACGTTCGTCGTACTGGTCGACGAACAATCCGGCGGCCATTGCGTCTGCATCGACCCGATGTACATCGTCGATTGGGCGCCGAGCAGCAGCAGCTGTCGTTTGACGTGCGCGCGACACAAAATGAAAGTCGTCAAGAAACGTCGCTCGAAGCGCGCGGCGCTCAACAACAGTTCGCGACCGATATTAAACATTAATAAAGCGCAGGGTTTGACGACATTCATCACCGTCGAAGACGCGAACTCGTTGCTCATCGTGAACGACGTGCAATTTCGTTTGGTTATAACTTTACCGCTGAAGGTGCATAATTTGCGTCAGTCGCGTTTTTATATCGTTTTGTTCGCGAAACAATCGATGCCCAATCAGGAATTCGAGGTATTTCTCGGCGACGATCAGTCGTTGATGACGCCGAGTTCCGAAAGCTACGGCAATTTGTTCTTTCGCCAGGATCAGCCGCATATCGACTTGTTCGTGTTTTTCTCGGTGTTCTTCAGTTGTTTCTTCCTGTTTCTCGATCTGTGCGTGTTGTTCTGGAAAATCAAACAGGGCTTCGACGAACGCCGCAATCGTCAACGCCGCGAGCAGGAAATGGAGAACATGGCCTCGCGGCCGTTCGCGCGAATACTCGTGCTCATGGACGACATGCCAACGCCGCAGAGCTCGCCGACGTTGCCGCGCAAGATTTGCCTGCCGAAAATTCCGAACGGCAGCCGCTACTCGCATAGTCTATACCACTATCATTCCCAAACGGAACACACCGATCCGACCAATCGGCAACGATCGCCGTTCCACGTGACGCCGATCGCGTTAGAGCCGACCGACGACGGGATCGCCGCCGTCGGCACGGTCATGTTACAGTTACCCGGCGGTTCGAACGTTCCCGTGCGCACGGCGCTCGGATCGGCGTTGATTACGACGCGAGTTATGTATCCGAGCGGCTCGTCGTCGAAACAACAGTTGAGACGTCGGATGATAAATACTTAATGAAATACGGTGGAGCCCGCTCAAACACGGATTAATTCTGATCGAAGTCGAATCAGTATTTCGATCTAATCCGGTTATTATTTATAGTCCATCTATTCACGAGTAGAAGTAAAATAAGATTTTTTTTGATCCGGATTACTCTGTAAACCAGATGAATTTCATCGGTCATAAAATGATCAAATCCGGATTTTGAGCGGGCTCTCTACTGTACTATTTATATGTGCTTTGACAAAATCGATCGTTGAACTATGTACAAAACCGATGAAAGGTCCGAATGAAATGCATCGATAGAAGATTATGAATCGGATATCGACAAAACCCACCTGAACTGATACATCAACTGAAAATCAAATCGAATAATTATCATGACAGCTTAACCATAATCAAAATTGACGGCGAGATCTAGGAATGCTACGATCTTAATGGCATAATGAATAGCTATTTATTTGTGACATGTATATTGTATATAGAAAGAGGGATAAGTCATTAGATGGAGTCAAGTCGATGTTTATTTGGTATTAAAGATCTGCTTTTGCTAAAATTGGGGGCTGGGGAAAAGGGGGGGTGATCTATTTAATTAGTATTCGTACCCGGTAATTTTTTCCCTATATACGTAATGCTTAAACATGCACATATACAGGGGAGGGGATGGGGGAGGGGGTACGATATTTAAGGAACTAAGTCTGCATATCTGTATTTTGATTTTGTTCTCTGAGATTTTATCCAAAAATCAAGCTTCGAAGGTAAATTTTTACGAGTGTTTTACTTCGAGTGTATACACGAGGACGTATTATTATGTTTTAGAGAGAATTTTTAAACCGAATTATGTAGTTAAATTTTACTCGATATTCTGCTCCTGGAATGTTCAATAAGACGCGAGATTTAGGGTTTATGATGAAATAAATTCATTGAATCATCGTCAGCCATGATGTATTGACGTCTGCCATGCTCAACACTTATTCGACTTAAATCATAGATATATGACCCGTTTCCAAGGGTTGGATAGAACAAAATAGGCATAGCCTGGTCTGATAATCATAGGTCGCAACTGTGGAACAGGCTCCTATGACCGGTATCAAACTAGGGAAGGGTAATTGTAATAGTGCATTGAGGTGGCTGTAAGCCTGTAGCTACGTATTGTCATTTCAGTGTTGTGATCGAGTCTATACATTGTATGTTTTGTGCATGTGTGTCCCGTACGATATATCGCAAAATATCGAAAATATCAATCCAAAAAAAATCTCCGCAAAAACAAATTTCAAACTTTTACTACGTACTATTCGGCATGTCATATAATATCATAGATGATGATTTTTGCATTTTTGCTGTAAAACAAGTTGAAAATCTACATGTATCTTTTTGTATCGTTGAGGAAATATTATGAGTAATTTATATACATAAATATATTTAAGTCTATAATGAACGGTATTGCTGTAATTTGGCTCTGTGGAATTCTACCAGTCCCGACTCATTAGAGGGAGACGAGGAGAGCTTTGGGAGTGCTTTTGATTGTCCTGGCTGAACAATGTTACTGTCATCATCATCCTTGGCTCTAATCAAGTCCTGTCCTGACAATTCCTGCACATTTTTGCATTGTTTATTACCTGCTCGAGGAACAACTCCACAGGTCCTTTTAACACAAATTCTGAACTGTGGTAACCCGATCAACGCTTAGAGGAACTTAAATCAACTTTGGAAGATGCCCAGGACCCAGTTCCACAGTTGTGAGTTAAGATTTGACTCAGAGTTAACTCTAACTGAGAACTGTGGAACTGGATCCAGATGCATGACTACTGGTACTGGTTAGTACTGTCAACGTAAGGTAGTAAAGTTCAGTTACGGTTAATTAATCCTCACATTTATTGTAAATACAAGTGATACATGCATAATAATACATTAACATAATCAGCAGATCAAGGACGGTTTTTATAACAAAGATAATGTACACAATACATTATTAATACATCAATATATGAATATCGTTAAAATCCACAGCACTCGAGAAATTTGAATACAAAATTTACAAAATAACAAACATTTGTTGAATATATAATGCATAGTGTCTGCATACAGACATAAATCTCTTAGTGACTTAAAAAACACCACAAAATAATATCAGCAGTTGGATAACTCCTTTCCCTTTCTTTAGGCTTAAGGGGTTATGGTTGTTTAGAAAGGATACAGTGGCCAGTTGCACAGTCGTGACTTAAGTCCAAAAGTGGTCTCAAATCCTAAGACTGTTAAATTGACTATAGACCAAAGTTGGTCTTAAGTCTAAGCCATGACTATGCAACCGGCCCCAGAAATTGCGATATTCAACACCCGTAAAAATATCCCCAGCCTATTTGTTCTATTTTTAAGCGAGCAACTCTGATTTTAAAGTTTTTGCTCCGTAAATTGAGTTGTAACTGCAGCAGTATGAATGAACACTTTATAGAACTGTTCTCTCCTCAAATACGATGATCGCTTCATTGTCGATCAGAATATCCATATCATCGCAATTGAAACTCGATTTTCGTTCGCGGTCCCGAGCTATTGCCGCCGCGTTTTTATTGCGCATTCTTAAATTATGCTTCTTGGTAATGGATCTCTTCTGAAACAAACAACATAAAGAGTGGATTTTAGTATCATTACAATGTGATATTGACGTCAATACCTCGAATCCACCTATCTACTGGCCCTATAATAATGATAAAGGTCTATAGCCAAGACCTATTTATATAAGGTGAATTTATCAAGACATACTCAATTCAGAGTACCCCTTCAAGTATAGCACTCGACATATTTGTTCACGGGTATACTCAATTTTTGGTGCTGAACTCTCCTTGCCACATTCAAGAGCATGGTAACCCTGAGGATAACCCCAGAAAAAAATTGCAGCCACTCGTATACACTTCAACCATATTTGTGGTAGCAAAAATCAACATAACTCATTTATCCATGAAGGATACTCAGATTTAGGACCCTTTGTTCGTCGGAATTACTACGTTTCAATAAATTCACTATTTATAGTCTAAAGGCAACCTGGGACTACAGTAACTTTCCTTATGCCAGGTATATATTTTGATAAAATATGGAATCTAAACCACTTTTCTTCTAGTACAGAGTAACAGAATGTTTAAGCACACCTCACGACAACAATTCACCAAAACCAACCACATTTCAAACAATGTTTGTTTCGATAATGTACACACATATTTGTGAACCACATTCCTTTATCTTCCAAAGAAATGGTGCATTTTTTCTTTAAATTTGATATAAATTTTGTTAAGCACAACATCACACAAGCATATACAATCACTCAGGTTTACCTGCGATGATACTGAAAGCATAAAAAAAGAATCGCACATATCACAATATAGCATTATCATTATCATTATCATTATCAGATGGCAATGTAGACACGGCCAATTGAAGCTTGAAAAGATAACTTCCACAAAGCGAAAAGTTCATTAACGACGCATGGTGTTAGATAAATCTATCTAAGATAATGTGAAAGATGAATATATGAAATATTTGTATGAAATATTTAAGAAAACTTTTATAAAGACACAATTTCTACTGCTGGTCGTCGATTCATTGAAAAATTGCTAACAGGCTACTGAAGAAGATCGCGATTAAAAAGAATAAATTCATAGAAAATTGGCACTAACTACAATATTTATACACATACCAAAAGTCCTACATTACAGATAATAGGTACCGGGTACTACTAGAGTCATAGTAATCAGTGAAAACCTATAAAATTAATCCCACAGTCTGTGTCATCATTATCTTCATAACTACTCATACATTATCTACGGTTGAATTACGGACATACCTTAGAAACCTTTGAATCGGGAGTAGACGTAGCGACCGGTGGAGAAGCGTGCGTAGATGATAATGTCGTTAAAGATGGCTCCGAATCTCTATCAGTCGGTAAATTATAACCGGGATTCGGGATTCCTAAAATGGCAGAGAATTTGATACACAGCAAATTAAAATGAGTTGACTGAAAGTTCATGACTAATTTTTTTCCCTCAACACACAGAGCATTTTTGGCAGGTTTGATGTTTCTTTTTTGCCAATTAAGGGGAGAGACCAGGGAAGAACCTTCGGCCAAGAAACTCTGTTGCTACCAGAGTTTAATCCCACGAACCTTAGATTGACGAGACCAGTGAACTGTGGCTTAAAACACTCGGCCGCTGTGCCATGTGATATGACTTCATTACCTGAGAACTGTTGCGTTGAAGTTGAAGACAAATTTGTGGACAAGCCCACATAAGACAAAGACGATGGTCCAGTATTTTCTGAAGATGGTGTTGCCTGCACAAAGATGAAAGGAGCCCCTTTAGATTTATAATCATAATATATCAGTGTCATAAGTTCAGATAAAGACTCACCATTGAAGGCTGAGAATTTTGGGAATATTTAGGTTTTACAGATTTTCTGACGTCTCCGGCAGCAGTTGAGGCAATCGATGGTGACGATGAAGATAAAGTGTCATCGAAAGACCTCTGATTATCAGTCAGACTAAAATCGTCTGTCGTGTCTGTGATATCCGCATGCATGTTCGGAGGAGGAATGACTGAAAATGACATTATGAAGTATAAAATGTAATACGGTACAAATATTACTAAATAGACCTTCCTAACTTCAGCGTTTTATTACTTACAAAACTTCATCGGTTTCGCGTGCGACTTGCGCTTCTTTCGACAACAACAAATGATTACGATAATCAAAACAATCAATATGAACAGAAGAGCAGCGGTACATCCTCCGATGAAATACGGCATGTGATGTTCAGGAATCCCGAGCACCGACAACTGCCTTCCACCTCCTGAGGGCGCGGATGTTGAAGTTGTAGCTTGTACTGCCAGGAATGAAAAAAATACTTCGTTAAAATGTAGAAAAATTCACTAGTGCGAGAGGAATTGATTGCTTAAAATGGAAATATCCAATGTGCAAAAAACCCCAGTAAAACCTTAATATTCTAGATGGTTCAAGCAATTGTGCACGGTGAGATGTTCTGTGAGATGGTGCTTTTTAAGATTATACTCTAACCTTCATTACTAGTTAACTTCAAGGTACTAGAGGTCATAGGTTGGGAGACTTTGGTAGAGGGAATGGTTGGAGGGAATACTGAAATAGACATCGTATTATCAGGGTTAAAATCAACATTCATAAGCACTAAAAAGAAATCATTTCCAAGATGCTGATAATATAACCTTTCCATAGGTAAGACTGAACAACCTTCTGACTGATAAACTTACAAGTTGTAAATGTGATTGTAACAGGTGTAACGCTCGGCCCGACCTTGGTGGCAGCTTTAACACTGACGCTGTACAACGTGCTTGGCAGCAGAGAATCCAATCTAACATCGGTGTCATTTGTAGTGACAGTGCGAAGCGTCGAGTTATGCGACGGTTCTCGTCGACGTTTCCTCGATTTTGATGGAATCGCTAAAAATGAGTAAAGTCCCCAAATGATATTCGAGCACGGTCTGAGTTACCGAAAAACTTGAGAAATAAAAATACAGTAAACCTCGCCTTACTTGGGACATACACGGTCAACTCAGACTCTCGACTAACTCAAAACAAACTTTTTCTAACTTCCTAACATATTTTCCTGTCCTTAACTCAAGACTTCGCTTACTTCTGACCAATTTTTGCCAGTCCCAGTTTGTGCGAGGTTTACTGCATTCCTTGTTCAAATGATCGCAGTTAGAAAAGAAATTTCAATATAACTTGCATCTTACCTGTTGTTCTACTCGCGATAGCGGTACTTCTAGATGAGTTAGAAACTGAAGTTCGAGTAGACGAAGTTTGTTTTTGATTACCGACGGTAGAACTGCGATCAGTAGTTGTTTCTACGGAGCCAATAGTGACGTATGTGACGATATAATGTATTATGACACCATTCTTTTCATCCGGGGTATCCCAACTTATTAGAGCAGAATACGACATCGCAGTAGCCTTCACGTTCTTAACGGGACCGGGAACTAAAATATCATAATGAAATGTACATTAAACTGAGAGTCTTCGCAAATCTGAAGATAATAACCAAATAAGTTAGTAGCTACCAGTCATGAATTAATAGCACTTATTACATACCGTGTTGTGAAGTACGGATCTCATAACGTTGCGAGAATGGACCGAAGCCGCCCGGTATTTGCCGTGTGAAAGCTCGTATTTCAATCCAATACATTGTCCATGGTTTCAGTTCACTGTAATTCGATATGAAACTTATATGAAACAATCAGAATAATGGAATATCGCTCTTGATTGAAGAGGCTCATCAAATCAATGCGACATACTTATAAGATGTTCTAACACAAGAAGCACAGCGATAACATTCATATAACGCCCTAAAGAGCAGCATTCGCATCTGTCATAATTAGGGGCAAATGGCACCACAAATTTCATCAAAATCTTTAAGAATATTTTAGAATTTTTCCGCTGCACTTTTAGTGGGTTTAATACGCACAACATCAACAACACAATTGAAAGAAACTGATTACCTTATAGTATAGTTAAGCTGATTAGTCAGGTTAATTTGCACTTGACGAGACCAGTTACAACAAGCAGCACCGTAACGTAAAATATATCCATGAATGATACTGTTACATTGATCATCAGCTACTTCCTACAGTAGGATGTATTAACACACAATAACAAACATACTTCCTTCGCATCAGCAGACGACAAAAACATGCAATTGATAAATGCTTTTCTCTCGAAATATTCTCATTCGCTTATACATATACAAGGCTTTCGAGATTATATGAGAACAATAATCATCTTTAATCCATTCAGAATTTGTTATTTTTTCAATTTCGTGATTTCAGTTCAATATGGAATTACTCAACACCAGTTATAATGGTTACTATATAACTACCGGTAATGATTCCATTGCTAGTTAAGACTAGATATATGTAGCAAAATTGTATGACTACAGAAAAGTTCTAAAACTCAAAATCATCTGGATAAATCTTATACAAGGGCAAGTTTGCTGGGGTACTACAGTATATCTATCGAAGTTAGAAGCAGAAGCAATGTATTAGATGCCTTTTTCCTTTTAAATGCACAAAAACCTTTCATGAATCTATTATATCTCTACACAAAAACAAACAAGCCATTAAGCAGAACCCCATTACCAATCAGATCATGCAACTCAGTTGTTGGATTTTTAAAGATTACCTTCCAAGTAACGAAAATAGACGATTTATTGACACCCAGTTTTATATCCTGCGGAGGCCCACTGGGTACTAAAAATAAACACACATACATTAGAAAATACAAACTGAACTTGACAATTTCAGATGAAACAGGGTGGCCACTTTTGTCTGACTTGCTTTTCCCTGACTATTCCCTGATACGCACAGTGTTTGCCCTGACTCGATAGACGGAAACTATTTATCTTAACACGCGGTCTCAACAAATTTCCATGACTTTTCCCTAATTTTTTAGCTTTTTTACAATGCTGACTATTCCCGGACTTTTACAAAGAAAGGAAAATTCCCCGACTTTTCCCTGATTTCCAGGTAAGTAGAGATGGTATAAATCACCTACCTCCTGGAAGAGTCTGGAAAATCTCGGCTGGACTCGGTGGACTCGGTCCTATCGTGTTGACACCTGTGACTGTTAGCGAATAGTACCTCCACGGCAACAAGCCGGTTAAAGTCGTACTCAACGAGGTCGATTTAACAGTTTTCACAACGCGAGTCGATGGCAGATTCATCTGTTCAACTGAGATTCTATACAGATTCACTGCACCGTGTTGATACTGCGACAAGATCGGCTGTAAATCAAAATCAAAAAGTAAATGAAAAGTGATGAAATGAATTCATCATGCAACATCACCAGAAGATCTTACCTCCCAGGAGACAAACACGGACGTGTTCGTTAAAACCGTTACATTTATATTTCGAGGACTTGCTGTGGGTGCTAAAAAAAAGAAATAATAATAATAGTAATAATAATCATAATCTTAATCATAGAATGCAGCCATTTTTACGTTACTGGTTCTTACCATCCATACTAGTTATATCACTTATCAAAGGTGTATATGAACCAAATATCGGAACCTGGCGTTCTATTGTAGCTGCTCGAACTTTAAATTCATACGGCGTATATGCCTTCAATTCTACGACTGTTAGCTCCTGATATGGAAGTTTTGGATTGGATATCTTGATGAGTTTGAATTCTGCAATCGATAATGGCACGATGATTTCAATTCTTAAATAACTATTTCAGTAGAAACATAAATCAGTTTGATGGTTGAGTAGAACTGACCAGTATAACCTTGCTGTCTGTATTGAACTTCATAATCGGTTATATCACCGTTCTTAAATTCAGGTTCTTCCCACGCCAACATCAAACTAGACTTAGTCTTTTTAATCACTTTCAAATTCCTCGGTGCAGTAGGAGCTGGAATGGAGCATTCTTTTCTTTCAATATCCATAGAACGTTAGCTTTTGAAACAAAATCTTTTGGTAATACAAGAATACAACTACTGGGTTAACTACCAGAGGGCCGGTTCCATAGTCATGGCTTAGACTTAAGACAAGCCTAAAGACCAAGTTAGTTTTATGGCCAATCTAACAAGACAAGTCTTAAGAAACCAATTTGGGACATAAGTTTGGACTATGGAACTGGGCCCAGGTTTATTAATTCTTACCGGATTCAAATGTTTTCGCTTTAAGTTTGCCAGTGAATTGACCGGTTCCAACTTCATTCTGAGCAGCGATCCAGAACAGATATTCAGTTGCAGTGTTTAGACTATCTACACTGAGCGACACGACAGAACTAGGAACGATCATTTTCACTGGATTTCCACCAATTCTATTTCAAAGTAAAAGCAAAACTCCTCGTTTAATACGGATAAATTCAATCAGAAAGACGTTCAATTCACGAACACTTACTTCGGAGAATACTGAATCACATAATTCAAAACGGAATTCTGTGGAGCTTGAGTTGCCGGAATCCAGTTTAATCTGATAGAACTTTGCGACAAGGGGGTCGGTATTTCAAGTTTTGGCGGACGCGGCAAACCTGTAGGAAAAAAATATATGCCACAACCAGACATCAATTCACTCGAACATTTGCTGAGCAAAAAGCAAGTCTTTACCAAATGTTTATTACATCAAACCATGCCTTACCTCTGACATAAACTATCTTTGTAAGTTCCTGTCGACCAAGTATATTAGTGACTTCGCATTTGTAAATACCTTTATATATAGAACATCGAAAAAACTTATTAGAAATTTGAATTATCAGTTATAAAAACCGTGAATCGGAAAGATTTTTGTAATTACCAGCGTCATTTTCTGTAGCGAATTGCACGAGTAACTGATTAAACGTCGGGAATGAAACACGCTTATCGAGCGATGGTTTTATCTCGGTGTCGTTATGAAACCACCTATAAACAGGGTCTGGAATACCGGCACCTCGACACTTCAATTCTATACTACGACCGCGACTAACGACTAATGATCCAGGCCGACCTAACGATCTTAAAACAGGAGCCACTGTAAAATGAATAACGATAACTGTGTCTAAAAGGACTCGAAACAGAATATATGAGTCTACTCTGTAATTTAGGCCGTATTCCGATCTAGGAATAGCAATACAGGATTACAAAATCTCTACCGGCCTTCCAGTAGGTTTACAGATTATGCTATTCCCGAATAGGTAGAGCGTAACAAAGGCGCCAGAAGAACATTCTGTAATCGGTAGAGTATTTAAAGAATGTACTAACCTTGAACTTTAAGAAATCCAGATTTTTCAGCACGTCCTAATGAGTTATTGGCAATACATTTGTAAACTCCAGTTTGATGGATATTTATTGAGTTGATCGTTACCACAGAGTTATTACTCGAGAATTTCATATCTTTCAATATCAGTCTAGAGCCCTGTAAAGAAAGAATGTATTCTTTATGCGGACAAAATGCAGATAAATGAACGAATCTTTAAAACGATAGGACAATATACTTACATTATAAAACCACTGAATAGAAGGTACAGGAACACCTTTAGCTTTACACAATAAAACAACGGTATCAGAAACATTGACAACATTTTCCAATGAAGTCTCCGTAAACTGCGGTTTAGCTGTAAAGAATACAAGGACATATTCATACAATTTAAACAAGATGAAGTTGATGGAAGCCATCAAGATATAACGTAACGTTTTTCGAACTTACTGTACACAGTGAGAACTGCATGCGAACTTTTCATGCCAGCCGGGTTGGAAACCTGACAGGTATACGTTCCAGCATCTCCTGCGACAGCTTTCTTTATATACAAGCCTTCCGCTACTTTCTGTATGTGTTCAGTATACGTAATAACTTGACCATCTAGAAATATTAAAAGATATGCGAATAAATCGATGGATATACCATCAGAATACGAGTAATGTATGAAATGATACCTTTCAACCAGGTGATGACCGGTCCCGGATCAGAATACGCGATACACTTTAAAACAGCCGGTTGGCTTTCATTGACGGTAACACTCGCGACAGACTGGAGGATAGCGACCGGTACTGAAATGGGATCATATCATCAATTTAGAATACCGTTCAGTAGAAACTGATACAACTCAAAGTATGATACACGTAATGACTATTTTACCAATCACATTCACTTTCGCCGGTTGACTTTTACTTGTACCGAACTTATTTGTCGCTTGGCAGACGTAAATTCCCTCGTCAACTTTATCGACAACGTTGATTAGTAATTCTTGATTTCGCATGCTACAATGAGAAACAGCAGGAATCAACATGATAATTCATTTTTTAAGTTCTGGTGAAAATATCGAGTGATAGTGATGAAATTACCTTAAATTTATACGAAAATCGGGATTGAGTTTTTGGCTATCCTTGAACCATGTAACTGTAGGGAATGGTTCACCGTCAACTTTACATTTCAGTCGTAATAACCTGCCTTTGATAACCGACACGGGAACCGGTGGCTCCAGAATCTTCGGCCCTCCTATAACGTGACGAGTATAAAATCAATGGCGATAAAAAATAGGTGATCTATCCAAATTCGATGCAAACTTAAAATATAAAATGCCACACTGAGAAAATAGAGTTTCCTTGAGTAGTATATTTGTTCTGGATTGAATATCTCATAATTTGTTATAATATCAGCATTCTTGAAGATGACTATCAATATGTAGTCGAAACATTGAATAACCTACTAGCTCAATGAAACTTTTCAGACTCTATTTTTTCATTCTTCTATTTCATATCATCATCATCACAACATGGACAGAGTGTTTCATCAATGGTTATTAATGCAAACTATCATCTTTACCAGAAACAGTAAGCCAGGCTGATCTAGACATGCGAGTGGTTGGGGCTGCTTTATCATTAAACGCGACGCACGAATACATCCCTTCGTCGGACTGTTGAACGTTCGAGAAATACAGATCACCGGTATTCAATACGGTGACGGCAAACTCTCCCGGTCGCTGAGCGAACGGATTATTCGATTTATACCAGACGACTTGAGCGGCTGGAACGCTGTACGGAGGAGAGCACTGTAACGACACGGGCTGTCCAGCAAAAACACTCGTGTTCGAAGGCTCCAATATAAATTTCGAGTAAATTACTGAAATTTTCGAAAGATACAAAATATCAACGCTATACTGTAACAAAATTGACAGACTGCTTTTTAAGGATACATACTCGCAACGGTTAGTTTTGTTCCGGATGAGGCGACCGATCCTTGCGAATTAGATCCATTACAGATATATACACCGGTGTCTTGTTCGTCGAGGGTTTTAAATCGCAACTGACCCGAGTTCGCATCAGAAGTAATGCGGTTACCGTCTGGCGTCAAAATTGAGCTATTCTTCAGCCACGTAACTTGTGGAATCGGGTATCCACTTATCGAGCACTTCAATGAAAACGGAAGATTAGCAGCGGCAGTAATCGCGTTTGGCGGCTGGCTCTTCAAGGAAGGCGCTTCGACTAACACTGAAAAATATCATAAAATCCAAAAATATCTTAACACATGAGAGTAAGTTCTTAGTTGATCCTTCAATGTTAGATATTTACACTTTGGCACACCCGATTGGCTGGCAATGCAAACAAACTCAGCTTCATTCTCAATGCTCATTTGTCAGTGGACTATGAATTTCACTATGGACGACTATGTAGGCTGATAGCTCTATTGCCAAGTACGTTTCAACTCACAGTGGCAGCGAATGTGTTAAATTTTGAAACAGAAAGTGAGTAGAGAGTGCAGAAAAGAACCGCGATTCTGAAAGAACTTACAGTTTATGATAAGCGTAGCCGCCTGACTATATTTAATAGCTCCTGTGAGTGGATTCTTAGCCGCACAACTATACTGCCCCGATGCGTTTACAAAAGAAGTTATCTGAAGTCCACTAGTCATTTGTTGGCTGCCACCTCGCCCAGTAACGCCGTATATAGCGGTCTCGATATTACCGGAGGTAAATGTTTCGTTGTCTTTGCGCCAGGTGATGACAGGGGGCGGAGCGCTGCTACCTGACGTACAAGTAAAAACAGCAGACGATCGACCATTCGATGTCATGGATACCGGATCGACGACGAAATCATCCAAATCTACACAATTTAGGAAAAACAATCGTTGATAATTTGTAATAAAATGTTCGACTTTATAGAAGTCAATGATTCATCATTCACTAGAATCGGAATAGAATCAGTGTAGATGGAAGATGAGCTGATTCATCTGACTATTATTACTAGACCCCACAAAAACGTATTAAATGTATTCAGGTAATACTAGGGATATGCTATTCGAGGACCATGACCACGATTTGAGGATTTTAGAACAAGAAGCCATTCCTTGATAGGGCGGGATCCTGGATTGCCACAGTCGATACTAGAGTTCTCTCACCTGCTGGCCATAGGTGAACTAAAGTTGGTTCTGAAATTTCAATGATAATTTTACTTACAAGGAGCAATAATCGATGCTGCTGAACTCTGCAGAGTTTCGTTACTATACTGTGTGGTGCCTGCCGTACACTGATAACTTCCGTAGTGACTCGATCGAAAAGACGCGATATACAGGGAATTATTGGCGAATATCGAGGCAGACGGAATCATCGACTGGTTCCCGAAATACCAAACATACGTTATATAGTCACTCTTTGCGGTTAATGAGTCTACAGCAACGCAATCTAATCGCAAACTGTGACCGATCATAACTGCTTGACTTAACGGTTCCTTTACGAAATCTGAAATCAAATATATACATGCTCTTTTCGTGGTTGTAAATAGTTCAGACTATTTCTGATCTTCGTGAATATCATCGAGAGAAGACCGCAATGTCGATTTTAAACAATTGTTATCGAAAAAAACAACAACATTTGTTCAAATCGATATTGTGGGTTTCTCTCAATTTTAGAGTATCTTCGCTGGATATGAGATCCATCGTCAGTATCCCGGGTCAAAGTTCGGTAGCCCAGACTAAATTTGATTTAGGCCTAAGTTTTTTAATTGAGAAAATCCAGGAAAAAATTAGAAGTGTATAAGGGATTGTTTTAGGCTATCTAAATGTTTAGTATCCCAAAAACAATTGAATACTGTCAGGACACTGGAAAATCAAGCCATAGGTGGTAGGGTGACCTAAACTGCAGTAGGACCATTCAGTGCGTATCGACTATAGCTGTTGTAATCATGTAAGAAATGTCACGTACTTAATTTTGCATCAGCTTTGTCCAATTGATAATACACGGACAGAATAACAAGAGACAACTGATAAAACGGTAACACATTCATCGTTGAATAATCTGAAAGTAAAACTGATAAACATCAACCGCTATTCGTGAAAAATGAATTGAGCAGGCAGATTTCGGATCAATCCATCCGCATCCATTTCGACTAGAATACGCTCTACCTATTCCCGAATAGTGTCATCTGTTAACCTGATAAAAGTGACTGCTAGAGATTTTGGTAGGTCTTGATTTGTCTCTAGGCCTACCGATTCGGGAATTCTCTTCTGGTAGGCCTACTGTACATCTTAGAATTAACTTAACGAAAATTGCGCATCGTTTACGTGTTGAACGCATCGCGTTCTTGGTTATCGTTCCAATTGAAAAGATGTTCCAAAATGCCAATCGATTTCCGTTTTAAATGCAAACGAAACGGAAAATAAACGTAAACGATGTTTCTTTTATTCTAAGCTGTACCGTACGTTCGTTTCTATTGTTTTGTTCGTTTCTACCATACACCTATTCCGAAATAGCATTCTGTAAAATCTTGTAGGAGCGGCCTGTAAAGAATTTGTCATCCGGAATAACTATTCATAAACCAGAATACATTCAGCCGCCTGAATAAGAATTGAGATGAAATTCGATTCTTTTCTTTCACCGCCTTTCAGTCACTTCCTTCCCTCTCGCCCCCATTGAAAAAACAATTCACTTTTAATTTTTGTCGAATGAAAACTAAAGCAAAACATACGAACCTCTTCACACAAACATAGAACGACTTCTTCATTTAAACATGATTCGAACAATTGGAAATGAATCAATACAGTTGGGAGTATTTTCTGACAGCTACCTTTATTCAATTCAATTCACTAGACCGTACAGTGCTGCCACTCTCAATAAAATGGATTAATTTATATTGAATTGATCGATACCGCCGCCATCTTTTTATTTGTGGGGAATTCCGGAATTCAAAATACGAATCTATATAAGTTCGTTGCGCCGTTTCTCTGCAGAAATCGATGGCTAAAACTAATCAAAAACGTCAGCAGTGCATCATCATTCTCGACTCGTCGGATGAAGACAGCGCCGATTCCGACAACGAAGGAAAAGATGCGCGCGTTAGAAAGAAACATGACGGAAAAACATTTCTTTCTATCTCCTCTTCGACGAAGGGAACTTCGTCTTCCCACTCTTCGTCTCCTTCGTCATTATCCTTATCAGTTGTGGACGGAGTAAAAAATGAATCCGGTTTACATAAACAAATGTCCGACTGTGACAGTAAGTCCGCGTCAAAAATTGGAAAGATGTCGTCTTTGCGACGAGATTCCGGCAGTCCTCGATCGAATTCCCCAAACTTATCGTTGATCACGACGAAAGAAACGGCTGCTGTTGACATTGCTGCTCAGACTGATGAAGTCGTTCTATCACCGCAAGAAAAAAATGAGGAGCTTTTAGTTAAGGTTTGTAGACGTATCATATTTTTATCCTCTTTCACACCAGGCAGGATATTTTATACATTATATTTTTCTGTGGATTGGAACCTGATGCATCATGAGTTTGCGGTCCTACTTATTACTAGAATGACGCAAATTTACAAAAATAAAATAAAATACGTTATTTCATGTCATCTTGGTTCATCTCAGTAACTTGTGTCATCTCTGTAATAAGTAGGACCCTGAGTTTTTCATGGATCAGTTAAACTTTTTGGAAAAATAAACATTCTCTGAATGATTCATCAAGACTGCAAATATTCTCTCAACAACCAAGGCCAGGTTTCATAGACTGAGTATCAAAGTTATCCCTAGGGGTAAATCCTCAATCTGGGTGACAACCACCATAGTTAAAATGAGAAACCATGGTTAAAACTGACAAATTTCAATAATGTTCCTAGGGACTATTTTCCGTCCATATCTATGAAACCCAGCCCAGGTGTTTCAAGCCTTGACGATCTTGAGACAGGCTTTGGTTTCCAATCCCTGCTGAGGAAGGAAGGAATTTTCTATTTCTAATCTAAATAAGATCGTTTAAATAAAAATCCAACCTTGCTTTTAAAAATCAGTTTCAGGATGAGTGTAAGAAGCATCTCACTTCTTCGGACGATAAAAAGTTCTTAGAGTTCATAAAAAATCGGCACGCGACCGCGAAATCCGAATACCTCGGTTCGAAAGACTATCGGAACCTGCTGACGAACCTGTCGGAAAAGATTTCCAACGATCCGCACAATATTTACGTTTATATTCGCGATTTAGTTCACGAATTGAAAGCGAATCGTCGCGTGCCTGAAAAAACAACGACCAAACGTAAAAACTCGTGCGATTCCGATGCATCACAGCCCCCGGCGGCGGCAGCGGCTGCGAAGAAGTTTCGCTGTAGTTCGACCGATACGGATTTTTCGCTCGATCTCAATCAGAGAATCGAAACGAAAACGCCGCGTCGACTTCAACTGCGTCTCGTACGCGTCGATCGCGTGAAAAGCTTAAACGTGAGCGCCAGCAGTAGCAGGGATTCTTCGCCGGAATCGCGAAATATTCCGTTGGTATCGCGCTGCGCGGCTGCTGAAACTGAGACGGAATCTCGCGCTCACGATGCCGAACGAAACGGTATCGACGATATAAACACGAGCAACGAGTGTTTGAAAAATGACGACGATAAAAACGTTAGCGAAAATGAAATCCAACCGAGTCTGAATTCACCGATAAATGTTCGTAGTTTTTCGCCGGATCATTGCGTAACGAAGACAGTTGATTGTCATCCGGAACCACGCGCCGGTACGTCTAAAACGTTGATGGACGGTGAAACGCTAACTGAGCCGATACAAGTCGAAACTGAGGACGATAATGAATCACAACCAGAAAATACCGGTAATGATGAAAATATCGAAGCCTCATCGGCAAGTAATTCAAAGAAGAAAGGCTCACGGCGACAAATAGAAAAATTGGAGACGTTACTTGAGGTTTGTATTAAATCATTAGCTTGATGCGAGGGTTGGACTGTGATAATTGAGGATTTTGCTTTAGTGATATGCGATGATCCATCAGGCACGCTAGTGGTGTATTTAGACAATGATGCCGGATTTCTTCTCAGATTCAATTTAGATCTATCCATATTTCTCGTGTACTATGAATTGTAGATCAAAAGTGCGCTATGAATGAACCCTTAAGATCGATCTTAATTCATCGAGAGGCACGATTTGCCTAATTTCTTGTGTGGGAAGCTAAAAATTCAGATAAAAGTTCATTACGAATGAACTAGATTTTCATTTACCGGGTAGTTCTCTTAATGATACACACACCATCTAGTGGGATAGCTGGTGGTGGCATGGGGTCCTCATTATCGTCAATCAGTTTTCCTCCATCTAGATTTACACCATGAATGCTGTGCTGGGTGGGTTGAAAACATTTGTTTATTCGTTGAAGGCTATTCACAAGAAGATAAAGAAACTTCAGGAAAAAGAGCTGTCGCTCGATGATTTAGACAAGGAGGACAATTCACACATTCTCGAACACAAACTCGCTCAACGATTTACGAAGTGTTGGACGAAACTTTGTGAAATAAAAGGCCGCGATATACACGTAGGGCGTATCAGTGATAGAAAATTCAAGTTTAATGGTGAGAGCCAAAATTTTTTAGATCTTCCATATTATAGGGTAAAATGCAGGACTCCAACAAGTAAACCAGTACTTCATTCAAATCAGCATCTGAAAGTTTGGAGCCACGTGACCACTTAACATAGAAAATCCTTTTGCCAGACTTGCCAGACTAAGAATTTTGGTTGGAAGTTCTTATAAATGAGAAAATATCGAGAAAAAAAAGACTATTTCATTGTTTTCTTAATTTTGATGTGAATTATTATTCCTGAAGATGACTATTAGGATATGAACGAAACATCGAAATACATTATAAGCTTAAGTAAACATTTCGGACACTATTTTTCATTGTGGGATCGTATATTTGTGATTTAAGTGTGACTGCCACGTTTGCTATTTTTTTTCAGGTACGAGATTCAGAGAAATAAATAAACTACTCGCGCGATTCATCAACAACACGAAATCGTTTCCCGATTACCATGACGTGAAACGCGTCATCTCGAAGTCGAATAAAAAATACAACCTCGGACTGAAGTACGTAATATAACAATCATATAGACAGGGTCCCTACGACACCTTGATTCCTTAAAAACACTCCCTCTAAACTGAAAATGCCATTAAAGTTGCTTGAAACTCCTTTAATATGAGCAAATGCCTGAAACTACTTTAAAACTCTGTCAATTTTGAGAAATAGGCTATTGGAAATGTTTGTAGTTGTACAGTAACTGGGAACGGTTGGGATCAGAATTTTTTCTTTACCCAATTAGGCTGTTACTAAAGAAACTGAATTTAGTAGACAGTAGTTTTAAGGCTACTGTAGGGACCCTATGAAATATTTTCTAATTATGAAATGGTACCGAGTTATTTATCGAAAAATTTTGATTCCAAATCTTTCCAGCGCATCAAAGATTCAGGCACTCGCTCGTGAGGCGTTCACAGATATCGGTGATCGGTTACAGAAACGAAGACAGCAGGATTTTGTGTCCGATTTCGGATGTGAACTAACCGATCAAGTCAGGTAGGTAGAACTCCTTCGTTTAGGGTTTTAAATTTTGTTTGGTTTCGACGTTAATTTCTCAAAGATATTTTATATTTTTCTGTGTATTCAGAACGGAAGCGGATCCGGCTATTTATAATTTAGAACTTCGCCGACAACTGGATCAAAATAAGAAAGCTGGAAAGATGAAACTGGATGATGTAAGATTGCCTAGTTTAAATATCATTGGAATGAATATATTGAATATGAATTATTTTTTTTCCATAAAATTGAGTTTGACCCTGTTATTTATTTATTTGATTGATAGATTTCATATGATTTGTTTTGATTTGGTGTCCTTTACAAACCCACCACACTGGCTGGCAGCATAACAGGGAGGTTCCTTCGATTTTGAAATTGGAAATCGAAGTACAGATATAGTTGCATGATCAGCAGTCGAATTTACAGAATTTTTTTGTTTAAATCGAAGTACATAATAGGAAATTTCAGTTTCAGTTAATATGAATTGGTTTTAGCGAAACGAGGCCATCTAGCTCAAATGCGTTTCAGCTCTAGGCAGACTATTGTTCAGTGTTCATTGATTTTGTTCTTAATCAATTGAAGGTCATCAACAAATTTGCCCGTAAACAGTACGAAGACGACGACGACGAAAATGATGATGATGACGAGGATGAAGAAGATACTGCTGGCGAAGAGGAATTGCCCGATGCAGGTGAGGAATATTGTTGATTTTAGCGTTTAAATTCACTGGTGTTCGTCTGTCTATAATTTCCTACCATGTATGGAAAACATTTCTTGATGAAAATGCCTGAATTTGAAGGAATCTGTCATATTCGGTAGGTGGTAAATTGTTGTCAAACATAATTGTTTTCTTTTGATTATTATGTTTATGATTATTATGTAGAGCTGGAGACAGTTTTGAATGACATTGACGAGGATAAACCGGTTGAATCAACACCAGCAGGCCGCGAAGAAGGTTCGTCAATTAATCATTGAATTTTTAGTACGTCTGCTTTCACAATCATCTCTTCAAGCTTTTCTGCCCTATTCTCTCGCCATAAAATCGGACACTGCGTTTTATTATGCTGTCAAGGAGGCCTGTATGAATTGTATATATTCATCAAGCTTTTAATCGATTGACTGCTAAATATGGGCGTAGTTTGTAGTGCTGTGCCATTTTCCGAGGCCTAGTTCAGCAGATACCAAAACATCTAACATTCTCCTGTCTTCTGATGATTCACTGCTTGATATTTTCCCCCTGGCAATAAAAGTGTGGCTACTCAGTCTACTGATAGTTCTGGATTCATCGTTTTCCCGCCATTTCAACGGGAAAACTAGTACTTTTGACAGCTACCAAGTGTCTTGTAAGGAATTTCACTAACCACGTGCTTAATGTGCTATGATTTGTTTCATTTTGTGTTTGGATAAAGAAGAGCGATTCTTGTTTTCTATTTCAGTCGATGGAACGTTTAACGCATCTGTCACCGATGCCGGTAAATGGACTAATATTCTTAGTGATTTCGCTAGAAAAACTGGTGACCGGATGGCGGCGGATGAACGTGTCGGACATTCGGAGAACCACGCGATAGAAACTCCGGACCAATCGAGCGAGTCGATCGTTCACCATCGGAGTAGCGTCGAAGATATATTTACCGACGACGTAACCGGGACAAGTGAATTGGAACACGACGATAGCGTCTGCATTATCGAATATCACGGTCCGTCGCCGCGCGAATCTCGAAAATCGAAAACTTCTGTCGTTAAAACTGAAAATCTCGGAATTAGTTCAAACGCAGAGACGACGAATGAGGTCGATGTAATTCTGTTGAGCGGTAGTCAGGAGAATAAAGAAATGATTGTTAACGATGAGTTGGTTGATAGTCAACCGAAAGCCGATGCACAGACGTATGTCGATGATAAAATCGTTGATTTGACTCAATCGGAATTGAGTCAAGCGCGTAGTCCCGAAACGACTGCCGATAAAACTCCGAGCACAAATACCGCGGATGTTGGACAGCCGGAAGGTAGCTGTCAAATAACCGAGACGCTGTCCAACTGTGAACGACCGGTTAAGAACGACGATTGTGTTATTCTAGCTCAGTGTAGTCCAAAAAAGAGACGATTAACGAGCAACGACGATTGCATTGTCGTGAAGACGTCTGCCGCGACGCGATTGAAACGTCTAAAACGTAACCACGCGTCGAGTATCGATGTAATTAGCGCGTCGTCGTTAGACGATCGCGTCATCTTAATCGACGCTCCGTCTGCTTCGAAGTCGCCGCCGCCGTCTGCCAGTCCGTTAACGATTATTG